>NC_139165.1:81229068-82429068 GCF_965202585.1 Thalia democratica
TGGGGTTGGGAAATTGCGAATGGAATCCAAAAATTTGGGCAAAGGTACTATACGTTCATCAGAAATTCTAAATCCAGCAAAGTCAACGGACTTTTGACAAAATTGGAACTTTTTGGGATTTAGAATGATACCTGCATTGCCAACTTTTGACAGAAAATCTATTGTTCGCCACCAGTGACACTCTAATTCTAAATCAAAAAACATGGTGTCATTAACACACCTCTCCTTTCTTTCAAAATCAGATAAAATAGCTGCAAATCGTCGATTGTAACCATCACCAGATGATACAAAGCCTTGAGGTGCTCTAGTATATCGGAACCTGTTAAACGGAGTGATAAATGTAGTGAGGTGTTTATCTCTTTCTCTCAGTGGAACTCCATGATACCCGTTCCATGCGTCTGTTACAGTCTTGAACGTTTCCTTTTGAATTCTGCGCGCTAGTTTAAAAGAAGTATCTGTAGCGCACGTCTCCCTCTTGCAATACTTGTTAAGTGGTGAGAGATCTACTGCTCTCCAAGGTGACCCATTCTGTTTCCTTGTGACCACCATGCGGTGACACCAGCTTTCAGTTTCACCAAATGGGACACGTTCCAAGACACCCAACCTCACATCTCGAATGAGATCTGCTTCAACCTGCTTCGGCCAATGAATTGGCACGTGAGCTGGTTTTTGACAAGCATGTGGTTTAGCATCATTCTCCAAATGTATCTCAAGTGGAGGCCCACTCATTTGCTGGAGTAATTTATGTGGACATACATTAAACGTTGAAGCTGTGTACCTTTCTAAAAGCCAATCACGCATTTTGCTCACGTTTGTATTTGTTGCCTCAAACGGGAGTTTGTTCGGTCGGTCTGGCACTCTACTCCTTGGTGGGCAATAACAGTTCACATCTTTATGCTAGTCCAGTCTATTCGGATCATTTTCATTTGAACTTACAGCAACTTCAGAATGCTGATAAGGCAGTTGAGATCCAATGGTGGGAAAATCCTTATTAATAATCAGAAGGTCAACCATGATTTAATTGGAGATAAAGAATCCGGTCACTGAATTGCTTACATAAACAATTCCATCACATCTGATAACCTCCTTCTTTGGAGACATTCCGCTAAAAGTCGCTTTAAAAGCCCCTAGAATGTAAATAGGAATTTTATTGGCAGCCCGAATTGTGATGGATACAGGCATTAAATCCTTCTTACAAAAACCAGCCTCCTTAAAGTTTTTCCACCCCCAAAGGTTCGACTGTGCTCCAGTATCAGCTAAAGCACTTACCCATGCAAACTTGTTTGTGCCATGTCTAGCAATCTTGACTTATGCACGAGGATGATCAGTCGTTGCCTTGGCTTTACGCAAGGACTTCTTGCTGAATATGGTGTTATTCAACATGATTCTTTCACTTGCGTGTAGTGACATTATTTGGGTATCTTGTTGCATAAAATCAGAACGATCAGCTTGGATTTGAACAGCATTAACCCTTTTTGATCGACTACGCCAACAAGATAGACAATATCTGAAAGGCTTTTTATTTTGGTTACCTTTTTCGTTGAAAGGATAGAAAACCTTTTACAGTTCTGGTACGGAACATGTTGGGACTTATCTCTCATATGGACACGTCCCTTCTTCTGACGTTGAAAGGAAGAGACTGCAGATATGGTCCGCGAATTCTCAGTTGCATGGTGTCCCATTTCTTTACTTTCAATAAAGGAAATTATATCAAATGATGACCTGGATAAGATATCTTCAGTACTGAGAACTTCTCTTCTTATGTCATCATCCCTAACGCCAGCGAGCATCACGTCTTTTATTGCTTCTTCTGTGTAGCTCGTCACATTGCTTTTCCCACAGTCACACTCACTGACTGTAGTGAAATTGCAGGTTTCTGCTTTGCTTCGTACACGTGTGGTAAATGTTCTAAACGGTTCATCATGGTCCTGATGTAGGTTCATAAGTTCTGCTCTCTTTACACCAATAGCAACTTTTATGACTGCAATCGACTCCATCAGTTTAGCAACGTAACTTTCTGATTTGGCCATCAGTCAAGGATCACTTGCTAACATAAGATCGCCAAGCTTGTCCTGCGCACACTGAAAAAACTGTATGCTTGCATTTTGGTTGCTTATATTCGAACCAATCTTGAATGCCTCCCATCTCCGAATGAAAGCAAGCCATGTCTCTTGGCTGTTCCCCCGGTCAACCCTAGGTTGAATCAATCGAGGTGCATTTGGCATTACTCCATTATTTGATAACTCAGAATTTTGCTGATGCTCCACTTTGTGGAGGTTGAGAAGGCTACTCACAACATCACCGGATAGATCTGGCGTCTGGAACTCGCATCCACGGATTGGGCACTTTACTACAACCTTTTTAATTTTCTCAGATTGTTGATAAGATTTTACATGAAGAATAACTCCTTGTCAATTTAGTTTAATAATTTATTAACAATGTAAAATCTGAAACGAAAACAAGTATAAACATAAACACTAAAATGAGCTATAGTCTAATTATCCTACAACATTAGTTATTCAATGTACAATACTAGTTTAACCTATAAAATTGCTGATCTTAATGCAGTATTTACTCCATCAATTGTTTTTAAGTTTATTAATAACATTCAAAATAAATTTAGCTCAAACAAAACCTACTAAAACTCATTATAGAAAATATGTAATGTGTTTTCACCATATATAAAACTTTATTGCTTAATTCATCAAAAATCTTTTACTTTTAGGCTCAATATTTATAATAACTTTCAAAATATTTTATACAAATACAGACTAAATTGTTAAACTCGTTAATTTTAGTTTCTAAAAATTACTTAAGTTTTATTTATTGTTTTGTTCTTAGTTTAGTTTGAATAGTAAGATTTCTAAGACCAAAATGACGAAAATATTTTTTTGTTACTCATTATCTTAACTGAAAATAACTAGCTTTAGGTAAATCATTAAATACCTAAGTTACTTGTTGCTTAGAAATTTATATCTAAATTAAATTTAAAAACCTATTAAAATTTTTAAAAGTTTGCAAAAATTTGTGTTATGTTTTAAATTGTGATTCTACGCTTTAGTCTTAGTTAAATTGACTACTATTAAATACTTAATTTAAAGCTAGTGTAGTATGACTTGTTAGCAGTATTGCCAGAATTTCAAAATTAAGCAGTTCGATTACCGAATATACTTTTGTTTGTTTTAAAATCATAATGCGATGCTTCAGATTGTTTGCTGATTGATTCTAAGAATTTTGCTTTACTACAGTATAAAAATTTAAAAAGTAGTTAGTAGGCTTTAGATTATTGATTTCCTATAATTAGTTAATTTAACAACTACATTAAAGAGCAGGTCAACTATTCACGAAGACACCTTTGCACAAAGGTTCAATTATGCATGAAGGGTCACTTTTGCACGAAAGGTCATTTTTGCACGAGAATGAAAATAGATTAGTAAATAAAAATAATCAAAAAAAAAAAAAGAAGAAACAGTAAGTTACCAACCGAGGGTAAGGGCTGGGGGTAACAGTGATAGAAAAAAATCAACTGAGTAAAAAAATAATAAACATATATATTTGAATTATTAAAAAATTTAACCCGTGCAAAAGTATTTCGTGTAAAAAAGTCTTCGTGCAAAAGTATCCCTTCGTGCATATTTAACTCTACCAACAACACTAAGATGTAAAACCTAGTATACAATTTACTTTTGCTTGTTATTCCACAAAAAACATTTTTTTTATTAAAATAACTATGATTAAATTTTATCATTTAATGAAAATAGTTTAACGAGAGTGAAGTTGGTTTGGTAACTTTTTTCAAGAGTTTTGTAAAAATTTCCAATTTTTGTACAAAATTATTTTCCTTATTTTAATAGATAATTAAGTATTTTTTTGTATTCTAGAGAACGGTCCTTTGCTTTTAATTTGAAAAAATTAATCCATTTAGTTGGACTTTTAGTGTGGGACCCCTCAGAAAAAAATGAGTTTTGTTATCAATTTCTACTTAGCTTGAATTAATAAAGAAATTTAATTAATTTTTTTTCAATGTTTAATTTATATGTGAATAAATGCCATACAATTTTTTTTTTAATTGTTAATATTTTGTACTATTTTCCCTTATTCCAGAAATAATTTTTCCGGAATAATGCCAAATAAAACAAAATATTAACAGTTGAAAAAATCGAAAAATTCTGTATGGCATTTATTCACATAAAAATAAAAATTTTTTTTTTGTAATTGGAGCTAAGTAAAAACTTATTACAAAACTCATATTTCGTACTATTAGGTCTTATTCCGGAGTTAGGAATTCTAGAATACGACCAAATAGTACAAAGCATTACAGTTGGAAAAAAGATATGTTTGGTATTTATTCACATATAAATATGAATTAAAAAAAATATTATTTTACAATTCGAGCTAAGTAAAAATTTAAAACATAACTCATTTTTTTATAAGGGGCCCCAGACTAAAAGTCAAATCATGATTTTGTTTAATTAAAAGCAAATGACTGTTCTTCAATATACAAAAAAAAATCAGCTATTAAGATAAGGAAAATAATTAGGTCCAAAGTTTGGACATTTTAAAAAAATTCTTGAAAAACGTTACCAAGCCAACTTCACACTCGTAAGAATTTATACACCACAGTAATTTCCATTTAAAAATTATTTAGACTATATATTTTTATGAGGAGAAAAAATCATAAAACGTACGTAGACATTTAAACTTATGAAAGGATCACTTTTGTTTTTTTAATTAAAACTTTAAAAACTATCTATCTATTACCTGTAATCAGTAAATGTAGTAGGTTAGCTTTTAAATTACAATCAAAATAATTTATTTTGATATAATTAAAATTTTTACGATAGTTTTAAAAGTAATTTGATTTAGTAATAGTATGTATAAATAGGATAACAGATGCTCTTATGTTGTATATATTTTGATAGCATTGTTTGTTGGTTGACAACGCTCAAAATATTTTTTCCAAGTACCGGGTGTACGAACCTTTCGGTTATCGAGTCGTGCATCATTTTAATACAGTAAAATATTATTTTTTATGCTCATCAAATAAAACATTATTTAAAATTATTAATGGTATAAAGCTATTTGAAATTTAGACTTTTTTGTATACGTCATTTAGTGTTAGAAAATTCTAAAACTTACTTTGTAAATAAACAACAATTGAATTTCTTGACTTTAAAGACAATAAGCCTTTAGTTCTTATTAAAAAATATATTTACCAATGTTTAAAAAATTGTTTCTAACTTATAAAAGTTTCGTATAAAAGAATGTTATTTATAAAATGAATTAACCAAATGATAATGTTTGTTTTTACAAACAAGGTTTTTTTTTAAATTAGTTTAAACTATCATCTAAAGTAATTGCTATCGCTTAATAAATATTGAAAACTAAGACATTTCTGTAGTATAAACATTAAATTTGTTTTTTTTTAACTAAACACTCAAATTGAGTTAGTTGAAAATTAACTCTAAATGTTTGTTTTAGTTTACTTATTTTGAAATATTTGCTTAACTGTTAGTAATTAAACAGGTAATATTATTTGAAGTTTTATAGAAGTTTAAGCAAACATTTTTCACCTTATAAAGTTAGCAGCTGTAAGTTTTTGATCACCAAAACTAAAACTGAATAACAAAGCTTAAACAAGTTTGATGAACAAAACTAAAACTTTAAAGTAGTTAAACAGTAATAATTTATCAATAAAACTGAAAATTAGTGATAAAGCAGAAAATCTAACAACTTCTCGAGCAGTTTTTATAAAAAGTAAGGAATATAAAATTGTACAATTGCGGCTATATATATCAAAATGACGTAAACATTAATTATTGCTAAAAGCAATCAGTTGTTAAACAGTAATTTGATTGGAATATATTTTATAAGATTTAAGTCGCGTCTAAACACGTTTACTTTACTGTATAAAAATTCAAAATATTCTAAGTTATCTTTTTAAATATGACTTAACTTTTGACTTTTAGTCTTTCGTACCGAGCATAAGGTAAGCCTTTTGTCAATCCTACAAAATACTCTCGGGCTTTTTTTTAAGTAAAAATAAACTAATACTTTTAAAGCATTCATTTTAAGTTAGCAGAGCAACACATTAGTATTCTAGCAACACAATCAAGTACTATCAGGATCCTATTGTACAAGAACATCATTTTAATTTAAGTTACTTAACAAGTAATAGACTGTAAAAATTATATTTTGAAATATAGCTTTTTTAATTGTTAAAACAAACCTAAATCGTTCAGCTCGTTCAAAAGTTTTTATATCAAAAAAAAGCTTTAAATTCTTCAGATACTTGAAAAAACTCAATTAAAAGTAGTTTATATAAATTAAATTTTAGTAAGAAAAATATTTGATATGATTCATTTTCTAAATCAGGTAAACAAAACACGTTCAAAAAATTAAGCAGTTTGATTACAATTTAACTCCAAATGTACTTTTACAAGGGTCAGATGCTGGTAATTTTATAATTAACTACAAACTCAGTGAAAAAAGTGCTTCATTTAATCTCCTCTTTATAATCTTATTTGTTTTAAGTTGTGGTTCATTTATTTTTCATTTATTCACAGCTCAAATAGTTTTTTCTGTTCTATGAGTTACTTAAAAGTTTTATGAACTGTGTTTTTATACTATTATGTAGTACAGTTTTCTAGAATCTAAGTCTTGAAAAATATAAATTATTAATTAATAGTATGTTTGCTGTACAGCAGGATTTTGCAGTATATATAATCTATGGTCTGAATAAGGTGCTAATATGAGATTTTTGTATAAAACTAGAGTTTAGTCAAACTGAGTTAACTAGATGAAGCTAAGTAGTTTTAGAAGTTCTTCCACTTTTATTTTTTTCTATAATCTAGATCTTTTTAATTTCTATTTGAGCGACTTTGCGTTCTTACTTAGATCATTACTTTTTGTTGACTCTTTTATGTTACTTTTATTGTATACATTTTACACACTTTAGTTTATTACTATTAGTAGTGTTATGTTATGTTTTAAGCTACTAGATATCTAGCTAGAGAATATATAAACAAAGTACTTATAAAATTTTAGCTACCTTTAACAATCCTTTTGTTTCAAGCTGTTTTTTGAACAAATTAATCAAACCTGGTTTAAATATTATAAAAGTAAAAACGTTCGTTTAAGCATGAACAAAGTAATTAGAAAAGCTAAAAATTGTTATAATATTAGGAACAAGTTATCATCATTCTTTTATTTTATTCTAGGCTCCTACTGCCATGCATTAAACCTTCATTAATAAAACTTGTTTGTGCATAACTCAAACATTGTTTTAGTTTTTACTTTTGATTATTAATACTTGTGGTTTATAATTTAACTTAAAAGCTAAATTGTTCTGTTAAAATGAAGAAAAAAAATTTTGATAAAAATTGTTTAATTAAGGCTTTTATTCAATACATTCCTGTCTTCTTGTGAAATCTTTAAGAGCATTATAACAGTTGGTACAAGTGGAAAGGTTGATATTATTGTTTAATAAGGAAAAAAGTAATAATCATATTCTGCGTTTCAAAACATTTTAAATGTGATACTTTATAACGTTTGTATGTGGCTCTATTTTACGATTGTCTTTTGTTTTAGAGCATACATAGACAAGCGTTTATAATTAATCTATATAGTTTTTTTAGTATTGAGAAAATTCTAAAAAGGCTAAAAGTACACACCATTAGGTGTCGTCCTAAAACTCTAAGATAGTGATTTGGGAGAATTTAAGTAGAAAAATTTAACTCTAACTTGCTATAAGAAGCTTTTCTTGGAACTCGTATGCTGTTTTAATGGCTTATGTTCTTATGTTGTCTAAAACTAGTCGTTTTAGTAAAACAGAATGTAAAGATAAAAACAATTGAACAAACATTTTTAACTTTAATTTAACAACTTTCATTATTGTTTAATAAGTAAAACAATTATAATCTTATTCTGCGTATCAAAACTTTTTAAATGTAATACTTTAGAACGTTTGTATGTAGCTCTATTTTACGATTGTCTTTTGTTTTTAAGCAGACATAGGCAAGCGTTTATAATTAATCTATATAGTTTAATCGTATTGAGAAAATTCTAAAAAGGCTAAAAGTATACACCATTAGGTGTCGTCCTAAAACTCTAAGATAGTGATTTGGGAGAATTTAACTAGACAAATTTAACTCTAACTTGCTATAAGAAGCTTTTCTTGGAACTCGTATGCTGTTGTAATGGCTTATGTTCTTAAGTTGTCTAAAACTAGTCATTTTAGTAAAACAGAATGTAAAGATGAAAAAAAAATCATACAAACATTTTTAATTTTAATTTAACAACTTTCACTCTATAAGTTTATTTGAAGGCTTATTGATATATTTTTAAACATTAGGTTAGTAATATTAGATATGTTTTTTTTTATTGGAAATATTTATATGCTTATGCTAAATATAAACTTATAAGAGTCATGTTTTAAATATAATATAACTTAATACTATATAAACTTTATTTCAAAGTTCTTAAAACTTGAAATTAATTATGTTTTGTTTCTGTTATTTGTAAACTTAGTGCTTACGTATATTTAATCTTTTCAATTTTAATCCAATTTTTTTTTTGCAAATTGTATATTAATATTTAAAATACAAGAATTCAAAAAGAAAATGAAGGTAAATCAGCAAAAAACTTCATTTATTACCAGGTTTGTTTACTGTGACACCTTACACCAGACTTCTTTGCTAGTGAATAGACTTGAAATAGAGTATATAATTGTTTTTATGATTACTTTTGAAATCTTAATGTTTCAAAAAATATTTCAGACTATTTTGCTTAAATTTAATATTAAAAATTGTTTAAAACTATTAACTATTATATTATGTTTTTAAAACACCTCAGACCGTTATCAGTTTTTGTAGATAATGATCTGCTTTTAGCGGTGAAACAGTGTCTTATCAAATAAACATGTTAAAAAAATAATATTGCTTTTGTTGTCCACCATTTTAACGCCTAAGAACTTTATGTTTAACTAGGTAGAAACTCAGTATAAGTGTTAGTTCTTTTTTTATTGTGTAAACTCTGTTAGTATCACAAATTCAACCGTTGATGTTTATAGATACCGAATTAAATTTTTTAACATGTTATTTTTTACCTAAATTTTTTGTTCATTTGTTATTAGACTTCCAAGAGTTGGCATTTTTAAAAATTATGGGAGTCATAAGCTAGAAAAAAGGCATACACCATCATTTAAAATTTCGAACAAAAATTCTGGAATTAGTTATGAAGAGCAAAAAAACAGTTTTCTAAAAAAATTAGGGTGTCATTATTTTTTATATTTTCTTCAAAGGGGGGCTTTATAAAAAACAAATTTTGGAACTCTAATCTATGTCAAGTTACTAAAATTAGTTTTTATTTTTTTATATCTTAGTTAGCTCATTAAGAAAACATAAACTTGCTTTATTTAGCTGTAGTAGAGTTTTGTTCAGATTTAGGAATATTTGTTTATCCCTGCTCATATTTTAAATATTTTATTATTGTGTACTACTTGTTAAGTTTCTATCATTTATCTAAAAAGTAGTCTAAATATTCTTATCAAGTTTGTTTTCGTGTTTAAGTTTCCAGTATGTCACTCTTTAGAGTTTGTATACCACTAGGAAAACATTTATTGTCCTTATTGTATTGAACGGCAAAAAAAAAATTGCTAAAATTATTTGATCCTAGGACCTGATGTAAGAAGGAACTTTTTGGTTATCAAGTTGCAGACCACTTGGATACCTTTTTACGTATTTTTCCAGGACTCGTCTAAACTTAACTATGTGGTTTTTAAGTGTTTTTGTAGGCGGTAATAACTTTTTTAATTGCACAATCTGCAAATTTAAACTAAAGCATGTTAAAGGGGATGTGGAAAGCTACTCATGCAATTTCTAATTAGAATAGCTGTTTTTAAAAGATGCAATGTTTTTTTAATAATCTTTAAGTTAATTCATAAGCTGTTAAATTACAGTTAGAGTTTAGAAGTTTAAAAGGATTTATACTTCAAATAACTGATATTTAAAAACAAACATTTTAAACTGTTCACTAATAACTTAATTTAAAAAAAAGTTAAGTCTTTTTTTAAAGCTTTTAAATATCAAAAGATTTTTTTTTTTAGAATAAACATTTTTGTAAGCTTTTAAGTTTTTTAATTAAAAATACAACTAATTTTTGTTCTATATGTAATGAATGTTTTTAACAAACTAAATAAAACTCAATTTTGTACATTACTTCAAAATTGTATAAACTTCATGTAAAGAATGTTGTATCAGTAGCATACCATAAAAAGAAAATCCTTATTAACAATGAATTTTAAAAATTATAGTTTTTCTTTATATACATTGGTAGTAATCTACCTGATCCAGCTTTTTTAACCACGTTTAGCTAAGATCTGGATCCAGCAATAAGTAACCATAAGTCAATAATATTACATACATTTTAAAATTGTTTTTAATATGTTTTATACAATTAGCGCTACATAATAACATTTTTATTACTAAAGAAGTTATAAACAAGTTTCGATGGCAAGTTACCATGGAGCAGACAATGTGAGTTAATGGTTGAATGTTTAAGTGAACAAAATGGCTCAAAATTGACCTTTTAAAATATAAAAGACTATTGGTAATAATGGTTTCCTAAATAAGGACCTACGAAAGTATACCAACTAAAATGGCTTTAACAAAAATTAAGTTAATTTGATTCAAGTAAGTTAGCTAATGTAACACTACAGTACGGGTAGCTGTCTAAATTGCTCGAGCTACAAAATAGCACGAGGGAATAAAATTGCACAAAGATAAAACTGCACAAAGATACTTTTGCACGAAGGGTTATTTTTGCGCGAAGACTATTTTGCACGAGCAAAGGATTTTGCATGGGTTAATTAATTATTTTAGGTTTTTTTTAATTAATATTTTTTTACTATCACTGTTACCCTAACTCTTACCCTTGGTTAGTATATTTTTTTTCTTTTTTATTGTTTTATTTTATTGTTTTTTATTTTTGTTTATTTAATTTTTAACTTTTTCTTTATTTTTTACTCACGTGCAAAAATGTAATTCGTGCAAAATTGACCCTTGGAGCAAAATCGTCTTGGTGCAATTTTGTGACCTCGTACAACTTTTGCTTTGTGCAAATTTTACTTCGTGCAGTTTTGTGCACTCGTGAAATTTAACCTCGTGCAGTTTAGTCTCCTCGTGCAATTTAGTAACCTCTTGCATTTTCGTCTTCGTGCAATTTAGACCCGTTCCCCTATATACAGGATGTCCATATACTTTGACCTAAAAATATAAGAAAAAAATATCTAAACCAAAAGCTTCTGGTAACTCTGAGTCATTAAACTTTTTTAAACTAAAGTGTTATGTTTTTTTATTTTTGTCCTAACTTTTAGTTTTAATAACATACCTTTTTTTTAGGTTTTAACACTAATTTTAAGTTTATTTATTTTCACAAGACAAAATAAAGTAAATAAAGTTCGTCATGAGCCAAAACACTAACATTATCGAGTGGGACGATCCTGTTGAGATTGCTGAAGATAATCCCAACTGGAATGAAGAATTCCTCAACCATGATTTCGAGCAAATGCGCCTTGAGAGAAGAAATGAATGGATGAGAGAAAGAAATGAAGCAGATGTATGGTCAAGGTTAAGAGAGATCAATGAAAGAGTGCAGGAACTTTGGGAACTTTGTGTATCCTTTATGTTCATGGAGCTTCGCGACACGAGGAGGCCTTACGAGCCGACCAGGAATCAGCCAGTCTTTGGAGGTAACTTGGGAAGTTTCAACTAAAAATTAAAGTACATTATATATAAGGATTAATGAAAATTACAAAATGCTTTATATAACCTTTTAAAGGAGGTTTAAAAATACATAGTTCAACATAAGTTATTTAGAGATAACTAGGAATCAGCCAGATTTAGAAAAAAATAATAAACTCTAAATAAAGTAATAAAAACTTCCCAAAAAAGTTTATTTAAAAAAATTAACTTTAATAAAATCTTTATAACTGGAGTTCCTATAAGCAGATCAACTACTGATCTTCAGCAGAACAATAATGTTACAGGTAGGGACAATTTTGAAATTAAAGATTAATTTTACTTTTGGAATGATATAAAAATAACAACAATATCTTATATTTTTAGGTCCTTCACAGATACCTCGTAGATATCTTGTTGGAAGCAAGGTTCAAGGTAGTTCTTCCCGAAACAGCAGTACTGTAGATGATTCCCCTTGGGCTACTCACGATCCAGACCAAGATGAAATGGTTCGAGAAAGTTGCAATAATCTCTTTTCTTTTTGTTAATAAGTCGATTGCGCAATAAACTGGTTGCTAGATATTTAAATTGTAGTGTTGTTTTTACTAGTGATTTACCGGATCCGAATCCGGACTTTTTTTATCTAAAACGGATCCGACCGGAACCGAATCCGGATCTTTTATCATATCAAGATCCGGCCGGATCCGGATATCAGACAAAAATGGCAACATCTGGACGGATCCGGACGGGATCTAAAATAAAAATATACTTTATAAAAAAATTATGAAATATTATATATATATATATATCATAAAAATTGGTCCAGCACTAAAAAAAAAGTAAAATCTAGAGAATCTTAGGGAAATTCATGACTTTTTTAATTTTAATTAGGGAAATTTAGGGTTTTTTTTTGGAAAAATTGCAAAAATCTCGGGATATCTAGAGAAATCTAGGGATAAGGGAACCCTGTAAATGAGTACAAACTAACTTGAGTCGGAATGAGATTTTTAAAAACCGAAAACAAATACTTTAATCTAAAAATAAGTAGAGCAGCAAGCCACAAGGTTGACAATTTTAGGTAATATTTACAGTTAACAATCTGAAATCAAGTTCTTGAACAAAATTAACTAGAAAGTCACAAAATATTGAAAACTGAATCATCTCAAACTCATTCGAAATCTAAAAGAAAACTAGCATGAGTTTTTCAAAAAATTTTAAAACTAGCCTGAGTTTTTATATAAAACTAAACTAGCCTGAGGCATCCTAAAATTTTCAAAAATTCCCAAAAATTATTAAACTAGCAAGGTTGCCACCTTTTTCAAAACTTAAGTCAAAAAAAAAAAAAGCTAGAGTGAGTATAAACTAGCCTGAGTCAGAATGATGTTTTTAAAAACTGAAAAAAATACTTTAATCTATTAATCAGTAGAACAGCTAGCCATAAGATTGACAGTTTGATAGTAAAGTTTTTAATTTTACAACATAGGTAAAGAGTTGCATTTTCTGAAATGTTTATTTCCTAGGTTAAATGTAAATAAATGTGAATTAGTCACGTGTACAAAATGAGCCAATCACGGTAGGTTTTTAACTCTAACTGACGAAAATGACTTTTTTTTTTTACACAGGGTTTGTTTTTGAAAAAAATACTTTTTTGTATGTTCTTGTTTACTAACCAGATCCGAATTGGCCGAATCTCTTTTAGGATCCGGCCGGAACCGGATCCGAACCTTTTTTTAAAATCAAGATCCGGCCGGAACCGGATCCGGATATCAAACAAAAATGGCAATATCCGGCCGGATCTGGACCTGAATAGTGAGTCCGGTACACCACTAGTTTTTACAAGCTTAAAATTTTTCTCAGTTTTAATTTTTTGTATGGAATAAAGTTTGAATCTCGCACGTTTTAAGAAAAAGACTAGTTAGATAATTTGAAAAGAATTGTAAGGTTTTTTGTCTATATCGATTTTAGTATTGACTTCACCAACAAGTTTACAGTTTTTTTTCAAACATCATTTAGCAGAACTTATGTTTTGAATAAGACAAATAACTACCATTATAGCATATTAAAAAAAAATATAAAAGTGTCTTATGCAAACTATGAGCAATTATATGAGAATAAATCAAAATTTTAATCAGATTTCTTTGCATTTGCCCTTACTATCCAAAATTTTTTTTAATCAAAATTTTATTTACATTTGCTTAAATATAAGGCCTTGCTACTTAAAGTTTAAAAAAAATACTGATACTATTGTTTAAGTTCTCGAAATATTTTTAAAAACAAATAAAACAAATATTTATATAATAAAGAAGTCTGATTTCAAATTATAATATTGTCTTTTATAATATTTTGTTAAAAAATTCTCAAATTAAAAGATAAAGACATATAATTTCACACATAGTTGCTATAGTTTTTTAATTTCATTTTAGTATTAGAACTTCTTTAAAATGTTAACTACAAATAAAAATTTGTTTTTAATGACTAACCACTGATTTAAAAATTAATTAGGTTACTTAACTACAAAACTGTAAACAGTTTATTTAAAAATACTTCTATGCTTACGAAAAAGTAAACTAGTACAAAAAATATTTACTAGTATACACAAGATAAAGGTTTCAAAAACACAATCTTATAATGACCCCCTTGCGAGAAGTTAAATAGTTAACCGCCCTTTTTAATAAGTATCGCCCCTGTACTGTATTAATACCAAGTTACCTTTTTTTCCTTCCTACCGTTTCTTGCCCACTTTAAGAAATTTTACTTAAACATAAAGCTTCTATTTTTTTAATTCGTTATTAAATAAATTTTAAGAAGTTTTAAGTAAGCTAGTATTGTTTTTTCAAGTATATCCTGGCAGAACTTTTAAAAACTAATCTTTGAAAAGTATCAAAACTCCTAAAGAGTAGCTAACGCACGTTTAGTAGCTAACTCCTGCTTTAAGTAACTAACATCTACTTGGTAGCGACCTCTTAATTTGTAGTTAACTCATACTTATTTCCTAGTAAAAGTTCATTTATCCTGCCTAGTACATTGCCTATTATTTAGAGTACTACTAGACTCACAAGTGTTGGCTAAATAATAATTTACTAGTACAAATTAAACCAAGGTTTCCCAAACTCATTTACTAAGTCGCCCCCTTTTCAGAAACTATAAAAAAAATTGCCCCCAATGATTTTACAAAGTTTTTTTTTTCTTCTTGAGTACGCAATTTTGAGCCATAAAAGTTTTATTCGAAACGTAATTTAGCCTGGATATTCTTAAGCGCGCACTTTTGGGCTGTGTTCAAAATAATTTACAGAACTTGTAAAAATAATTTACAGTTATTTTCTTATAAGCCTAGTAAAGTTTATTAGAATACTTAAATATCAAAAAGCCTTTTGTATTCTGTAATCAATTTTGTTTAAATATAAAATTGTTATTAAACTAATGAAACCTTTAGGGTAGTTGTGGACAAATTTAGTAGTGAACTGAGAACCAAACTTAAAGCGTATTTAAAAGTATTAAGTATCAAAAAGCTAAACTTTATTTCTTTCGCACAAGTAGTTTTTAAATTACTAAGCGGGCCGAAATTTGATTGGATCTAAACCGTACGTTACCCATCTAAAATCTTACCTGAAACCAGACATTATAATAATTTCTTCTATAATGAACTTCGGACATTTTGAAGTGGTGATTACGTAACTTATTTAAGTCGCTCAGTTTACTTATATTATTTTTAAATAAGCATATTCTAAAACTACTTTACCATGTATTAAAAAACTACAAAAAAAATAACAGCTTATTTTACACATAATGAAATAAATATAAAAACATTATTCCTGATCTAGTTTCTGTGAAAAGAAACAGTAACTAAGCTAATAAATTATTATTGTTTTATGCTCCATGGTTTTGGTATAAATAATTAAACTTTAATAAATTGTTTATTTTATAATTTTTTATATAGTATATTGAATTATGTCTCTTATGATTATTTTTACTTTTTGTTAACTGTATACTGTAAAGTTTTGTTTTAGTGTGATAGACAAACCAAATTAAATAAAGTTAATTTTTTGGTTTAAGATTTTAATTGATTTTATCTTGTAGTATTTATGTTTAATTAAAGAAATATTTCTTGAAAGTACTTGTCTGGTTTTAACAGTTTTAACACAAGTTATTTTATAAATAAATTTTGTTGAGAAGATAGCTCAGGTATTATGTTTGTTACCCCAAAAGTTTTTATCTTAATATTATAGTAAGTTTTCTCTTGATGAGATTTTCCGTCATTTTTAAAACAATAAAAAGTTTACAGTGAAAAGATAAATTAATTTGACCAGGAACAGTGCTTAAAGTACAGTTTAAAAAACATTTTTGATAAAAGTCTTAACTTTGTAAAACAAAATATAAAGGTGTTATCGAAAAAAACCTATGGAGCATTAAAAAATGACATAATAAAATAGTTGCCAGATGGTCAGGAAATCAAAAAAAAGCAGGAAAAACTAAAATAAATTACCAAAGTCAGGATAAGTCAGAAAAATGGGCAGTTTAAAAAAAAATTCAGGGAAAGTCAGGAAATTTAAGAAAAAAGTTACATATTGGCAGTTTAAATTTACAAAATTCCTTATTTGTCAAAGCCTTCAAATGGTAAAAGTGAATTAAAAACTCTTATGTCAGACTCAAATTGTAAAATTTTCCTAAAATTTAAATAATTACTTAAATTCCAATGTATTCATCTGGTATAAATTAATAAAATATACTTTATAAAACTGCAAAATTTTTCTACTAACATATTGAACAACTAACCTACTTGAATAAGCAGTTTTTATATGCTTTTTAGTAATGCTAATCTATGCAGGGTTGCTAAAAACTTTAAAACCTGGAAAAACCTGGAATTTTTAACAATTTTAACACGTGTTAAGAAGTAAAACTTTGGTTTGACTCAAAAATCTATCATATTAATAAATGTTTTTGTCATCATCTAGTAATTTTAAAAAACACATTTAAAGAATGTTTAAGATTTCTTTTACATATTGCTATACTACTTAACACAGTTTTTTACCTTGAACTTAACTTTGAACTAAAAATAAACCCTAAAATGTCTAATTTTAAAAGCCTCGAAGAAATTTTGAAACCTGGAGAAAATTTGACAAAAATGTTTGGTGACCCTGTCTGTGGCAAGGACACTTCCATAGTGAAACTGTGATATATACAGAATAGTTTTTCTTGCAGAAATTTAACATCAAAATGTTTTCGTTTCAGTAAACAATAAAGTTCTTTATAGTTAAGCACCAAGTTTAGTATTTTATGTAGCAAGTTTATGTGTATAATATAATATACCTCTTAATAGTTTTTTCAAGTTGTTTAAACTTGAAAAATAAGTTATAAGAGAAGCTTATTTCATTGTAGTTTAACTTTTTTGTAATTTTTTGTAGAATAACTTTTGCAAAAATAAATAAGAGTAAATTTATTTGTTTTAAATTTTATACTAGATAATAAGACGAAATGTTTTATATAACAAATATACAGTTTACTTTTTTATGTAACTTTTATAGTTACATAAGTGTATTATTTTTTAACTGTTTTTAGTTCAAGGATTTTATATAACATGATTTATGTAGTATGACTATATTTTGCTGATAGAGCTGTTTATTGAAAATACATCAACCATACTCAGATGGTCCAAGTGATGAAATGGAAGTTAGATGATTGTATTCAGCAAAAAAAAAAACTGTTGTTTTAACCTGTATAAAAGTAAGACTAAGAGCTTTAGATAGTTTCAAGTTTTTGATTATGTGTTTTAGAATGAGTTTTAATTAAGAGTCTAATAATTGATCTAAATCTCAGCTTGCTCTGTAGCAACCCTGTAATAATTTAAAGGGATAATTTTTGTTCTTACATACAAGTGTTACTTTTCTTTAATCATAAAATATCTCGTAAACAGGGTTGCCACAGATCAACCTGATAAAATTTCTTTGAGTTTTTCTTAAAATTTTCCAGACTTATATAAATCATTCTCTCAATTTAAACTTATTCTAAAATAGTGATGTACCAAACCCACAATTTCTGGTCCGGCCGGCTTGCCATAAGGTTGACAATTTGGTAGTAAAGTTTTTAATTTTACAACATAGGGAAAGAATTGCATTTCTGAAATGTTTGTTTCATAATTAATGTAAAGAAATGTTAATTAGTCACGTGTACAAAATGAGCTAATCACAGTAAGTGTTTAATTTTCGAAAGTATTTTCTGACGAAAATGACTCTTTACACAGGGTTTGTTTTTGAAAAATTACTTTTCTGTATGCTCTTTTTTACAAACTAGATCCGAATCGGCCGGATCTCTGTTAGGATACGGCCGGACCCAGATCCGGACTTTTTTTTTAATTAGAATCCGGCCGGAACCGGACCCGGATAGTGAGTCCGGTACATCACTATTCTAAAATACATAATCAAACACTTGAAACTATCTAAAGCTTTCAATCTTAGTTTTATAAAGGTTATAACATTATTTTTTTTTTTTGCTAAATTCAATCATCTAACTTCCATTTCATCACTTTAACCATCTGTGTATGATTGATGTATTTTCAATAAACAGCTCTATCAGCAAAATATAGTCAGATTAGCATAAAAGTCGTAAAATAACTTAGAAGGTAATATATATGTATATCTTACGATAAAATATTTTTATCTAAAACATATAATACTTATATAAAATGTCTACTTAGTTTAAAATAGCACCATAACTATTTAATATATAATCCTTAAATTAGTGGTCTACTGAATCCAAGATTCAGACTAGGATTCGGACGAATCCGGCCTTTTTGAACTCTAATTCGAATTCGGCCGAGTCCTAATTTCAAAATAAGACTCGGATTCGGCCGAATCCTAATCTCAAAACAAGATTCGGACTCGGCTGAATCAGAAATTTTGGACTCTGTAGATAACTTTAAACTTTTATAATTTTACTTAATTGTTTGTCGAAAGTTAAGTAAAATATAAAACTAGTTAATGATTTCACGCTTGAGTGAATAAAGAAATGGGTTTTCTCACTAATAAAAGCATTATTAAATTTGATTTGGAGTTGTGCACACAGTTTAAAAACTATGATATATATTTTTTTAGAGTCTAAAATAAATAGTTAAGGCGTTTTATCTCAGCTTTTTTGATAACTACTTTTACTTATTCATCATATGTTTTGTTATTTTTATGTTTGCTCATTGTTATAAACTACTGCATTATTTAAATAAAAAAAAAGAAATGCAACTTAAATATGTAACATTTAAGTAGATGCTTAAACATTTTTATCTATATTTTTTTTCTTAATATTTTATTACTTATTTAGCTTATAATTTTACTTTATGATATATATGTTATAACTCCAAACATTTTAATATTTATATTGAAAACAATGTTCTAAAAGTAAAAAGTGTATTAACAACAACATCTTAATTAAATCGCAATGAACTGCTGCAACTACTTTCATTATTCATTTTTGACTCTGAATATTAAGAGAATATTTAAGCTAATGCAGTTATAAGAAATAAGGCTGAAATCTATGGTGCAACGTTTCATTAAAAAATATTTGCCTAGTGATTTATAAAAGTTTTAAAAGCAGCTTATATTTTTTGAGTAAGAATTTTTATAAAGTTTTTGCGTGTATTTTTTTTCGCGTAATAGATATTTCACCCATACTATATTGCCTAATTTATATAAAGTAGTCTAGAATAGTCTTTAGTATTAATAGATAAAATTCAATGATACATTATAATAAGTTAGTATAAAAGCATTTTATTATTATTATATTTAATTTAAATAATACAAATACCAAACTGCACGCAGAGGGACCTAAGCATAAATATGTTAGAAAGTTCCCCGTTTACAGGAAAAATATGGGAAAAAAGTCAGGTTGACAATCTTCCCACAGACATTCAACCAGACCCAACTGAGACTTTGGATGTTGGTCCACCAATTTACTATCATTTCTAACCTCATTCTTATTAGGTTTACTATCATTTCTAACTCGCTATCATTTCTAACCTGATTATTTCTAACCCGATCACTTCTAACCCGATCATTTCTAACCCGATCATTTCTAACCCGATCACTTCTAACCTGATCACTTCTAACCCGATCATTTCTAACCCGATCATTTCTAACCCGATCATTTCTAACCCGATCACTTCTAACCCGATCACTTCTAACTCGATCACTTCTAACCCGATCACTTCTAACCCGATCATTTCTAACCCGATCACTTCTAACCCGATCATTTCTAACCCGATCATTTCTAACCTAATCACTTCTAACCCGATCACTTCTAACCCGATCATTTCTAACCCGATCAATTCTAACCCGATCACTTCTAACCCGATCATTTCTAACCCGATCACTTCTAACCCGATCATTTCTAACAAGATCATTTCTAACCCAATCACTTCTAACCCAATTAATACCGATCATTTCTAACTCGATCATTTCTAACCCGATCATATCTAACCCGATCGTTTCTAACCCGATCATATCTAACCCGAAGTTTATTTAGCCGATCTGTATTAATATATTACTTTTTTTTTAAGATATTGATTTGTTTTAAAAACAAATTAATCTCAACAAATTTGTTTTTTTGTAAGTTTAGTTTATTTTGTTTAAAATAAAACCTAATATTCAGATAGATTTTTTTAGAATTAAATTGTTGATATTAATTGGTTTATTTATTGTTTTGAAAATAAGATTTAAAATTGGATTATTTATAAAGTGCAGTTAATTATTTTATAAAAGCATTAGGAAAGTATAAGTCTTTTGTATTCTAAGGATTAAATATTAAGTTTTGATAGTCGTCAATGTAAGAAACATAATGAGTATCGCAGCGGTTAAAGTCTATTCTGTAATTTCTTTTGAAATGATTCTATATGGTTAATATATGTTTTAAAGTGTAGAAACCAGATTACTAATTTGCCTCCAAATTCAAGGAGAATTTATATGAAATAAAACTTTTTGAAAATATTTCTATCAGCGTTTATGAAATTTTAATTAATACAGTTAATAAAATTTAGTAATTGTAATTATAATGGTGGTTTCATTTAAAATTAATATCATTCTAAGTTCTTTAAACGAAAGTGTATACTGTTTAATACAAAGCCAAAAGTAGAGGTAGAAAGTTTTTTAAATATTCAGAATTTACTTATTGTCATTTACTCGAACTTTGATTTAATTTTAATTCTTGAATCAACTGGTAAATTGTATATAAAGATTAACTGTAATTAAGTTATAATTAATTATAAAAAACTTAACTATGAAAGTTTAGTTTCGAAAACTTATTATTACGCATTTTTTCTTTTTCTTTTGAAATAAAATTTATGTATAGCATATAATTTTACATTTGTCATAAAAATTTAAAAGTTTTATAAATTTAAAATTGCAAAAACACGATTATTCTCACGATTAATAGTAAATATTTCTAAAATAATTTTCTCGATATCTCTTAAAAGTTATTGTTTTACAGGTTTTCAAAAACACAAAAACTTTAGATATTTTAGCGATCATTGATATGAAATGTTAGTATAAATTATTAAAGTAAACTATATAACTTAAAAACTTATAACAAAATAATAAAAGCTTTTTGTATTGTGAAACCTATTATATAGGTTTAAATTTTTAATAAAGAAAAAACTTATCATATTTATAGAAATTTGGAGGTGCAAAAAACCACCGAGAATAAAGTCAATAGACTGCAAGCTGGCTTTAAAGTAATTAATAAAGTATAAATATGTTTTGTGTAATAATCGTCTGGAAAAAAATTTGATTAAAAGAAACAAAGAACTTAATGGAGTTTTTATATAATTCTGCTCCTAATTATACTTAATTTAACTATAATTAATTTATTATTCTATTTCAAATTGTTTTATTTTAATACTTATTTTGTTTTTACTTTCGTTATTTCAACTGCTTATAATAAACAGGGTTCGTGCGCGTCAGGCTAAATCAGGCTAAGTCAGGCTAAATCAGTTTTTTTGAAAAATGTTGAAAAACGTCAGGCTAAATCAGTTTTTTTATTTAAAAATTTGAGAAACTCAGTTTTTCTCAGTTCCAATGCTTGAATATTTTTTATTAAAAAAAATTGAGAAATCTCTTTAAGATCAAATTGAGATGTGAATTTATTTCTAAATAAAGATTAACTTATTAAAGACAAAATCAGTCAGTATTTGTAAAAATAAATGCTTAAAACCTTTTGTTGAATCTCTAAAAAAATTTTGAGAATTTTCACTATTATGTTTTGAGTAGATTAAGTACGTCATAGTTATGACAAATCATAAAAAAAAACAGTTTAGTTCAACAACTTGGCTGTTTGTTTGAATTTGTTTACACCGGCTATGTTTTTCAGAGCTTATTTGGTTGAACTGTTTTAATTTCTAATTTAAAGGCTTTATACCAAATACTTTTTAGATTAAAACTCTTAGCAGTTTATTCATATATTTTACTGTTTGTTTAAAGTTATAAGAGATATTCACAACACTTAAACTTAGCTTTAAGATATAAGTACTAAACTTTGTGGGAGTACAAATTTCAGGTACAATTCATTTTTCTTTACAAGAACAAAATATTTAAGGTTTTTTTAAACTTAAGTGTCAGCTTTTTAAATCTGATACAACATCAACAATCACTGTATTTATTTAGAGTTTAGGATTTATAATTATGTATCAAGTTTAAGTATAAATTAAAATACGATAGTAAACAATTTTTACTTATTTAAATACTCGTGTAAGCGTTTCATTTTGAGTTTTAATAAAACACGACAATGCTTGTATTTAAAAAAAAATCTTCTGGTTATAATGTTTTTGTTTAGTGTAATTAAATTGAACAATTGTGTTTAGTGATATATTTTAAATTTTTAAACTAGAAATTTATTCGATATAACACTTATTTTAAAACTTATCACTGAATTTGTTATGTTAAGGGCATAGGGGGTTATCACCCTTTTCACAATTTAGTCTTATTTTATTGAGTTGTAACTAAGCTATGAGTTGCTTTTTGCAGGTTTTTAAAGCTAAAAATTTTTTTGAGATAAAGCTGGTTGAAGTCGGAGACTACAATAGTACTAATCAAGACCCCCCAATACCTGAAATGACTTATAAAGGGGATTTTCCTCATTTTGAAAAATTGTCAGGCTAAATTAGTCTCAGTCAGGCTAAATGAAAAAAAATTTCGCGCACGAACCCTGAATAAAGTAATTTTAAAGAAATTTTTGTCAATTAAACTACTAATTTAAGTCGCAATTAAAACATAAGCGAGAAATTAATTACCCTCGAACTTTTTATACAAACATACTTGTCTTCTTAACTATTAATGTTAAACAATTTTTTTTTGTTCTAAAACTAAGTAGGAATTTATTAATGATGTGAAATCTAGACGGTCAATCGACATAGCAACTTTTGCGGTTTAATTATATGACATAACTGTTTTAATATCTAGTTTCTATTAAAAACCAGGCTTTTCCACTTTATATAACAAAAGTTTTTAACTTTTCCTAATGTTTGTTTGAATTCCATTATCTTAATAGGCCTATGCAAGTTGCATAACAATTTGTATAAGTTATTAAGATGAAACTTAAAATTACCTAACTATAAAAGGTTAATACTTTAGTAAGCAATAATAAAACATACATCAGACTTTCAATGTAGTTTTTAAACCGTAATATAAAAGTTTATGTAACTGAATATTATTACAATTGTAAGAGTTTACTTTTTAAAACTTGCAAATGTTAAAACTATTGTAGTCACTTTAATTGCAATAAAATCCAATTAAAATATAATTATCACTGCCTATTTAAAAATCCTACAAAGAAGAGTTCAAAATACTTAAAGTAAACAACTTAGTAAATCGTATATGACTAACAAAAAAGGTCTCTTAAAGTGTATTGAAAAAACAAAATAAATAATAGAAAAAAACTAAAATTATGTGTAGGTAAAAAAAAAACAATGAGGTAATAAAAATATATTAAGATTATGTTAAGTTAATACTAAAGTTAAAATTTATACTAAATTTACGTAACACATTAAAATCATTATGTTTCAAAGTAATTAAAAATTTAATTGTTTTTTATTTTTTTAATAACTTCATTAAGACTAGTTTGTTTTTGCATGAAATCCAGATAAAAAATTAAAACGTGACATAAGTAAAATGGGTAAGAAACGATCAGGTTAGAAATGATCGGGTTAGAAGTGATCGGGTTAGAAATGATCGGGTTAGAAATGATCGGGTTTAATTGGGTTAGAAGTGATTGGGTTAGAAATGATCTTGTTAGAAATGATCGGGTTAGAAATGATCGGGTTAGAAGTGATCGGGTTAGAAATGATCGGGTTAGAAGTGATCGGGTTAGAAATGATCGGGTTAGAAGTGATCGGGTTAGAAGTGATCGGGTTAGAAATGATCGGGTTAGAAGTGATCGGGTTAGAAATGATCGGGTTAGAAATGATCGGGTTTAATTGGGTTAGAAGTGATTGGGTTAGAAATGATCTTGTTAGAAATGATCGGGTTAGAAATGATCGGGTTAGAAGTGATCGGGTTAGAAATGATCGGGTTAGAAGTGATCGGGTTAAAAGTGATCGGGTTAGAAGTGATCGGGTTAGAAATGATCGGGTTAGAAGTGATCGGGTTAGAAATGATCGGGTTAGAAGTGATCGGGTTAGAAGTGATCGGGTTAGAAGTGATCGGGTTAGAAATGATCGGATTAGAAATGATCGGGTTAGAAGTGATAGGGTTAGAAGTTAGAAGAATTTGACAAGCTAGACCGAAAACCTAGAAAAATCTTGAATTTTTAAAATAAAAAAAAAAAACCTGGAATTTTGAACAAAAACACTAAAAAACTTGGAGTTTTAACATTATTTAGATATTAAGTAATAAAATTTTGATTTAGCACTATGAATTCTATCATTTAGATAATTTTTTTAGCATCATCACAATTTTTTTTAATAAAAACAAAAAGTTTTAAAGGAGCTTTACAGTATCTTTTGAATGTTTGCATACAGTTTAACACAGTTTTTAACCTTAAAATAAATTTTAAACTAAAAGTAGACACAAAAATGTGTACTTTCGAGAACCTGGAGGAATTTTTGAAAACCTGGAAAAAATTTGCCAAAAATATTTAGCAACCCTGTCTTTAGCAAGTGGAGACCTTTATTTGTTATATATCTTAAAAGACAACAGCTTCAAATAAATGATTTTGCTAATTTTGTACTGTTTTTAGTGGAGAAGTATAGTTTACAAAAACTATATATTTTTAAATAATTTGTTTATTATCTTTTATTAATTATAACAATTAAGGGTTGCCAAACACTCAGGGTACACAGGAAAACATAGGGTATTCTAAAAGTTTAGAAAATCTCTTGGAGGTTCTGGGAAACTCACGGTAGTTTTAATTTTTAATAAATACATCAGGGTAGTTTTAAGACTGTCAAAATTTTTGGCTAGTATTCATATCTATTGAATGAGATTTAGCTAAGTTATTTACAATACTTTGTTTAATAACTAGTTTTATTAAAAACTTGATTTTTATTAATGTCAAAAAGATGTTAATTTTGTTGGTAGTTTGGTTATGATAAATAAGCTTTTTGTATGTTCTCACAATTCTATAAAGCTTATTTTGTTAATTTTTTACATGTTGGAGATTCTGTTAGTAGGTTTTAGAAATGTTTTATATTTAAAGTTTTTTACTTAATGTCAAACATTTATGCCAAGAAAAATAAATAAATTTAGTTATTAAAATAAGAAAAAATAAGTTATATTGAAGCATATTTTCGCAAATTTTTAGCTCTATAGTACTGTGCTTATATTAAATTATTTCTATTTTTCTTCTATTTGTAATATAAATACATATAAATGCTAAAATACAATGTAATCAAATTTAACGTTGAATCCAGTTGTTAATTTCATAAAATAAGTTTAACTCACTAGATCAGTATAAATAAAGCTTGAACTTTTTAATAGCATAAGCTTAATAATTAGTTGAAAATTTGTTAGTTTGTATTATATAGTATCATGTTTTGCATAGTAGTTTAAAATACAGTTTTTTGTATCTATAAAATGTTTTATTTAAATGAAAACATAATTCAAGAAAAAGACTTCTACGACCTATATTAACAGCTTTATCAATGTATAGTTTAAACAATTTAGAAATAAAATTACTACTTAGAATTAAGGTTGAGTTTATTTTAATTTTATAATAGTACAATATTATTATTTTTTAGTAATTTTTTTTTACAATATTAATAATATTTTCAATAGTCTGGCAATATTTTCCTATAAGTTAGGAAGATAACTCCATCACAGTATGCAATATCTGCGTATCTAAGATAAAAAGAGGAAGTAGCAAGTCTAATTTCTACACTACCTCTTCCAAGCACGAGCATTTGAAAACTCAGCACAGCGCCAGTTAAAAAATCTCAAAGTAAATCTTTAGACAAAGATAGAAGTTGTACTGCACCCGAACTTCATAAGAAAAAAAACTTGAAGCTTTCAGGCAAACTAGCCTTGATGATTAAAAGTCTATGAAACTCTGGCACATTAAGTATTCAAAAGCAATTAAAATTTGAAAAAAATTATAAAAGTATTTGGACTCGGACTCGAACTCGGACTCGGATTCGGCCAAATCCAAATTTCAAAAATGAGATTCGGACTCGGCCGAATTCTAATTTGAAAATTAGGTTCGGATTCGGACTCGGCTGAATCCTAATTTGAAAATAAGACTTGGATTAGGATTCGGATAAATCCGAAATTTTTGGACTCGGTAGATCACTACCTTGAATTCAAAATCAATTAGAAAATAATATATATAAGTAACTGTGAAAAAAATGCATAAAACTGTAAGTTATATATTTGATAAATTAAATATATTCTCTTATCATTTAGTGTAAAGTTTATAACAAATAAATGTTCTTTTATTAATTAGAAAAAAAACGTTATTCTATAACAAAATACAAATAATTTAACTTATCATGGAATATACTTCTCTTATAAGTAATTATTCAAGTTTAAACAACCTAAAAAACATTAAGAGGTATAGCATACGCATAAACTTGTTACACAAAATACTATACTCAGTGCTTAATTATAAAGAACTTAATTGTTTACTTAAACAAAAAACGCTTTGATGTTAAATTTCAGCAAGATAAACTTTTGTGTATATATCACAGTTTCACTATGAAATTGTCTTTGCCACAGATCATCAATACTAAAAAGCATACAAAAAGTTCCTATTCATGTTTAATATATTGTTAGAAAAATTTGCAGTTTTATAAAGGACATTTTATTAATTTATACTAGATGAAGGCATTAGAAATAAAGTAATTTTGTAAAGTAAAAAAAAAAGTTGCAATTTTGGCTTGACAAAAGAATTTGTAATTGATTTTTACCATTTCAAGGCTTTGAAAAATAAGGAGTTTTGTAAATTTTAACTGACAATATCTAACTTTTTTTTTTGTTAAATTTTTTACTTTTCCTGACTTTTTTCGTATTTCAGATTTTCCTGACTTTTCCTTAATTCCTGACTTTTCCTGACCTTGTGGCAGCCCTGCGTAAAAAGACTATCAAATAATAAAGTGCTGTAACTAGTGCAGGGCTTTCCAAACATTTTTTCAAATCTTCTTTTTGAAAAAAAAAAAAAAAATTCTACAAACAAGATTACTCTTTACTCAATTTTGTTGCTCTTCATCATCAACTCTAGAATATGTAGGGTAATTTTCAAATTATAACCACATGGCCCCCTAAGGCTCCTTTACTGCCAAAGCCCCCCATCACATTTGGCCCCTTTGCTGCTTATGGCCCAAAAAGGACACCTGAACTAGTTAATAGTTATTTATACTTGTATAAGTTATTATCATGAAATATATTATCATTTAACATAATAATTAAAAAAATCTAGCTAAGTGTTTGAGAATGACAAAGAAATTTAGGTAGTTCAAAATAGCATTTGACTTATTAAAAAAGATCACAAAAACTAGCACAACTTAGGATAATTTCTGTAAAGTGAACTACCGGCATATTAAGATGCGAATACTGCAACCTAACAGTTCTTAATAAAACTCCTTATATAATTTGTTTCAGTTTGTTACCTGTTACTGTGTCTGCTCTTGCTAAAATGTAAATATAAATAAATTCATGCTTTTTTAAATTAATTTTATTATCATTTTAAAAACATATTTAAACTTTTAAAAATTAAATTTTGGTAGCTTTTTAAGAGGAACGGGCCGAAACAAAATATCCCTTGCAGACCACATCAAAAAGTTAGGTTTTTACGGGTAAACGTACTTTTAAAAAGGAAAAATAAATAAAACAAAGAAAGATTTAAAAAAAATAGCAAATTAGCACCAACTTACATACAAACAAAAAAAGCATACTTTTAATTGTTTTATCTTGTTATAAGTTTTATTGTTTTACTTCTTTTTACTGCTTAATGGAAAATGTTTTGCCCGCTTGCTGGACCATGGCTCATCTAGCTGTATTCTCTGGCCTACAAATCACTTTTTAGCTTAAAAACAGCTTGTGTAAAACAAATTTTTTCAATGGTGGTATTGTTGATTTTCGGTACATAAGTAAATTCATTACACAGTTAATTGTTTGATCAATTATATTTTTATTGTAATTACTCTAAAGACTAAGCTTTCTAATTTTTTTTTATTGTAACTATTGCAAATATGGTAGCATGCGAAAAACTTTTTCAGATGTGCTATACTCAAATATTAAACATAATTAAAATAATGGTTTCATATCACAGTATATTTCTTAGTAATTGAAAGGTTTGTAATATAAAAAAGTAAATGTCTGTCGAAGCTGAAATTAAAGCATTAGTTGAGTCCTCCAAAATTGGGAAACAGCTGAAAGAAAAACTGATTGCCATTGGAAGCAAGAAGGACAATGAATTTAGTTGTTTTCAAGCTGAGATGCTTAAATTGAAGAAAGATTATAATGAAAAAAGTAGAATTATTGAAAATAACATTGATCAGATTCAAAAAGATGAATTCAGCAGTAAGAGAATAGACAATATAGAAAATAGAATTACAGAATTACAAAAAAGTTTCTCAGAATTTAAGTCTGATTTTTCTTCTAAATTTAACAAGTTTGAAGCTAAATTCTCCAAATATGCTGATGCTATGCAGAAAAGTGAACCAACAGAAATTATCACAAACATTAGTACCAAATTAAATTTAGTAGAAGAAAAAATAGATGCTGAAAATGAACAAAAAATGAAAGAAAAGAAGGCTTTAAATGTAATAATATTTAACATTCCAGAAAGTAAAAATCCAACTCATAATGCACTAGAAAGTTGCAAAAATGATCTAAAAATAATTCAACAAGTATTAGGAGAAAATAAAATGAAAAAAGAAGAATTTAAGTCACTTTATCGAGTTGGTAAAATTGCAGCTAACAAAATCAGACCAATTATAGTCAAATTAAATAATTTAGCATCCAAACACAGACTGTTAAGACTGAGAGATTTGAAAATATTTAATGGTGAAATTGAATCAAAAGTCTACATCAACCCTGACAGAACTCTCTTGGAAATTGAAGCTTTCAGAAAATTGAGAAAAGAAGTTAAAATAAAGCAAGCCATCGCTGATGAGAATAAATTGGACATAAAATATGTTATAAGGAACAACAAGATAGTTGAACTGACAAAACAGCCCTTTCGTTACCGCTCCCAGGACATCTGGGATTAATGGAGGAAATCGTGAGTCAACGGGTATAAACTTATTAAGTGATAGGATTAATTTTAACACTAACAAGTTTTCCTATATAAATTGTAACAACAACTATTTAAAAGTTTGTTACACTAATATAAGATCTGTTTTAAATAAATTTTATATTTTAGAGAACTATATAAATTTGAATAACATTGATTTATTTTTTTTGACTGAAACATGGTTGACTAATAAGGTCAACGATGCCACAGTGTGTCCTTTTAACTATAACATTTACCGAAGTGATAGGTCTAGTAGGGGTTGAGGTGTTGCTATCCTTTTCAAAAATTCGCTTAAAGTTATTAAAGTTAAAAACGATTCTATCTCTACTAGTAACATCAATTTTGAATACCTATGTGTAGATGTAATTTTTAAAAAGATGAAATTAAGATTTTGTTGTGTCTACCTTCCTCCACTGTCTGCTAGATGCGCACTGACTGTTCAAAATGTAATCAAAATGATTAAAATGGTTTTTCCAAAAGAGTGTTCTTTTTATGTTCTTGGTGATTTTAATATGCCAAATATAGATTGGAGGATTCCTAGCACAGATTTCAATAAACCCCATGAGTGTTTTCTTAATTTTTGTACAGACAATTTTTTAACCCAAGTAATTGAAAATCCAACCCATAAGAATGGTAACATTCTTGATCTCATAATTTGCAATCATTTTGGTCTAGATAGAATCATATCACACTCAACTAATTTTCCATTAACAAACACTTGTGACCAGTGGCGTCGCGTGGTACTTTTGTTAGGGGATGCTGCAGATTGAGTTTTCAACTCAAAAAAATCCCCTAATTTGAAATACTAAAATAAAACTCAAGGAGTTAGAGAGAAATTTTTAAGCTAAAAGTTTTTAAAATATTAGCTCAAATGCCTCTTGTTATGAATATAAAAAAAACAAGATATACTTTAAAATACATATTTTATACTTTTATACTTAATTTCAAATATACGAGAAATTTGTTTAAAAGTACTTAATGAAGGAAATAGATTATTATGTTGCTAAAATTTTTTATCATAATACAGTACATAATTTACAATATATTATACATTGATAAATAGTTTATATGTATATAACTTAATTATACGAGCAAAATAAGTTTTATTTTTAAAGATTAAAAAATTAATTATTTTTCAAGTTTAAATAACTTTTTAAAATAAAACTTTAAAAAAGATTTAAAAACTACGTATTTAACTATTTAAGTATCAATGTTTTTATGAACGAGAAAAAAGAAAATATGTTTAGCAGAATAAAATTAAGGATCAAAAAATATCGTTAATAACTTTTTTGTAGATTATAAAGTTAACTCAAAAAGTAAAGTAACTTTTAAAGCAATTAAAAACAAATTGCTCTAAACAGTAACTTTGTTTCTTTTGAGTTACTGACTAATTTTTCACTAGAAAAAATAACATTATAATTGAAAAAAAATCACACTAGAAAGAATTTTCTTTTAAAAACTTTACAATGCAACACAAAGGTCTTAAAAATATATAAATATTACAGCAGTAAAAAAAATTGACTTTGTTCTTAAAATATTTTTACATACTAAAAAAATTAAATAAAATTATACATACTTTTTGAAGCATATATAATTTTAATATCACTTATAAAAAACTAAAAAGCAAAACTTAGTCAGAATAAGCTTTCAATATAGATAATACACAAATAAAGCAAAATTTGCTTAAAAGGTCTTTGTTTGCTAACTAAATAACTACAAGTTGTAAAATAACCTCTAAAAATTTATATCTAGAATCAGAAAATAATTATCTAAAACAACTAACTTTTACTAAAAACATAATTGAAGTTAAGTTACAATTAGTTTTGATATACAAAATTAACAAACAAAGCAAAATCTATGTGATAGTTCACAATTTGTTGACTAACAAAAATAAAATTTTTAAAATAACCTATAAGCATTAGCAGCTAATTACTAAATAAAAACATATAATCTATCTGAAAAAAAATATATAAAGTTTAGTCAAAAGTAGCATTTAGTACAAAAAAATAAAAATAAAGTAAAATATTTTTAGTAGTTCACTATTTGCAAACTATAAAAATTAAAAGTTTTAAAGTAACATATAAACTTGAAAATCACATACAAATTTGACATTGACAAAAAATATGACTGTAAAACCATAAAAAAAACAAAACTCTATCTTTTTTTAGAAAATTAAAATAAATTTACACACTCTATTAATAAAAAAAACTCTTCATTCTCATTATTTGAGTGCTAAAGTTGTTACAAAAACTGATATTGATAAAACTATATATACCTGAAAATTAAATATATAAAAAAGCTCTAAAAATTTCTCCTTTGCTAAAATTTTATCTAAAAAAAATATATTAGGATGAAACAATGCTCAGCTCTAAAGACTTTAAGTTATAAAGCTAATATTTTAATTAAAACTGAAATAATCTTTGTAAACATAAAAACTTTTTCCTCATAATATATTTTATTTTTAAAGTATCAAACACATATATAAATTATAATTAAACTTTTTTATTTAGTTCAAACTTTTAGCTTAGTCATATATTAAACTTAAAACCTCTTGATGAACACTCTTGGGTAATTGAAATATCTGGTGTTGTTCTGCTGTTTTTTAACTTGAGCTTTTTAACTTCAGACTATGCATTTATATTAAGGCGTTTAAGCTGAACCACAGTCTATAATTTATAGTTTGAATATTGTTATTTTTTAAAACAACCTAAAATATTAATTATGCTCGTGTTAAACTATTTGTTAAAATTTTTACACGGTGCTGATATTTCAAAGTTAATAATTTTATTTCAATGTGAAAAGTATCTTGAAATATATAAGTAATGCTTTCATATAATTTCTAATGCTAAATTTTGTTATAAAAATATGATATACCCCCTATGTCCTTAACAAACTTTCTATATACTTTATATTAAATAACTTTTTCATTTAAAAAAAATAGATAACACTTGTCAGTTTAAATACAGGTTGATATAAGTTTAACTATGAGAATTGTTTTTTGTTGTGTAAGTAAGTTTATCTAAAAACTTTAATGTATTTGGCTTAAAAATCAAATTGGAGATAAACAATTAGTTTGTTTCTTGTTGAGTCAGTTTGTACTTCCCTCTCTTTATAAAATTTTAGTGCTCTCCAACTTTAATTAACTATATGTCAAAATTCAATTCAAAGAGCAATTCTAAACAATTAATAGATTACTTAAAAGTCTACAAAGTAAGCTCAAGCTGTATTAACTTATTTTATTAATGCTTTAATATCAATTTAAATTTCATGTCAAACCATACAGAAATCATGGAGTGGTATCAGAGTTCTTTAAAAAATGTTTTTGTTATTTTGATCAGAATCAAATAAATGCTTAAAACAAAACTAAGGCAACAACAGGTTCTTTATGTAAGGAATTTTACAGAAAAAAAACTATTTCTTATGTTAAATTAAATGCTAAATTCAATTATTTTATGTCAATAAGATAGGTTTAAATAAGATAGGGCCTTTGTTTTCTATTACTTTAAGGTAATCTGGAATAAAAAATTATGATATATGAATAAAAAAAAACTAATAACCATTTTTTAAAGAACTATCAATAAAACAAACACAAATTTATTGAGTTTTAAATTTTTTTTGATAATGTCCTTTAAAAACTTGTTAGAACTTTTGGCTTATATAGTTTTATTTTTATTGTATATGTGTTGACCACTGGGTTTTGATCTTGCAACTTTCACCTCAAAAACTAAACTTTACTTTCACTGTATTCAAGTTGTTTACATTTACCAGTTTTTTTAATGTATAATGTTCAAAAACTAATTAACAGTATATTCATATTCACTATATTCTTTATATTCAGTTTAATTCACACAGCGCTGCATTGAATGCAGCTCTAAAATTAAGCTTTTAAAAAACTTTTTGTATAGGAAATTTGTATATGTTTAAAATGCAGCGCACACAGTTTTAGCTTGCAGCGCCAGCCATTTAACGAATATTTGAAAATTGAATGTAAGATTTGGTAGACTAACAAATTTATCTTTAAGTCCAAAGAAAAAAAACAGGAAAACTAAAATAACGGGAAATTTTCTTTTTTCTTCTTTTTTTTTTTGAATAGGTGGGACTGCAGCTCCAGTGTGCCACCCCACGCGACGCCCCTGCTTGTGACCATAACTTGCTTTCACTAAAAATTAAAATTGAAAATAAAATAGTACCTATTGCTAAAGAAGTCTCATATGACTATAAGAAAGCAGATTTTGAAAGCATCAATGATTTCCTGTCAAAAATTAATTGGACCTCTTTATTTAAAAATTCAGAAAATCTCCAGCATTTCTACGATCAATTCATCAGCTCAATCCAAATCTCAATCAAACGTTTTGTTCCAATTTTTTCTAAAAATAACAAAAGTAAAAAATATCCATCTCATATTAAAAAGTTATTAAAAGAAAAAGCGAATCTATACAAAAAAAGTAAGACAAATAAATCACTTTTGATAAAATACAAAAACAAGTCTAAAGAATATCAATTAGCTGTTAAAAAATACAACTTTGAATATGAAAACAAATTCTGCAAAAACCCAAATTTAAAAAAGTTTTATAGCTACGTGAAATCTAAACTTAAGTTAAATAATTCCATACATCTCTTATATGATAATGATAAAAACAAAACAGTAACCTCAGATTTTGAAATAGCAACACTTTTTAACATAAATTTTCAAAAAGTTTTTAAAAAAGACGAGAGTTACCAGTCTTTTAAGCTACCCCAAAAGAATTGTAGTAAGATGCAAAATTTTTTCATAACCTATGAAGACATTATAAGTTCAATTAACCACTTAAAAGATAAAATCATAAGAACGCCAGAAAACATTCCACCCTATTATATCAAGCATGTTATCCAATCAATAATATTTCCACTTTCATTAATATTTAATTGCTCTTTAGAACTATCTGATGTTCCTAAACAATGGAAAACATCTTTTATTATTCCTGTGCACAAGAAAGGTAATATACACGATGCATTAAATTACAGACCAATATCTCTAACAAGTGGCTTTTCAAGAATTTATGAACATATTGTATCTGTAAAAATTCTCAATCACCTCTTTGATAACAAATTATTAACTAACAAACAGTTTGGTTTTGTTCCAAACCGCTCATCAACCATTCAACTATTAACATGCTTACATTCTTGGTTAGTTCCTTATCTCAAAAATGAATTTACTAAAGTAGTTTATACGGATATTCAAAAAGCCTTTGATTCAGTATCACACAAAAGATTATTAAAAATTTTAAATCAGTATGGGCTACATGAAAGCTTAATTGATTGGTTTGATAATTTTTTAAATAATAGATCACAAAGAGTACTCATCAATAATACGCTTTCTGACTCTTTAACAATCTACAGTGGAGTACCACAAGGTGGTGTAGTTGGTCCCCTTCTCTTTTTAATTTATATTAATGATATTTGTTTAAACATTGATATTAAAAGTGAGTTAAGCTTATTTGCAGATGATGCCAAAATCTTTAGTCAGTCAAATACTTCATTACAACTATCTTTAGATAATATTTACATATGGTTAAAAACAAGAAAACTAAACTTAAATCCTAGCAAATGTAAAATTCTAACCATTAACAAAAAAGAATCTTCTCCAACTGACCTCTTAATCAATAACATCAAGTTACCAGAAATTAAAGTTTTTAAAGATTTAGGAATTTATATTTCCAAAGATTTGAAATGGAATGAACATATCAACTATTTATATAAGATTGCAAAAACTACATGTTATCAAATATTGAAAAGTTTTAAAACTAATTCTGCTTCAATTCTGACAAAACTATTTAAAACATACGTTCGCCCTAAACTTGAGTTTAGTACCCAAATTTGGTCACCCCATTTAAAAAAGGATATTAACAAAATTGAATCTGTGCAAAGGAGTTTTACCCGTCATATTTGTAATCGTTGCAACATATCTTACACGTCATATAATGATAGAATGATTAAATTTGGATTGAAATCACTGGAATATAGAAGATGGGAATTTGATTTATTAATTCTTTACAAAATTATCAATGGCAAATATAAAAGTTTTTTTAACCAGTTTTTTAATTTTTCCCAAAATAAATATCAACTAAGAGGAAATAATTTGAAAATAAAATGTAAACATGATTTTCAAAACAGTCAGTGGCAAGGCGCATTTTTTCACAGAGCAAAAGCTATGTGGAACAGACTACCTCAGGATATAGTATCTTGTGAGAGGGTAGAACAATTTCGTTTAAAGCTAAAAAGATTTGACTTAAATACGATAAATACCAGTAAAATTAACTAATTTTCCACTGTAATAAAAGGAAAAATATTCGTTTCTCTACGCCTCTCCCCTACAAACTATTAGTTTACTTATATATTTTGTAGTTATGAATATTGTTTTATAAGCCATGATTTTAGACAAACTTCTTTACTGTGTGTACTAAGTAATATATAAATTTGAATTTTTTGAACTGAATTTTCAATTTAGTTCATTTGTTTATCATATTGTGTTTAACTTTGTGTTTCCATTTAAATTATGTTTGTATATATATATATGTTTAATTTATCTTAAAGTTTTGAAAATAAGTTTATTTTCTTTTTCTCTTTTTGTGTGTCCTGTTTAAGTGGCTCAGGTTTTGACGCCTGAGTCCAACATTGCACAATAAACAATATAATAATAATAATATTAAAACTTCTGTTTGTTTTTTTATAAGCTACCTATTAATATATAAAATTGTTTAATTTGGCCATATGACTAAAATTTTGTCTTTTTTGCACGTTTTTACATTACTAGTTTTACTATTTTTATTTGTACTACAGTAATTCATAGTTTTTATACTAAATTTAAATTTAAATTATACACAGTTTTGAAGAGTTATATGTGATCATTTCATACCATATAACTACTGCTTAAGTAACTTTTGTTAGCATGATGTTGATTAGTTTTAATGAGATTTCCTGATTAGTCGTTGTAGAAAGACTTGGTAAGTTGTAAGTTCACATTTTTTAGCATAAAATTTGGTAAAAGTTAAATCTCATGTAATAATTTTGTTCGTAAAAGTACTTAGTTTTTATTTTTATCATTAATGCTTAGTAGCAGGCACGTAGCTTGGTACGTTTCTGTAGATTTGCAGGAACGTATACTTATGTACGAAACATTTTTTTTTAATTCAGCTTAAAAAGACTCTCCTTCCTAGCTTTTAGTATTCATTTATACTTAGTTATGCTTTCCTGAACAACAATTTTAAAATATATGTCATCTTTAGCTCTTTTTGTCGTAAAAACCAAACGAGTTAAAAACATCTAAACTGTATACATTAAACGCATTAAAGATTTAATTTGTCACAAAGCTGCGTTGCAAAATTGATTCTAAAGAAAGCTGTAGCTTTTTCTTCAGAATTCAAAATCTTACAATTTTGTGTTACAAAAACTTGCATAATTTAATGTTGTATCTATTGACTGCAATAAATAATTGACTTTGAAAACGATATAAACCTTTTTGATTTAAATCGTGGTTTTCTTATACTTATTTTCAATAAAAATTTTTTATAGGTTTACACAAGTGGCAACACATAAAGAGTCATAGGGGGTGTGGAGTAAAATAAATTGCCTAGTATACAGTTATCACTCATACTTCATCATTCCATTTTTGAAGTATTTACATAACTGCATAATTTCATATTAAATTCAATACCGTTAGAGGTAGTTTAAATTGCTGTGTTCCCGCCAGGACGTTATCACGCGTCATTTCAGATGTTAAAACTTTTTAGATTTGTAATTTTTTTGAGCTAGCTACGTCCCTGCTTAGTAGTAACAAAAAATAATCTTCTAGTTTTGCTTCAGGTTTTGTTGGCACTTAAAAGTATCAACAGTGTTTTTTTGAATAACGTACTTATAAACATGTTTAAAAGTTGAGGTAGACAAAATGTTTTTCTTTTAATTAGGTAGTGAAGCTTGATAAAAAGAGATTCACAACCGGACTTTTTTTACAAATTATAGTCCGGCCGGATCCGGATATCAGACAAAAATGGCAATATCCGGCCGGACCCGGACCCGGATAGTGAGTCCGGTACATCACTAGTTAAAAGCAAAATGTATATAGTGCACTGTTGTAAACGGAGACGGTTTAGCTTTGCACGAAGGGTAAAATATGCACAAGTGACAGTTTGTACGAAATTAAAAATAAAAATACCGACGAAAGTAAGAGTTAGGTGTAATTCTGAATATAAAACAAAAAAATATATTTTACTAATAAAACAGAAACCGGTCAAGAACAAGGGTAATAGGTAATAGTGAAAGTTAATATAAAAGGAAGAATTAGTTATAAAAAAACGGTCAAGGGTAAGGGTTAGGAATAGCAGTTATAGTAGAATAATTTATAATAAAAAACAGCAATGTAAAAAAAAATAATTCAAACCAATGCAAAAGTGTCTTCGTACTAAAATGTCACACCGCGCATTTTTGACACCTACCTGGTAAATGCGTGTGCAATTTTAAAAGCTTTTGCTACTCTGTTTTTTACTATCGAAATTTTTTTAAATGCTTACTTAACTTCTGTTATAAATAGTAAACTATTTTACCAATTAGTAAATACTATACTTGCAGCAAAATATTTTTTAGGCTAACAGTAGGTTTGAAAACTAAAATATTCTTTTTTGTTATTTAAAATAGTTTTTGATCAAGTATAAGAATTTTCATTAATAGTCTAAAATTCTTTCAAGATAGTTTTTTTTTATTAAACTTATAAACTCCCTGTTAGCTTTATTCATTTATGTAAATAAATACATGAAACTTAAATTAACACAGTTTTATTTGCCTGGAAGTTTAAATAAACTTAAATTTTAGATTCCTTTAGCATATTTTTTCTAAACAAGGATTTCCCAAAGTGGGCTATACGGACACCTTGGAAATATTTCAGAAATATAAGGAGTATAAGCTGCAAATTGTGTATAGGGGTAGGGGTGGGGCGTGATTAGTAAACGGACTGTGAGATTATGATGGTGTTGATGATGAGCGAAAAAAGTCATTGGCGTATATAAGGATCGTCTTAAAATTTATACCAAGTATTACGGTAAATTTATAGAAATTTATAGAAAGCACTCATGGGTTTTTTTATGTGAAATATGAAACAAAGTTAATTTTAAACATGTATTAAAATACAAATTCTACTTACATATTTTTGTTAAGATATGAACTAATGAATATTTTGGTAGAAAAATTGTTAATTTAAACCTAACCTTTTGGACATCGTAATTAAAAAACATATTATTAATATGGATTAAAAGTATTGGTTATTATCGAAAATTAAGCTTAAAGTTCTAAGAATTGTAAATAATTTAGTAACATCGTAAAAAAATATACACTAAAGATAAAACAAGAACATTGTCATTATCTTAATGTATATTGTTTTTATTTTTTGAAATTAAAAGACTAAACTATATTCAGCATGTTTAAAATTAAAACCGTACTTTCGTATGTTGTAGGGCATTTTCAAAGAATTTGTTCTGTTTCAGAAAAATAAAACTTTCTGTGGTTTTCTCTTTAAACGAAATTTATTATTTTAAACATAGTAATTTTAGTGTTGATTACAATAAGTTGGTTTGCTACAACATTATTTACAAGTAACTACAGAAAAACATATTAGTTTTAGCAATAAAAACCATTAAAACATTTATATATATTAATATTTAGCTTATATTTAACTTAACTTATCCGATATACCAAAATACTTTAATTAAAACGTTTTCGATATATATTAGACACCGAACTTTAAAATGTTGTGATATAGTTTTAAATAATATTAACATAAAGTTTAGGGTAGGTTAAACAAAATAAAAAAAGTTTTAGACGAATAAACTTTAATGAAACTTTTATACAAGAAAATTAAAAAATGAAATTTTAATAGTATGTTGGTTCGAGTGGTAAAAATAACTTTAATAATACTAAATAAAAGTTTCTCTCTAAAATAATTATGTTATTGAAGCAAATTTTTTTGTTAACAAAATTTTCCCTAGAGTAACAAGTACAAAACTTTTATTTATTCATTTTTTGATCGTTTATAATAACTTTTATTGTTATATTAAAACGTATCGAACATTTTTCAATTAAATTTTTTTTCTATGCAGTGGTAATATCGTGTCTTAAATGTTTATGGCTTAATTTTCTAGGCATTCTTTTTCAATATTACTTAAAATTATTTTTTTTATATTATAACAATATTGTTTAAAAATCCGGTATAAAAAACAATAAACTTTTTAAATGTTTGATATTATAACTATACAGTGTCTTGCGTAAAAAAAAAACTTGTATAACATATATGTTGTATAACAATATACAGTAAAGGACTAGATTAAAAAAATTGCAATTAAGTGTAGCTTATGTTTCTGTTTTCATTTTAAAATTTAACCAATATACTATTTCGTCGCCAAGATCTTAACGAAAAATGTTCTTAAGATTTTTTCAACTACCTTTTAAAATAAAAAATGATAACTATTATACATAAACCTAAAAATCAACTGAACTAACTTATAAAATCTTCTATTAGAAGAACTACTTTTACAAGAAAATGAACTTTAATAATAAAATGCTAATAGAATTATTTTTAAGCGACGTTGCTTAGCTGATTATTACTTAAATTTTTTAACGTCGTTAATTGATATTAAATATTAAAACAACATTAGTTTACGAGCTTATAAAAATTAAACAAAAAAAAAACAATCTTCCAAACCAAAATATAGTAATTTTACAAGGACTAGTAAAACTGTAGAACGGAATAAAATGCTATGATACTTGTATTTTTTTTTTATTTATAACTAAATATGTCTAATAGAGTATAAATTTATTTTATAAATAATTTACAATTACAATTTATTTATATCTCTAGAATTTAAGTACTTTAACTGTTGCATTAAAAAAAAAATTATATAGTTTACATTTTTCTAAATATATACGATTATATATTAAGCTTCAACTTCATTAAACTTTGTATTGAAACAGACCTTATAAGAAAAATAATTGTTAAATTTTTTGTGATAAAAAGCTATAAGAAAGTTATTTAATTTTTTCTGTTAGAAAAATTAAAAATTATTCCTTAAATATTTTATGAAATGAGATATTTTAAGCTTACTCATTGTGTGAAAAGTTCTATTAAAAGTTTAAAACCACCTACAGTTCAAATTTTGAACGAATGGAAACTTATAAAGATTTTAAATGAGCTTTTTAACGTAGTCTGAATTTTAAAAACGATTGCTGCGTTAATAGATATCGCCCCTTAAATATAGTAAACTATCAATTGAGTTTTTCTTCGTTTTGATATTGCTAATTAGTAGATAAATTTGGAAAGTGTTTAATACAACAAACGTTAATTTAATTGTATGATGTTACTCAATTAACAAAAATAAAACTTAATTATAATATACTAAAGTACATATCAACTACTTTTATTTCTTTACAATTTTACAATAACATACGTTTACATAAACAGATTTGGTAGCAAAAACAAACATTTTTTAGCTTTAAACTAAAATGAGTCGGTTTTAGAACTTTTTTTACGACTTAAAATTCTTAAAGCTGAAGTGGTGATAATATTCAAATCAAAAAACTATTTTTAAATTAAAATAATCAAACAAAAAACTTTTTTATTCATGTCTCGAAAACTAGTTTAAAAAGATTTATTATATACTAACAACTAATTTATAGAATCTTAACTTTTTAACTCCCATTGTAAATTGCTAAAAGTTTAAATCAAAACTCAATGTGAAAAATTTAAATTTACACTTGAACTCTCCATGACTTTTTAGTCAAAATACTTACTGAGTGTTTGAACAAGCAATTTGTTCATTATTACGTAAATTAGTAGTAAAGTAAATTAAAAGCAACTTGATTAAAAACGTCAAATTTACAATATTACCAAACGCAAGGCCGAATGTTGAAAGAGGACAAAACAAAAGAATCCGAATTGTTATTTAAAAATTATGTATAAATTACTATCAAAGAAACCTTTCATTAAAAAATTGACTATAACTTTATATTAATGATGTATTCAACAAATTAATTGACTCCTCACAACAACTGCATGTTCCAACCTTCTAGTGTTTTGCTTTCTTTACACAACTGCTCTCTGTGTCATCATTGTTGAAATAAGCTGAAAGATACGACCATTAAGTATTTTTACCATAAAAATGTAAAAAAAAAATCATTGTATTGTGTTTATAATAATTGACTTAATTTAATAATTAAGAAAAAAAACGTAAGTTTATATTATATTATGTTCTTTAAGGTCTTATGGTGCTTATTATAGTGTGTGTTTATAAAACCTCTTCGTTTGATTTTCCAATCTCCATCTAACTTTACTGCTGCTTCGTATCCAAGTTTATTCAAACCGAGACTATTCGCTCTTAAATTCTTTTTCAACGACTTAACTGCATCGTTTAGGCTATACAATTCATCTTTAAGATTCGAATTTTCTTTTTTCAATTCATTAATTTCTTCAATTTTAAGTTGCAATAGGTTCGATTTCGTTTTGATTCTTAAATTTAATTTAAACATTAGCAAGATTTGATAAAAAAGTTCAACTTATTTGATACTTTTATTAGAAATCGCTAATACATCGATAGTCGTTTTTGCTTAAATTAAATTGATGATAATTTCTAATAAGAAGGTTTTCAATTATTAAATGTCTATAGTAAAATAATAACAAAAATTTAAAAGAAGTGTTTTAGTTTTATCATAAAGTATTGTTTAATATTTTAAAAAGTCTTGCTTATTTAACTTTTACAATAAATTTAATTTGTAAGTAATTAAATAAAGTTTTTTAAAAGTTGCTAAATAAAATTACAAACGTGAAGATTTAATACACTTAGAGTTTAAAACTATTGTGCTAAAAATACTAACAATATGCTTTTTTTATACTTTAAATACTAAATATAAAAGTAACTTTACTATTTTTAGTTAGTTTCAATCCTAGTCTAATCAAATAAGAAGATAAACAGTGCTTTTGAGACAAATTGACAACTAATAATACTTTATTTAAATGAATTGAAATTTTATATATGAAAATGTTAAATACAAACAAGAATTGGAAAAAGTATATATACGTATTGTGTTTTATTACATACAAAAATAAATTTAAAGTTATAATGGATATTTTAGTTTCAAATTGCAAAATTTTCGCTCTAGGGAATTAACTTTTTAATTGGAAAAAATATACAGAAACTTCGTTTAGCAACAAGAGGAGTTTAGTTTGAACTTTTATTTTTGACTTAATTTATAAATTTTTGACTTTAACTCTTGGGAGTTGAGCTTTAAATTAGAAAACTCGCACAACTTGAGTTTAGCTACAAGTTTCGTTAAATTTGATTGTCAATATTTTATAAAACTTACACACTAGAGAGCTAAAATACAATTATGTAAAGCTATTTTGTTAAGATTTCAAAAATTAAATGTATTTTTATCAGATATTTTTCATTAAAAATTTTTACATTTAAAGAAAATAAGCAAATTTTTGATATAGAAACCAAAAACTTTTTTACTTCGAAAAAAAATTTTACTAAACAATTAAATTTTCAGTGTGAATTAAACTAAAACAAAATAATTAATTTAAGTTTATTAATACAATAATTTTAGTTTTACAAAATATTTAAAATACGGGTTTATGTAATTATACATACAATTAAAAATGTGTTATAAAATCGGTAACAATTAAATAGTACTTACTTTGTTTCTTTAAGTTCTTCATATTTTTTTCTATAAGACTGAATAGATGCAATTTCTTTCTGTAGTTCTTCAATTTTCTTGTCATCCAACTCGCTTTTATTTCTATAAAGTTTAAATAAACACAATAAAGTATAAATAAGAAGTATTTTTTTTAAATTAAAAGAATTTAATTTAATTAATGAAAATGAAATATGTCACACAAAAGTGAATAGTTACTTTAAATAAAAAGGAGAAAAAATTTACATTAGTTCCAAAAAGTGTTTAGTCAAATAAGATTTATCTAAAGCATTGAACAACTTTACACTATGATAAATGTTTTCTTAGACTTTGGGTATAATAGTCTTAAAAATTTAAATTAGTTTACAAAAGTTAGCAAACACTTAATCTAAATAAAAAAGTTTTTTTTTTAACTTTTTCTTTATGTAACAAATTTCAAGGTACAAAAATAATGGTTTACTCAAAATAACAGTGTTTAACATAAATAACAAAGCTAAATAATTACTGTTAAAAATATTTTGTTGGTATAAAATTATCAAACTTTTTATTTTATATATATAATAATTTATGTTTTTTTTTTACTAAATGCGAATCTTTTTAATATATGCTACATAGTTTAACTTTTTTATCAATTTTGAAAATTAATTTAAACTAATACTTATAAGGTCATTATTTAACTTGAATGCAATATTTAATTTGAAAACTTTTATCTAAACTATACCAAATAAACAAATTTACTTTATTTCTAACAATTGAATTTTGAGAGAAATTTTTTATTCAATTGTTTGTGTGTCTATTTTTTTCTTGTTACTGAGAAATGAAGTGTTATCAAATTGAAAGTTACGTATATTAGTGTTTAGTTTTGCTAACGTTTAACGTACTGATTCTTTATCAGGAAACTCAATTGTAGTATTTAACAATATTATTAACCTGCTTTAACACAAACACTTTATTATAAAAAATACCACTATGATTTTTACTGACTATCCATTTATTTAAAATAGATTTGAAAAAACTAATTTTTAAAGTATAAAACAACTAAGCGAAAAATTGGAAACGTCTGTAATACGAACACAATGCATAATTCGTAATATGTTTTACTACTTTATCAATTGCATTTACCACCATATATTATAAAAAGCTGTATTTGTTAAATTTAAAAAAATATATATTTGTCGTATAAAATATTTCAGTCACAACAATAATGATTCTAAAAAGTGCATCGAATTAAATTCACGTGTAAATCTGTATTGTTTTTAGTTTGCTTTGAATTAGTTTGTTTATAAAAAAACAGGGTCTGCAAATATCAAATTTAACTAGTCAGCAACAAATACTATATATGTTACTATATATGTTTTTCACGTCATCAATATAAAAAACTATGATTATTTTCACATTTCTAGTTCAAAAAATCTAATAAAAGACTTTTTAAGGTCCACATACAGAAAATTAATTCAATTTGAAAAAATACAACATTGCTTTAGTAGGCCTTAATAACAAGATTTCGACATAAAATAAAATTAAACAAAACATATTTTGGAAGAGCGAGTTTAAAATGAATGCATTTAAGAAAGTTTTAGAACTTATTCTAGTTAAATCTAGACAAAAACTTTAAAAGCTGAATAAGCTTACGTAAGTGTAATAAATATGATTACAATAGTGTATATATTTATTAAAGCTACAGAGTTTATTTTTAATAACTTAAAATGATAGAAATTTTATCGTCAGAAATCATATAGATTCACCCAACAATTTGTTACTTATTGGCAACAAATACTTTATAAGGTATAACTTAAATTAAATCTAGATGAAAATTTTAGTAAATGAAATACATGCTGAAATCGTTATTAGTAGTATGTTCTATGTTTATGTAAATTTTATTATATTTTCTTTATTAATCCTACAATTTTTTAATACAATTAGCATACTTAATTTAACACTTTCATAAAGCTTTATTTAGTATTGTATCTGTTAACATAAAAAAGCTATACTTTTTGAATAAAATTTTTACACATGCCTTATGTAAGAAAGCTTTTAATCACAGTGTATTGTATGATCGACAAACATGTGAAGCTTGAACTTAAGTTTTGTTAAAAGTTTACTTATTGGAAAATGTCTAACAAAACTAAGATTTTTATTTTGAAGTTGTTTATCTTAGATTTTTTCAGTTTAAAACCATTTTAGAATAACATTGCAGAAAGTTAAGAAACTTAAAAAATACCTGTAACCATCAATTAGTGCATACCTCTTTTCTGACAGCTTAGACTTCAACATTTTGTTTTCATGTTCCAATTGGTGGCATAACTTGACCCATTCCGTACGTTGCTTCATCATCAGCCCATTAACAGTTTCGTCAGGATTTTCCATAACTTAATGCTATTCAAACAACTTTAAAAAATGAAATTGTTACATATTGGTTGATAAAATAAGAAGTAGTAAAAAGTTGGTTACTAAGATAAATGTTTCATTTGTCTCTGTAATTTGTAATAATAATAGTCAAATAACTTCTTAAGAAGTTTAAAACATTTTTGTGTATTGTTTAAACAAATTAAGATTTTTTAAAGTACAACATGTAAGAAATAAAAAAAATAATCAAACAAAGTAAGTAGCATTATAAACTAATGTATTCCGTTGAATAAAACAAAAAAAAAGCAATAAAAATGACTTAGCTAAGTAAACATTAACACTTATAATTCAATATAAAAACTTCAAGTTTTTTAAGTCTTATAAGATCTAATGATAATTATGGTGTTAAATTTACAAGATCTTAACTATGAAGTTAATCAAAACAACAAATAAATTATAAATATTATAATAAATAAAAATAAAAAGCAATTTTAAAAACCAAAAAAAAACTTGCAGTTTAACCTATAAGAAGTTAAAATAACTCTAAAACTTGATGTTTAAACTTTAAACTGTTTCAAAAGCACATACGAGAAAAATTTTCGAGCAGCGATAGTAGTCAAACCACTGTACTTAAGCAACTAACTTACATTAATGTGAGTAAACTAAAAACTGCGAAGTTATTTTTAACCAATCAGCGCTAATCTAGTTTCAATCGTTTCAGACTAACTTTTTCTGTTTTCGTTTGGATATTCGTTGCTACTTTTTACCAAATTCAAGTAAACATAAAAGTATATTTATTACTATACATACACGATTTTATTTTCCATAACTTTTTTAAAGATTACCGATCTAGCTGATCTCCTAAATAAACCTATTGATAAAAAGCTATTTATAAGTAATAACAATGCTAAATGCTAAATTAGTTTCTAAGTCTAAAAACTTGGTTTAAAGTAACAATTACTAACTTTGTTTTGTCTTTTTATCATATAAGACTCTACTTTAAAATTTATTTCTTTACAATACATATTCATTTTGTCATTGTACATGAAATTTCCAAAAAATTGAACGTAACATTAAGGACACATTATGTATAACTTGACATGTGTACAACTTTTGAAATCTTGTAATTTTTGTAATTTTACAGCTTTCTAGTTAAATAGATTCATAAAACGGTGTGACCTTACAACTGCTTAAGAAACTAATAAAAAACTTAAATTATATTTACAATAGATTTAAGTTGCATAAAAGTTACATTTTAATTAAATAATATAAAAAGATAAAATATCATTTTTTATAAAAATATAGTAATTTATTAAACCAGTGCTTCTGAACCTTTTTCTAGTGGCGGAACCCTTTTCCAAAGTTCAACTTTTTCGCGGAACCCCTAACTTAATTTTACATAAAATGTTTAATATAATGTTTCCTGCAAAAACAAAAGAATTTCAGTAAAAAACGATTTTTTTAGCAAAAATATATCATTGTTAGAAATCATACCAATTGTAATAATAATAAGCCGAATCAAACTCAAAGTGCGCCAGAGGCAATAGGTACTTTATGATTCTATAATAAATAAACGAAAACAAACATGATTAATCGCAACGTCATAAAAATCTTTCCTTGCATAATAGAAACAAAATGAGAGCTACAAACAACAACGAAATGAACATGAATCTAATCAAGTTTACAGATTACCGTAATAAACGGGTAAGATGCCTAACGAATAATAAATAAAAAACATTTAGTGCGAAACTTTAACTTGACTCTTTGCAACAAGCATGTCAATGCGCGGCTGGATTTTAGATAGACTGAGACAGGCAGATAAGGTTGGAGTCAGCATACAGTTCCTTTGCTTCGTTTTAATGTTTGTTACATGCGAAAAGCCGGACTCGCAAAGATAAGAGGTGGTAAATGATAAAAGAAATTTTACTGCACGCTTTGCTAAGACGGGGTACTCTGAAATTGCACATTCCAAAAATCAAAAAGCTCCTTCCCTTTCAAACTTAATTTAAACTTCTATCTTCAGATAGTTGCAGCAATTCGTTTTCTGTATCTGTAGGAAGGTTTACTTCTTCTGAAGCAATATCACACATAAAAGGATTCAAAATCCATAAATTTCTGATGCGAACATCTTTAGGAAAATAATGTTGAAATTTTATATACAAAAGATCAAGGTGGTTGTATATTTCGTCAGAGAAGTTGAATTCTATGCATTTTTCATGGGCATCATCAAACCGGTGAATCATCGCAATTACTACCATTGCTAACTTTTTTCTTTTAAAAATTAATTCTATTTTTTAACGCCTCAAACTTGTCTGTCATGACAAAAATAGAATTTTGCTTTCCTTCCATGCTTTAGTTCAAAGCGTTCAATTTTTTGAAAATATCTGTGAGATAAGCTAGCCTGGCCAAAAAAACATCATCTTCAAAGAACTTCACTAATTCTGAGCCTTCATCCTTAAGAAAGGTGAACACCTGCTTCTTTAATTCAACGAGACGAACCAGTGTCCGCCCCTTCGACAGCCAGCGAACTTCGTTGTGATAAAGAAGTCGCACATGGTCAGCATCTAAACTTTCATATAGGTTTTTGAGACATCTGGCCTTTGTGTCAGTTTTCTTTATAAAATTAACCGTTTTAATCGACGCTGAGAGAACTTCCTGTATACAAGAAGGAAAATATTTTGTTGCCAAATTTTCTCTATGTAAAAAACAATGTATCCATTTAGCTTCAAATGTTTTATCCTTCATTTTCCTCACTATACCATTTTTGGACCAAGTCATAGACACTGCACCGTCAGTACAAATGCCGACACATTTATTCCACTCTAAACCCTTGCTGATGAAATAATTTTCGACACATTTCATTACTTCAACAGAAGTATTTTTATAAATGAATATCAAAAAAAATATCATTGAGTTATAATAATTAAACAGAAAAAGCAATTACTTAAATAATAAACTTTAAAACTTTGCTAACACATAGACATTTAAACATTTTTATCATGTAAATTTAAAAAATTATCTCAAACTCAATTTTTGCTAAAATTTTAAAAACCTGGCCACAATTTTAAAAAATTAGAGTCTCATTTTTTATCATGTAAGTTTAAAAAAACTATTTAAATTTCAATTTCTGTTAAAATTTTATAGGCCTGACCAGATTTTTTTAAAATTATAGTAGCATTTTTCAAGTTAAAAATAAACTTTTATACATATTAAATTTCAAATCAAGCTAATAGACATCTTTTTAAACATTTTTACAGCATTTGAAACAATATAGTATACCAGAAATAAGTTTCTGATAAAGATTTTTTATATAGTTTTATTATGTAAACATTTAGAATTTGTTTTGATTGCTCCTACATTGTTTGCTTTAGTGATAATACAAGTATTTTCATGACTTCACTAAAAACAGAAATTCAAAAAAAATGGGCAACCAGGACACCTATTAATAATGAATACCCATTTAAAGTCCTACCACTAGATACACACTAAGCAGATCAATGAATGCTATAATTATATATGTTTTCCATTTTATGTGTTCCATTTTTTTGAAGTTTTATGTTTATTTTTTTTTTTCTTTCAAATTTCTTTTTTAAATTTCGAAAGGCTTCGCGGAACCGCTGAGAGGCGTCGCGGAACCATAGGGTTCCGCGGAACCCCATTTCAGAAGCACTGTATTAAACTATACAACGTGAACCTATAGTCAAGTCAAATAAAAAAACTATTACTTAAAAAAGAATAAAATAACACTACTTACTTTTCCTTAAGTTATTTAGTTTAAATTTTTTTTACAGTGTTAAAAGCATAAAGCAATTAAATTTTGCTTACTCACAAAACATTGCTAAACTAATATAGAACGACATTGAAACACAATCAGATGTACAAAAACAAAATATAGTTTTCTTTTTTAAAGACATAAAAAATATTGTAAAAGTATATCTAAAGAAGCTTAATTAATACATGAAAAGACAGAAAAAAATAAAACATGGTTATTTTAGGAATTATAAAACAATTAAACTAACTAGTTTAATCAAATTAGAAATCTAAAATTGTTTTGTAAATTTGTCGACCATAAAAGTATGTTCATGAGTTTTTAGGAATAAAAAAAATTATTAATAATAACATAGTAATAAAAGAAACTATACCATGTGTAATTTTGTTTTGTGGGTTAATGGTTTTTTTTTCTTATACGTTCTAAATTTTTATCATTTATCTATTATTCATATTCTTTAACATTGATTTTAGTACACTGCTTTAATTTTAAAGTTTACTCTTGTCCTTATAATAAATTCTTATACACTTTGCGTCTTTAACGAGGACATGCCATGTATAGCAAGAATAACAAGATAAAGTATTTTTTTCTTATAAACTCAGTTAAAAGTAAAAGCAAAAACTTCTGAAGAAATTGTTATTTATATACTCAAATAGAAATTATCATAGAACTTTTACCCAATTAAAGTTAATTGTTCCTTTTTTATGATTTAAAAAATTTATTTTAGAAAGACCAATAATAATTAGTGCCTTGTCTCTTAACTTCACTAGTTGTAAAAAATAATTTCAGTCAGTAAAAAATGTATAAACCAAGGAGATTAAATACTTTTTAACTATGGAAATCCTAACCGTTATACGAACAATGAGTTTCATTATTCATTCGTATTTAATCACTAGACAAAATCTAATAGCTGAATCATTTTATAACTTAAGCATTGACCACACTTGTAAAACTGGGATGCATAAATTAAGTTAATTTTTTTAAATTTTAGATGAGTTTGACTCAACAGCAGGGTTGCCTGATTTCATAACGTTAAAGGCAAAATGTATATAGTGTACTTGTGTAAACGGATACGGTTCAGCTTTACACGAAGGGTCAAATATGCACAAGTGACAGTTTGTGCGAAATTAAAATAAAAATTACCAATCAAATTAAGACCTAGTCGTAATATTGAAAATGAAACAAAATATATTAGTATGAAAACAAAAACCAACCAAGAACAAGGTTTTTAAGTTTTGCACGAAGGGTAATTTTGTACGGAGGGTCAAATATGCACAAGTGACAATTTGCACGAAATTAAAAATAAAATTTAACTTACCGACCAAAGTAAAGGTTAGGTGTATTATTGAAAATGAAACAAAAAACAAAACAAACAAAAAATATACTAGTTATAAAACAGAAAACGACCAAGAATAAGGGTAGGGTACCAGTGAAAGTTAATATTAAAGGCAGAATTAACTATTAAAAAAATAATCTTTTAAGGATGAGGGTTAGGAGTAGCATTGATAGTAAAAAACTAAATAACTTATAACAAAATCAAAAAAAGAAAAAAAATAATTAAAACCAATGCAAAAGTGTTTTTGTGCTCAAATGTTCCCCGCGCATTTTTGACATCTACATGTTAAAAACACGTGCAAATTTAAAAGCTTTTGCTTCTCTGTTTCGTAGTATCAAAATTTTTAAAATGATTACTTAATTTCTATGAAAATTATTAAACTACATAACCAATCAAAAAGTACTATATTTATTTATATTAAAAGTATTCATCAAGACTTTGCAAAGCTATTATTACTGTAAGGGCAGTAAAAAGTTTTTAGTCTAACCGTGGGTTTGAAAATTAAAATTTAATTTCTATTGTTTAAAGTAGCTTTTGACTAAAATTTTATTTTTCTTGGTAATAGTCTAAATTTCTAAAAAGATAAAAAATATTTTATTTAACTTAAAAACTTTCTGCTACTTTTGTTGTTTCATGTAAAGAATTTAAGCCTTTTTTTTGTGAAATCTCGTCAGAAGAGGCCATAGATTTTAAATTTTTCAAAGGGGGCCTTATAAAAATAAAAAAATCGGAAACCCTGTTCTAAACATTAATAGATTAAAACTGTTTTAAAGCTAAAAAAAGTACTGTAAAGCATTTGAAACGTTCTACATTTTTGATAATTGAATGTGTACAATAAACGTTATTGCGAAAGTTTTTATAGAACAATTAATTACAAGTAAAACAACTGTTTTATGTTTTAGTGTGTTGAAGTTTAAAGTTGTTTAAGTTTAAGAAGCCTTTTAAAAACGTTCACCACAAAGTTTTTTTAATAAACACTTTTTAACCCGATTTCATTTAAAACAATATCTAATATAGCTTAGTTTGTTATGTATTACTCGAACTGTATTCAATTTAAATATTCAATTTAAATATTTAATTAAGTAACTGGATAAAAAAAAAAAAATAAAGTTTACTAAGTTGCTTATTAACATTTACATAGCAAAAAAAGGAGCCAAAAAAACTTTTTGTTTCTTAATTATTGTAACTTATTTAAGTAATTTAAAGCAATTTAAAAATTAGACAACAAATATAAAAAACAAAAAACAAAATACAATGTGTTTTTAAAAACGTATTAAAGTTCAAAAAAAAATATTTCATTAAAAAAAATCTCTACAAATCAAAGCTGAACCAAAATTTGAAGATGATTGTCGTTATTTCATAGTATTTAAAGTAAGTATGCTTATAGTTTAAAATTTTAAGTTGTTTTAACCAAAAACTGTTTTTATAACTTTTAAAATTTTGATTGTATTAAAAAATTTCATCTTAATACTATATCATTAATTAAAATTTATTTTTTCTTTATAATAACGTTTAAGTAGCGTGTTTTTAATTCAATAAATTAATGTTTTTACACGAATTTGGAAAAGACAAATTCTACATATGCATTAATGCAGTCAAAAACTGTTCATTAGTTATCATAACTTGTTCTTTTAAATGTATTCTTAATCATTTTTTTCATATTATATAAGTCTTGGTAGATTTAGAATAACACTATTAAGTAATAAAACTAAAATTTTAGAACAACGTTCTAATCAAAGTTAAAAATATGATAATTAAAAAACTTTAATTTAGTACCTATAAAACGTATATAAAAGCTTATTAAAGACAACTATAAAACGAAGTTTTCACTAACTTATGTCGATTTTATTAAAAATATTTATTTGCTGGCTTAAAATTTAATATTAGTTTTTTATTTTAATTTTGATACTAATATCTGATTAAAAAGAAGTTATTTGATACTTTAGTACAGTGCTTCTGAAATGGGGTTCCGCGGAACCCTAGGGTTTCGCGAAGCTTTTTAAAATTTAAAAAATAAACTTAAAAGAAAAAAACATAAATCATAAAACTTCAACTGTCCACTGACGTACTCGTTTTGTTACTCGTTTTTGTTAGATAATGTGGGCAGGAAGGATTCAACAAAGATATATTATTTTGTGGACAACTATTTGTTTATATTAAATATGTGGCGACGCCTCTCAGGGGTTCCGCGAAGCTTTTTAAAATTTAAAAAAATAAACTTAAAAAAAAAAACATAAATCATAAAACTTCAACTGTCCACTGACGTACTCGTTTTGTTACTCGTTTTTGTTAGATAATGTGGGCAGGAAGGATTCAACAAAGATATATTATTTTGTGGACAACTATTTGTTTATATTAAATATGTGGCGACGCCTCTCAGAGGTTCCGCGAAGCTTTTTAAAATTAAAAAAAATAAACTTAAAAGAAAAAAACATAAATCATAAAACTTCAACTGTCCACTGACGTACTCGTTTTGTTACTCGTTTTTGTTAGATATTGTGGGCAGGAAGGATTCAACAAAGATATATTATTTTGTGGACAACTATTTGTTTATATTAAATATGTGGCTATACAAAAAAACAATTAAAATGAAACCACTTAAATAGTTTAAGTTTAATAATTTGACAAACGTTTTTAAACTCAGAAAAAAGTAACTATAAGTATTAAAAAAATTCTTAAACACCACAAGCAATATTTAAGGAAAATTAAGTAAAATTTAGTAAATTAATATTAATTTTCGCAATAAAAGTTTGTATTTTATGTGTTTATAATAACATAAAATTCTATATCTAAGATAATGTACATAATAAAGAATACTAAACATCGAAAGTTACTAAAACAAGATTTATTTTTAACTGACAAAAACTGCATAAGAAAAAAAGTTAATTTCAACCCGTTCAGGTTGTAAATTCTAGTAATTATTCTAAATGACAAGTTGTTTATTTACGTCGAAAATGATTAACAATTTACTATATAATATACATAAGTTAATAATTGTCCTTTCTTTGAAACATACAAAACCTGCTTATTCTAAGAGTTATCTCAGTTGTTTAGCCTTGTTTAATTTATGAAAAATAGTTTTCAAATAAATGTTAGACATTGACCTGAAAACAACTTTCAAAATATTTACCATTGCAAAAATTTAAGAAGTAAAAGTTATAAAACTAATTGAAATAACTTGCAGACTGTAGTCTTTTAAGTAAAAACTAATATTAACAAAAAGTAGCATAACTTCAAAATCTATTGAAGTATAAAAAATCAAAACTTTTTAATGTATTTAGTTGTCCATCACACAATTGTGCTTATCAGCAGTTTAAACAAAGTTTTTAGGTTAATTATTTATAAACTATTTCTTAAATAATGTCTTGTAAATATGTTTATGATTATCAAAAAACGAATTGTTAATGATGTAAATACTTTTCAAATCATTACTAGACAGGAAAACAATTAGAACTTTCTCATTATTACTTGCGTAACTTGCAAGTTATAAAATAGTTATGAGATGTTTTAAATTTGACATCAAAAAAAATTGTAGAACATAACTCTGCAGCGCTTTATTAATCGCGCGTCTTTTTATATATAAAAAAAATCGCTTGCGGATACGTATAGTAAAAAGTATTCCGTGGGCCGCAGTAAAATTAAAAAAAATTCTAGTAAATGTATAAAAATATTATTTTTAACTAAAGTAGAACAAAATAATATTGAAAGTAGGATTAAAATAAGAGCGTATTTATGAGTTTTCTTATTAAAAAAGTCAATTTTAATTAATCCCTTACAAATCTACCACTGGTTGGTACATTTCAGTAATAGCAAATCAAACAACAATAGTTTTTTAATAATTGATTAAATCTCAAGCGATTATGTTTTTGTGTTGTAGGAATAAAACTACTATTTAAGAATTTAAGTCAATAAAGTAAAAGCATTTCAGCATAAATTCAACATGTACATATGAAACGTATAAAAACTATCACAAATTAAGCAAGACATACTTTCTTACGTTTTAGCACAGACTTAACCTTTTTGAGAATCAATTAATGAGATAACAAGAATGTAATTTAAAAATAATTTCACAAATTACTTTTCAAAAGTCAATATAATATTTTTATGGTTTGTCGATTTCCGCAGCATTTTGCTGAAAAACGATGTTTTAGATCAGTGGTCTTCAAAGTGTGCACAAGTGCACACGGTATTTTTGTTTTGGGGTGCACGGACCGTAACGTGAAAAATTATCTTAATTTAAACTTACACTAAATATTCTAGAATTGATGATGAAAAGCAAAACAAAAAGTCTTATGGGTTTTTAGTGGAAGTTCTAGAACTTGTGCTAGATTTAATAGACATTTTCTATGAAACCTACTATTAAGTATTCTAAAATTATTGATGGAGAGCAAAAAAAAGATCTTAGGCGGTTTTTATGGTCGTTTTTTGTGAAATCTTAGGCATAACCTGGATTAGAAATTACGGAAAATTTAAAACTTTTACTAGGTACTTGAACATTAGAGTGCACAGTTTTTTATTTTGCAATATAGGGTGCACAAATTTTGATTAGCTTGAAACCTCTGTTTTAGGTAGCCATATTTTTACTAACTGTCAATTATGCAATTTTTTACACTTGACTGAAACACTTTTTACCATTATTATTTTGAAAATAAGAAAGTTTAATGTCACTAAATAATAAGAAAAAGGACAGAAATTACAAAAACTAATATAAAGTTAATTCAAAGATTTCAAATAGAAATTACTTCTAGAACTTTAATAAACTCAACTAGTTATCTTATAAAGCCCAAGGAAAGTTAGAAGCTTTTTAGTTTTTTAAGCATTACTTTTTGGTATTTTCTTGTTAACCGTATGAGCTTGCAAGCTAAAACAGTTAATATAATTTATTTAAGGGATCTGTTTTCCTCTCTTGTTTGTTTTTGACCTTGACCTGTTTTCCTCTTTAGCTTAAAAGAAATTCTAGTGTAACTTTGATAAATCTCTGACGATTCTTTTGGATAAAATAAGGTTTAATTATTTGAATAAAAGCTGTTAGTACTACTTTAATTATCGTATGCAGGTGGTAAATATTTATATTCTTTAGTTTAGTTATTTTAACTTTTATTGTCGTTGTATGTTATCACAATTTACACACATATCACTCGTAAGTTTTCAAATTATATTTAAAGCACTTTGGAATTTTTTATAAGCAAATGATGTTTAAAACACATTTGTTAGTGTAACACAATTTATCTAGATATCTTAAATCTTAAAACATAAAGTTAGTTGCAGTCAGTGTTTTATAAACAACGGCTGAATTTATCGGGTTCTAATCTTAAATGATTAATGATGACGTCTTTAATTTCAAAAATACACAAAAGTTTTCATAAGCTTCTCGTAAAAAATTAAACTAGTAAAGTTGGGTACAGTCAACTAACTTTATTTTAAGTTAAAATCGACAAATACGAATACCAAAAGAAAAGACTAATAACTATTTAAAATATTCTATTAACATAAGTAAACTAAAGCATTAATTTCTAAAAATCTATAATGATGAAAATCTTATAAAATTCAACATATTTATCGAGAAAAATGAATAATTAGCAATCTTCAGTCTTTAAACAGTTTTTGTTGCTATCTTATTCACTTCCGGCTCTGACTTGCTTTGGTGACTGAATAATTTTCCTTTTACTTCTAGTTTTAGTCAAGTTGAATTTAGATTCACAGAAACCGTTTTGTAAGTTTTTGCTAGGCATTTTCTTACTAGTTGGCTGATAAAACAAGTAAAGATATTCGACTATTTCTTTAGTTGATTTGTTCGGTAAACTTTTTTTCAAAAAACCGATTTTATCTTTATTTTTTTTGCGTAAGCGTTCATACTTTTCATGTGCTAAAAAAAAACAATCAATTTCATGTTCAGTCCATTTTTCACTCACTTTTTTGCTGTCTGACATCATATTTTGGTTAATTTGGACACGTTGTTTTCAGTTTTTGTCACCATAATGCTCTTCAGGACTTTGATCCAAAAGGTTAGAGATTTCTGCAGCATTTTTATCAATAAATCTAGGAACTGCAGGTGGGTTGGAGTTAGAAAGATCACCTACATTTTCAATAGTGTTGTTTAACATTTCACGTTTAAATATTTTGCTGTTCAAATTTTCCATCTTCAACTTAAGTTCATTCGGAACAGTTCGCTTTCTTTTTTCGCGACCTAGAATGAGTTTTTTGATTTAACATTCAGTGTTTTGAAATTGTTACTGATTAAAAATTGTAAGATTTTTTAACAAAACTTTATTTTATTGATTCTCTGAAAGTTAAAGCTCTTAGCAATTACTAATAAAGGTTTTTACTAAAAAAAAAAATTACTAATGTGAAATAATTTATTTTAAACTAACGAGATAATGGTCTTAAATTGATATTTTCTTTATCTACTTGGTGTGCCATTTCAGTTATTTTCACAAATTATCAAAAATTGTTATCTGGTTAAAAAAAAATAAGTTTTAAACTTTTGTAGTGAAAATGCAAGTAAATTTATTCCGATAAACTCGCAATTGTTTATTTTAATTTTTGGATTACGTTAACTTGTTAAATAAGTAGACTAAATAAGTAACTCAAATTTAAACAAATTTGGAAAAAAAACCTGATTTATTATTACTCGAACAATACTAAGTATCTAAACTATATTATTTTACAAAGCTGGTTAAAATAAAACAAAAATGTTTAATGCTTCTAAACACGATGATTAAATAAAAACTTTTTCAGGCTTCTTTTAAAACAAAACATGTTCAAAAAGATTAGTATTATATACTAAAAATTATTCACCTTATTTTATACAACTCGATAGATAAGAAATAAAAAACTCGTTGTCATTTAATTTAAATATGTTAGTTTAAAATTTTAATTGTCATAGCTTTGGACGATAAAGAATTATTACTAAAAATTTACATATCATCTGAAAGACTTGAACAATATTAAGTTTTTACAAAGTGCTCAAAACTTTTTTTAAGAAAGTTGTTTAATTACCATATCAAAATTTTAGTAAAAAATTAACTTTGAAAATATATTGAAAAATACCGTCAATAAGTATTTAGTTTCGCTCGATTTAAAGTAACTTAGTTAAAACTGTTGTGTACTTAGAGGAATAAGTATTTTAAGTTTTGAGCATTTTTATCTCATTTAAATAGAAAATTATTTAGTAAACTTTGTTCAATTCACTAAAAAAACTAAATTAAGCCCTGTATACATTAACTGTTTATGCAGAAACAAAACAATTATCTTCACTTTAAAAATACTTTAAATTTTTGTCTTTTGAAATATTTTCTATGATCTTATTACATGCAAAAATTAAAAATTTAAAAATGTTACCCAAAATTTACAGAAATATAAAACAATTGATATAAAGCTTAGATTTAGGCTAACATGAGAAAAATAATGCCTAGCAAAAAAAATATCTTGCTTGTTATGTATTTTTGCTTATAAATAACTTTTGCAGATCAACTTAATTGAGCTTTTTAGATAGCAAATATTTTTATGTGCTGTCAAATAAATTTTCAGTATCCAATAGTGCTTATTTAACCAATAATTAAAAAAAAAATTCAAAACTATATTAATACAGTAAAATCTTTTAGCTGTTGATGGTAAAATGACTCAATGTTTTTCTTAACTTTTGTCAAAAAATTTGTTGCAAAAATTATGCAAATTACTTGAAAATAGTAAATGATAATTATCTGACAACTAAAACTGTACTTATCGACTTGTTATATAATTAAATTTGTAATTTAAGTTTTTAACTACTTTTCTTAAACATGGTACAATGGGGATCAAAAAAATATTAAAATAAAAAAACTAGATTAGATTTTGTCTAAATATTGTTTATTTATCAAAAATACAAAAGTGTCTTTTAGGAAATATTAGGGCATTTTGAGAGCCTTATATCTAACAGTTCTATCATTTATCCTCACCTCATTTTACTACCCTAAAGCACATATTTTAGGGAGGCTTAAGACAATATTTTAGAGAAGCTCCCAATATTTTTTTAAGGTTATTGCTATCAATAATTTAAGGCATACTTTTAAGGCATATAATTTATAAAACATATAATATAAATATTATAAAAAAAAACATAAAAGTAAACATTTCAGATGCTTCTGTGTAACTTAAAAAAAGTCTTAAATTAGAGATAAGATTATGCAACATTTAGAAGTACAGTTTAATCTTAAAATAATTAACAGTTGGTCTTAATTATCTAACTTTTAAAATACTTCCCGCAAGAAAAAATAGCCACTTTAAAAAAAACAAGAAATCAAGTTCTTTCAAGCTTTATTCATTACTTGAATTGATTTTCTATTGACTTAAGATGCCAACATGCGTTTAAAAGCCCATAGTGTAAGCCATACGAAGTTGATTTAAAAAGCTTTTAAAAGTTAGTTAATTAACTTATTACTAAGGTACAAGGGCATGTCATAGAATTTTTTCAAAGGGGGTTCACAATTATTTTTTGTTCTTAACTTGCCGCTTAAGTTTGAATTTCTTAGGTATGCACTGCCAGTTATGTACGCAACATTTAGGCGAAAAACTCAGTGTTTTAAATGCTTTTTGTCTGTTAAAAATAAAAAATATATATAATTAGTAATAGAAAAATATTATATTTTTTTTATTTATTATACTGTATTATTTAGATAAATTTAAACTAATAGAACCAGAAAAAAATTATTAACTTACAAACTGCATATCAAAATTAAAATCTGTTATTTAGAACAACAATATTACAGACATAACTAACTTACTCTATAAAATATTAACTTTTTTATCAGGAAACAATATTATAAAATAGTTAAAACTAGAATAAATTTTTATAAAAAGAATTTCAATTTTGAATTAAATGTTAGTATAGAAGAAATTCTTACAAATTTTTCTTTTGAATTTTTAACTCTTTACATTTACATATCTATTTATACTAAAAAAGTTTTGTTTTAAAGTAACTTATTATATGATAATTAAAATTTCACTAAAAAAATGTTTAGACTTATACAATTAAACTAAAATATCTTTATAAAATTTTATTTTATTTTTGATTATTTTATTGTATTGTTTCCTGATAATAAAGTTGATTATTTTTATAGAGTAAGTTAGTTATGTCTGTAATATTTTTGTTTTAAGTAACAGTTGAATTTTGATATACAATTTGTAAGTTCTTAATATTTAAATAAAACTTCAAGAGAATATCAATTTTGATTTAAATGTTAGTATAGATTGAGTTCTTACAAACCTTTTTTTAAATTTTTTACATTTATATCTCTATTTATAATAAAAGTTTTTGTTTCAAGTATTTTAATCTATAAAAATTGAAATTTCACTAAAAAATGTTTAGACTTATACCATTAAATTTAAATATCTTTAAATTTTATTTAAATTTTTGCCTGATTTTGAAATCTCTTTTAGTTGAAAATTTAAAAAAATTAAGAATCAACTTTGTGGCCAACAGATATACAAAAATAAAACGACTTAAATAAAAATATTAAAATACCATTAAATGATAGAAGAATAAATTTCCAGGTGGTGTAGTTGTCTAAAGATGATTTTGAAAACTGTCTGAATTGAACTTTTCAAAGTTTAAACCCAGTTGGTTGACACATAAACAAACAATATAAAAGCATAAGTACAAACACAACATTATTATATAACAAAATAACACAAAAGCTTCACATAACAATATTATATACAATAAACTAAGTAAAATAAAACTTTATTGATTTTATTGGACATTTTTTTAAGTGAAATTGTACTAACTAGTTCAAAAACAATACTTAATCAAAAGTTATTTACACTAAGTAACAATTTATAACGGGAACTAAGAGCATCTTAGTAAAAAGTTTCCTAAAAAAAATGCTACTTTAAAACTTTTGTCATTATGACTTCACAATTAAAGTTTCATTTAAAATCTATTTCAGCAGGGCAAAAACGAGCATTTATTTATACTGAAACTTTTATACTGAAACTGTTAATCTTTCAGAGTTATAAGTTTAACATTCAATATTCAAAGTATATCAAATAACCAAAACAAAATTAATATACAGGGTTTTTAATGATATTCTAAGAATCTCTTTTTCTTTTTTTTTTTCAGGGGGTTCACAGGAAACAGGAAACCAGTCAAAACACGCCCCTGCTAAGATAATTAAACTCTTTTACTATAAAAGTCTTAGTGACTAAATAAAGTCAAAAATTTACAAAAAAAAAAAACAAGTTCTTAAACTAGGGGTCAGCAACGTAGGAACGAGTATAAATTATACAAAGCCAAAGTTGCAATTAGACAAATTTGCACTAGGGCACAAAATTGCAGGAGGGCACAAAATTGCACGAAGGAACAATATTGCACGAAGACGATTTTGCAGAAAGAGTCAATTTTGCACGAGTTATATTTTTTGTACAAGAGTAAAAATAACAAGAAAAAATTAAAAATAAATAAAAGAAATTTTTAACTTAATAAAAAAAAAGACGAAAAAAGTTACTGACCGAGGGTAAGGGTTAGGGGTAACATTGATAGTAAAAAAAAATTAAGAAATAAAAGTTATAATTAAAAAACAATGAATAAAATAAAATTATAGTTCAAAAAAAAAGCTACTGACCGAAAGTAAGGGTTAGGGTTAACAGTGATAGTACAAAAAAAAACAAAAAAGAAATTGATAGAATAAAAATTAAAAAAAAATTAACCTGTGCAAAGTTGTTTATGTGCAAAATTGTCTGCTCGTGCAAAAGTATTTTCGTGCAATTTTATCCCCTTGTGCAAAAATATCTTCGTGCAAAAGTATTTTCGTGCAATTTTGTCGCCTCGTGCAATTTAGAGAGCTACCCGAGCAAGGTACGGCTGGGTCCGGACCTTAGAACAAAAATATCTGACCGCAATAAATCAAAATTAGGTTTACAAGTTATAAGTGAAATCGGCCTGCAAAAGGTAAAACTGTGGCCCGCGAGCATGCAAATCTGTCCTAAACCAAACATTAAAGCTTACACTAAATCAGGGTTTCCAAACTTATTATTCAAAATACCCACTAAACAAAAGTTAAAAAGCTTTTGCCCCTCAAACAGTATTACTCAAATTACTAACATTAATACCTTTTTATGCTCTTCATCATCAAGTCTAGAATATCTTGTGTAAATTTCAATACTACCAATAAAAACACCTAAGGCTTTTTTTTGCTCTTTATTAATAACCCTAAAATATCTAGTGTAAGTTTCAAATTATGACCTCATGGCCCTTCTGTAGCCCTTTCACAGCTCAGGGCCCCAAAATTGCTGTCATTACCCACAAGTAGACCAACTGGCCCATTTTTAAAAACCCTGCATTAGATGTTCCTGACCATAGAACAAACAGAAAACAAAATAAAAAGTCTCAGGTACAGGAGGTTTGAAATCTACACTGGATATATTTAAAAAAAGGCACAAAGAACTTGTACTTTGTCTTATATTTAAAAATTGTGAACTAGAAAAAGTTTAAATTATTTGGCCCACTATAAACTAGTTTTTTCAACATATTTTGGCCCAGCAACTTATAATGCTACCAACCTCTTCTCTTAGCGTTAAATGGTTTACAATAAGTAGCATAAAAATATACAAAGATAGTTTGTGCGCAAAACTTAGATAAACCTAACTGAAAAATCTTTCGAAATTGGTTAAAATTTTATCTTAGTTTAATTGAAACCACTATAGTACGTAAACTTAGAGAAAACTAAACTATTTAAATACATTTCGTAATTCGCATGATATTTTTAGCATTTTTAATCTATAACCGTTTATAAAATTACAAATGAATATTTCTACTTAAAATGTAGTTTTAAGTCCGTCAAAATTTTCAATGTTATTTAAAATAGATCAGAACAAACTTATGCTTTAAGTTTTACTCAAAATTGAAATTCATTTAAACAAATTGGTATTTTTTAACCATTAAACGTTCAATGCACATGTGGTAGAAAATAGTTTTTCTAATGAACATTTGTTTAAAACAACAATAGTTTTATAAAGTTTTAAGGAACTAAATTCTGGAGGTTTGATCTCTTTTTGAGTTAAAAGTTATTTGTTAGTACATACTAATATTTATTAAACAATTTACACATTAAATACAAGGTTCTACACTCAAAACTAACGTATTTTTATCAACACCCTCAACAATAAAACATTACTGTCTCAAAATAGTTACTTAACGAAAGTGCGTAACGTCACAAGTGCGTAAAGATGCGAGAGGTTACTGTACTTAATTCATGTAAATTTATGAACATTTATAAAAATGTAATAAACAGATAAAAAAAACTAATATGTTTCTAATGATTTTAGTTCACGTTTTCAGAATCATACTCAGAATTTTAAATATCTATAATTAAATGAAAATCGTTTGTTATTATGTTATATATGTTTTTAAAACAACCTTTATTAAACATAAAGGAAAGAGCCATTTGGGAAAAAAAAATTTCAGCAACAAACATAAATTAAAATTTTTTATTGCTAAAGTATTAAAAAATAAATGTAATTTAAAGGTCCCAACAAATGTCTGGTTTACAATAAAAATGTCTGAAAGTTAAAATACACAACACACACCGGAAACAACTGTATAAGATGATCATAAAATTCTAAAGTAATAAATTCAAAACTTAGAAAAATAACAAAAGCTAATTCAATTTACAATGACTTTGAAAAAAAAATCTACTGCTCTATATGAAATTTTTAAATACTGGGTAATAAACTATCAAAATTAAGCTTTTATAATATGCTCACTTAGTTTTTTTATGTTAACTTCAAATTAGGAATGCTTAGTGATTTTATTCAAAACTTTACGTACTTACCTGTAACTAATTTTTGATTTAAAAATTAAGTTATGTTCTTAAGTGCATAACAAATTTGTTTACCCAGTATAATTTGCACTACATTACTTAAATCATGGATAGGTGTGGCATCATTGATATTGTGAAAGATGCTACACTAATCCATGATTTAAGTGATGTAGTATACATACTTAAATGTCATTGCGAAAATGACTACGTAGGTCCAACATCTCAACAAGGTAATGTTAAAACGCAACATAAAAAAGTGGTATAGTCTAAAGTAATAGGAATGGAATTAGGAAATCCAAGGACACAACAAAAAAACTTTAATTAAAGTAGAAAAAACTGAAAATACCGACAAAGAAGAGTCACTATGTAATTGTAGAAACAAAAACTTATGCCCGCTAAAAAACAAATGCCTAACCAAGAATGTTATCTATAAATCTACGGTCACGACGAAAAAAGAATTAAAGCAATACGTAGAAAGCACAGGAGGAACTTTCAAAAAAAGGTGGTATAGCGACATAAGAGATATAAAAATTTACAAGGAGAACGGAACCGAACTATCCAAATATATTTGGAAGCTAAAACGCAACAACACTAACTATAACATCAAATGGGAAATTTTACACCACATCGGACACATAAGGAAACCGCAGAGAATCTGCAGGACCTGCTCCTATGAAAACATGGAAATAGCGGACGCTGACGGGGGAACATCTTTAAATAAAAGGAACAAGTTTATATGCTCTTGTATACACTTTAAGAAGCTTTATTTCAAAACTTAAAAGCGTTTTGATAAACAAATATATATTTTAATTTGTACAAGTACTTAAACCAATATATAATTACGTCATAATACAATAGCCAAACTTTTTTAAACGAGTAAACTTAATTAAAAGGTTTAGTTAAAGAGATGTTTTTCTTTGTTAGTTATCTCCAAATTTCGCAAGGCCACTAAATGTTAGTATAATTATTTTTTATTGTATATTTTTTATTTATTTGTTTAAGTTTTAAGATTGTATAATTATTAAGTAACGTGCATTTTCCTAAATTTAGCCTAACAACATTAAAATCATCATATGCTAGTAACTTTAAACTATAGGTTTTAATTAGATTTTACTCAGTTTTTTATTATACTTTTTTCTTTTTAACTTCGTTTATTTCAAGTTGAGCCTAATGTCTTCCTACTTAATATCACATAAATTTTTACAGATTTTAAACAACTGAAGATCTCGTTTTTTAAACGAGTGAAACATTGTGTTGTAATACCATTAACTAAATGTATACTATATTATTATCAGTTTTTAGCAAGTTTATTTTGATGAAGACCTAAACGACATAAATTAATAAACAACTTAAAATGAGTGACTTGTGTTTAAATTTTTTAGCTAACGATTTAACTGTGTCTTTTTAATGACTAACAACTAAAAAGAGAGTTTAGCTCTGTGAGAATAAATAAATTACAAAAGATCTATATATGTATTTTTTAGTTTTCCAAACATATAAAACAATGAATTAAAAAAAGGTACTTATCAAAAAAAGTATTAGTCTGTGAATGTACATTTATATAAATTATTTTTAATTCAGCAAGAAAACCTTAATTAAAGACCAAAATAAAAAACCTGTGGCCTATATTTCAAAAAAATGAAAGAAATTATATATTAAAAGTATATTAACTTACTGAAAATATTAAAAAAATAATTAAGTGTATTTTTCAAAATGTATCACGAGGATTAAATCAATCTAAAATTTCCCCCTTTTTCTATGAATTCTAGCTCTGACCCAATAAACCCAAACTCAAAATAAAAAATATTTTTTTTTGTATCATTAAGCTATTAAAATCCATAAAAATGTTCTTTTAGATAAAAAAAAATTTTGATGTTATGAAATTTCTTATTCGATAAAAATTATTTAAGTTTTCTCTTATTTTAGAATGGTCGTCTTCTGTGCTCAATTAATAATTAAACAGAAAGTGCATATTTTTTTCCTGTAACAAAACCTATGTTACTATAAGTTAAATACAGTTGTAAGTGAAAAAAATTAGTAAAAAAGAATTATCTGATGGCCAAACTTGTCATAATTACTCTTTTACATCATTATTAAACTAAATTATGCATTCAAACCAAAATCAAAATGAATGATCATATAATGAGTACTACTGACTGGGTATTAAAATAAAATTCAGAACACGTTTCTCGGTAATCATTACACATTTTTATTAGTTTCAAAACATGTTGTATTTAAGCTAAAAAAACACTGCGGTTTATAAATTTACTCTGGCGGGTCGAACATTGCCCAACATCTAGTAGAAATATTTTTCTACTTGATAATATATTTTTATTTAGTATAATATATATTGAATATATTCGTACTTATTTGCACAAGCAGACAAATTTAACATCAATTAAAGATATATAAACGTAATTGATGTCAACAGTGTTTACCTAGGTGAGCAAGAAAACAAAAATATATAGCATCCAAATTAAAATAGATTGTAAGTTACAGTTTCAAAGGTCTAAGATTGCAGTGTAAGCGACTCAGTTTGTCTACATTTTGTTTTCATTTTACAAAATAATGTTAAGAATAGCTTAATTAGTTTCAACTTAAAAAAATTTACCTTTTTTAACTGTATATTCAAATACTTGCATAAACATATTTCTTTAACCGCAGCGTTGTCAAACAAAATGATTTATTAACGTGGGATATCTCTGCAGAGAGAAGTTATTCCACGAAAAGTTAAAAATATAAATTGATAATGCCAGCTATGGTAATTTCCACATTTGAAACTTTTATGAGTGTTAATTTTAGACTAAAACTAGCAGTTGTTACAAGACTTGGTATATCAAAATTATGTATTTTAAATTCAAAGCTTTCTTTTATTAAACAACTTCTACGATAGTTAAAAAAATAGAATAAAAAACGCAATTCAAGTAAAGCGTTTTACAAAAAAAAAAGTTTTGTAATTGCCTTTTAGTTTTATCTAAACGGAAATTAAATCGTTCAATATATCAAAAAATCAAAGCTCACTGAAGCAGATTTTAAACGCTAAATAAATATAACGGCCATAACTATTGAAAGATGTACAGTATCTATACAAAATAGTTCCTTCAGTATTTAAGTAGTTGTCTTAATATGTATGATAATTTAGTACATTTTTTTTAACACGCTGTATATAAAGTAACTAACAACAGTTTTTTAAATACTATACAATCTTTTTTTTAAGTGCAAACTTCGTTAAACTCCGTTTGTTAAAAGTATATTCTGAGAAAAAAAAATACTGATTAAATTTGAAAAAATATTGCATACAAATATAAACCAACTAGTCATAAGGTTTGTAATTAAGATACACCTCAACTGAAATATTTTTTACGCTTTAATATTTCAGACAAAGATTAAAAAACTAAATATTATAATAACTAATGAAAATAGAAAGAAAGTAAAAAGGATTTGAGAAAATCTAAAGTAAACATAGTAGTGTTTTTAGAAGAAGCAAAATCATCATCTTGATTTGAGAAACTGGTTTAGCTTTGCCTATAAAATAAATAAAAAAAATTTTGTGAAATTGAAAAGTTAAGAACAAGATCATAAGTTTAGAAAATAGAATTATGTGTATTTAAATTCGGGTTATAATTAAATATAAGTCATTGGTAGAAAATGTTTTAAAGATTTGTTCATTTTAATTTTTTTAATTATGCTAAGTTTTACAGTTATTAAGTATATTTTTATTCAACTCAAACAAACCGCTGTGAGTAACTAATTTAAGGTAGAATCATACAACACTTCACTTTAAAATACAATATAAAACTCTTTACAACTCGTTCTAATAAACAATTCGAACTAACCAGAGCTACTCTCTTCATTTTCGTTTTTCATGTCGTCAGTCGTAGTGATAGCTGTAATAATTTTAAAAATGCTTGTAGAAACTTTGACTTAATTTTAATAACTAAGTTTGGTTTAAATTTAACCTATTCTAAGTTTATTTTTTCCATAATTTTAGTTATAGATTTTGCTTACTTATAGAAGAGTTATATTAAAAATTATAAACGTAGTAATTATATCCTAATGATTTTAAACGTTTAATTTTGTACTTATGTGCTATTCAAAGCTCAAATTTTACTTATATGAAGTTATTTCAACGAAGCTAGAAACTTTTTTTTTAAACACAACTAATCTACACTTTTATACTCATTAGTGGTTAATAACTTTAGTGATACATTTGAATTGTTTTTATTGTCGATTTATTTGTTGTAAAATTCTTATTTCGATTATATCTCTAAAAATTTTTCGTTTCAGACATCCTACTCAATTTTATAAAAATCTAAATTTGTCAAGTTTTATTTTACTTTGGTTCAATCTTAACTTATACATACCGACACTTTGAGCTGTATGTGAAGAAATTATTTGTTAGTTAAAATTAAAGAAGCTAATTCTGAAGTTAAATTAAAGAAGCTATACAATTGAAAAAACAACTTACGATTTTGAGAGTCATTCTCTATTTGAACATTATCATTAGAAATACTTCTTGTAGGTTTGTCGACAACTAAATAGGTAAATAGTTAAAGTAACTATTAATAGTCAAAATTACTTTATAAAAATTTTATACATCAACTTTATGATATAACAATTTTATTAAAGCCGTTTTCAAGAAAAGCGCTATATAAAATACAAAGAAATACTATTCTATTGAAAATTTTGACAATTATTTTGTTAATATTGTAAAACATTAATTTTAAAAACAGTCAAGTAAAACAGCGATTCTCTAAATTATAAAAATCAAAGTTAAAAATAAATTAAAAAAAATAATATTAATATCATTACCTTCCCATTGAACTTGCAGATCTGGCGAAGCGATTCCGACTCTGACTTGAAGTTTGTTGCTCATCGATTGATACTGCTCGATTCTATCATTGCACAAACTTATCACATGCTCCTGTATAAGTTGAATGTTTTTATTAATAGTATATAAAATCACTTTGTTGTTCATCAAACGAAAAACAAAACTGATTGTTTGCAGCTTTTAATTGTTTTATGTTTCGATAATTTTTATGCTTGATACCTACTTAACGTTAATATTGCTTTAAATGACTGTAGTAATCAAACGAAACTTGTACTAAATTACCATTTTAAAATAGCTAGGAAAAAAAAATTCTCTACCTAGATTAGTAGAATTTAAAACCGAAAAATTAGTTTTTCTATCACAAAACACCTTAGTGTGTTACATATTATACTAATATCTAAAGCAGACACAAGTTTAGCAAAACAAACAAAACCAACAGATTGTCCTTCTAAAATTGAAATGTTATACGGGCAATGAATTCCTTTATATTCAAAAGAACTTTTGTTGCTGTCTTCCTTTTCTTCTACTCTTGTTGTAAGCTTTACTTTCTGTAAAACAATTTTTAATACTTTTTGTTGCAAAAAAGCTTCTCCTAAACAATAGTATATCAAACACAGGTTTAATTCATCATTGCAACAAAGCTACTCTTTATTTTATAAATCCGATTTTGCTTTATTTATTAACTTTTTTATACATTAAAAATATGGTATTTTCAATTATTTTAAATATGCTTGTATAAAAATCAAATTTTGAACAAAATTTGATCAAACCTGTCCATCATCGACATTAATCGACTTGGAGCAGTTGTTCAATTTGTTTCTTGCGGCCAACTCGTTCAAATACACCAGTTCTCCAAAAGGACCGTCCGTACTTGAACCTTCATCACATAAGTTGACTGGAAAGAAGTATAAAATTGTATTAACAAAACGTTTTTTATTTATTTTCAAAATTGGTGGCCTTATGGTCTAAAAGCTCTTTTTGTGATCATTGAAGGCTCAACTTTTTTAGGTAATTTAAACATCAGCTTTCTCTACATAAGTTGACTGTGAGTGATTTATTTAAGTAATTAACGATAGAATTAATTACAAAAAATATAGACTTATAAAAAATATAATGAAATTAAAGTTTTGTTTATGTGAGAGTTTTATTGACAAAAACTGAAGTTCAAAGCAACTCACCTGATTTAAACGACTCCGACCCAGTAACTGTGAAATAAAAATAATACCATTACAACAGTTTACAATAATAATTTTTTGTAGTTAAGTAACTAAAAATAAGTCTATTTCAATACACAAAAAGCTCTTTCAATATTTCAATATTTTTTTAAGTATTATCTATTATATTTTCAATTTAACTTTGAAACCTACGGAAAACAGTGTTGATATTAAAGATGGGTATCGTACGGTCCGCAGGATGAACATTACTCGCCTGCCAATGTTTCCTAAGTTTAAGTGGAATCCGGCCCGGGAAAAACAAACTCGCTAAAATCGACCGCTAAAATAAACTTTGAAACTTATACAAGATAATCTGGGATTTAAAATAGAGAGCAAAAATATGTCTAAAGTATGAATTTCGGGAGATTTAAAACTCATACGATTAAGATAAAAAAAACGACATGGACTTGGTACTTTCCCGAAATAAACTATTTCCCGAAATTTATTATTTTTCATGATTTAAATAAAATTTAAATGCGTTGGTCTGCCATTGATTAAAACTTTCCACATCTGGCCCGTTGACTAAAAAAGTTGCCCACTCCTTGTTCGAATGGTATATATTTTTAATTAATATTTACACTGCAAAATTCATTATATATAAAGAAGAGCGAAAATGTTAATAAACACAAACTGTTTAGTTAGTCGTATAGGTTTAATACGTAATACCATTTGTAAAATTTGTATAAGTTCTCACTCGCAGTAATTTATCATTGTATCTAAAATAGTTTGATGCTTAAATATTTAACTTGAAACCGACATTAAGTAGTTTTTATTTTTCAGTTTTGATCATGTATAGATTCATGGGTGTTTTACTTGTTTAAAAGTAGCATTAGGTACTATCACTTTATATTAGTCAATTTAACTAAATTAAATATTTAATAGATAAGTATGCAGTTTACATTCATAAATAAATTACATGAAAAGAAATATTTTAGCCATAAAAACAAACTTTTAGTGACCCAGTCGTAAATGCCACTTGTTTTAGTGTAAACGCCTGGATATTTCGCCAGACCGCATCCGACCCCATAAGACACGATTCCCACCTGAAACCAGGTCCTTCCCTTGTACAAACACATTAGTGGTCCCCCACTGTCTCCCTGTACGATGGGAAACGTGATCAAATTTAATCTTTTGCTATTTTTGTTAACTTCCTAGTTTAAACATATTTTTTAGAAAGTTCAGTCATGTATGTTTTAACAATTACACGCCAAAATAGTAAATGCTGTTACACACCAAAGTAGTCACATACTTTAACCAATCAAGTTACTTAAACCGATTACTTTTCAACCAACAAAAAACCTGGCACGCGTCGGCTCCTCCGTGCTCCAAATTTCCCGCGCAAACGTGCGAGTCCCTTCGTGGTGGGGGGTTTCCCGGGTACGACCGTGAAAATTCCTTATAAGGCTCGTAGCACTGCTGGAATGTGGTCAGCGGAACCCGGACCTGTTGGAGCGTGACCGCCCCGCTGAAATCCCTGCTTTCTGTGTGAGGGATTTTAAAAGCTCTAGTTCAAAAAAAATTCTAAATTGGAATTTAATATGCTCGAAGTTCTTATAGCTTAAGTATTATCAGCTTTACATTTCATGTCATGGGTATAAAACCAACAGTTAAATAAATTTTCACGTACAAAATATACGAAACTATTAGACAATATAATATACACAACATATCAATTGAAATTAATTGAAGTTTGTAGCGATGGTACTAGTTTAGAGTCTTTACTTTAACTTTTTATCAGTATCACTTCAAAAATACTTCTAACCAAATTTTCCAATCTTTTTAAGTTCATTATTACTTAGTTTATTGAAACTTAGTTAGTTTATTAGTTTACTGGCAAAACAAGCAAAAAAGAAATTTAAAAAATAAAATTGTTTAATGTTATTGTTTACTTAATAGTTTTACAACACCTTTATTTCCATACCTTCCAATCCCCACCCTGTGGTAATGCATTCTACTTTCTCATCGTTGACATCTACCGGATGAAATGCTTTCATGTTGGGGTGAGGGAGGCAAATTGGAAGCACGAACTTGTTGTATATTATTTCAGATTTCAACAAGATCAGTGTCGCGTCCCACGCTGAGAAACTTGAACTGTTAATGAAATATGAATATTAATCATGTTAATCAGAACTTGAAAAATATTAGTACAAGTAGTAAGGCTTAAACATCCTGTACTGTGAAAGATGTACATACTATCAATCACTTTCCTTGTCTGTGAAGAAAAAAAAATTAAGTTAAAAGGCATTAAGTGTACCCCTAAGCTTTCCCCCAGTTTACCCAGTTCGAAATCAACCATTTTAAATAGAAAGATATGATGAAATACGAAAAGTTATATAACATGTACATACGGCGAACAACTTACAGCAAAAGTATGTAGTTTAGAAAAAATACAAACATTTTATCTACTTTAGAAAGATTAAATGTTAGCAAAAGTTCAGACTTAAATGACAAAAATTAATTACTAGATATCCCATTTAAAAGTAGATTTAATTAAACTGAAAAATAAATAACTAAAAAAGTTGAACTTAATTTATAAGAACGAAAGTATAGTATCTGTGATAATTTATTTCTACAAATAAAATATTTTCACTAAAAATTTATAAAAATTATATTATTCTTCTAAATCTTTAAACTTACAAAAAAACTTAAAACTAAACAATAACTATTTAGTAAAATAGTTTATAAAAAAACAAACGTGAAGTATCCTTCGTTATGAATAAGTTGCTGAACTTTGTGAACTTGTGAGATTTCATCAACTTTTTTTCGGTTGTGAAGTCCCAATATGACCACTACTTCATTTGCTCTTAAATACAATGCCATTTTAAAGTAAACAGAAAAAACTTTTACTTTAAAAACTGTGTTTATAATGTTATTATAACTTAACAAAACAAAAAACTTTTTTTTAGGCTAACAATTAATAAAGACTGATGACTAGTTATTAAAACGTCTCCCTTTTAAATATAAAATATCATAAAAGTTTGTAAATAATTAATAACAAAAAACACAAAAACTTTTTGCTTTTTCCCCTCTGATCGACGAAGCAGTGGGCTGCAGACAGAATCCACCTTCTTTTCACCACCGAACCCCCGCAATAGTTGGGGGAAATCCCCACGTAAGCCTGCCACGGGAACGAACCTCGGCGAACCGCAGATCCTCCCACTATGCGGCTTGCCTGTAAGGAAGTTTTTTGTTATTTATAAAGGTTAACAATGAATAAGGTATAAAATGTTTTGATTTACACTTATAAAATGTAAAAAGTAAGTACTTATTATTAAAACTAAAAACAGTTAAAAACTTTTACGCTTAGCAGTTAAATCGTCTGACCGTTATTTTTTTTTTCCTTATATAAAATATAAATAAGATATTTTTTTTCTTTAATATACAAGTAGAAACAAACCAATTTAAAGTCAGGTGGAATAGCTGTTCTTCCACATTGACCATCAGAATACCTTTCTTGTTCTAAAAGATACTTGATATTAGGGGTATTTGACGGTTTTTTAGTTAACACAAAAATATATTGCTTACTAATAATTCGGCATAAATAACTTGATATGTAGCTTGAAATTTTGATTCTAGTTATCAGCCAAATTTACCAAATAAAATTTACTGTTTAAAAAAAAGTTATATAATTAAAGTCTACATGCAATTTTAACTTTAAACTTTAAAAATATACAAAATATAAAAGAGGTAAAAAATATACATACCAAAATTAATAAATTTCTATCGTTTACACCTTAACTTGTACTTTTATTATAGTTTCGGAACACTTAAGTATAAAAAAAGTAATGTTTTAATAAAAACCTTGCCGAAACTAAACGTTAGGAAAATAGCAAAACAAAGTTATGCAATAGTACAAATCATTAGATTGGTTCAAATTATTTTAGACGATATTGACAAATCATTAAAAGTTTTTTGTATACAAAATAGTAGCTTGGAAATGACAGCTTCGTTTTTATTTTCTTCTTTTTCTATATAAACTCAACAAAAAACCTTTTAATTGTCAGTAAGAGTTATTAGAAACTTATTATAATTTATAATATAACATTTTGTATGTGTAAATAAACTAACACTAACCACACTGAATTTCATCAGAATTATCCGAACAATCTTTGTAACCATCACATTTTCCTATCATATTTATGCATTCTCCGTTCCAACATGAAAATGTACCAGAGGGACACCTTTCTGTTTGTTAAAAGTATAAATAAATTCAATGCATTTAATTTGTTTGACTAAAATCAATACTTTATAACGTAAAAAAAACAAGATAGATGCCTACACAAATCATTAAAAAACTATTAAAAAACATGCTTCGGTTAATGTAGAATAGTTTAGCTTATTGAACTAAAATAAAATCGCAATATATTTGTCAAGAGACTTGGTGTATAGAAAAACATTTCGGCCATAAATGAATTTGAAATCTTAATTAAACTATGTATTAGGAGAAAATTTTTGTACAAATGAAAAGTATGTACTGTTTTTTATTTAAGTTTAGTAACATTTATTACGAATTTAACATTTCTAAAATTCTTTTATAAAACAATGATTAGCCTTGTAGTGATTCAATTGTAATTAAGTAATTTTTCAAACTGATTTATTACAAAAACTGAAACTTAAAAAAACCTGGCGCTTGACTAAATTGATAAAATTGTAATGCATTTCAAAGAATAAATTTAATTTTTTTTTGAAGCTTACTATTTAATATTTTATGAAACTTATTTACTTTAGTTTTGAATACTCAAACAATATATAACAACCTCTTGCTTGCCACTGTATGAGGAAGCCTCTTCTGCTGTAAACTTTATCCGAGTTGAACTTAATTGTGACGTTGTTGGTGAATGACGTGAAATTTAGTGACGAGCTTCCGCTTCCGCAGTGACGCGCGTTTCCTACCTGTGCATTAGAATAATTTGTCTAAAATTTTCTAATTTTTACTTGGATGGTTTTAATACAATATTTCCTGTGGTTTTGTCAAACCTGACCTTAAAAGAAATGTTCAAGCTATATTAGTTTTAAAAAACACTGCAGTTGCACAATGTCCGAAAAAAAAAAAGTTCTTGCAAAATAGTTTAAATCATATAATACTTCTAAAAGAAAATGACATAGTGATAAATTTAAGTTTGCGGCCAGAAAAAAATAATTTTATATCACCACAGAACGGAAAAGTGAAACGGACAACCGTTTTTAAAGGAAAGTTTTATTTACGTATATAACACCAACCTTGAATTTATAATCGAAAAGTTCGATGTAGTCGAGACACCCGACTTGGGTGGGATACCTTCTTTCAAGATCGAAATCAATAACACCCAGTCTGATTACCTATTTTAAGTAAATGCTAATTTACTTGTTTAATATTTATTAAAAATAGTAAATTTTCAAAAGTTTTTATTTTTAGATTGAATACTCTCGTTTTTGTAGTAAAAAATACAAGTTTTGCTTAACTAAAACTACGCTAAATTAAAATGCTAAAAATGTGTTTTTATAACCAATAAACATGTAGCTAGATCAATTTAAACAACAAAGATAAATAGTAAATAGTAGTAGTTTTACTGTTCGAATTATAAAGGTAATTGTTTTGTACTGTAAATTTTATTCTAATCAAAAACTAACTGTTTTCGTTGAGTTGTTTTTGAAATAAATAAGTTAAGTAGTTATATATAAGTTTCTAAGTGTAAGTGTAAAAAATCCTGAAAATTTATGCAAAACATCAAAACTTTATCTACTCGTAGCCACATATTATTTACAATAAATAAAACCTGAAAATGTTGAGTCAAGAAAGCTTCAAGTAATACGTACAACACTTTATAAAAGTTTTGTTAGTAAAAAAAAAGATTACTAAATATTAATATTCTCATCACAAACCTTGTCACTATTCACGGTGATAGTTGTTTCGCATTGCACGTTTGTGGGGTAATTTAACGGGTAGTTGGGAGAAGATACGCGCCCTTTCTTCTCCTCAAAACCTTCTATTTGTGTCCGGTTGCACACATCAACTGTATGTTTGTTGCAAATTTAATAACAAACATCTAAATTATCTTTTGTATAGAATGAGTTTTTTCTTTTGTAAATTTCTTAATAATTTTACGGACAAGTCTACTTAAAGTTTCAGATGCTTTTTGGACTAGGTAATTTGAATTTATAAAAGGAAAAGCTTTATTTTGAACTTAAATGTAAGTTTAAGCCCTTAACAAAATTATTCTAAGTTTTCAAGCAAAATAAATGCTTTAAGTATGATTTTTTATTATTAGTAACTTTTTGTAAAGTTTCAAAGGTATTGCAAAATTAAAGTCATAGTAGTTTTTTTTGTCAACTGAACATTAAAATTTTTTAAACAGGTTTATTAATTTTTGAAACCTTTAAACTTTATTTTATTTTTTAATGTTGTATCTGTAAGTATACAAGAACAATATTTTTTGCTAACAACTAAACTTATAATTAAATCTAATCTTTAAAACCATATATTTAGAGAAACGTAGTCAGTGTATTGAAGTTGAGCACAATGAAGCATTTTTTTAACATAAGTAATTAAGTTATTTATTTGTTATACATGAATAAAATTTTACGCGTTTTAAGTTTATTGCACTTTCCATTATAAATTAAGCAGACTATAAAAAAACTAACTAGTGTTTACTTTCTCTTCTGTGTCTAACTGTCTCTTTGAGCGACCTGTAAAAGTTTGTAGCATTGAAGTAGCTATATACTCCGACTTCAATTCATTAGAGCTCAAGAAAAAAAATTGAACAAAATTTACAAAACTAATATTACCTGCACTAGCATAATTACTATAATCTTCAGATAAGAAAACAGCCAGTAGAAAACAAGTGCTTAATTTTAACATTTTTTTAAATGTTAACTAAATTCCGAAAATTATTTTGACGAAAAAGGAAGGGTTTCTAGAATATTACATCATAATTAAGAGAGCTTAATCTACGTAAATCGTGAAATTTTGAAATTTAGTTTATTCAGTACACTGGCTAATTTACTAAATTTGAGTTGTATATCAATGAAAATAAATATATTAAACATTTTTTTTATTTGATATTATTATTGGAGTTTGTTGTGCGAAGATGGACTCGGGCATTAAAACCTGAGCCGCTTAAACAATACACACGAAAAATGAAACAAACAAATTACATTCAATGAAAGTTTAAAAACTAAACATAACATAGTAGAAAAATACAAACAAATTAGAGGAATTATAACTTTATGCGAAAAAAGCAAAACGAAATAAATTCTCATATTAAAACTTATGCATTGAATATCAAAGGTTACACATTTACAAAAATTATATACAACAACTTATAATATGTTAATATGATATTTGTGTATAAAGTTATGATCAATATTGTTGAAAAGAACAATAAAATGTAACATTTTATACTCATTTTCTTCATTTCTAATATCTGGTTTTAACAAAATCTAACAAATAAACTCACATAACACGTTTTAAAAATAAAGCCAACATGCTGATTTTTATTTAAGAAGTGTTGATAAGCTAAAAAAATTTATAAATATAGAAAATTCTGGTTTTCAACTCACAAAACCAAATATACTTTAAGTGGTAGTTTAAGAGCTTGGTTCTAAGGCTATAAGTCGGCTTCCAAAAAACTCTAAATAACTTATTTTAATTTATACATGCCTTGCTTAAAAACGAACTTATTGGGCAAATTTTAGATAAAACTAAGAAAGAAACGGTCATTTGAATAAAACAAATAGAAGTCTTGATAGTATATTATACAGCATTTAAGTATTAGTATAAAACTTTTATATAAATAGTTTCTCATTATATTTTTGCTCAAACGTAAAAAAAACTACATTACTTCTTTTTAATTTTGATTTAGCTACTAATTATAAACAAGATTTTGAAGATTTATTTTTGTTTAAGCATAACATTTATTCTGTCTTTTCATTGAAGTTACATACTATTACAAAACTTTTTAACATTATTTTTCATTACTATTGTTTTTGAAACTAATTGAAGTGTTTTAAAAGCTTTTTAGACTTGATAAGTTGTTTTATTTTTTAGTAAAACATTTTCAAAATATTAAATACTTAAAGAATTAATTAAAAAAAATCTAGTAAAATAATTAAAAATGTGTTTACACTTGTTATTACCAATGTATCCCAATTATATGTATTTATATTAAGATCACGAAGTACTTTGTTTGTTACACTAAGTTTGTTTGCTATTATTATTTACAAGAAAAAAATAAGTGCAATAATAAATGTTTTAAAATCAATTTTTTAACAGTAATTTAGTTAGTTTTTTAAATATTCAGGGTTTTGGGTCAATTACATCAAAGACTTTGTAAGCTTACCTATACAAAACAAGTACTAATTATTAATATTATGACTTAAAATGAAATGGCTTTTTGTGAAAAATGTTTGTTAAGCAAAAGATATGATACTTGCCTAATTACGTTGTAAAAAGGTTTGTTTTAAGCTTAAGTTTCTTAGGTTGTATTGTAAAAGATAAAAAGATAAATGTCATTTATAGTAAAATTTTTAAGTTTATAAAGTCTAAATAACAACAACAAAAAGCACTATTTACATTAATCTTGATTTAAATGCATATTACCTAAGTCAGTGCTTCTGAAATGGGGTTCCGCGGAACCCTAGGGTTCCGCGAAGCCTTTCGAAATTTAAAAAAAGAAATTTGGAAAAAAAAAATGGAACACATAAAATGGAAAAAATATATAATTATGGCATTCATTGATCTGCTTAGTGTGTATCAAGCGATAGGACTTTTAATGCGTTAACATTATTAATAGGTGTCCTGGTTGCGCAAATTTTTGCCAATTTTTGAATTTCTATTTTTAGTGAAGTCATGAACGTACTGGTATTATCACTAAAGCAAACAATGTAGGAGAAATGAACTTCGCATGCAATGGAAGCAAAATTTCATTTTTGTAATGACAGACAAGATTATGTTGTTTAAAAATAGAATTAACTTTTGGAAAAAAAGGTTAGCAATGGTAATTTTGCGATGTTTTGACCGTTTGATGAGGCCCATAAAAAATGCATAGAATTCATCTTATCTGACAAAATATACAACCACTTTGATCTTTTGTCTATAAAGTTTCAACATTATTTTCCTGAAGATGTTCGCATCGGAAAATTATGGATTTTGAATCCTTTTATGTGTGATATTGCTTCAGAAGAAGTGAATCTTCCTACAGATACAGAAAATGAATTGCTGCAACTATCTGAAGATAGCAATTTAAAATTGAGTTTCAAAGGGAAGGAGCTTTTAGATTTTTGGATATGTGCAATTTCAGAGTACCCTGTCTTAGCAAAGCGTGCAGTAAAATTTCTTTTACCATTCACCACCACTTATCTTTGCGATTCCGGCTTTTTGCATGTAACAAACATTAAAACGAAGCAAAGGAACTGTATGCTGACTCCAACCTTATCTGCCTGTCTCAGTCTATCCAAAATCAAGCCGCGCATTGGCATGCTTGTTGCTAAGAGACAAGTTCAAGTTACGCACTAAATGTTTTTTATTTATTTTTTGTTAGACATCTTACTCGTTTATTACAGTAATCTATGAATTTGATTAGGTTCATGTTCATTTCGTTATTGTTTGTAGCTCTCATTTTGTTTCTTATTATGCAAGGAAAGATTTTTATGACGTTGCGATTAATCATGTTTGTTTTCGTTAATTTATTATAGAATCATAAAATATCTACTGCCTCTGGCGCATTTTGAGTTTGACTCGACTTAATACTATTACAATTGGTATGATTTCTAACAATGATATAGTTTTGCTAAAAAAATAGTTTTTCACTGAAATTCTTTTGTTTTTGGCAGGAAACATTACATTAAACATTTATGTAAAATTAAATTAGGGGTTCCGCGAAAAAGTTGAATTTTGGAAAAGGGTTCCGCCACTAGAAAAAGGTTCAGAAGCACTGACCTAAGTTATTATTTTTTGTCTTTTTCAAATTTACTTTACTGTTATTGATTGTGTGTTTAAACGAAAAAGATTAGTAACTAATGATACAACAGGCAAGTACTTATCTGCTTAAGTATAAGTTTTTCCATTATGTTTATAATTTCTTTAAAACAATAACTATATATATTGTACATATTATCTTAGGAATTGAAATATTTGAGTTTTATCTAAAAAAAACTACTAAATCTATTTAAAAAGTTAGAAAATACAGGCTTAAAAGTTAACTAATTTTTTTTCGAAGTTGTATTGATTTACCGTATTATTCGTTTGAAAATCCTTTTAATTAAAACAAACTTTAAGTTTTTTTTTATGTTTCAATAAAATACTATTTATTTAACATGTTTTAAGGGTATATTATGTATGAAAGAACAACAGTTACAGAGTTTTCTTATATCTGTTCATTTAGTTTACTTTATAATCAGGTACTCTGAAACTTAAAATTCTAATTGTTGACGAAAATTATCTTAAACAAATAATTAACAGTTTAAACATTTAAAAGCAAAAAGTAAAGCGTTCATTAAAGTAGTTTTATAAACAGAAAAAGTAATAAATAAACTAGTTATCATATAAGTTTGATTAAAGCTAACAACTATATTTTTTTTACTTAAAGATTTAGAGGACTAACTAATATAATACTTTTTGGTGGACAGATTTATACAAAAAAAGTAAAAAAAGAACTTTGAGTGTTGTAAATAACATTTAAAACAACTGAAGTCAAGATATTAGAGTAAACTGTGTGAAAAAGATCAAATGAAAAATTAAAAAAAAACATCTCGTTGTAAAAGCTCAAAAAAACAAATGTTATTGGTACTGGGCTGTAAGCAGAGCAAACTATATGTATCTTTAGATTTTTTAGTCAAAAATTTTGGCTACTTCAGGAAGAAAAAGTATTTACAAAGTTGTTTCCATGATGCAGTAGTGTCTATACAGCTACCTACAATATCAAGATGTATTATGCTAAAAATGTTAGAGTTTTCAAAACAAGGTAAGCAATATAATAGAATCAAGTGCTAATGTAGTATTTTTTCTACGGCAAATATTTAGTTTTAAAATCTGTTTCTTACAAAATGTTTGAAAGGTTTACAATCTATATTAGGTTTGCAAAAGTTAAGCAGTTTATTAAACTTTAGTGGTAGCTTTAAAATGATGTTAACTTTAATTCAAAAGTAACAAAAAATGTGTACTATAATTTCAAACGAAATTTCGGAGAATCTAGCAAATATTTGGATAGAACTAAAATTTCGTTCGCTAATAATCTTAACTTCTTAATGTGTTAATAACTATAACTAGATTTTAATTATCCTATCATTAGAAGTTTTCAAACATTTTTTTAGGTACAAATCGCAAATTGTAAACTGTATAACTACAAACTACTTTTGAAAAAAATGGTACTAAATTCTTTAAATTGTAATATATCTAAAAGTAATTTAATTATTATAGGTCAAACAGAAGTAAATGAAAATAATTTGATTGATATGCTTGAAGCGGAGCGTTTACTTGAAAATTCTAATTTGAAACATTAAATTTGTGAAAACATTGTTAAAAGGTTAAAGACAAAAACTTGCTTTTTTTATTTAGAACTTTCTAAGCTGTTTAATTTAGAAAACTTGCACGACTTTTTATTAAATTTGTTCTTCAAGTATTACCTAACTAAATTTAATTTAAGTGATTTCTGCGATTTAAGTTATACAGATCTAGCAACATTTATCGCTTCATCTAATTTACAAGTTGATTCAGAATTAGAATTATTCTATACTGTAATCGATTGGATAACTTACAAGAAAAATGAACGTAAGGTCTACATTGATAAACTATTGATTTTAGTTCGGTTACCTTATTAAGTGAAGAAATACTAATTAATGTAGTACAGGCCCACCCACTATGCTCAAAGAACCCTGAGTGTGAAACTATAATAAAGAAAGCTTTAAAAGCTTCAAAAGACGCAATAAACAGTTTTCTTCTGAAACTTGGTTAGAAAATCGGTACTACTGTCCAAAACTCAACTGCAATAAAATATTTTTTCTGGGAGGTGAAAATTGTGGTGAGGAACCAAGAAAAGCTTTTACTTTTAGAACAGATAGCCCGACCATAAATGAAACAGAAATAACCAACCAAGTCAACGACCAAACTAAGGTGTGCGTGGCTATTGAAGTGGGCACTAAAGTCTACTGCATATTCGGTCACGAATACGTTCGCGGGGTGGCGAGCCAGCCTTTCAAAGTTTACTGCCGAAGAACTGATCTTTGGAAGCGTTTAACCAAAATTCCCGGTTACAGAACAGACTACTGCGCTAGCTCTTTCATGGGCGGGATATACGTGTTTGGCGGGAGGCGCTCGGCTGGCTGCTTGGCGTACGACCCGGACAACGACAGCTGGCGCGAGATCGCCGTCATGGTCAAGCCGAACAGGTGCAACCCTTCCTCAGTTGTTTTCAACGGGCGGTGCACGGTCGTTGGAGGCTGGTACACCGGCACGCGTCACAACCGCATGTAGTTGTCGAGGTGTGTTGAAGCGTACTACCACCATCTGGACGAGTGGACCATGTTGCCCAAGATGAACAAGGGAAGGTATTAGCCGGGTTTGCTGGCCAAGGGAAACAAACTCTACGTGATTGCAGGTGACAGTGACATCAGTGAGAGAAACGAAGTGTATGACTGCCGGACGGAGCAGTTCTCTTTCATAGCCCCAAGTTTACCTGGAAGCATAACGCGAACTTGCTATGGGAAGTTTTTGTTTGCAGAAGGATGTAAGATTTTTGTTCTTAATCGCATGTATCAATTTGACAACCAAAGTAAAAAAGTGAACATTCCGACTTATGACATGGATGAAGATAAATGGTATACAACAACCAAGAAACTTTGCTACTTTCCACTATTTTTTTGGTATTCAATACTTTATTTGCCAAAGTATTTATGATAAGATAGTTTTTCGTCTAAAAATATGGTAAGTCTATGATTAGTCGATAAGTTTAAACTTTTTATCATCTACCAAAATATTTTTATTCAATTCAAATTTCTGTTTTGCAAGTTGAAACTTTTGGTTAAATGTTTTTCAAACACTATTTTATCAACTCGTAAGCTACATATAGTTTTATACTTTTTAAAGTACAGTTGATTTTTCAAAAATATATACTTTACGTATGGTTTTTAAAGTTCTTTTATAAAAGATAGAATTATAATGAATGTGATTTTTTTGAACTGTGTATACTTAATACTATCGTTTAGGTCGTAGTATTTAAAAATATTTTGAAATAAAATGGTAACCAAACTTAAATATAAACTATATTTGACTTATTATCTTCTGTATTTGTAATTTTTGTTTGTGTAAGGTGCCATAATACTGTTCTATTATTTCAGTCTTTAAAGATTTCTACAACAAAACAACATACACAAATATGATAAGTAAAAAAATGTTCAAATAAAAATATAATTTTTATATAATTTTAAATTCTCATATTTTAATACTTAAAAATTTAAACATATTCTTAGTACTTTAACAAAAGACTTTATGATGTTAACGGCTTTGAACAAGAGTGCGTTAAATGTAAGTTTATAATATACTTTTGTTTATATATTGTTCATAAGTAATACTGTATCGTTTATAAGTAGTAATTAATTTTCTTAAACACAGTTTTTGGTATGGTTTTAATTTTTAGTACATAAATAGCAATGTTTTCAAAAACTAGAATACTGAAAATAACAAAATATTTTTTGCATATTTTTTTGAAATTTAGTATAAATGCAGTTTTTTAAGCAGTTATTAAAATATAATCAAAAAACTTGGTCAACAAAACATTTTTTTCGGTTGTAGAAACAATTGTGTCATATGAAACACTGTGTGTTCGAAGAGGATATAATTGTATTTAAATAAACATTATTGTTAAAACTAGTAAAAGATGAACAATAAGTATAATAATAAACTGTAACATAATATTTTAAAATAATAAATAACAGTTTGTTTAACAATTTATAAGCTCATAAATTTTATCTCAAGCACCCAAACATAAAACATTTACTATGATATTAAATGTTGAAAAAAAATTTTAAGTAAATTAAATAAATTTTATAAAGCAATTGAACAATAAATTAACGTTTTATTCTAAAAAATTGAGTTTTTTTTATCTACTAAGATCAATGTTCTAAAATATATTTTCATATACAAATTCAGTTATTGAGGGTAATACGTAAATTATCTAATTTCTAATGTATAATGGCAAAAACATGCAGAATTTTTTTTCAATTGTATATATGTATAACTTTTTGCATAAACTTTGTATAAAATTTGAAGATATATTTAATAAAGTATCAAAAATAGAATCTTTTGTAAAAAACTAATTTTTTATGTATATTTTTCTATGACAATTTGTATCAAGTTTTTAAATATATCAAAACTTTCGTCTGCAAAAATATTTTAATTGTTCCTACGCCAATTGGCACAATTTCTGTTGTAAACGAACTTTTGAAATTTGTTTGAAGATTTAAAAGCGTTAGTATTTTGGTTTTTTATGTATAATAGTTTTTAAAATAAACTGCTTTATTCCTATGTCAAGTTACTAATCCATATGTAAGTATTATTTATATTATGATTTTAGATTTGTTGTATTTAATTATATATAGCTGTTAATGTTTAATTTCGAAAGCTCATGATTAGATAAAATATTAAAAAAAGGTTATCAACTTACAATACAAGTATAATAAATAAAATACGTAGAATGTTATAAAATCAAGTCTAGGTATTAAAATATTTGACTTGGCATTAAATTTTTGAATTTAAGCTTTCTAGAAATTTAGGATTTAACGTTGTATTGAATTTCGTTTTAAACAATTAAGTTTGAAGTACAAATATTCTAGGTTTATCGTTGGAGTTAGTTAATTGATTTATGTATAAAATTAAAAAAGGCCGTTACTACAAACATTACAATATGATAAGTGCGAACAAATTACTTAATTTGTATTACACCTGTTAAATCTAATACATAATAAATAATTCAAAGAAAAAAAGTTACAAGTCTTTTTTTTAATAACCGATCACTTTATAAAGTTTTTAGTTGTTTTATGAAACAAAGTAAAACTCCGATCGATAAAAAAGTAGTTTTTATAAGATTTTATGCTAATCAACATAGTTTAAAATTTGTGGGTCTTTTTTTCACAAAATTGAACGTTTATAACAGAAGTAACTTTAGATATACTGAAAAAATATATACTTTAAACTAAAACTAGTTTAAATATTAATAAAAATTAACAAGTTTTACTTTTCAAATTTTATTCGCTTAAGTTTTACAATATACAACAGTCGTAACACAATTACGTAAATTATCAATTAACTAAAAAAAATAAAATCATTTGAAGTATCTTTAAAACATTATAAAACTTAAAACTGCTATAAAGTTGTAAGAAAAGTTTTCTAGTTCAACTCTTTTTTACTACTCATTAAGGCTAAAATAATTGGCGAAAAAGTTCTTCTTCTTCATCATCATAACTTGTTTCTGAGCTGCTGTCAGAAATTTCTTCTTGATCGGAACTTTCTACTGTGGCGTACCACTGCTTTCTTACTTTATTTGTCCCCTTTATCTTTGGCGCACTGGTTCCTTCCGTTTCTGAGTCGACAAGATTTAGACCGTCTAAAATATCGAACATATCATTTGAATTTTCACTGTCACCAGAAGACGATGAGTCTTCTTCATCACTGAAGCTCGGAGTTGGCTCGACCCAGCTTTCATCGAGTTCGGGCGACCTCTTGTAGAACAGCGCGTAAGGATCGCTTTGCATAACGTGATCGAGAGTCACCGGAGCGACCGTGCTGTCGTTGCAAATGTTCCATTGACCGTTGGGTGCTTTGCAGTAGGAGTAGTAGTGAATACCCGCGTGAATAACTACTGCGTACAGCTCGTACACCACCGCGGGTCCTTCGTTGGCTTTCATGTAGGGTCTTATGTTGACGGCGGCAGGAAAGTCAGTTTTGTCTTCTGACAATTTACGTTTTGTCTTAAGGTTGTACTTGAAGTTTATTTTTATCCACAGAACGTGGGGCGGGCTCTCAATGACGGTTTTCTCGGTGCAATCTTTCAGTTCTTCGCATTTGTCGCAGGTGCGCTTGCCTTCCAGTTCTTCCACCCTGCTCCAATCGGCCAGTCTCTTCATTAAATTTCCTTTGAACAGCAGCACGCGGTCGGGTAGCACGGAGCTCCACTCGTAATCGCACGTTTTGCAGCGCGTCACCCTGGCAATCCTGGTGAAGAATACGTCGTACATGATCTTATTCTTGGACTCTTCAAGCTTGGCGGCCAAGTGCATGAAAAATCCTTCCGAGTCGCTCATGGAGTTGATCCTTATGTGCCTCGTGTACCTCATGACGAAGCTGAAGAACTTTTTCGACTCTATCGGAGCTTTCGCCTCGTGGCAGCGTTCGAACTGGTCCACGTACTCTTTCATGACGCAGTTGTAACATTCATTTTCCGGAGAATGTACGTCATCTGAATCTTCGTTTTCACTCTCTGCTTGTTGCTTGTTCCCTTTCCCCTTTCTGTCGCCCTTTTTGTTGTTATTCTTCCTCTTCCGTCCCTGCTGCTGCTTGCGGAGCTGCTTCCGCATTCTCATCCTCGCCTTCTTACGTTTTTGCACCTGCTTGCAGTCGCACTGCAATTTTCTGAAGTGATTCATGAATGCTGGCGTGTGGTTCATCACCTGCATCTTGCAGTTGGCGAAACAAGTCACTCCCAGGTTGGGGATTCCCGGGAACCCCTTGCTTTCTTCCAAGTGTTGCGGCCATTTTTCATCAAGCTCGTTTGTAGTTTCTTTATTATTACTCATGTTGTTAATAATTAGATACAATCTCTAAATTGTTGTATAACAGTTTAATATATTTATTTAGCAAATTATTGGTTTACTATTAACTTGGTTTTATAAATTTAACATATACATATCGTTTAGGGTGTTTAATTTTTAAAACTAATCTAATCAGACAATTTCAAAAACCATTTACAGTCACCTATCGTGAATCTACACGCAATGTGTCCACATGAAAAATGTTAACTAAACGAGAAAACGTAACTAAACGAATCGTAGCCTGTTGTACTGGCTTTCTTCATAATATGCGTTTGGGTAAATACAACTGAGGGACTTCCTACTTTTTTCTAAAATGTAGTTTGCATTAAAGTTTACAGAAAAGTAAAGTTTTTAATAAAAGGTTTTTATGCCTATACAATGTTCTTTTTTGTTTCTTGCTCACCTAAGATTAAACTTGTCTTGCATGGTATTACTTAAGATTTTCAGTTAAAATAGATTGAACTAAGATACTTATTTAGTTTAAACGAAACTTTGTGCCATAAGTATTGTGATTAATTGACCTTTTTTGACTTTAAGGTATACTGTTGGGCTAAGACACCTAAAATATAAAAAGCAAAGTTGTGAAGTTCATTAGATTCCTGATTAAAGGCAAAAGCGAAAAATAAAAAAAATCTTAACTTTATACGTACTGTTGCTTTGTATATGCAGGGTTGCCACTTGTTCCAGGTTTTCCAAATTTCTTCCAGGTTTTTTTAAGTACACATTTTTGGTCTATTTTTATTTTAAAGTTAAGTCTAAGGTAAGAAACGGTGTTAAATAGTATAAAAACATTGAAAAGATAATGTTAAGGTACTTTAAATATGTTTTTTAACAAAAAAAAAATTTGAGGATGAAAAATTTTTTTTATTTATATGATAGATTATTGAGTCAAATCAAATTTTTACTACTGAACATGTGAAAATTGTTAAAATTCCACGTTTTTCCAGGTTTTTTTCAAAATTTCTCAAATTCCAGGTTTTTCCAGGTTATTTTTGCCTAAATTATCGAGTTCCAGGTTTTTAAGGTTTTTCCAGGTAAAGTGGCAACCCTGTATATACAATAAATTTAACATGAAATTAATTATTTTTTTTAAATTATTGAGAATTCCCAAAACATCAATTTTTCAACTCACGTGCTATAAAGTTTAATCTTAAACAGGACCGTTACTTTTTTAAGCATAAAAGCCAGCTTGAGTGATCAAAAACAAAAGCCTGAGTTTTTTATATGACAAACGTATTGAGATCATATTAATACTGTAACCCATGAATGTTGGTTTTCTTAATTTTTTTAGACTAATAGTCATATTTACTTTTTTTATTACTGTCTTATAAATACTAGATAATACTTTATATAAACCAGACAAGACAGTTTAAGCAATGTACCTATTATAAAAAATAACAACAGAAAAATATCTAAAATTTTAGTAAATCAAGTGTAGTAGTTGAAACTTTAACAATTTAAGTTTAAGTAAAAACTATTTTCAAGACTTCAACTAATGTGAGAATTTTGAAATATTTTAAGAACTCAAGACAAATAAATGATATTTAAATTGTTATTCTTATATTAAACCAAAAAAGTACACTAAAAAATTTACATGAAGTATTTACAATATACCATATGTCTAATGATAAGCATATTTATATTAGCATATGAAAGATGCATTCCAGTACAATATCAAACAAAATTATATCAAAAAATACATAGTACAAACATTTTAGATATAAAAACTAGCCTAAACATTTTAAAAGTTGTAGAAACTAAACTAAGTTATACAATAGTGATAAACAAGCTTGACTTAGCCTAAGTTTTTATAAAGTATGAAGTTCTTTAATAAGGTAATATAAACATAAACTTAAATTATTTATTTCCCACACATAGACTAAACAGTTGTTTATTCTTTTAACTATTTAGGCCTTTCATAACCTTAAACTAAAATTAAAAAAACGTTATATAATGATATATATTTTAATATGAATTCATACCACTGACTTAAGCTCTTTTGTTTTTAAATTGTTTGGATATTAAAATATATAAAAGTTGGGTTACCACAGATGAATTCAATAATAATTCCTTCATTTTACTTACACAAAATCAAATTCTTAATCAAAACCAATTCAAAAATACATAACAATAACTTTTAAAATAAATAAAGATAAAAATGGTTTAAATATATTATAAACATGGTCAGTTCACTAAAAACTGCTCTATATAAATCTAGGCATGACAATGAATGAACATGTTGTTTCAAAGAACAGTTGCAAACACTAACAAATATATAAAGAACATCAAGTTTAGAAAATACATACTTTAAATGTAATCAAAACTTTTAAACAAGAGTTAAATCTAACAGTAAGTGTACTTTGAGAATTTTTAAATTAAAATGAGAATTAACTGCTTGAAACCAAAATTGAAAAGTAAAATATGCAAAGAAAACATTGTTTAATAAAAATTTACACAAAACAGTCAAACAATACAAATGTCTTTTCTTGAATAACATGTGTACTGGACCAAACTGTGGCTACAATAGACTCACCACTTTCTGTGGCTGATTTATATAGCAATGTTCTTAACTTTATTCAACATTTCTCAGAAATTTCTCTTAAATGCTTGGATGAACAAGGATTTTAGCTCAAAACTTTCCATTAAGTCATTAAGTGCAATTTGATATTCTGTTACAATTGGTAAAAAAATGATCATTTGTCTGTATAATTATTGTTTTATGCTTAAACAATATTTTAATTTTCGTAACTACTTAAAAATTTTATAAACTAAACTAAAATGTTTAAAATAAATGATCTAATTAAAAAGTAGTTATGTTAATAAAAAGAAATTAAAAACCTAACTTTGAATAAAACTGTTTAGAATACTATAATACAATATCTAAAAGTTAACAATATCTAAAACTTCATGTATAAACAATTGTTACAGTATTGATGTTAATTCATTACATAAATGGGTGTTGCTTTAAAAATTAGCTAAAATCTTAATGCCTATATCAGTTGGAGAAATTTAACAACTTTTTAGAGAAAAAACTAAATATTAAACTAAAAGCAAAATCTACTTCAAGTGTATTGGTATTATTTTATTAAAATATACTTTTCTTCAAATTACTACTTAAAAATCCTCTGTTACATCAAAGTGGTGGCGTGTCTAGACTTTTTTCAGTGGGGTTGCACAATTGTTTTTGTTCATAAATAGAGTATTTTCTGTAGCAGCTTGTAATAATACACATTATAAGTTTACATAATTGTCTTTTATATAACTGTCTAAAATTTTCTGAGTTATATTTTTTAAAACTTGTAAGCTATGGATGTTTGTACACTTAATTTATTAGTATTACTCATCATACTTATATCCTACGTTATTTAATTACTATCTTATTAATACTAAATTCTATTTAATCTACTACTTATGAATCAGAAATGACAGTTTCTTTAATGTATTTACTAAATAAACAAACCATTAAACACTTTTTAAAAGTATAAGTTACTTTTATAAATAACTTCTAATTAACAAAACTAATAACCCTTTAAGTGAAAAATTTATTTAAACTTTAAATAGTGTAAATTTTAGAATAATAAACAACTTTAAAACAATTAAAAGTTGTTCAAATAATACTTCCTATACTTGAACCATAAAAATACACTTATAAATTTTAATAGAATTTATACTAAAAAGTAAAGGTCTTAATTTTAGTATCTAGTTCTTATACATTGTCTATATATCATGTTAGTGATACCATAGCCTGAGATACTTGCGTTCTGGTTGACTGATTTTGTTTAACTCAGCATTTGGACACTCAACAATGGAAGAGCATATAAGAGACGCATTACAATACAAACTTTCAAAAATTCTTAAGTACAAATTAAACAGAATGCGAAACGTTGATAAGAAATCCAGTTCTTTAAATTTTAGAATAAAAAATAAATAAGCACCTGAGTCTTGTTATTAATGACAATGTAAAAAGTTAACTTTACATTGTGAAGCTAACATGATTAACAAAATCTTATATAAATATAAACTAAACACAAAGAACTGATCAAAATAGCAACTAACTTTTCTTAATGTTTGTAAAACGTATTCAATGATATGTAAATAAATTGATAAGCCAAACATTCCAATTTAAATGATTTAGCAAAAAATCATAAATATATTATGGTTTTAAAGACGAAGTATAAACAAAAGTTAAAGATTTCAAAGTGAAAAATTATAACTTTTTGAGCTGTATCATCATTTAAAAGCATTTTTTAAACAATTTTGATAAGCTAATTTTGCATCAAAATCTTCATTTTTCCTATTTGCAACTTTTGCAATTTTATCATATTTATACAGCTTTTAGTTTTATTCAACATAACTCTTACAAGGGTACGTCATATTAGCTCAACATAAGTCAAAAGTTTAGCAAAAAAGCAAGTTAGTTCTAACAAAATTTGTAAAGTGTCCGGTTGTTTAATTGAACAACATAAGCTTTTTTTTTTCTTTATACTTATTTTTTCTATCTAGAGATGCACAGGAAACATAAAATAAGTTAAAACTATTTTATATAAACATAGTCACTTACCTAACTTATTAAGGTTTTGTTTAAAGGTTTAAAAGAACAAATCTTTTTTAATTAATAGAAAAAAACTGCGGTACCTTACTTGAAAAAGCCTAAACACATGAAACAGTAAAGTACATGAACATTTAACAAACTTTTCAAATAAAAACTTTTTCTTATTAAGTTCTGCTATCATGGGCATAACTATCTAGCAACCTACCATATCAAAGTTCTACATTCTAGACTGATATGTCTAATAACTTATAAAATCAGGATGATTTTGTAAAGTGATATCTTAGATTTAAGGTCTTAGAGACAATTTACTAAAAGAACAGTTTAGTTTAATTATATATAGGTACTATGTAGGATATTCCTAACAAAAGGTCCTGATTTTATATGGTATTAGGCATTTTAGTTCAAAGTGAACTCACGTGATATGTATATAATTTATTTATTAATAATGACTCAAGATTGTATTAGTACTTGTTTCAACTTTTTAAACTGTTTTATCTTCAATTAAATTTAAGCTAATAGTTAATGTGTACTAACAACATTTTATCAACTAAATGAATTGAATAATTTTTGAAATATGTTTTTACTAATTAGATTATCAAGTGAGACACTATTTATGTAACAGATTGAAAAGATGAATAAAGAAAACCTTGTTGGATGATAACGTATAATAGTTGTATTTTAAAAGGTAAAACTTAAAGTAAATTTGTGAAAAGTAAGTAAAATGTTAAAGTTGATATTTGTTAAATTAAATTAATTATGTCACTGTCTTGTACATATGTTACAATGTTAATAATAGTTACATTGAAAATTTATTTTTATATGTTTTAAGACTATGTTAAAAAATTACTTCTACGCCCTGCTAAGTGTGTTAATTTAACTCTGGGGCAACCAAGTTATCAAAGTTGACAGAATTCTATCAGCAACTAGACACAAAATTACTCAACGGTGTAAATTTAAAATATTCAAGAGTTTGTTCATTATTAGGAGTTCTTTAATTTTGAAATTCTGTTAATTTTGCTTTTTTTATTTAATAGTGTTTCACCAAAAAAAATAAGTATTTTAACAAAGTAATAAACACTTGCTTTCCAAAATAATATTAAAAAAAACGGTAATAATCAATGATTGACTCACAAAACAAGTACAATTGTTTGATTGAAAATTAGCTATAATACTTTTTCTAAGATTATAACAAAGTAGCAAGTTATACATATTATTTTACAAGGATATATTTTTTGATTGAAAACTACTCCAATGACTTTTAAAAATAAACGTGTTTATAAACTTGGTAACTTCTGAGCCAGAAATTTAAAATACTAGTTCTAATTTCAATATAACAACCATACTCTAAACTTAGTTGCGTTTAATGTTTTTTAAAATTATTAAATAACTAAAGAAAGTAAATATTTACAATAACAAAATTTACAAAACTTAAGTTTATGTTACACAAAATATATGAAAGTAATTAACTTATCACACATTGGTATTTTTTTATTTTATCATAATTTTAAACATTGAGTATCTTTACTAAATAGTTTAGATGTAACTTAATACATAAACTTTTTATTTCATGCTGCTAGTTTTAATATACTAATTGGTTCAGTTTAAATTGATTTCTTATAAAAACCAATGCTATAGAAAACTCAGGCTATAGAAATTAATTTGATCTTATCTAAATCTCAGGATGCTTAATTCTAGGTTAAATTAAATTGAGAAAATTACAAGTTTCGCTCATGAAAAATAAATATATGTTTCATACTGATGTAGAATAAGTTAGTGGGAACGGTATTTTTCTTAAAATTTTTCGTCTCGAAACGTCTTTTAAGAAGCTTCAAAAACTATACTAGGAGTTTGAGGCGAAGGAGTGAATCGTTGAAAAAGCAATAAACGACAAGAAACGATCTAGAACGGCCTTTCAAAAGCAGTGATTGAGCAATTTTATCAATTTGAAGCAGATAAATTCAGAGATCCGTGCCGAGTGTGTCTTGAAGAAGTTGAAGTCGGAAGGGAAATGATGCGGCTCGACTGCGGCGGAAGACACGTGTTTTGTCGCGATTGCATCGAACGGTGGCTGATGAACCACAACACATGTCCTTACTGCAATCATGTTTTTTCAAATTGAAACTAAAGTGAAAGTAGTCTTGTGAGACTTAAAAACGTTTATGATGTTTGCACTTAAAGAATTTGATAAATGTTTATATTACCCTTGTTATTTTGTTTTTAACTTAACTATTATTTGAGTTTAAAATAATAAATGTATACAATTTTTCAGTTTAATTCCTAACATATTTCAGGTCGGTGAAATTTGGTCTAAATAAAATTTGGGTCCTAAAATATAATAACAATGTTATTTTACAATGTAACTAAAAATAGAATTCAATTTACAACAGAGTAGAAAAGTTTTGTAAAAATTATCACATAAATTATGTTTTGACTATAATATAAAAACAAGTTTTATTATGCTGGCTATGTATATATATATAAAAGAAAAGTCTTTCAAACTATATCATAAGGTTTTTTAACACACTTTTTTAAGATATCAACAAAATTTCAATAAATAGAGAAACTTTAATTGGAATTTAGGTTGAGCTCAAATCGATTCTTAGCATTTGTAGCAAATGTGGTTGTTTTTTTAAGTTTTGATCAATTTTGTTTATAGCAAAACACTTTGTTTATTCTTATAATTGTTTTATTAAAATTTTTTAACCTTTTAAACCAAACAGGTTTTAAACTTAAGAATGTTAGATAAATAGTATCTAAACATAGATAATTATTTGCGCTTTTATTTGTATTTGTATATCAATAAAAGTTACAAAACATAAAATTCTTTTTAATTTAAAATTCTGATTTTAGAATAAAAATAATCATTACCTACAATTATTTGGGTAGAACAGACACTGAAAATTTGAACCCGAACCATTTTCTGAAACTTAAAGCCATGCTGCTGCATTATCTGCATAAGAAATGGTCGCAAACGACAGACTTCTTGATCGCTTTCAAAATCGTTGAAGCAGATATTGCAGTTAATTTGATCTATAGATTTTTATATTTGATCCTCAAGTTGAAGTACAATTCATCGATTCTTTTAACAGTAACCGATAGTAGCAGTATCTATAAGTTCTTATTTGTATTCAGTATCGCAGCTTTCCATATATTAAATATTTCGTTTCGGTCCTACATCGTCCACAAAATAACTTTCCGATAATTTTTTTACATTCGTATCATTTCCTCGGTATTTTTTCAGCACTTACTTGGCTCTTTCCGCTATGTTATTTGTATAAAACTCCCGAAAGAATTGCTTGTAATACTCCTTTTTCGAACTTTTAAGTTCAGATTAGCAAATTAAAGAACGCGTCCTACAAAACAGTCGACTGAATCGTCGCTAAAAACCGAATCTCTGAACAAACAGTAATATTTTTTTGCTTTTCAATAAAAGTACGCAGCTCTGCTTTGACCGCACAAAAATTTCTCTTGATGATTTCCACGTAACTTCCACCCCTTGAATTTCACGCGCGATGAAGTGTAAGAACTCCACATAGTTGTTGGCCACTTGGTCGACTGTTATGACGTATTTATTGGCATTAAAAATATTTAGTACTTGACTGTTAATAATGATTTTAAAATATCTTTCGAAACTTATTATACAGGGATCCATTTTTCTAAAAAACCAATGTATAAACTAAAGTTTTGATTTTCATTTTATTTTTATACTAGATTTAATTATTATTATTTGCAAAATCTAATGATCTATGTAAAGAAATAAAACGATCAGTCAGGATTTCTTCAAAGCGTTCTAAAGTTATAAAAGAATAAATTTCATGTACACAAAAGGCAGTATAAATTTTAGACTAATACTTATTCAGGTATAGATTAGTTTTCTGTTTATGAACGGTTTATAAGTAATAATTATATCTTACATACATATGTTTGATTTATTTTGTGATAATTCTTATTTATGTAATAAAATTAAGAATGTTTTTAAAAGACTCTGTAAAAGGTTATACTTTATTTTATAGGATGTACAAACGTTTTTATTAAAGTCTTATGTTTATTATTTACGATACTTTTTTCATGAAAAAAAACTTAAGCTTTTGAACTTAACCATAAATTTGTTTATATTTATTTTTTTTAGTATCTTATATAAACAAAACACGAAAATTCTCCATATAGTACTTTACAGAAACGTATATTGATAAGAATTTAAATCAATGATTTCCTTATACTTTTGCTGGTATAAAATTTGTTTTACTTTTTATATAATTTCTTTTTAAATACTAATTGGTCGGCAAAGTTTTTAAATTAAATTTTGCTCACAGACTTTAAAAGTTGCTTAACTCTAAATTTTTGTATTGTTATTGCTGTTTTTAATTAAAAAATTAGGCTATTTAGCGTGTTTATAACTACCAGCTATGTAGTAAATGAAACGATTAAATCATAACGAATAAATATTTATAATAAATCAGACAACATGGTTAAACTTATTCAATTAGGGAACTTATACATACGTATGCCAATAAAATGCTAGTTAAAATTTTTTATAAAATTTTTCGTAAATCGACTATGCACATAAAATGCAGTTTTTTTTAAATATCTAATATTTATAAATTGTTTATTTTTGATGATTTGATTTAATGTGTCTGATTGTGTTATTTATTTAAAGTTGGTTTCAAAGTAAAGAGACTTTTCAAATAAAAATTATTATCTTTTTTGTAGATTAATTTAATCTAAATTTATTTTTAATTATAAATGTGGATCTTTTCAAGTCCAGGTACGGCTGGACCCAGATTTAGCTTGATCTAGTCCTATCCGGTAGACTACCAATAACTACAATATTTTTAATTAGAAAACACTAATAATTTATTTACATAACAACCTAAATTATGATTCGCCGTACAAACCTAAAAAAGTACTTTACTTTTAGTTGTGGTAACAATAACTTTTATATATATTTGGATAATTGGTTCAACGGAACTATATGAGAGTTTCAGAAAGAAAGAAAACTGTGAACATTTATAACTACGGTCAATGGATAAGTGCAGAGAAAGACTGAAGGAAAACCCTAAACAATTTTAAGTTTATAAATTCTTTCATTAAACAATGTTACTTCAGTCAATTATTGAGTTTAATAAGATACTCAGTTACAAAGTAACTTCAGTTCAAAAAAATGAAATAAAATAAAATATTATAGCATGGATTAACTTAAATCTACGAACTATAGTTAAACAGATAATGAAAAACTAATGAAACTGCTGAGAAGTTAACAGTTACTATGATTTAAACCAATCGAGAATTTTACAAACAAATTTTGGAAAATATTTAATTTAAACCATTTGATTTTAAAAATTTCTATACTTAGTGAAGACTCGTTTGAATAGTTTGAACAATTAATTTCATAGTTTCAAACATGAAAGTTAAAGACTAAAACTTTATAAATATTGATTTATTTGTAAAAGAAAATTTTAAAAAACTTGTTGAAAATATATGTTATGCGTAATCCACTTAAGAATATAATTAAAATCTAACTTTATTTTAAATCAAAAATTAATTACAGGTAATAACGCAATAGTATTAAATAATAAACACTAATCATTTTTCAGAGAAAATATAAGATGAAAAGTTTACTTAAGTAAGTTATAAAAACTTAAGGCTGTTTGTTTTTTAATCATCATTTAAAAATTCCATCTAAAGCAGTATATTTTTTTTTTCAAATTTATGGAACTTCAAGTAGCTTTTGCTTTTTCATTAAGTTTTAAATTTATTACTATAAATTTTTAAAATCCTCTAGACCAGGGGTCGGCAAACTGCAGCCCGCGGGCCAAATGAAACCCGCGAGCACGTTATTTTTTTGAATAGAATGCGACCCGCGAAAGAAAATGTTGCGGCCCGCAAGCATGTAAATGTGGTCGGCTGAGCAAAAATATATTTTGAGTTAATTTTGTCTGATAATTTTTGTTTTAAGTTCCTGTATAAAATTTTTAAAAAATTAAAAGACTTTACTGATTTAGCTTAAAAATGTGAAAAAGACAGGCTAGCATTTTACCAGGTATTTTATTCTCAATTTAATAATAACTTTATTCTTGCAACATAAAGTTATTTTCTGAAAAAAAAAGTAAAAAGTGCTTTGAACTAGTAAAACAATTGTATAATACCTATTTAGTAAAAACTAAATGCAAATGTTTTCCGTTTTGTACAAAAGTAATACACAGTAATTAACTGAAATGTCATTTCTTTAGTTTAGTATTTTTTTACACGTTTTTTATATCTAAGTTTCTATTACAGATATTTTATTTCTAAATGTCATATTCTAGTTTAAACAAAAACAATTAAAATAACATAATATTAATAATAATAATATATAAGGTTAATTTAATTTTGGTTTTGACACCTATGATTTTTTAGAAGTTTCCTTTGCATTTTTTATTAATTCCTTTTCACAACAATGACAAATATGCTAATATTTTAAACCAGTTTTTATTTAATACTTAAGGATATAAAATTTAGTACATGCATAATTTTCTAACAGTATTGTTTCTACATATAATATCTAAAAATGTACAGAAATAATTAAAACAATATATTAGACGTAAATTAAAAAAGATTTTGTTAGGTATACTTTTTGATTTTTCGTACGATGTTTTTTGGCAAAATAAGTTAATTTTTATGCGTTGCATACTAATAAAAACAGTTGCTTTTTTTTGGAACTACCTATTTTATACAAACTAGATTGAGAAATGTTAATATATTAAGTTTATAAATTTTAAATCAAAACAGTTTAACTTCGATCAAATAAACAAAAAAAAAGTTGCCACACAATAAGACTATGACTATTTGAAGACTTCAAATCTCAGGCCAATTTAGTAATTTTCAGTTTTTGGCTTAAATTGCTTTTTGTATGCTAAAATATCAAGCTAGTTTTGGTCATTCGGATTGACTTTTTTGCTTTAAAGAGTGGTTAATTAAATTTATGATGTATGTTTTGTTTAATGCACAGTGTTGGTTTGAATTAAAATATACTTCAAATATTAAGTCTTTCAGCTGATATAATTTGAATTTATTTTTAAATCAATTGTATACATTCAAGTGTGAACAGTAAGTGTTGCTAAAAAATCCCGAAAAACCTTGGAAATTGACATTTTGTCCTTAAAAATATGAAAAAACCCTGAATTTTCAACAATTTTTACATGTAAAGTAATGAAATTTCGATTCGACACAAAAAAATCTACCATATAAATATTTTCTATTAAAAAACACAATTAAAGTATCTTAACAGTATCTTTTATTTTTTTTAAATATTATTTAAGACAGTTTTTATTTACCTTTAACTTAATTCTTTACTAAAAATAGAAGCAAAAAGTTGCTCTTTTAAAAACTTTGTATTGGTGCATTGCCCCTTTGCTTTTAAAATGTATTTACCTATTGTTGTGCTTTGTATTGGAGCTAAACCTAGAAGTTCTTCTATCAACTGTCAAAATTCGTAATACCACCTGTAATAAAAATTCTAAAATTAGCAATATCTGTTGTATCAGTTCTCGCATCTTAAAAGATTGATATAAGTCCTAATTTGGTTTATGCGGCTTTATAATTTTCAGACATTTCCTAAACACGATTTTATGTTGATATTGAAGAAATAAACAAAAAAAAAATACTAACGCAAACAAATATTATTTAAATAATGTTTCAACTATCAACGGTATATTTTTCAGTAGTTGCTTTTGCTACTTTATAACTTGCCTAAACAGCTTTTTCTGATCAGTCTGTAGTCACTGAAAATAATTATGTGCGTTGTTGAAACTGACTTAAACGATTTTTTTTTCGTTTCTCGCAATAACTCCAAACTAACGTATTATAGTTCTCAAAGCTCGTCTTATAATTCACATTTGCTCTTTTTTAATGCAATATTTTTATTGCAGATAAAGAATTACTATAATGCTCAATAAAAAATGGTTAGTAATTTTATATACATTTGTTTAAAATGTTTAAAAACTTAATCGTCCATTCAAGCTGAATTACAATAATATTTTTAGTTATATAATTAATTCACTGTTTATAAACTTCGGTACTTTATTTTAAACAAGGTTGCCAAACAAACAGGCTAGTTTTATTTTTTTTTTTAATTCAGACTAGGTTAAAGCTGTTTAACTGATTTTTATAAAACTCAGGTGTATCTGAAAATTTTATCTCAAACATTTTAAACAAAACTTCGAATTCACAGAATATTTTTATGACTGTAGTGTAGTATACTAATTTTAACTTTTTGTCTATTTACATTTTGTGCTTTTTTTATAATAATGATGTTTTAGTTATGTATTTAAGCTTGATTAATAGAAAGTTTTTAGCTATTTTAACTTTTTTGAAAACTTTTAATATAATTCAGACATTTTTGCTTTCAAAGTGGCAACCGTGTAAAAGACTAATTATTACTAAAAAGGTATTTTATTATAGTATTCCAGCATTAATTATGCTAAAAAAATTATTTTAGCTTATGTACAGTATAAATAGGTATAAATTTTATTTAATTAACTAATTACTGAATTTTCTAAAGAGTGCAAACTATTTAAGACGCAAAAACTAAAAAATGTATAAAAGTGACCCATAAATGTTTTTCAAGCTCGGTTTTTATAGAGAGTTAGGTTGTTAGTAAAATAAAAAAAAGTATTATATTAAGTTTGTCTTATTAAGTATTTAAGAAAGTATACGGTTTATTAAGACTTAACTATATTATACAATGTAGATTCTATTACAATAGATATTTATATATTAAATAGGCATTCTATGTGTAGCTAAAAGACATTTAAAGTAACTAATTGAATAAAAGTAAAGCTATCTCTTGTGTGACCAAAACTAAAGCCAAAACATTATACAACTATCACTAAAACTGAAATTGTGGCCTGCGAAGATTTTGAAAACTTGAAATTTGGCACGCGAGCGCTAACTGCCTGCCGACCCCTGATCTAGACAATGATTCCCGGAGTTTGTTGTGTGTTTTAACTTTTAGACATCTTTGTAGTAAACTAGACATTTATTGTGCACACCGAGCTTTTAAATTTTATTTAATTTTTAAATTCTAGCCAAAAAGTTTAAACTATTTTTGTACTTATGTAGTATTATTCGAATAATTATGACTTTAAAAGTTCTTTTGTTATGTGCACCTACACACAAAAATTAGTCTAAAGAGCAATAAAATTGTTAATGGTTTGTGTTTTGCTTTCAACAGATAAAATACATGCAATCTTAAATCGTTTAAAAATTATTCATCGTATAAAGTATTTTTTAAACAAAAAAATCTTTATTTTTGAGAAAACACATACTTCTTCTTAATAATTTACAGTGGTTTTAATCTTAAATTGTGTTTTTCTTTTTTTGGGGTGTATTCAATAAGTTTAAAATATTAAAGCTAATATATGTGGGAATGGGTCTAAATTCACGAAGACAAAATTGAACAAGGTTACTAAAATGCTTGAGGGGACTAAATTGCACGAGAACAAAACTGTACGAGTGCACAAAATTACACGAAGTCAAATTTGCACGAACCAAATTTGCACGAATTACATTTTTGCACAGCAGTAGAAAAAACGGAAAATATAAAAAATTAAAAGTAAAACAATAAAAAAACTATAACATAATTTAATAAAAAGAAATTACTAACCGAGGGTAAGGGTTAAAGGTAACAGTGATAGTAAAAATAAAAATAGAAAATAAACTAATAAAACTAATAGAAAACATAAAAAAATTAAACAAAAATAAATTATAAAAAAAAAAGCTACCGACCGAAAGTAAGGGTTAGGGGTAACAGTGATAGTAAAAATAATAATAAAAAAAAAACAATTAATAATAAATAAATAAAAAACAAATTGTGCAAAAATGTTTCTCCGTGCAGTTTTATTTCGTGCAATTTTATCCCCTCGTGGAAAAATATACTCGTGCAAATTTGTTAACTCGTGCAATTTTGTCCTTCTCGTGCAATTCTTTACGCTTGTGCAACCAAATATATGTATATATAAGTTAGTTCGAAGATGTAGTCTCAACCTTTATATAGTTTTTCAGACAATATAACTGAATAATTTTAGGTAATTTCTTCAGTTGATGTTTTGCTGAGTTATGACTTTCTTCATTTAAAGTGACGTAAGCTTTTATTTTAAAATCTATTTATTCTAAATTTATGTTTGGCAACTTGTTGAGTTATTAAGGTCTTCTCAGGCTTATAATATTTACTTAACTAACCAGTTTATTATTCAAATGATGTCCAAAATTGACAACTTTATCTATCTATATAATCTATAAATCTTTCTAAGTATATGAAAATTTTTAAACTTTAAATATTAAACAATAAAAAAAGTTGTTTAGTTTTAAAAGTTATACAAAATATTAGATAAAAAAAATTATATTATGTGAGTACAAATTCTGATTATAAATGTAAGTCTTAAAAAAGTAGGCTGAAAAAATGCATACTAAAAACCCTAAGAAAGTTTTTTAGTTTCTGTGTTATTAAAAACTGATATTTACGGGAAAAAGTTTTATAGGTAAATATCAACGCATTTTTACTTTGACAATTATTTGTTATAAGTTATGAATGTCGAACAGTGTTTATTTAAAAATACAAAAGGAAATACGAGGGTTACTTTGGCTAGAATAGCTTTTTTTTTGCAATTTTTAAAAAATGTCCAATCTTTAGATCCAATTATTTTCCTTCACTTTAGAGCTAACTTTGAAATTTTTTTTATTCTAAATAACTTTTCCTTAATTTTAAAAAGCATTCAGTTGATTGAGGTTTGAATTTTAGAGTGGGGCCCCTTTAAAAATGCTATATTTTATTAATATTTTTTACTTATTTTAGCTATTCTCAAAAAAAAAAAATAATATATGTTTATTCAAACTTACTAAATAAACTAAATTAACTATTAAGGTTTTTTTTCTTCCTTTAAATTTTTTTATAAGGTATGACACTTTCCCTTTAAATTTTTGTTTTAAAAATGTTAAAATTTGTCATATCTTTACTGCAAATATAAATAATTTTTGAAAAAAAAAAGTTATTTTCAATTTACTTATTTAACTAAGTTTTTATTAAGAAATTATTAATTTTTCCTATTTTTTCATTTTTTATTATATGACCTATGCAAGTTTTACATAAATTCATACCATAGTTTACATTATTTGGGAGACTTCTTGCTCAAGTGCTATGACTATATGTAATACTTGCATAGATAATATAGTAAATAAATCAGAAATCCACTTGTTTAATTCTGTGTCCAGGTAGGTAAATTTTCAATTGTTTTTAAATTTTGTTTAAGACAAAAAAAAAATTGTAAAAAATATTATTTTTTATTTCATTATTAATAAGGGTAGGCAACAAAAAAAATTTGTATATTCTATCTATGTACTTTTTTAAATCTCTTTACACTACTATTTTAAACAGTAATAATCTATTCCTGAGGATCTTAATGAAAACATTTTATTTTTGAGTGTAGAACCTAGTACCTAATGTGTAAATTTTTTAACAAATATTAGTATCAACAAGTTACATTTAAATAAAAAATAGATCAAACCATCCAGAACTTTATTCCTTAAAACTTTACAAAACTATTTTTGTGTTATACAACTGTTCATTGAAAAAATATTTTCTACCACATAAGCATTGAATATTTATTTAATGGTTAAAGAATACCAATTTGTTTAAATAAATTAGAAACTTAAGTAAAGCTTAAAAAATAAATATGTTTTTATTATTTGATACCATTGAAAAAGTTGAATGGACTTTATCTATATTTTTGGTAGAAAAATTTATTCGTAATTTTACAAATGGCTATTAATTATAAATGCAGTGAGTCAGGAAATGTGTTTAATTATTTTAACTTTCTCTTAATTTATCTACTATAGCGGTGTCAATTAAGTTAGGATTAATTTTCAATCATTTGGACAGATTTTACAGTTAGGTTTTATCTAAAGTTGCACACAAAGTATCTTTGTATCTTTTTATGCTACTTATTGTAAAACCATTTAACGCTTAGAGTACAGGTTGGCAATGTTATAAGTCGGTGGGCCAAAAGATATTGAAAAAATTAGTCCTTAGCAGGCCAAAAAACTTTAACTATATTTAGATCACAATATATCAATTATTAGACAAAATATTAGTTCTTTGTGCCTTTTTCTACTATATCCAGTGTAAATTTCTAACCTTTTTTACCTGAAACTTTTTGTTGTTTTGCTGTTCATTCTATGGTCAGGAACATCTAGTGCAGGGTTTCTCAAAGTGGGCCAAGTGGCCTTCTCGGGGGCAATGAAAGAAGTTAAAGGGCCATGAGCTGTAAAGGACCTACAGAAGGGCCATGAGTTCATAACTTAAAACTTACACTAGATATTCTAGAGTAGTTGATGAACAGCAAAAAAAAATCTTAAGTGTTTTTATTGGTAGTTTTAAAATATACACTAAATGTTCTGGACTTTAAGATAATGAGGTAAAATTGTTTTAATGTTAGTTGTTTGAGAGGGCCATAGTTTTTTAATTTCTGTTTAGTGGGCATTTTGAAAATAAAAGTTGGGGAAACTCTGATCTAGTGTAAGCTTTAATGTTTGGTTTAGGACAGATTTGCATGCTCGCAGGCCACTGTTTTACCTTTTGCAGGACGATTCTACCAATAACTTTTAAATCCAATATTGATTTATTGCGGCCAGATATTTTCGTTGCATGGGCCGGACCCCGCCGTACGTTGCTCGGGTAGTTGTCTAAATTGCACGAGGGAATAAAATTGCACGAAAATACTTTTGCACGAAGGGTAACTTTTGCACGAGAGCACAATTTTGCACGGGTTTAATATCTTCATTTTTTCTACTATCATTGTTAACCCTAACCCTTACCCTCGGTCAGTAGCTTTTTTTTTAAACTAAAATTTTATTTATTTTTTTTTTTATTACTACTTTTGTTCGTTAATTTTTTGTTTTTACTTTTACTATCATAACCCTTACCCTCAATCAGTAACTTTTTTTTTTTAATTAAATTAATAATTCTCTTATTTTGTCTTTTAATATTTAATATTTTTTTATTTTTTGTACTCTCGTTCAAAATGTTTAACTCGTGCAAAATTGACCATTGGTGCAAAAATCGTCTTCGTGCAAAATTGTTCACTCGTGCAATTTTGTTCCCTCGTGCAAATTTGGCTTAGAGCAGTTTTGGCTTCGTGTAATTTAGACCCGTTCCCACGTTGCTGACCCCTAGTTTAGAGACTATATATTATTCAAGTTTTGACTTTATTTAGTCATTAAGACTTTTATAGTATAAGAGTTTAGTTACTTTAGTGATAAGTTTATTTAACTAACTTTTAAAAGCTTTTCAAAACAACTTCGTATGGCTTATATTGTGGGCTTACAAACACATGTTGGCATCAAAAGTCAATAGAAAATCAGTTCAAGTAATAATTAAAGCTTGAAAAAACTTGATCTCTTGTTTTTTTTAAGTGGTTTTGTTTTTTTCTTGCTCAAAGTATTTTAAAAGTTAGATAATTGTGACTAATGACTAATTATTTTAAGGTTCTTCTAAATATTGCTTAATATTATTTCTGATTTAACAAAATTTTTTTAAGCTACATTAAAGTATCTAAAATTTTTACTTTTATGGTTTTTTTAATATCATTTATATAAATTATAAATTCCCGTAAATATGCCTTAAAGTTTTAATGCATTGGCCTCCAAAAGAGTTTGTTATAAAGAGTTTCTCTATAAATTTGTTTTAGCCTCCATAAAATATGTGCATTAGGAGAGAAAAAAATCAGTTGAGGTTTTATAATGGAACTGTTAGCTATAAGGCTCTCAAAATTCCCTAATATTTCCAAAAAGACCCTTTTGTATTTTTGAAGAAAAATTATATTCAGACAAAAACTAATCTAGTTTTCATATTTTAATAACTTTTTTTTGATCTTCATTGTACCATGTATAAGAAAACTTATTTGAAAATATAAGTTACAAACTTAATTATATAACAAGTTGGTTAGTATACTTTTAGTTGTCAGATAATTAAAGTAAACTAAGTTATTAATAAGTAAACTTTATAGCTTTTAAAAGCAATTTTTTGACAAAAATTGAAAAAACTTTGAGTAATTAAACCATTAAAAGCTAAAAGATTTTACTGTAGTAATATAAATTTGAATTTTTTTTTAATTCACTAACTAAGCACTATTGGGTACTGAAAACTATTTTGACAGCACATTAAAAATGTTTGATATCAAAAAAGCTCAATTTAGTTGTTCTGCAAAAGTTATTTCTAAACAAAAATACATAACAAGCAAAATTTTTTGCCAGGCATAATTTTTCTTATGTCAGCCTAAATCTTAGTATTTATTTCATTTATGATATATTTCTGTAATTTTAGGTAATATATTTAAACTTAAAGAATTTTGCATGAAATAAAACCATAGAAAATATTTTATTAGACAAAAGTTTAAAGTATTTTTAAAGTAAAGATGATAATTTTGTTTATGTATAAACAGTTAATGTATAAAGGGCTTAACTTAGTTTTTGTACTAAATTAAACAAAGTTTACTAAAAAAAGTTTTATTTAAAGGAGATAAAAATGCTCAAACATCAAAAATACTGCTCTAAGTACAGAACAGTTTTAACTAAATTACTTAGAATCTATAAAAGCGAAACTAAATATTTATTGACGGCATTTTTCAATATATTTTCCAAGATAAATTTTGATATGGTAAATAAACAACTTTCTTAAATAAAATTTTGAGCATTTTGTTAACATTTGATATTGTTCAACTTTTTCAGATGATATGTAAATTTCAGGTAATAATTTTATATCGTCCAAAGTTATCACAATTAAAGTTTTTTAAATGTGGGGGATTTTAAAATATAATTTTAAAAATTAAATAACAACAATTTTTTTTTCTAGTCTATTTAGTTGTATAATTTAAGGTGAATAATTTTTAGTATACAATACTAATCTTTTTGAATATATTTTGTTCTAAAAGAAGCCTAAAAAAGTTATTTTTTTAAATTTTATCGTGTTTGGAAGCATTAAACATTTTTGTTTTATTTTAACCAGTTTTTTAAAACAATATAGTTTAGATACTTAGTGTTGTTCTATTAATAATAAATTAGATTTTTTTTTCCAAATTTGTTTGAATTTAAGTTACTGAATAAAAATTTGTAATCTACTTAATTAATAAGTTAATGTTATCCAAAAGTTAAAAAAATAATTGCGAGTTTATTTGAATAATTTTATTAACACTTTCACAACAAGATTTTAAAACTTATTCTTTAACCAGATAACAATTTTTGATAATTTGTGAAAATAACTGAAATGGCAGACCAAGAAGATAAAATAAATATCAATTTAAGACCATTATCTCGTTAGTTTTAAATAAAGTTTTTCAAAATAGTAAATTATTTTTAGTAACTTCCGTTATTAGTAATTGCTAAGAGCTTTAACTTCCAGAGAATCAATAAAATAAAGTTGTGTTAAAAAAATCTTAAAATTTTTTATCAATAACAATTTCAAAACACTGTATGTTAAATCAAAAAAGTCATTCTAGGTCACGAAAAAAGAAAGCGAACTGTTCCGATTGAACTTAAGTTGAAGATGAAAAATATAAGCAGCAAAATATTCAAACGTGAAATGTCAAATAATATTATTGAAGGTGTGGATGATCTTTCTAGCTTCAACTTACCTGCAGTTCCTAGGTTTATTGATAAAAATGCTGCAAAAATCCCGAATCTTTTGAATAAAAGTCCTGAAGAGCATTATGGTGAAATCATTGTAAAAGAACTTGTGCAAGTTGACCAAAGTATGATGTCAGACAGCAAAAAGGTGATTGAAAAGTGGACTGAAAATGAAAATGAAAGTTTTTATTTAGCACATGAAAAGTATGAACGCTTACGCAAAAAAAGTAAAGATAAAATTGGTTTTTTGAAAAAAAGTTTACCGAACAAATCAGCTAAAGAAATAGCCGAATACTTATACTTGTTTCATCAGCCAATTAATAAGAAAATGCCTAGCAAAAACTTACAAAATAATTTCTGTGAATCTAAATTCAACTTGACTAAAACTAGAAGTAAAAGGAAAATAGTTCAGTCACCAAAGCAAGTCAGAGCCGGAAGTGAAGATGATAGCAACAAAAAACGTTTAAAGACTGGAGATGGTTTCTTTGTGGATGTATTTCGATAAATATGTTTAATTCCATAAGATGCTCATCATAACAGAATTTTGAAATTAAAGCTTTAGTTTACTTATGAACAAAGAACATTTTCAATAGTTATTAATTTTTTCTTTTGGTGCTTGTGTTTGTCGGTTTTTACTTAAAATAAAGTTAATTGACTGTACCAAAATTGACTAGTTTACTTTGTTATGACAAGTTTATAAAAATGTTTGTGTATTTTAAATTAATGACGTCTTCATTGATAATTTAAGATTAGAATCTTATAAATTCACCCGTTGTTTATAAAATACTGACTGCAGTTATTACATAAGTTTAAGATTTAAGACATCTAGATAAATTGTATTAAACTAACAATTCTGTTTTAAACATCACATTTTATAGAAATTTTGAAAAAGTTTTAAATCCAATTTGAAAACTTACCCGTGATCTGTGTGTAAATTGTGATAACATACAACGATAGTAAAAATCAAAAGCACTAAACTAAGAACAAATTATTTTACTAACTGCATACGATAATTAAAGTAGTACTAACAGCTGTTAGTCAGATAATTATACCATTACTTAACCAAAAGAATCGTTAGAGGTTTATCATAATTACATTGGAATTTTCTTTAAGCTAAAGAATAAAAAAGGCTTAAGAGTAAATCCCTTATCTGAATTACATTATCTGTTTGGCTTGCTAATGTACACGATTAATTAGAAAATACAAAAAAGTAATGCCTGAAATATTAAAATGCTTGTAATTTTCGTTAAGCTCGTAAAGTTTTAAAAGTTATTTATATTTGATATCTATAAAATAAATTTTTATTAACTTTTGTAATTTTTGTTTACTTCTACTATTTCTTCCTATTTACTTTATTAAACTATTATAAGTTAAAATGTTATTGGTAAAAAGTGTATCAGTCAAGAATAAAAGATAGCACAATTAATCAGTTAATTAAAAGATGGTTATTTAAAACAGTGGTTTCAAGGTAATCAAAATCTGTGCACCCTATATTGCAAAGTTAAAATTTTGTGCACCTTAATGTTAAGAAATCTAGTATAAGTTTAAAATTTCTCTTAATATCTAGTGCAGAGCATCCCTAAAATTTCTCAAAAACCGACCATAAAAACCGCCTAAAGTCTTTATTTATCCTCTCAATCAATAATTTCAGAATATTAGTGGTAAATTTCAATATTTTTTCCGTTATATCTAGTATAAGTTTTAGAACTCCCATTAAAAACCCATAAGACCTTTTTTTTTGCTTTCCATCATATATTCTAAAATATTTAGTGTAAGTTTATTCTAAGATAGTTTTTCTAGTTACAATCCGTGCACCCAAAAATAAATATGGTGTTCACTGGTGCACACTTTGAAGACCACTGATCTAAAATATCGTTTTCCAACAAAATGCTGCGGATAACCACAAACCATTAAAAATTTATATCGACTTTTGAAAAGTAGTTTGTGAAATTATCTTACATTCTCGTTATCTCATTAATTGAGATGGAAGCCTTCAAAAAGGTTAAGTATGTGCCAAAACGTAAGAAAGTATGATTTGCTTAATTTGTTAGACTTTCATACATTCATAAGTTTATGATGAGTTTATGCTGAAAAGCTTTTACTTTATTGACTTAAATTCTTAAACAGTGGTTCTTTTCCTACAACACAAAAATATAATCGCTTAACATTTAATCAACTATTAAAAAAATTATGATGTTTGATTTGCTATTACTGAAATGTACCAACCAGTGGCAACAAGAGGTAGATTTGTGAGGGATTAATTAAAACTGACCTTTTTTAATAAGAAAACTCTAACTAATACGCTCTTATTTTAATCCTGCTTTTACTAATATTTTGTTCTACTTTTGTTAAAAATAGTTTTCTTATTCATTGACAAGAAATTTAAAAAATCTACTGCGGCCAACAGAAGACTTTTACTATACACATCTGCACCAATTTTTTTATAGAAAAACTGGCCCTCGATTAACAAAACGCTGCAGAGTTGAGCTCTAGGACTTTTTTTGTGAACTTTAAAACATTTCATAGTTATTTTACAACTTGCAAGTTATGCGAGTAATTATGAGAAAGTTCTAATTGTTTTCCCGTCTAGTGTTGATTTTAAAAGTATTTACATGATTAACAATACGTTTTTTGATAGTTGTGAGTATGTTTATAAGACATTATTAATCAAAAATTTTTCAAGTGCTAACAAGCACAACTGTGGGATGGACAACTAAATACATTATAAAAGATTTCATTTTTTGACATCAATAGATTTAGTAGTTATACTACTTTTATCAATAAAATGTTAGTTTTTACTTATAAGATTACTCAAGTTACTTTGCTGAGCTGCAAGTTATTTTAATCAGTTTATAAGTTTTACTTCTTAAATTTTAACCATGGTAAACATTTTAAAAGTTATTTTCAGGTCAATGCCTGACATTTATTTAAAATTCATTCTTCAGAACTTTAACAACGCTAAAAAAATTGAGATAACTCTTGGAATAAGCATCAGGTTTCGTTTTATTAAAGAAAGGCCACTTATTAAATCATGTATGGTACATAGTAAATTATTAATCAATTTCGCATTACTTGGTTAACGATGTACATAAACAACTTGTCGTTAAAAATCATTACTAGAATTTACAGGCTCAACAAGTTGAAATTATCCTTTATGTATGCAGTTTTTGTTAGTTAAAAAAAACTCTTCTTTTAGTAAATTTTGATATTTATTATTCTGTATTATGTACATTATCCAAGTTGGAACTTTATGTTATTTTAAACATACGAAATACAAACTTTTATTGCAAAAATAAATATTAATTCACTAAATTTCATTCTATTTTTTCTTAAATATTGCTTTTGGTGTTTAACACATTTTTTTGATACTTATAGTTAATTTTTTCTTAGTTAAAAAAACATTTCTCAGAGAATCAGCTATTGAAGTGATTTCTTTTTATTTATTTGTTTTTATGGCCACATATTTGTTAAAAATAATTATTTGCCACTGATTTACTTATGGTTTAATAATAACAATTCAAAATCAATTTGATAAAACTACTTAAGAAAATAAAAGAACAACCTAGAAAGTTTAATTTTCTGATATGTTATTGATATCGTACAAGTGTGAAAACATATGACTAATTTCTAAACTACAAATAGAAAGAGATACACTTAATTAGTTTAAGAAAAATTCTTGATTTATTTTTTTTAACGTTTTTTATTTAGTTTAAAAAGCTTCATTGAAATATTATTTTAAAGTTTTAGTCTGTTTACATAATTAATTTGTTATAGAGCGCAAGTTATATAAAAAGCATTTGTTGTTATTTTTAGGAAATAGTTATGATAAAACATAGAAATCAATGTTTTATATAAGTTTTTTTTAAGTTGTTAATGATGCATATATACAAAATATACAACAAATTAGTTTTAAACTTTATTGTTAAAAGATTGTTGCTTATAAATAAAATGAGTGAGATAGTCTTCTTGCTTAGGTTTTTGTTGATGTTGAAGTCTAGCTTTGTTGTACTTATATTTGTTGTGTATTTGTTGATATATTTTAAACATTGATTTTTCTTTAAATAAAACCGTAATCGTTACAAAAAAAATATATATATAACTTCCCAGTACTAATTTTTATAAAGTTTTGTCAACACAAGAATTATATTTTTTTTAACTTTAACAAGCGTTCTTAACAAAATACATATCAATGTTTTTGATAGGACAGAAAGAAATTTCATACCGTCATCCGGTGAGTTTCACTTTTGCATTAATTCTAAAAATTCGTTTAATACCATTATGTATTATAAATAGTTGTTAATAACTTACACTTATTTATAATTATTGAATAAAGTTTAGTACTGATAAATCAAATATAATATTTTTTTAGGTCAAGAAACTTTTCAAATTAACAAGCCAACTGGTCGAAAAAAAGTAAAAATCCCACAAAATAATAAGCCAACTGCTCGAAAAACCTTGAAAATCCCCCAAAATAGTATTCAAACCCAAATTTCTTTATCCATTTTAAAAGACATACGTTTATCTCTTAACAGCATGCAGGTTTTTTCAATACAGCTTGCAAAATTCAAAACTTCGAAAAGCTGCTATGAACAAACATTTAAAAAAGACTGATAAAGTTATTAAAAGAAAGCGCAGGAATGGTTCTCTTTTTAACCTTATGAGAAGTTTGAAAATACAAAGAGTAAAAAATCCAAATATGAAAACATGAAACGAAGAACAAATAGCACTATTGAAAGCGTGTGTGATCTATATAACTTCAACCCACCTGCAGTTCAAAAATTTGTTGCTAACAATTCTGCAGAAATTCCTGAGATTATAACCTTTAAGATAAAAGTTTTGAAGAGCATTACGGTGACAAAGAACGTGAAAAACGCTTGCAGATTGTCCTAAGTATGATGTCATACTACAAACACGTGTTTGGGAATTGGAGTGAAGATGATGTTGAAAGCTTTTTTCAGCACACCAACAGTTTGAAAGGCGACCTTGTGAAAAAGATAAAGACACAATCACGTTTTTGAAAAATATTTACAAAACAAAACAGCTGGAGAAATAGTTGAATACTTGTACTTGTGTTACCAGCCTGATGAAAAGAAGAATCCTAGCAGCAAGAAACAAACAAATATTTTTGAAAGTGAGTTGAAACCGACTAGGACTAGAAGCAAAACGGTAAATTTCAAGGCGGATACCGAAATGATGGAGATTAAAAAGAAAACGCTTTAGACAATCAAAGTTTTTTGTTGGTTTAAAAATAATTGTTAATTTTGGTTATGTTTTGTCAACTTTTGTTTATTAATTTTGTATAAAAGCTTATAATTTTTAGATTTAAACCCTAGGTACTTTTATGAACATAACATGTTTATAAATAGTAGTTAATGGTTATGTTTTTTTTATTGTATATGTGAGTATGTTTGCCTTTCTTTGTATAATAAGATAAGTTGTTACTACAAATTTATTTTCACTATATAATATAATATATTTACTATACAATAAAATTTTATGTCCTTTACAATGGTCATTACTAAAAAGTTTACTCAAGAGATTGCGTTCACATTGCAAAATAAAACAGATGTTTTACTTATCAATAGATGTATTTAAGGTTAAATAGCGTTAGGTTATTTGTCCCCAAGTGTATGACTGAAGAAATTTTTGCTTCAAAAATAAAACTATTGCTAGAAAGTTTAGTGGTCTATGGAAAAACAAGTTTAGACTTAAAAAGTATAGTATGCACGATAATGAATTTTAGTTTTATCTATCAAACTTGTCTACGAGTTTTTACATAAGTTTCAAATAGCCAAATTCTTGTAAATAATTTGTGAACAAGTACAATGAAACTAAATCATAGAAAACATTTATTTTTAGATTGTATAGAAGCTCGCGGTAGTTGTATTATATAACTGTGATCAAAAGTTATTAAAAAGTTTTATACTAAATGAGTTGTTTTAGCTAACCGATGTAAATTGTTTTGTGGAATAATGGTTTGTTATAAAATGTCTTTTCATTCAAACTTATCACAGAATCTAAATTATCAACAATGTACTCGTCATACTTATATTTTTTTTTGTTTTGTATAATTAAGTTTTATTGTCGCAACAAAGTAAAAAATAAACTACTTCTTATTGTATTTTTTGTTTGACATAAACTATAACTCATAGACCTTGATTATCGAAAAAAAAAAATCATTTAGCTCGGTGTAATCTTTAGTTACTTCTATAGAAAACTAAAAAATATATAAAAACGCTTATTCAAATTAGATCTACAAAACTCCAAAGTTGTCGAAAACTTTATGCATTTTATTATTTTACTAAACAGAACAAAACTTCTGTTTTTGAAAAATTTAACTAAACCTTCTAAATTTTAATCTAATGGGGAATTATTTTGTCACTGAAGGCCGGTTATCAGCTGTTGTAAGTTTATAAACTGGTGAAATAAATTCTAGCTGAGAAGCTTTAGGAATCCGTGAAAAAAGTTATTATATATTTACTGCTTATCTCGTTCTTTTAGACTAGGAGTGGGCAACGTTTTTAATCGGTGGGCCGGATCAGAAAAAATAAACTCCTTGTTGGGCCGGAGCATTTCAGATTAATAATCTACCGGATCCAATATACGGAATTCGGATCTGGTCGGATCTTAGTTAGAAATTATTATCCCGATCCGGCCGGATACTAACTTTATGGATCAAAAGTCATACCATAAATATGTAGTTTTTTCAGTTTTCAGTTTTTCTATGAGGGTATTGCTTTGCTAAAGTTCCTCGTCACACCAAACTCATTTTCAGCTAAAACTATGACACTAATTTACTTTTCTGTTGGTATCACTGATTATTTTGTATTTACAAGTGTTGCGAAATTCGTTAAGTTATTTTTACTGAGATAGGGAGAAATAGGTTTTACTTTAACCATTATGCCTTAAAGAAGAGTACTTTTTACGAGGAAAATTACCGTTCCCCATTAGTTTAGTATTCAGTTCGTTTATGTGCTTAAACAATTTTAACATTTCTTAAAATTGATGTAAACAACTTAAAATTTTTTTGGGAAAAATAGTCATTTTTGAATTGTCCATTGTTTACAAATATCATTGACATTGTAGATTTACAAACGTAAAATGCTAAATATGAGATATAAAATAAACACTTTGCTTAAGGCAATTTGAATAAAGAATAATCCAACAGAGTTTAAATAAAAAAAAATGTTAGGAAAAGTTGTGTTATTATTACTACACATATATTATATAATAAATTTGACATGTTTTTATGTTTTAACTCTTACTTTTGTTTTCTAAAAACTTGATACAAAGTTTTATACAAGTTTTGTTATATTGACCTTGGCGGGCTGATCGCTTTACTCATGGGCCGTACGTTGCCCACCCCTATTTTAGACCTATTTTAGTTAATTTTAGAGACTACATTGATTTATACTATTTTAAAAAGTAACAGATCAATTCAAGTTTAAACATTTCAAATTCCGACAATTCAATTAAAAAAAAATTGTTAAAGAGGCTATATTTCGAAGCGAAACATATTTATGAAAAAAAAAAATTATGTAATTTTTATTAACATCTACAAGCCAATTTTTTTTTGCAAAAACTTATATACATTTTAAGATATTTAAAACCTACAAAAAATCAATATATGTTAAAACTTATTTTAGTCATATTTATAAAACTAATTTAAGTTTAGCAAAAAGAAAAAAAAAAACTATTTATAAACAAGACTTACATAGGTTTTTTTAACATACATTACTTTTTGACTTGTAGCCCTATAAATTTTTATTAAGAACTTTAACCTTCGGATTTAGAACTGTCCGAATTGGAACATTTGTGCATCCATTAAAAAAAAACAAGCATCTCTTTAGTAGAATATATGTTTTGATATACAAGATGTTTTTGTACCTAAATCTTAAGTTGTAATGTTAAAATAACCCAAATGAAAACATCAAGTGGATTTCTATGAAACAAAAGTTAAACAGTATACTAGTTTGCTGATCTTTCTTTGTAAAAATAATATTTTACAAATGTCTAACTTATCTATAAGTAGTTTTATAACTTATTCTTTAATTATAATTTTTTCATTTATTAATTTGATAACATTATAAAAAATACTTGAAGATATTAAGTAATTTCACAACTCAAAATCATGTTAGTTAAATTTATCAAAACAAACATTATTACCGTAAAAAAAAAACAAACCAAAAGTTTTATATAACCGAGTAAACTTAAATTAAAGAAAACATATTAGACACTGGATTAAGAAAAAAATCTATGAAATTTAAGCAGCAGTAGTAACTAGAACAGGGGTCGGCAAACTGCGGCCCGCGGGCCAATTGCGGCCCGCGAAGGACAAATCTGCGGCCCGCGAGCACTTTATTTTTTTGAATGGAATGCGGCCCGCGAAAGAAAATTTTGTGGCCCGCGAGCATATAAATGTGGCCCGCTGAGCAAAAATATATTTCAAGTTGAATTTTTTCCGGTAACTCGATTTAATTTGATTAGTTTGGTTTTAATTCTCTGTATAACAATTAAAAATAATTCGAAGAAATTACTGCATTAGTTTAAATATGTGAAAAAGACAGATCAGCATTCTAACAGGATATTTTTCTGAGTTTCGTTATAACTTGTTTTTTACAACAGTAAGTAATTATCTGAAAAAAGAGTGTCAAGAGTGCTTGGATTTAATAAGTTGGTTATATAATACCTATTTATTAAAAAAACTAAATGCGAATATTTTCCATTTTGTACAAAAGTAATGCACAGTAATTATCTAAAGTGTCATTTCTTTATAGCTTAGATATTCTTTTCAATATTTTTTATACCTCAGTTTCTTTTATAGTTTTTTTATTTGTAAATGTTATATTTTAGTGTGGATACATTTAAAATAACAAAGTAATAAGAAATAAGGTTAATTTGATTTTTGTTTTGACACATTTTAATTTTTATAAATTTTCTATGCACACCAACTTAAAAAAATGTTTATATTTTAAACCACTTTTTATTTAATAATTTAGTTAGTTTAAGTTTAGTTTGTGCATACTTTTCTAACATTGTTATTTAAACATGTCATATCTGAATTTGTACAGACACATTTGAAACAATATATATGACATAAGTTAATATAGTTTTTGTTATGTATACATTCCATTTTTCAAACATTGTTTTTTTCAAGCTAAGTTATTTTTATGCCTTGCATATCAATACACACAATTGCTGTTTTTTCGAGCTACCTATTTAATATAAACTAGATATAGGGATGGTAAATTTATAAAGTTTGTACATTGTTATTCAAAATAGTTCAAATTCAAGCAAATAAACTACTAAACATTGCCACACACTCAGACTATCACTATTTAAAGACTTCAAATCGAATCAAATCAAATCGGCCAACTAAGCTATTTTTAAGTTTTTGGCTAGAATTGCTTTTTGTATACAAAAATATCAGGAATTTTTTTGTTGACTCAGGCTGGCTTTTTTGCTTGAAAGAGTGGCAAATTAAACTTATGATGTATGTTTGGCTCAATCCACAGTGTTACTTTGAGTTTTAATATATGTTAAATTTTAAGTCTTGCAGCTGATATAATTCAAAATATTAATTACATTATTGTGTACATTAAAGAATGAACAATCAGTGTTGCCAAAAAAGTTGAATCCCGGAAAAGCTTTGAATTTGTGAATTTACGGTTAAAAATTCTAGAAAAAAACTTGAATTTGAGAATTTTTGAAAAAACCTGGAATTTCGAACAGTTTTCACATTTAAAGTAATGAAATTTCGATTTTATTCAAAAAAATACCAAATAAATGTTTTTTTATTAAAGAATATATAAAAGTAGCTTATCAGTATTTTTTAATATTGATAAATGTTTTAAGACATTTTTTAAACTTTAATTAAACTTTATACTAAAAATAAAAGAAGGAATTGTACTTCCAAAAACTCCGTATTGGTACATTGCACCTTTACTTGAAAAATTTCACCGACTGTTGTGCTTCGCGTTGGAACTACACCAAGAAATTCTACTAAAATTTCAAAGTTAGTAAAAACATCTCTAATAAAAATTCTCAGATGAGCAATAGTTTTTCTATCAGTGCTGTCATGTTAACAGTTTGATTAAAGTCCTAATTTGATTTATGCGACTTTATAACCTTAATGCATTTCCTAAACACGACTTCTTGTTGTCATTGAAGAAATAAACAAAAGTTTTTCTTTACCGCCAACATCAATTCTTTATAAAAGTTTTCAATTATAAACGATAACTCATTTTAGGTAATAAATTTTGCTACTTTATTACTTGACTTAACAATTCTTGATTATTTTGTAGTTACTGAAAATAAAAATGTGCTTTGTCGGAAATGACTTTGGTAATTTTTTTATATTGTTTCTCGCGATAACTCCTAACGAACGCTTTTTTTATTCTTGTAGCTCGTCTTATACTTTACAATTAATGTTTTTAAATGCAATATTCTTATTGCAAATAAAGAATTGCTATCATGCTTAATAAAAAAATTTCTTCTTCGCTAATGACTCAATAAAATTTTATACTTTTGTTAAACTTGTTTAGGAAACTCAATTGTCCATTCCAGCTGACTTATATAGTTTTGGCATGTAATTTATTTACTATTAATAACCTTTGTTATTTCTTTATGTAGTGAACTTTATATTAACTGGATTGCTACACAAACAGGCTATTTTAAAAGCTTAAAAACTCAGGTGTGTGTGAAACTTTTATTTCAAACACATTTAAGAAATCTTCCGTTTCTCACAATAGTTTTTATGACTGTTGTGTAGTTTACTAATTGCATTTTTTTCTTGTTTTCTTACACTTTGTGTACTTTTTGATAATGATGATATTTTAACTAGGTATTTTAGCTTGATTAACAACTATTTATTAGCTTTTTCAAATTTTAATAAATTTAAGCTGGTTTGATACATTTTAGACATTTTTGCTTTTTAGTGGCAACCATGTAAAAGTCTAATTACTAATAAAATATTTTATTAAAGTGTTTGAAAATTAATTATGTTAAATTATTTCTTTTAGCTTTCTGGAATACAAACAGGTATTAATTTTATTATTTTAACTAATTACTAAATTTCTTAATGAGTGTAAATTATTTAACTCGCAAAAACTTTTTTCGAAGTAAATATTCTTAGAAATATGAAAAAGTGTTGACGATATTACAAATGTATAAAAGTAACCCATAAATTGTCTTTCAAGTTAGGTTTTTATAGAGAGTTAGGTTGTAAGTAAAATTAAAAAAGTATTAAGTTTAACTTATTAAGTGCTTATGAAAGTACATATTTTATTAACAATATTAGTACATATTTATTAAAGTATATTAGTCAATGTAAATCATAATCTAATGAAAATTAAAATGAATAGGCATTCTATGTATAGCTTAAAGTCATTTTAAATAATAAGGTGAATAAAAAAAAACTTTTCTCTAGTGTGACTAAAACTAAAACTATAAGATTATTCAATTGTCACTAAAACTAAAACTGCGGCCCGCGAAGACTTTGGAAACTTGCAATTTGGCCCGCGACCACCAACTGCCTGCCGACCCCTGAACTAGAACGATGCCGACATTTAATAAGGGGATTGTTGAAAAATATTTTATCATGCGTTGTCAAGGCGTTTATATAAAAACTAAACTCGATGGCGAATCTTAAAGTAGCTCAGTGTAAAAAATTATGTTTCAAAAAAGAAAAAAAATGATTACAGTACTTAAAACTTGTTTCACACATTTTAGTTAAATGTTTAGGTAATCTTAATATTAAATTTTTATACATATTGTTAAAGACGATTAAATTTAAACTTAATACTTGTTCTCTTCTCTCGGAGAAAATGAATCAGGTTTTAGTTAAAAACCTAACGCTGTAAATAGTACTATAACCTTGTGTTTATGTATTTTTTGTACCCCTTTGGTCATAACTTACAATAATTAACCTTTCTTAACTATTTTCATTTACTAATAGAAACTTTTTTCTCTAGCAGTCACTTTTTTTTTATAGGGTATAACTCAATTTATAATTCGATTTCATTTGTAAGACAAATTTCCTCAGTAAGTAATACTTATAGTTTCAGTGTTTTTAAATTTCCTTTTTACCCTGTCCAATGATAATGAGGTTGGTGCTTTAGTATATAAATGTTGTAATTGTTGATTGAAAATTTAAGGTTCTTGATGTACTTTACTGTTTGTCTCTATTTTACTGTATTTGTGATAATTTAAACAAATTATATTTCTAACTAAATAGTGCATATTCCCGTTAGTACAGAAAAAAATTGTGTAAAAGTGTACTTTATTTTTCTAATTATTTTAACTTATGTTTCCTAGTTTTATATAAATTTAACCTTTTGTGTTTTTCTTTTCGTCTCTTTTCGTGTGTCTTTTAGTTTTAGTGACAAAGGTTTTGATGCCTGGTTCCAGCGTTGGGAAACAAGCTTGCAATAATAAAGTTTTTCATTCTCAATGTAACTGCTAATTTTATACTTGAGCTTTTACAACAATAAATAATAGTCTAAAGAAATTGTTCTATTCTAATAAGTGTTTAATAAAACGGAGCTTGAAATTTGGTTAAAATTTTAAGTTGCTACAGACTTTAGAAAAATACTGCCTAAGCGAATAAAGAAAAATAAATCATAACATAGACAGAGCTATTTTTATTCTTTACTTTTGAAACCAATTCAGAATTCGCACCCTGGAGAACCGTCAGTGCACACTCCAACAAGCTTACTACGACTAAATTAAGTTTTTGTCAAAAAATCATTCAGAACTTTAAAAAATCAACTGCTTTTGATGTTGCTTTCAGATGTTTGCAGAAAATAAACTCCTCATTGGTTCTACTATCACCAAAACATATTTTGTTTTTTATTGTTAGCTAAGAAAACTATAAACCAGAACTGTAAACGTGGTCTTATTTGGTTAAATAACCGTTGAGCTAGAACTTAGCAACACAAACTTTATATGATAGTTTAAAAACTTTTATATATTTATTGCACAATTTTGTTAACTATCGTTTGTAAATAGATGTTTTATTTAGAAAAAAAATTACTCTTAAACAAGAAAATTTATCCTCTGGAGTAAATTTGTCAAAGGTTTGTAGTTGCTGCAACAGTGTAGGTATATAACTTTTATAATTTAAAAGCATAAATTTGAAGTTTTAGTTATAAAATTTAATTGTAAGAAATTAAAATTTATAAATACTATAAACCGACATAGAAAAGTCCATTCTACCGCACTATTGGTCAGTTTGTTTAAAAATTACTTTCTTCGACACTTCCACCTTTTTAGAAGTCGTAAGTCATGATCGCCAGATTTTCATTCGGGAATGAAAATATTTTTTATTTAAAAAGTAAACATCTGTTTAGATTAGAACACGCATTAAGAAGTTTGTAAAAAAATGTAATTGTCTTAACCTTATACGCAAACATACAAAAAACCTTTAGATTATAACTCTTAAACATATTTTTAGCATAAGCTCGTTTTTATGACTTTTATATTGACATTTGATTTTTTAGGGCAACAATTCAGACTTTTATCAGCGATTTTGATGTTTATAGAAGAAACGGTGTCTAAATAGGTGTATTTATTGTATGAACTTATAATTAAACTTATATTTGTAAATAAATTTAGACTGCATTTTAGTGAGTTTTATTTGTAATTTTCTTTTAAAGTGTGTTTTAATTCGTAGAATATAATTTTACCAACAAGTATAAAGACGACATCCAGACAAAACGTTTTAATTGCAATTTTTAAATTTACCAAGGTAGTAGGGGTTGTATATTAAAATAACTTTAAGAAGTCAGTTGATTAGATTGAATTTGTTCCTACAAAGTACTTTTTTAATTTTCAAAAAAGATCCGGATCCTAGCTGAGATTTGGCCTGACCATATCCAGTTAGTTTTGAATTTCCGCGATCAGCTTCTTTCAGTTTAGTTTTTTTTTAACTATTGTGATTTTGACATTTAATATACATTAAGTTAGTCAAGCGAAACAGGCTAATTAAAGTTTAGTTAATTCAATCGTTTGCTGTAAACATACAGGTACCTACATATATTTGAATAAAAATAGTGAATTGTTATTTTAAAGTTTATATAATTTAGTTCAATTTAAAAATTTGAATTTGTTTTTTAATAATTTTAATGTATTTCAAGTTGGTGAAAGTCTTTACATCTTAAATTTAACTATTTTAATCTAATTTAAATACATTAAATAATGTAAAAACTCTATCATAATAGTTCTTTTGGTGTGTAGTTATTATAACTTTAAGAGGCAGTAAATGCTCAATTAAATGTTCATTCTTTAGTTTTTCATTTTAGAAAATAACTTTCTTTTTAACCCTGGTTTAGATAAAAATATTTTAGTGAGAAGTTTAAAACTTTGTTTAATATCTGCTGACTATAACTATAAGTTATGACTATAACTTAAAGTTATATTAATAGTAACCTAATATTTTAGATACTTTGTTCTATATATATACATATAAATTATTTCTTAAGGATAATTTCTATATCAAACGAGAATGGGAGCCACAAACTCAGTATACTAAGTACACTCAGGATAATTCTAGTTATTTTTTTACTTGTTAAGGTTTTAGATAACTCAAGACACTAATACCTAGGTACACATTTAAAAAATAATATTAATAGCTAAATTAAAAAAAAAAGTCTGGGTAGTTTTAAGATTAAAAAGAAACTCACAACTGATTTTTCATTTAAGAATAAAATAAACCAGTAACAATATTTTGTTATTACTTATTTTTATTTTGTATAACCAACTTTATCTAAATGCTTGATTATAAAAGTTAATTTAACTTTCTTTTCTACTAGTTGCTATATCTTTTTACACTTTGACAAATTATCACAAATTTTGACAAATTATCAAAATTTAAGTTTAATAAACATCAAATTTAGCACAATTTACTCATTTTTTTGTTATTTTTCAAAAGGAAAACTTTTATAAGGTAATATGTAGAAAGAGGAATATTTTTTAGGATATTTAAAAATCAGGATAACTCAGACTAGTTCTAGGTTACAAAATACAATTTTTAGTCTATCAGGACAGTTTTAAAACTTAACAGGCAAACATATTTAAATTTATGCTAAACATACTTTTTTTTTATACAGGGAGACAAAATAACCTAGAAACTTGCAATTTAAAAAGTTAATTTAACAAACCTGCAAAAATATTTAAACAATAACATTGTGTTTTTATTACTTGTATTAAACAGTTTATACTAATTAATAGTACTAAAATAATTATATTCTATAAGTTTGTTCTCTATTGCAACAACACAAAGCTTAGATTATGTAGAATACAGATCCGGTTGGACCCTAATTTGTAAAAACAGATACAGATTTTAATTTAAAATTAGATCCAGCCGGATCTAAATTAAAAAAAAAGTTGATCGGGTAGATCACTATTATTGGCTACTGTCAGCTAAGTGTATTTGAACTTAACTAATTACATAAAAAAAATTGAAGAAAAATTCTACCTACTAGTTTATGAACAATACATAAAAATTATTTGTTTGCATTGAACATCATTTTATTGTATGAGATCTTATGTTGAAAAAAATTAGAAATACCAAAGTTACACAACTTAAAAAAAAAACTTTTCATTTAGAAGTATTTTATAAAAAGTTTTTTAAAAATATTTTTAAATGGTATTGTATCTAACAGACAGTAATTTTTAACATTGAAAACCTTTGATCAAATCACACATTTAACTTGTTTTTAAAACATTAAAAAGAGCAATTTTACTAGTAAGTGTAACAATTTATTCAACAATTTGTGTAACAACTGTTCAAGCCTGCTATTAGTTTGTTTTCACAAATAGATTAGATTTTAAGCATTACCATCTTAACTATAACTCAAGTTAATCACTAATTTTTATCAATACTTCGTTTTTAGTTTCTTATGTATCAATATTTCATTAAACATGTTACCTTCACGATTTTGAATTCCGTTTTAATAGAATTTTCAAATTGTTAAAAGTTTAGAAATGTTTGTACCTGAGAAATTTTAAAGTGTATTATTAAAGCTACTTTATAAAATTTTTTATTAGTGAACATAAATATTGTGCATCCCGGCTGAAAAAAGTCTAGACACGTCCCTGGTGTACAGGAAACAATTAAAAACGCGCCCTGACTAGTTCTTCTACTTTATCGGGGAGTTTTTTAATTAAAAACTACAGAAAAAACATCAGAGTATGCTAAAAAATTAGCATTTTTGTTTCAAATTAAGTACTTTTAAGATAAATTAGAATATAAAAACAATAGTAAGTAACTAATTCATTTTATAAATAAATGGTCATATTTACTTTGTCTTAAAATGTAATAATATAAATTTTATTATAAAAAAAACAGTTTTACTTTACTAAGTTTTTTAAGTTATTCTACATTTAATGTTCTGCATGATTATTTTTTAATATGTGAAAATAGTACTTCTTATCTTATTTATGCTCCTAAATTGTTTTTTATTTTATCTAACTTTTAATAAACTATAGCTCGATACTACATAGTTTTAAAAACTTAATTAAAATGGGCTAAGGATTTGGTTGCTGTATTTTTTTTATATAGTTTATAATATTGGTTTTTTTAATTACAATAAATCTATAAAATTAAGTAGTTTAAACTTATACTAGTATTAAATCAAAACAGTATGACAATATTAATAATGAATATACTTACAAACATTATAAAAAACGTTAACAAATACAAGAGATAAAAGCTTGGTTGTGATTCAGACGAACGAAAATTCGTAAAAAGTTACCTTGACAAAACGACTGTTAATTTTAACCATTCGCGAAAAAGTTTAGCTGATTTTAACGTCTACAAGATAACGGAAAACAATCCAATAAAAATATTTGATGCAAAACGCAATAATTTAATGTTATTTCACGGTACAGCAGATGAAGGCGTAAAAAGAATAATAAAAGAAGGTTTTAAAAACTCTGAAAAGGGTTGGTTTGAAAAAGGTGTTTATATGACCGACTGTTCAAGAACTGCCTCATATTATTGTGATCTTAAAAACAAATATATGTTCGTCAACGAAGTTTTTGAATCAGATAGTCTACAAACCTTCAAAAACGGGGATTATTATTCAATGGTTGATAGTGAATTCAAACCCGAGCACCAATTTGAAAAACACGTTTTCGAGGGAGGCCAGCAACTGACTGAAACAGAGTACAAGGATGATGCTCTGGGAAGAAGATACAGAGACGTTGCAGTGAGTTTTAAAAGTGAAGATGATGAGTATGTGGCAGATGAACGTGTTGTAGTTCCAAGATACTTGATTGTGATTGGTTCTCCACCGGAGTGTTTGTATGAAGACAAAATTTCGAATGTTGAACGTGAACTGAACAAAGGTGGATCTTCGGGCCTTGGTTATATTTATATTTATAGTGAAGCTTGGTACGTTAAATATCTACAGGTTAAATTTTTTGACGTTGTCGATGAACAAATTAAAAAACTGATGATTTTGTAAAATTATTTAGTGACTAGTTCATAAAATTAGTGAAAATATATTTTATTTAACTTTGTTTATTGCAGTATAGGAAACATAGTTTTGTATTTGTAAAATTTTAAAAACTTTTCTTTTCGTATGTTTTTAATAAACTTTATTAACATCAGTCTACTATATATAAAATTTTTAACAATTGTATAACTCTTAATGCATTTATATAAAATAATTAGTTATAAAATGTACAACAATTCACTGTTTAAATATGTTAAGTACTTTATTCTAAATTTAAATATGTTTTTTATACATGATAATTTTATTTTAGATAGTATAAAAGTACTTATATTAAAATTTTACTATGTCATGACTTATCTAAGTATCCAAGGTTTTCGTACATTATTTGTATAATGTGTTAATACATAGTCATGAGATATTTTATGAAATAAATACTTACAGACACAATCAAATAGTTATAAGCGTTTATTTAAGTTTTAAGTTTGCGATCGTTAAATAACTTGTAAAAAACTTAAATTAAATGGCCAAAATTGTTTTAAAAATATTAAATACTTTTGTTTCTATTATTTTCTTTGTAAATAATTAAAAGAATGGTTTAAAATAGCCTCAAATACTTTTATAAGACATCGTGTACTAATGTAAATAATTGATTTTAGGTTATTTTTTGAACTATACATAAGTTAAGTTATGTTGTTATCAAGTCGATTGAAAATAAAATTACAAAAGTACTTAAGATTCCTGAGAATTATAATATGTAAAAATACGATTTATAACTTAGTTGTCTTAAATAAGTGAAATGACATTGACAATTACTTAGAATCTATAAAGTTATTTAGTTTTTAAAGTTTTAACTTATTCGTTTTTTTTTGTCATTAAAACTACTAAATATAATGTACTTGAGAATAATTTTAAACTATAACTTTTAAAGCGAAGTACTTTTGTTGGTCAAACATAAAATATTCAGCGGGGGGTTTCCAAAAACTAACAATTTTAGTATAGGTTTTAAATAAAACTGAAGCTAATCATTAAACATTTTCAACTCTTAAACTGTATTTTTAAACACCAAAGAAAACATCGGCAAAAATCTACGGAGCTAAAACCTGGGTATTTGTATGACGTGAGCAGAGTTGGTAAAATGCTAATAGTTACTATGGTCATTCAGCATTGAAGCGTATAAACTTTGGTTTGTTTTAAGTTAGTAATTTCACGCTCGAGTAAACAAAGCAAAGCTTTTTAACATGTCTGGACGTGAGATACTTGTACTGTATTTGTATGCTCAAGTTAACATATAAGTCTAATCGAATTCTTATATCTAGAGTTTATGTAAAACAAATAGGGTTATTTTTTTTTTAGTCGGACAATAAAAACTGTTGTCAGTTCAACTATTCTAATAACAATTTAAAAAATTTGATATTTAAAACCAGTTTTGTCAACTTAAGGACGTTTATGTTAGATAAAACGTTTAAAATAAGTTATTTTAAAATAGGTCAGTAGCAATTGTTTAGCTAGTATATATTTGGTTTAAATTTTAGTCTAAACAGCATTTTTAGAGAACTTATTTGTTGCTAGTTATAAAAACCACAAACTAGTGAAAAATTTAGGTTTTAGTTAATGCATATCAGAATTTTCAAACCGTTTTTTTTTAAACTAGTACCAATTTTACCTAAATATACTCTGATATGCTTGAATTTTCGAATATGCAACATTTTTGTTTTTGCTTATATTCTTCACACATGAATAAGTTTTTAAACAACAGTATAATTAACTAACATTGTTTTTAGTAAAAGACATTTAAGAAGATAGCTTTTTGAGAGTTATCTTAGTTTAGGAATTTACATAAGGTATTTAATTAAAAGCAGTTTATTTTTTGTTTAATGGAATAATTTAGCACAAGGTGTTTTTATATGATTGCCACATGTAAAACAATTTCCAGGTAAAAAAAGTTTTCCTGAGTAAAATATTAATATGAAAGTTTTCTTAAATCAGCTTGAGTTTTGCATATAGTGCTTTAGTTTTGGGAACCGCTCAGTTCCAACTCGCGATCAACTCCCATCCGCACAATTCACACCCGATCAAATAAGAGATCCACTTGTCGAGTACGGGTAAGGTGGTTACATTGATAGTAAAAGAAATATAGTTAATGAAAATGAAACAAAAAGATAAAAAATAACAATAAATAAAGAAAATATGTGAAAAAATTAGGTGGGAATTGATCGCGATCGGAAATTTTCAGTTACCATAAACCAAAAAATTCAACCTTGGAGTTTTCACCTGAAAGTTGTTTTACAGATTACAATCGTTATAACAACTTTTGTTCTTTTTCATCTTTGTTCTTGTGCAAAACTTTACCTGGTCATCAAAACCTTCATAAATTGGCTGTTTTCCAATTTGTTATTAAGAAGACAACCATTTAAACTGTATTAACACAAAAATTGACCAACAATAATAACCAAATAAGACCAAAAAAATGATAGTGTTATTTCAAATAAATTTAGTTTATAATTAACGCATATTAATACTTAACAATTTTATATAATAATTTACTCTTATAAGAACTATACTATTGTTTTTAATTTTTTTTGGTTATTAATTTCATAAAAATTACGGAGTGTTATCTTTCTTTGTTATCATAAAACATTATCAGCCAAATGCTGTCAGCACTTTAAGTGTGGCCGAATTCGCCCGTACATGGGCCACGAATATGCGTTTATACTTTTATTAACTTAAGTTTCTGCTAATAATCAATGTTTAACTTATTCATGGAAGCTAGTTAGATGCTAAATGCTTGTAAAGTTTATAATAAAAAGCCTCATTGTACTTTAGTTATTTACTGGACGACAAAAAAAGCGCTCAAAGGTCTGGTCCAAGAACTTAAAATTACAAATGAAACTAAATTTAGTTAGATATATTAAAACCATGTTGAAATTAAAACGCATCATTCATTTCATGAGAAAATGTTTTAACAAGAAGTATATAAATATAAAAATACAACTTATTTTCAAAAAAAAAAAAAACTATTAAGTATTTAAAGTAGACATAAATATTTACTAAAAGTTTATTTCAATAATTGCCTAATAGTGAAACAAACACAACACGATCGCTAATTTTTCTTCTTTTTCTTCTTCTTCGTCGGTATGCCGCTGTAGAACTCGCTCGTGGGATCGTGCACCCGCTTGTTGGCGTTCCTGTGCTTCAAGCTGGCCGCGTGCTGTTCCGCCTCAGTGCTCATCTTGCTCATCGTCTTCATCAGTTCGGCTTCCAGCTTGTTGGCGGGCTTCGACAGGTTCCGCTTCAGTAGTTTCACTTGCGCGTCGCCGAGGCACTTCTTAAGCGAGAGGATCATCTTCGAAGGTTCTTCCTGAGAGGTTTGATTGTTTTAAGCTTATAATTAACATTTTGTATGCTGGTTTTTGCATACAACTAGCTAGTTTATTATTTTTGACTATGTAACAAACTACTAGATAAAAATTTCATATTTTGGAAGTATTTTAATAGAAAGTTTAAGTATAGAATTAAGAGAACTAAGTTGTTTCTGGCTTCTCTGTCTTCCATCAAGCGTAGATATTAATTCACATTTGTATGAATAACATTTCATATTATTAGGTATACTTGTTAAAAACTATGTTATAAATTAGCTGTCTTAAAACCAAGAACAAAAACTATTTCTGCGTTTTATAATGTTCAGAAGAAAAATTCTACTAGTTTAAAAACTTGCCATGTAGAAGGCCAAAAGCCAAAATGAAACTTCTCTCTACTTTGCTATCTTTAAAACATTTAAGGTTTGTTTTTACTCTGTCAGCTAATTTTGTACCTTTTAATGACGTCTACTTTTTTCGTGTGAAGAAGCAGATAAACTTTTTTTTTTCAATTTGATTATACTCACAAAATATGTTTAACAATTTGTCTTGCTTATTTATTAGATTTTTTCTAGATGGCTTCAACAGTTTGCTTTTTCAGTGGTTAGTAATTTCTAGGAAGATTTTCAATTGACACAAACTCCGATTTTTTTCATAACATATTAAGCTGTTGATTCACTCACCATCTCATAAATGAATCAAAGCTCATTTATTTCTGAATATGTCTTTCCCCTCCAACGGTGTTAAACTATTGCAATTTTTTTTCTAATTAAGAAAACATGAACATCATTAATTGATTTTATTTTTTATATGTTATTGTCGCGGACAACACATTAATAGGTATTTGTGGTGTACAATTCGACAACCGAAAAGTTCTTCTTGCACCATCTTTAAATACTTTTAGGGTCTTTTTTTTGTTTGTACAGTAAACTTTATATATCTAAATTGGTTAGACTAGGGTTACTCTAGGTAGCTGCAAAAGGACCAAAGGAGGGATGACGTAACTAATATAAAGGCCATAAAGCCATTGATTAAAACTACAATAGATATTCAGGAGTTATCGATAAAAGAAAATCTTTAAGTATTAAGGGAAGTTTTTTTCAAGAAATCTGGTTGAAGGGTACCATTGCTTTTTTATTTTCTTCAAAGGGGATTTATAAAAAATAAGGAAACCCTGGTTTAGACAAAAATTAACATTAAATGTTACTTTAGTAATTCACTCCCTTAAAAGCCATCAATTATATAATCTATTTAAAGACGATTTTACTGTTTAGAGATATTATTTTTATACTAATTATTTGTTTTTTAAACTCATGTGAATAGAAATACAGTATAGTAAAACACATACGATCCTAATTTCAATTTTATATTAATCTTTTACCGCCTCAAACCTATAACTGGATCAGCATGATTATTTTTAAAGGTTTAACGGTATTATTTTATGTAAAAGAACAAACTGTTTTAGTCAAATTAAAACATAAACATATAGATATTTTTATAGTTTTACTTATATATAGTCATTATCTACTTAAGTACGTATTATGTAAACAACAGCGTAGTTAAACGGAAGTGCGTACTCAACAAAGCAATAAATAAACTCAAAAAAAAAGTTTGTTAGTTCAAATATGCATTTTTACGAGAAATGTGTTCATAATCTACGTTTATTGTTACATTTTATGACTGTTTATCATGATTTAATGTTTATAATACGAATACTAAAATACATAAAAGTAAAAGTTGTTAAACTTATCAAGATCTCATAAGTAACTTTAAATTAAACCCTTTTTTTAACATAATGTTATTTATGACTAAGTAAATTATTTAATTTTCATTAACAACTTGTTTAGCTGTGTTTAAACTACGATGGACAATTTTAAATGCCAACAAGACGGGTCAGAAAAAAGCAAAACATTTCAAACTGGTATAAAAGATAAAAAACTTGAAAATGCCCATCTAAAATCATTTGATATAGAGATTTCAGTCATTATTACTTTATGAAGTCATGCAAGAAAAATGTTTATAAACTTTGCAATACAAAAATACTTGCTCGAGCAGGTAAAATACTTGTTAAGTGTAATAAATAATGTTTACAGTCATTTAAATAAAGTAGTAAGAGTATGTTTGTGATTATAGAAACAGTTTTCTAATAGTTATAGTTTTTCTAAAGATAGTTTTTTATTAAGAAACTAATTGCTTTTCTTCAAATAATCAAGTGTAATAAAAGCTAAATGAACTATCTGTTTAACTAGTGTATCTAAAACAGCATGATATAGCAATTGTGTATTCATTCAAAACAGAATAATCTAATTAAATGCCGTTTTTATAGAAACCATACTTTTGAATACTTTTGAGCATTAAAATAAACAAAGTTTCATTAATTTGTACGCTCTACTCTTAAAACCAGTGAGATGGTTTCAGCAGCATAGAATAAGATTTTAGAAAACAAGGTAAACAAAATAATTAAAGATCTTATTTATATGAAAAATGTGCTGACAGTCTACAATCTGACTAAAACTTTCAACTTAACTATTCTTGCAAAACAGTCTTTAAGCAGAGTTCAAAGCTGCTTTACAATATTAAACAAAGCCTCGAATTTTATAGAGTTAGATTATAATTTTGCTGTAAAAATATTTGCAAGTTCTGAATTGCATAATACTTCAGAGCTTGAAGTTTACAATTCAGCAAACATATGGCTTAATCACCAAGAAAATGATCATAAACAATACGCTAAACAGCTTTTGCTAAATATTCGTTTGGATTTACTTTTAGAACAAGAATTCAAGTTTATGTCAAACAAACTAACTAACTTAAAGTAAAGGTTGTGTTGCATTGCTAAATAAAGTGATAAAAAATATAGAAAGGTTGAAACATACACAAATTTGCTCTTATTCTTATAAACTTTTGATGCTGTAATCATGGTCATTTTAACTTATATGTATGCGGTGGTATACAATTGTTATCAACAAGAAATAGTAAAAGTAAAACCATTTAGCTTAGAACTCATAAGAAGTATGTTTCAAATAAACAAGGCCGGAGATCTTTCAAAGCACTTTGTCTAAAAGATGAAGTTAATGTGTTTGGTGGTTTTGATCAGGGGTCGGCACGGTGTACACTGGTGCACACTATTGTACACGAAATTTTTTTAGGGTGCATGAGACTTTTGGGGTACATGATTTTTTTTCGTGCAGAAACTAAATTAAGATTTTTTTTAATCTTTCTAAATTTAAGACATTATTATATCTTATTGACCATTTTGTTGTTAATATAACGACCATTCTTGTACTCTCCTAGTTCTATATTGTTACTTTATGTAAAATTTCTTCCACCCTTAGCCACCAAAAGTAAAACTGAAGATAGTAATCGCTTATTCAATATACTAGTACTAGTACTATTCAATAAAAAGTACTAAGACTACTGATTGTTAATTGGGGTTCTGGCAATGTATTAAGTTAATCTAGTTAGTGCTTTAGACCTGGGTGATACTAGTAAAATATTGTTGTATAATTAAGATGAAATAAAATTGATACTAAAAGTTTATTAAAATGGATAAGGTAAACTGGTTAATTTATAATTCGCGTGTAAAAGTTAACTGGGAGTTACTGAATTATTAGTAATTAAAAAACGATTAAAAGTGTTTACATTTTTTTAAACACTAGCGGTGCTAAGGAATGTCAATTAGGGTGCACAGAACTTTAATCTTGTGATTTAGGGTTCACGGATTCGATTAAGCGTACCGACCACTGTTCTAAAGAATGCTTCTTTGCCTTTAGTTAAAAGGTTTGTGTTTGGTGTTTTAGATAATAACTATAAATACTACATATAGGTACTGAATAGCCACAAAGAGATGGAAAACATCAGCTGATACTTATGCTAAACGTAGAGAGTACGATGTGTCTGCATTTACGGATAAAGTGTTTTTGTTATGAGGTCATGTTCAAGGGTAAGTTTGCAATAACTCTTGTTTGCAGTTTGACACAAGGCACTGTAATTAGTACAAAAATGCTAAAATGAACTAAGCAAGTAGCTTTCTAGCCTCAACAACATTTGAAGGAAGAATTGTTGTTTGGAAAAAAACAAAACGATAATACATTATGGAGTGTTGAGTTTTTAGCTAAAGAACTTGTATTTAAGAAAATGTTTGACTAAAATTTAAAAAATTGTACAAAGTGAACTAATTAAAAAAGGTTTATTAACTTATTTAAAGAAAACAGTCGGAAATTTATCTTTTAAAATAGTTTAATTTGCTTCAGAACTTCTGAGTTCATTTTTAAATCACTTAGGTAAGTAAGAGTTAATAATCAAAGAAGCCCTAGTGCAGGGTCGGCAGACAATTGGTGCACGCGAATCAATTTTCAAACTTCAAGTATTTAACGGATTGTATTTTAGTTTAAGTTTTTTGTTTGGTTCAGTTTTTTTTTATCCGAAATTAGCTACACATAGACGGTCCACTTAAAATGTAAGCCGTTTTGTTATTCTGAAATTAATATTAACCAACATACTTATGTCCTAGTATACTCTCAACATTTATTTATATAAAGTGTTGTCTTGTTTATTTATTATTACCTAATTTTGCAAATATAATAAAACTTCAGTCGAAAACGACTTTACATTATGTGCTTTGTTTAATGTACATTGCAGTTTTTAGTATTGCACAATCTAAACCATAACTTTACTACTTTATTGGTAGTATTACCATGTATATTAAATTCGGAAATTTAAACTGACTTTGTTACTTACTTTAATTTAATTAACCTTTTTCTTTGCATTCTTAGACTTATGAACAGATAATTTTTTTGTCAGATGTTCAACTCAATACAACAGCAACATTTTTTTATTAATTTTCAAAAAATTAACTTAACCATTTTTACTACTAATGCTTTAAAAGTTTTTAAGTGTACAATGTAAATATTTAACTTAAAAAGTATCATATTATTAAGTTAATAGTATATTAAGATTAAGTTATCTGTTGTAATATTGAAATATAGGCATTGATACTATTCAAATTTTAAGAAGTACACATTAAATCTTTAAAATGAATGAAATTAAATTTCTTTAAAGTTATTGATGGATCAAATTTTTAAAATGGTGCAAGAATAGTTTAACTAGGATAAAAAAGATTCTAACAAATCAAATTATTTAAAAATATCAAATGACTATTAACTAAAAAGAAATATATGTTTAGTTAAATAAAAACGTATTCAAGACCTATTAAATACTTGGAAAAACTTTTTATTTTCAAAATTATACTTTTTTTTTAATTTTCTGTCAATATATGTTTAAGTTTTCTTAATATCATCATCACACTAATTAGACATACATCTGATTTTTGTTTGTAGCATTTTAAACATTTTTTTAAGAGTTTAGTTGTTAAAATTTATATTGTCGTGTTACGTTTTTGAAGATTGAATTTTAAAAAGTATAAGTGAAATTTATTTATTACCATGTAAAACATATCACAATTATTTTTTTCTATTTAAAACTGTAAAGTAAAGTACAGTACGTCTTATTTTTATTAATAAATGGTAAATACTAGGTTTTCTTGTGAAAAGAGTTGGAAAATGTCTTAAAACTGAGGTATGCGTATTACCTATTAAATACGCACTTTTGCATGGGTTTACGGTGCGTAATTTATAGATGTCCCTAAAATATCTTTCTTCTATTAATTTATAAAAAGTAATTTGAATTGTTATTAAGTCTATTTTACTATATAAGCTTATTGTTCACTAACATAAATTTGGTTTTTGAACACAACATTGATGACCAACACGATTATAACTTAAATAAAAACATTTTAAACAAACGTATTATTATTTTTTATTTTTGAATTTTATATTTTTTTAACAATAGTTAAAGATGCAAAATTGTTAATAATTAATTAGTTCATTATTTTTTTCAATAAAATTTTACAATAAAATAAAAAATGTTAAAAACAAGTATACAGAAATATAGATGAAAAAATAAATAATGTACTTCGGGGTCTTAGCTTTTTATATTAGTTTTATTACTACTTTTCAAACTTTGTAATATTTACCATTTGAAAATAATCGTTGAGTAAAATTATTATATCATTAAGCTTATTTTTGTTGTAAAAACGTTTAAATTATTATTTTTTGACGCAATAAATACGTTAAAAAGAAAAATTAATTAAAAATTAGAGAAAATGTATATTGACAAGCATAAAAAAGTTTTAACAAACAATATAGTTATTGCACTAATAACAATCAATAAAAATTACTAAAATTTTATACAAAAATCAAGACAGGGTTCATTCAAAAAAGATTTTTTAATAAGCAAACAACAAATAAAATCGATTTCGGCTAACACTTATCAACTACTTTTGTTAGCAACTAATTTTAAGATAAAATTTTGAGTAAATAAATAGTTAGAGGTTACATCAGAAAAAAAAATTTAATTAACACTAATTAGCGTAATTGAGCAAAAATTTGATTAGACATTCACAATTCATAAATACGTATTTAAAAATATTAAAATGTTAAAAAAAACTTGAACGTACAAACTTATGCGTTTTACTATTTGTTTTTATTCTACAAAATTAACTTTAAACTAGTAAAAGTGTTATAAATAAGTATTCAAAAATTCAAAAACTTGGTTTATGAAAACTGGAGTGAATTCGAATATATTTTTAAAGACTTAAATGGTTTTATATCAAAAAATACACATGAAGGTAGTCATGTAATAAACTTTAGGAAAAAGGTTTAAAAACCAGTAGGTTAATTAATAGAAAACGTGAAAAAAATATAAACATAAAATACAGTAGTGAAATAAATAACAATAAATACAAAATATGATAGGTAACAAATATATTCTAATGACAAAACCCTTGTTTTCAGTTCAATAAAAGTCTGCTTCAAAATTAATATTTAATAAAAAAACAAAATGTTATAAGTAGGTAAAAACGAAATTCAATAGAATCAGACCTTTAAATTAGAAAAAAATACTTAAAGAACAATATTTAAAACATATAAACATAATTGCATGTTAATAGTTTTTCACTGATCTTTTAAGAAAAAAAATTACGTAATTTTTTTTTTCAGTACTTTGTTAAACTATAAATTCTGACTTAATATTTATAATACAGATGCTCTATTTTCACCAAAGCGAAAGCTTATTTTTATTTAAACAAAAAAGAAAATAAAAAAGATTAAAAGAAAGTAAACATTGCTACACTATAAAATATTTTTTTAAGTAGTTGATTAATCAGCGCATCAATGAAAGAACCTTATAATGTTCTGACAGATAGCTAATAACTTAAAAGCTATAAGTTTGAATGTTTGAAATAATAAATGTTGTTTCCTTCGTAAAAGTAGGAAACTCAAAACTTAGCTGGCTAGACATTTTTTAACAAAAAAAAACTACAACAATAAAAAGTCGGATGATCTTTTTTGACATACACTAGTTTCACGTTTTATTGGATTTGAAAATAATTAACTATTTTAAATATTTAATATTTAAATCCCTTGTTGTCTTAATAAATATTGTATAAATATGACCACGTAATTTATATTTTTATATAAGCTTTCTGAATGAATGTGTTTTAGTATCAAATAACTTAAATCTACGATTTCATTTTATTTTACAAATATAAAATTTGTTTATACTAGATATTGTTATTATTTTTAAAATCAAAATTTCGTTTTTGCCTTAAATTTCAAGGCAGTGGAAGTATAAGTAAAGGTAGTAAGGATGAGAAACAAAAAAGTGTTTCCTGTAGTGCGAATAGTCTGTTGGTAGACGAAGTCCGCAAACACTACACTTATGAATGCCGGCAAAAAATTTCAGCACTGCTGTGTGTGTGAAAAGCTTGCAAATGACCTGGTCAATTGACGAACGAAAGATTCAATAATATAAACTATCCTTAACTAAAACCAAAAAACCGAATAAATTCTAATCAAAATAAGTTTTTTTTTTCTCATGATTTTAGTAATTATTAGATTATTTCTATAATGCTTTTTTACTGCATAAGCGTGTATGTCTTAGTTATTGCAGTACACTTTAAAATAGAAACAATTTGGTTTTCATACCACAAGTAGACGATTTCGGCTGATAGAAGGTATTGCTACTTTAATAAAAGTATCTAAAACAATCAAAACAAAACTTTTACAAAATTTTATAGAAATTAGCTAAACATGTAAGACAACAACTATTTATAGTGAATGGTTATGCAGACTAAAAAATATTATGTTAAATATGTTTTAAGTAGTTTAAAATATTTAGTTTTAAGATAATTTAATTTATTTAAACTTTAAACTTAATCATCCAAACCTTAAGAATAATGTTAATAGTTTAATATTTAGAGGTGCAAATACATATTTAACCATGTATTTATTAAAGTAAACATTTATATAAGAAAAATCTTACTAAAACAAAATCAAAAATTTACAAAGCTAATAATAAAGTAATGCGAATAAGATAAAAGAAAAAGATAATAGTGTTTTAGCGAATTAGTATTAATACTTATATAATTTAAATAAACTAAGCTAATTATAACTACTATCAAACTATTTTTTTAATAAATTAGTTTTAAGATAAACCAAAAAGTAAATTGATAAGTATAAAGAAAAAAGATAAGTGTAAATTAGTTACAAATATTTAAATTTATAACCCAAAGAAGTATGTTACATATTTTAAAACATATTTCAAAGTAAATTAAATCACAAAGTCTTATGCTCTATAAATAATGGTACTAAAATTTGCAACATAAACAAAAATAAAAAATAAAAATAAAAAACAGAAACACTATACACAAACTAATTGATTAGTATTTATATAAAGATTTGAAAAAATACTAAGCACTTTTTCTTAATTTTATAATTAATTTTAAAAAATGTTTACAACAACTAACATTATAATGACAATAAGTAGTTGTTAGTTTTGAACAGGTAAAATGTCAAAAAAAGGTAGCTTTAAAGTAATAGAACACAAAAATCAAAAATTTAAATAAATTAAAGAAGTACTTTTACAAATAGTATGTTTTGTAAGTTTATTCGCAAAACTATACTAATAAAACATTAAATTTTAAACTAGTCTGAAATAATTTAAAACTCACAAAAAAGTTTTTATTTTAGCAAACCACGAATTATAAAAAAAATTCATTACAAAAACTAGTAAAGTATATTAAAAAGTGTAAAATTAATTAAAAAACAAATACAATAAGAAAAACTGATTCACTTTGTCGACAAAAATAATTTGTATTTAAATCAGTGTTTTCCAAAATGTTCCCCTTCTTGGATATTTTAATACAAAGGGGCAATTAGTAAGAGAAAATTGAAAAGTAATTGAGTAACTAACTAGCAAACTGGCGATGTATGATAAACGAGTTTTGTTTTATAATTTTTTGCTAAGTTAAGCAATTTCAAAAATAAGTTTGGGATTCATTGTAAATAAATAAGAACTATTTTATTTCTGTACTAACTTGAAGTTAACAACAGTCATAAGATTTAGTGAAATAAATTGTAAAGAAATTTTTAATAAACGTTAGCAAAGAGCAAAAGTTACAAATAATCATAACAAAGCACATATCCATCAAAATATGTCTATTAGCTATTACTTACTTTAGTATTTATAACTTGAAGTAATTAAAACTTAAACAACAATTAGTTTTAATATTTTGAGCCTGTTAAATGTTTTAATTAAAAATATTACAATAAATTTCAATAGTTATATAATAAAATTAGAAAAATATCAGAAAACAGCACTTATTTAAATTTATAAACTTGAAGCATAAAAACAAAAGTAGTATGTTATTGCATAGTCTGTTTGTTTAAGTTAAAAATGATAATACCTTATAATACATATTATAAGAACGGTGTGACAAATAAGTTTATATTTCTAAACCAGTATGAGATCTGTGAAGTACAAAGAAATAGAAATATAATAAAATTAACATAAAGATCTGTAAGAATCTTGAATCTTTATTTAATATTTATTTTTTTAAATTTAGTTATTATGCATATTATTTTGTTGTTATTAAAAAAATAATCTGAAATTTATATAAAACCAGAATAATACTATAAGAAACTTAAAAACAACTTGAATGCAAAACCAAAAAATAAAATAGTACAACCAAATGTAAACAAGCTAATTACATTTCATTATAAACAAAAAGTAATGTAAGATAATATTCAGGACACAAATTAAAACATAGTTTAATTAAAAAAATATTTGGAAATGTTTATTAAATATTTGAAGAATTACATTATAGGTTGGTATACAAAGTATTAATGTATAATAATACTTCCTATATTAATCACAAATTGCATTACAAATATTGTTACTAAGTTTTGTAACGTGAACTAAGACAAAAAAAAACGTAAAAAGTAAAAATCGTACAGGTACAGAAAAAATCAATATACAGCAGAGAATAAAAAAAAATTCAAATCTTTTTTTTTATAAATTTTAAATGTTGTAAGTATTTCAAAAAGTCACTAAAAGATAAAATCTATGTGATACATTGTTCTTTGATTTAAGGTAAAAAACTGTAAATTAGCTTAAAAAAATAAACTTTTTAATACTAATTATAAACAAAACAGTAAAAATTGTAAAATTACAAATTACAAGTAAAATATACAGAAATGTATTTAATTGTTTGCAATAGAAATACAATAAAAAAACTATAACTCACTATGACGCTAGAATTTAAGTCTATTTAAATCTTATATTTTTTCAAAGTATTTGCCTTATTGGCGAGTTTTATTATAAAGGGGAATAAAGTAGCAGAAGGTGAAAAATTAATTGTGTAGTAAACTATTTTAAGGGGCAGTGTCTGAAAAACGAGGATATTTTATTATAAATTTTTATCAAGATAGGCAATATAGAAAATTAGATTCGTATCCCTAAAATATAGTAGATAAAAAATGAACGAATTTAAAGTGTAACAAAGTTAAAGTAAACAATAATCCCAAGACATACTTAAACAAGTTAAGACAGTTTTTTAATCCAGACAAACATAAAATCAAAAGTAAGATACTTTTGTAGTACTTTTAAAGGAACTTAAGTACTTTTAATGTCTTTTTACATAGTTTTATTATTTATTTAAATATGCCCATTTTAAACAATTTGAATAACTAAGTTACAATAACAACTAACAAGACAAAAAACAAAATATGTCAATCAATAACCGAAACTAAAACTTTTAAGTTACAAACAACAAATTTATAATCAAGCAAAACCAAAAAAAAGTATACAAGTCATTTAAAACGTTTCAAAACAGAAATATCTACCGAAAGTATTTTTAGGTTTAATAACAACTTTAAATAAATTTAATTAGAACCTGTAAAGTTTTGTTTAAATACTACTAAACTAAACAGTTTAAAAACACGAATCAAAAATATTAAAATTAAGCACTAATTTTGAAAAGAAAATTTAAAGTTAAAACGAAAACTAGAATGTACTTATAAAAATTATCAAAAGTAGTAAAAAAGTTGAAAAAATCACTACCTTTGTCAAAAATAGACTTTAAGCAATAAGTATTCCAATTAGAGAAGTTGTAAATGCAAGACTTTATATAGAAATTTCAAAATTATGACAAGATTACAACGTTGAGATAATAAATTTTAAAATTTTCTAAAATTGTTTAAGTCGAATTTTAAGCATATTCGTTACAAAAACTAGTTAAGTATATTCAAAAGTGATAAATTTATTAAATAACAAATACAATAAAAAAAACTGATACACTTTATCGACAAAAGACATTTGTTTTTAAATCAAGCAACAAGTAAGAGAAAATTGAAAAGTAATTACCTTACTAACTAATAAACTGGCGATGTCTGATTGGCGAGTTTTACTTCATAAATTTTAGCAAAGTTAAGCAATTTTAAAAATAAGCTTGGGAACAATAAATACTTTTTTCATGGCTAGCTTAAAGTTAATAACAATCATAAAACATATTCAAATAAACTATAAAGAAATGTTTAAATAACTAAAAAAAAAGTAAAGTTAAGATGTACAAAAAACGGGGGAAAAAGTACAGAATATATCAGGTATCTTTAATAACTAAATTCTTCTAGATAAATGTACGCTATTTATCAATTTATGATAGTTTTGACAAATATTTAGACACAATAAAAAACAGAAACTATTAGTCAAAAAGCTGAAGAAAAAAGTTTCAAGTTAAAACAATATATTTTTAACCAAGCACAAATCAAACAAAAGATGTGTATTAAGTATTAGATACTTAAGTATTTGTGATTTAAAGTATTTATAACTCAAATAACAATTAGTTTAAATAATTTGAGCATATAAGATTTAAAAAAATAGTTTCATATTACATAGTTAGTTTGAAAAATTGAAAAAAAAAACACAAAACAGCACTTATTTATTAAACTGAAGCATAAAAACAAAACTACTATGTTATCTGATGAAAAAATCTATTTGATAAAGCAAAAATCCCTTATCAAAACTAACTACTATTAATTTTAGTATTTATTAGATGTTTTCCATTGCAACAATGTTTCGTAAAAAATCTAACATTAAATAAAAAGAATATGTCGAAAACATTGGGATATTTTTTTTATAACATACAATTAAAACAGCTAAAAAGATCAAACACGAGTAGAAATTTGAACTAATAACCACGAAAAAATAATTATATTAAAGCTTGCAGTTACAGGCTTGCATTTTAAAAAGTGGAGTTGTTACATTATTTTATGTAATTCTTAATTTTTCGTCTTTTGTATAAAAGTAGTTTTTAAGGGTAAACATTTAAAACTAGTAAACACAAAACAAGCAAAACATGTTACTCTAAACTTTTCTTTTGTGTTCTTTAATTTTAGTAAGTACATTTTATGTAGTTTAAAATACTTTTAAATCTAATTTTTTCTCAATAAAAAAATAAATGCTAGTATAGAAACTATACTTAAAAGTTTTAAATGACAAAAAAAATGTACAATCAAGCACGAACCAAAGATAAAATATATAAAGAAAAAACTATTAGTCATAAAATTAAACTAAAAATTGGTAATTTACAAACAAAAAATTTAAAACCAAGTACAAAAAAATATTTATGTACATAAAAGAATCTAAAAAATCTTAATAATACTTAAACTACTTATAAACTATTATCAATTACACTAACTTTTAAAATTAAAATTTATTCAGTTTTTTATTTTTATACTTTCAAAAAAAAAGTTTAATTATACAGTTTTATACCTTTGAAAATCAGCCATACTTTTGACAAATACACTTTAAGTATAAAAATAAAACTATATTGTAGCTTTTAAATAAATTAATCAAGATAAAAAATTTTAAACAACTAAACTTAAGTAAAAAAAAGTTTTCGTTAGTTTAATAAATTCTTAAAATTCATTATTTTATAAACATATTTATTCAATTTTATCTTTTAACAAGCTTATAAATGTCTAAAGTTTTGACGTAGAAATTATATATTACACCAAAAAACTTAAAATAAAGCAACCACAAGTATAATTTAAAACTCTCAAAATTATAAAATAATTGATTTTCTTTAAATATTTGAACTTTAATTTTTCTAAACGTAGTAATTAATTTATTTTATTTAACACAAGAATATTTTGGTATACTTTTTTAAAATTATTTGAAAAAAAATGTGAACGAGATATAAACAAACAGTATTAATATATAAATTAAACTGGAAAATTAATATAAAAGACGTTCAAAGAAACAAAAATCAACATAATAAAACATAAAAAAAAAACCAAGATCGAAGATTTTATAAAAAGCCAAAGTCACAAAATTTTACCCTAAAGTAGTTAGTAATTAATAGATAAGTTTTTCAGTTGTTTATTTGATGAAAAATGATCAATTTCTTCTTAGTAGTATAAAGATTTGTTTACGCTATTTTAAAATTGATAAAAACTATATTTATTTCTAAGAACAAAATTAAAAAATTTAAGTAAAATCTGTTTTTAATCCCTGTTGGAATGTAATAAAAGTTTAATCATAATTTAAGATATATACATACATAGGTAATAGTTATTTTTGTATAAATTTTTGTAAAAGTGTTTTCCATATACAGTTTTTAGTCGCCCTATTTAAAAAAACAAAAACTCTTTCTTCATAACACATCCAAGAGTGTCTACTGTAGATTTCAAATTTTCCTTTTTTAAACCTCAGACCTTTTGTTTTAACTCATCGTTCAATTTAAAACAAACCTACAAACATTTAATGAAAAGTTCTAGTAGTAACAATAAAAGATAAAAAAATTCTATAACAAACGAAAAACCAACTTTTATGTGAACATAAACTAACAAACGTGCAATAAAATTAAGTATATGTAACTACTAAGTTTAAACTTTTATATACTATGTATTATCGTTAAACTTTAACCTTAATAAAGACATCTTAACAAGCAGTTTTTATACCATAATAGGAAAATACAGTAGGAAACTGCAAACTATGTTAAGTTATTTTAGTTGTTAAACTAAAATTTAAAAATAAGTTTTCATAAAAGGTTTCGTACCAACTGTATTATGTTTTTAATGTTTACCTGATTAACAAAAACTATTTTTTTCGTATACGCATTTATTGATGGAAAATATTGTACAATAATTTAAAAAATAAACAACATTAATGAACACGATAGAAACACGATTAAACTCTGAATTTTTTTCACAACAGTTGTTTGATTAAAACGAATCATGGGATAACTAGAAAATTCAACAGTTAAAAAACGTAGATTTCTTTTAGTTTTAGACAAGCTAAAAATCTACAAGCAACTAAATTTAGCCGCTGAAAGTAGTTTTTGGTGAGAAAATATGATGAAAAGTTATACCGACGACTAAATTCCATTTCAGAAATGACTAAAACAATTTAACAAATCCATTTTTTAAGTCTAGTAAGACGGTTAATATTCCATAATCAAGGTTGTAAGGCTTAATTTTTTAACTTAGGTTAACTTTTTCTTAATTCTGTAGTTAAATAGTGTAATTATATAAATAGTAAATTATTGTAAAAATTACGTTTGAAAGATTACAATCTTTAATATTAAGTAAAAAGTCAAAAAATTAACACAAAAAATAAAAATCATAAATAATAATAAAAACTAAACCAATAAAAAAACATCTGAAAATATAAAATTATTAACAAATTATGTCAATTTAAAACTGTTAAAAGACCTAAAAATTGAATCAACCGATCACATGTTATCAAAAAAGAATTGAGAATTTAAAAGGAGTAATTTAAATGAGTTAACTGTAATCTAGTGTATTTAATAAATTTATAAACTTTTTTTGTAAAATTTTTGTAAAAACTTTTCGGTACACGTTTAGTTTTTACAAAAATAATGCATATAAAACAAACGACATAATTTATCAATGTAAGAATTTCAAAAAATGTTAGTATAAATAATTGATTTTTAGTTAGTATAAGTAAATATTATATTTAGTATTAGTGCATACATTAGTAAAGTATATTTTAATCTTATATTAAACAAAATAAGTTTATGTATACGCTTAAAACTGGAGGGTAGACAACTTTTTTTAAGCTATAATATTATAAGATAAAGACAAAATTATATTAAAATAGTTTTCTAACACTTAGCGAACTACCTTATCATGACAATAATATAAAATCTTTTTAAGTTAGTTGAATATAAGTTATTAAACAGATCATGCCACATTTGTTTCCAGCTAAGATCTTATTGAAAATTATAAAACAAGTTGTTCCAAAGTCGCTATCAGCCTAAATCAACTATGCGTGTTAAGCTTAAAAATTTATTTAACTAAGAAATTTTTAATTGGCTTACAGAATTCCTAAAAAAATTATGCTTATTGTTGTTTATTGCTAGGCTTTTAATAGTTATACATTTTAGATTTTAAAACAACTGTTTAAAAAGATAAGTAGTCTCAATAAAACTTTTTGGAAATATCTAGTAAAAATCATAACCATAGTACTACAACTTAGAAAACCATACATTTTTACTACTTAGTGTAGCTGCACAAATATAAAACTCTGAAAAAATGTTAATACAATTAAAGTAAAATGTTTTGTTGTTGTTTATGCATTATATAAAACTCTTTTATATCATGCTGTTTCAATTATTTTTTTTCAATTTCAATTTTTGATAAAGAAAAAAACTTTACAAAGACTCGCGAAATCTTTGTAAACTTTAATATCTCTATTATTACTGTCTATTTAAGAGCAGCTAAATCAGGCCAAAAATTTAACCACTCTTTACAGTACAGTTAAAACTACTCATAGTATATTTCTATTAAAAATCGTCTTAAAACAACATGATACGTTTGCTAATGTTTTTAAACCTTTTCAATTTTTAATTTTTAATTTTTTAATTTTTAATTTTAATTTTTTTTAAACCTTTTTAATTTTTTTTTATTAAGAATAAAATTGACTTTTTTATTTCTACCTAACTGTAATTTGAATTGGTGACATTTGTTATCAAACGTTAAATTTTTAAAATTATTTATATAGCATGGTTTAGATATAAAGTAAGTGTTTTTATTTTCATTTGCTTTATTAAGTGTCTTATAATTTATAAAAAACATTTTCAGTATTATTTTGATTAATATGTTTTGTTTTATGTACTTTGTATCGTATGCTTCAGTTTATAATAAGTTCATGGAAAATGTTTATGTTTGTTTTCGTATTATTACTTTTAATAATGTTCACAATCAATTATGTTCTTTCCGGTAAATTATGTACTTTTAACAAGTACATTTCTCTTTTAACAAGGTTGTAGTAATTTAAGTCATTTTTTGGTATTAGATTGGCTTTATGACTTGACTAAACTTAAATTTATTATTGTATAAACGTTTGACTAGTAGTATGCAAAAAATATCATCCGAATACAGTGTGTATACTATCTAAAACTAGCTGTACAATAGAAAAGGTTCTTACATTATAACGCTGAAAACACCTTACTAAGAATCAATACAAACTTTAAAGAAAAAAAAAGAGAGAAAAAAAAAGTAAACAAACTAAGCTGTTCCGTCAGTTAAAATTTGATGCTTCACTTTTCCAAAATACTGCATTTTGACGCCAAAGGATAAATTTCATCACTATTTGAGAAAAAATTAGAAAACATTTCATCATGTTCTGTTGAGATCTTTAACCTTCATGTTTGCTGTAATCAAAGTATGTATTCGATTGTAATAGTTTGTTGATTTGCTCAAATTTAATTTAAAATGTACAATGCTTTATAAATAAAGTAAAGAAACATATATTTAGAATAAAAAAAAGCATTGATTTTATGATTCGAGTTTAAAGCTTTAGGTTTAAAAACATTCCCAAAATTAGCTTTTAGTTTATACCAAAATGACTCAAGTTATATAAAAAGCAAAATATAGTTCATAATTTTTCTTAATTTCGTTTCATGACTAATATTTTTGAGTTTAAAACTTTCTATTTCACAAGTATAAATGAACTTCACTTACTTGTATAATGTTTACTGGTTTTGATTACATCCTTTTTCTGTTTATTATTTTGTTTTTGCGTCCTGTAAACGATTCAATTTGTTATTATCTACAATACTGGATGTGTAATGTATATAATGAAATAAAATAACTTTATAATGCTTAGATTACATAGTACTATGTACATTTGTCGTTACGTTTCTTTTAACCTTTGAACTTTTATATTTCATATATTTCAAAACAGTCAGCAAAAATATTAAACATTAACTAATAAGGATATAAAAACAAACTTTTTAAATGTGGTCTACTTGGGAGAACTTTATTACTTCGTAACTCTGTAAAAATTTTTAAATTAAGCTATTTACAACTAACACATTTTTATTACGTAGATAAACTAACTAAAAAACTTGTTTACTTTACAATAATGACAACTTGTTATTCTTAAATATATTATTTTTCTAATATTTTAAAATTTTCGAGCAAGAAGACTGCTTGTCGGGTTTAAAAACTCAAAACAATTAACACTTAACGCATTCAAACATAAGTTAAATTTTGCTACTACATGTAGTAGTTATTTAAGTTTTGAGTATTTTATTAATTTGTTTATCGTAAATGATATTTAAAAAGTTTTTACTTATTTTTTTTTTAACAATTTTAAAAAGAATACCGTATTTTAAATATCTAAAACCATGACAAACTGAGAAATTAGGTTGAGGAATTTTTTTACAAAAGTCAATTTATATTATTCCAATAAACAATAGACTAGTACAAAATTAGCTAGATTAAGATATATTTCATTTAAAACAAAAAAGTAAATTGTTTAATACTTTATACTTAAAAAGAGCCAAACATATTGATTAATATTTATAATTTGAGTGTTATGTAGGTAAACTTGATGTAATTTTGTAATTATTTGATAAAATACTTTTCAAAAAATTAAATAAATATTTAAAAGTTTTTATTTCAAAAGTTTATGAACTAATTTATTATTAAATTTAGGTTTTAATTGGTAGAAGTTATATTTCATTGGTCAATTAAAATATTAAACCACAATCTATCAATGTAATGAATAACATTGAATAAAATGGGCACTTCGTATTAGAAACTAGTAAAAAAAAACTTACTCATTCCTCTTGATAAAATATCTTTAGACAGCTTAAAGTCAAAGAAGTTTTTAATTCTTCTTAGCATCGGAGGCAGAACCGTTTGGCTGCGTAACGCTGTAAAAGCATATAAATTAAACTCTAATACTTACAAAATGTTTAAAATAGATGTTTGTTAACAAATATGTTTACTATTTTACTGTTTTCGTGTAAGAATCAAGTATAAATATAGCTTAAAGTTTCACATTCATTTAAAAGCATATTTAATGTGACAAAAACATTAACGAAATAGTGTTTAGCAACAATTTTAATTAGCTTTGTTAAATTATTAGTGATTACAGTATGCAAAACTAAAAGTTTAAAGTCAAAAAATTTTGTTAGCGTATTATATAAATTTTATTTTACAATAAAAAAAATTGAAAAATAATTAAGCTAAAATATAATTATCTAGTTCAAAATTTTTTAAATACCTAATAAAAGTTTAAAGGACATTTTTTCAAAAGTCACTGAAAGTAGCTTTGATAAAAAAAATTAAATTTTTACTCACTCATTTTACCATCGGAATATTTTGTAGGTTGTACTTTATTGTAAAAAGTCTTAAGATTCAGGATCATTCTGCTAGTCTTTTTAACTTCTTTTTTACAGCCACTGTTTGTGCTGAAAAGTTCTTTAGGCTTTGACAAGGAAGTTTTCGGGTTTTCAGATAAATCTTCATTTAATGACATTAAGGGGTTTATGTTTTCTGCACTTGCTACGTTGCCTTCGTCAGGTTTATAACTTGAAGTACTGTTAATCATTTGTTTTCTAACTAACAATGTTAGATAGTAAAATAGACAAAAGTAATAACTTAAACCTTTTTTACATTATTTTTTTATCTAATAAACAATTTAATTATCAATGATTTAAACTAGTTTTTATACTATTTTTTTTATTATTATGTAGACTGATACTTAGAACTTTATTTATAAACAACTAATTTCGTTTATACAAGTAATTATGTACATTGTTAACTAAATATGTATATTTTAGCTTGTATCTGATTCTTTCCTAAGACGTTTTACGTATAAAATATTTCTGAACACAAACAAAAAACTTAGCAACTTACATTTTAGCTTTCTTTGGATTATAACCGTTTGGACTTGAAAGTGTTCTTTTTAATGACAGTATTCCGAAACTCCTTCACAGATAAAAGTAGAGTTTTAAAAAATTATCGAGTAAAAAATGTTTTAATCACTTAGGTTTTAAGATAACGTAAAATTCATGTTTCACTTCTATGAAATAAATATGTTAAAACTCTACTAAAAAAAGTCAATTCTTATCAGATGATTTCTAAAACTTACTTGTTTAGTGATTTATCACAAGCTGGCATGGTTCTATCTATATTTGATTCTTCTAACTTTTGATTGAAGTTTAATTTTGTTTCATCTGAAGTCTGAAACTTTAGTTTTTTCGATTTGTTTTCCAGGTATTGCGTTTGATTGTCATGATTATGCTTTCTAGTGATAAAAAGTAATATATAATTATAACCGAGTATCTGATTATTTTATAGAACTAATTAAAATGATTATTAATTTACCTTTTTAAATTATTCGGTAAAACTAAGGAACTGCAACTTGCTATTCTTGCTTCATCAGTTTGATATTCTTCTCTGGTCATTGAAGAACTTTAAACGTGGTTAATTAAAAAATTCCCATTTCGGTATACTTAAAACACTAGTTAGGATTATTAAGTTAACAAACTAGGTTTAACACAAAATACTAACAGTTTTTTGTACATTTCTTTTTTAAATTTCGAAGGAATAAAGTTAGGTTGAGTCTTACGCTTAATTTCAATTCCCTCGTACGGCGATTTGAAATACTCATAAAAATTAATTGGTTTTTTTTGAGGAGTTATGCTCGTCTCGAATTCAATATTATTTTGTTCGTCTTGGACTGGATGTCTAAAACTGTAATTTACAAACATTACAAAAACTTTACAGGCATCAAAAACTATTTATTCAATTAACCTAACACCATAATATTTTAAATTTATTTCAACAAAATAAAATTAAACAAGTACCCTTTTTCATAAAATATTCTTAGCAACTCTTCGTGATAGTTTTTTGCTAGTTTTGCGTTTATAAAATCATCTTTTTGTAGCTTTTTTTGAACTGGAACACTGATTAGCTTTTCATAGAAGCTTTTAGGTGAGCATGGGACCAAACTAGAAAAAAAAAAATTTACAAAAAGATTGTACGTATAAAAATAATCGAAATAAAATCTACGCAGTAAAATTGGTTTTAAGTTTAATTTTTAAAAAAATGTTTAAAGATTATTAATAGTGTTTTTGGTTAGTAATATACAGATTAATTTTTAATTAGTTTATTTTTTGACTGAAACATGATCTTAGGTAAAACTTTATAAAAAAATAAAACTCACTATATTAAACCTTCAAATTTAAACTATTTACTTTTTTGGTACTGTTGATTAAACAAAATTATCTAAATTAGCTGTTTTATTATTATGAGGACTTCTAATTAATTTTTTTTAAATAACTTAAAACTCAATTTAAACCAAAAAAAAAAAATTGAAAAAAAAATTGCTCAATTTTTTTGATAAATCCCCTTTAAATGTTAATTACTCATTACTAGTTTTTCTTATGATAGCCAAAGTTGCCTAAAAAGGTGAGATTACATATACTTTAAAAAGCCCTAATACGAGTCTTAGTTAATGTAGTATTTTGTTCAACTTCTTAAAGTTTTTTATAATCATTTATATTACACAGTACTTCAACTAAGAAGATGTATGTTTATTAGTTTTCAAAGTAGCAAACAACACAAACTCGAGACTGGTGCATATGACGCACATGCTTTCCAGCAAAAGGGGGCACCTGATACAGTGCCTCCTCTTACAGTCAAAGTTGCTGCAATTCAACACGAGGTTGCTACCACTTCCACACCTACTGCAGAAAGATTCCACAACATCTGTTTGAGGTGAAACTTAATTTTAGACTCTTTTTTTTAATATTGGTGTACGTTGCAAATTTATTTGTAAAACAATTAAGCACAACGTGCAATATGTGAATAAAATAAAAACTTTTTTATAATTCTGTATATCTGTTTTGAACAGCATATTAATTTATAACAAATACATTTTGCTCTGTAAAAGCTTGAATAATAAATTATAACAATTACATACTAATATTGTTTTAAGACATTAAGAAATAATTGTAAAAGTTCAATAATAATTTAATATAAAATTACGTATTCAAATAAAAATATTACCTCCACTGTTTTCTAAAATTTCTGCTATTAAAGCCCGTTTAAACATAAGGTAATCATCGGTGTTCAACTTTATCATGAACGTTTGTCTACATGGATTTGCAAAAAACTTTGCAGCATACTGTGAAACGAAATCTAGTTTTATTACGCTAAGTTAAATAGTAATTAGTTTGGATAGTATAATAGACAAAATGTATATGTAATATAAATCATCTTGATGATTATTTACTAAAACTAGTTGCAGCCGCATTGTAATTGAAGATTTCGTGTCATAAAATTGAAATTTGAGTTTAGAAATTGTTATTAGTTATTTTATTTACTACGAAAATTTTACTATTAAAGCTGTAATACTAGTTCAATAAACCAAAGAATTACCGTTAAGCAGTAAACTCCGCAGTTGAAGCTGTCCTTTTGTTGCGACCTTTCAGGTATTCTTATTCTTAGTTCTTCTATCTGGTTCCACCTTTCGTTTGCCTTCGAATATTTCTTTCGTTGTGTAAAAAAATCTTTTCTTTGCTTAAAAAGCTTCAAGATGTTCTTTTTGAACGTAGTAGCGTCCTAAAAAGTAAAATTAAGTTTAACACCTGGTAATACTAAATGTTTATGACAAGAAAAAAAAATTTAACTGTTTTACTTATAAAAATATAAAAACTGTTAATAAACTTCAACAAAACATATATCTTGTTATATAGACATAAAAAAAAGATTACTTCATACTGCTGACGCTTAAATACAGAATCAATCCAAATAATTTCGTTGTTTTTCTCGTTGAAGATTGCAATCCTCCAATGTTTTTTATAGCAGACACAAGTGATAAATCCTGTAAAATAGAGTATCGTTGATAAGCGTGTATGTTTATGTAAAGCCGACAGTTATATGATTTTTACAAAAGTTTAAAAAATTTGTTTCAGATTTTACTAAATTAATGGAACATAAAGATTAATAATTTTCAATAACTCTAACAACACTATTTTCACAAAAAAAGATTTTAGGTTTAAAAAATATATCACAATCAACTATAGCTATCAAGAATCGAAACTTTTTCGAATAAAACAATTGAAACTAGTAAGCTTTAAATTTTTTTAAATTAAACAAAAATAACAGGTTTCTTATAATAATACACATAATGCATTTTAATAAATGATTCGAGTATTATAACTTTCGGTTTTGTTTAAAACTAATGTAGCATAAATTTAAGTAAAAATTTAAAGTAAAGCATTTTTGTTGTAAAACTAAATGTCTTTAAAAATCATCCTTTTTTTATCTTTTTTTTATTAACAAAAAAACATTATTTACCATCGTAGAGATCAAAATTATATTTTCTGAAGAGGCAGCACTGATTTTTGTCAAAAAGCTGCCCAGCTTCTGCTATTGGAAAATAGAAGAATTTTTCTTCCGATCGATTTATTAGGAATCTTAGTACATACTCCATGATCTAATAACAAAACATCAAATCATACAAAGTGATATTGTAATTTGGCTCAAAAAAATAAATTACGAAGATTTTTTTAATAATCAGCTGATCTTATTCAGATAAATTTAAAAAAAAAAATTGACTGAATTTGTCCGCTGTTTTTTTTTCTTTAACTGATAAACAGGACTGGTAATTAAATACCGTAAAGTTAACGTTTTTAAAGGAAGTTTTTAAATGAAAAACTTCGAAGTACCCAGTTGGATAAATTTATCGCAAACGAAATCAAAAACGATTAAAAACAAAAGTTAGCCATATTTATCATTTTTGTATTACTTTTTTTTATCAATTTTTTTTTTTACTAGAGTCACTTGTAATTTTTGACTATAAAAAAAGTAAATAAGTTTTTTTTTTGTATAAGAAATATAAATTTGTGCAATCCAAGACAGTGTGAGTTTAGTTATTCAAAGCTTATATTTTCTGTATGATCAACAATAAATTACATCGTCATTTAGCCAAGCTTTTCCAAAGATAGCCACAAAAGAATCCATCGACAGTTGAAAACCATGAATTTTTGAAATTACCGATGCTTTCATTTTGTAAGACTTGATCTAAAACAAATTTAAATTCATTAAAAACAAGGTAAACATTTAAGTTATTATTTTAATGCAAGCCTAATAATAAAAAGAACCGAAAAAGGCTGATAGAGATAAATTTATCATGTCTTTTTGCAGTTAAAATCAATTTCGTTTTTACAACTGCTTTTATTAATTAAGTTTAAATTAATTCTTAGAAACAAATTTGCATTAAAATAGTATTACAGACTTTTAAATTTAGTGAAGTAAAACGTATACTAATAAAATAATAACTCAGTTTTTTTAATGAATGCAAATGAGTTTCAAATGTACTTCTTTTACTTTTTATTTAAGAATATTGTATGAACTTTAAGATATTGCATGTTTTGAAAAGCATTAATAAAATATTGTTTACCTTTTCCAGCGTATCATCATTTTGAAAAACATCAGCCAAAGAAACTTTGTGTGCGGTTTTCCTGCGTAAACAATGTTACACAATGTTGAAATATTAGTAAAAAACGTTGAACGATAATAGTATGCTAAATAGTTTTCAAGGATCTTAGTCGTAAATTTAATTGAATGAAAAAAAACATCGGGAGATAGAAATAAATAAATTGTTTAAAGGTGTTCTCACAAAATTTGAAAATGGCAATAAAGAATATTTAGCTTTTTAACATCAGCAAAAAGATATCTTGAGTATTAAGAATTAATAAAACAATATTTTACAAAAGCTATTTTCAAGAAAAAAAATATTGTTAATATCTAAAGTTTTTTTTTTTTAATTATTTAAACAGAGTATTTAAAACCATTATTTAGATTTTTGTTTTTAATTTTGTACCATAAGTTTACTTGAACTTTTATTATTGTTTTACTTAAATTACAGAACTTGTGATTGTGCTCTATGAAAATAAATCAGTCAAATCTAAATTAATAGATTATATTCTAATCTGATAACCCATTTTATATATAAAAATACCCAATGTTTAACTTTTTATTTAAGCTAAATCAGCTTAAACTCACATCACTTTCAGCTGTTTGTATAATGAAGAAAAATGCACGATGTCTTTTTTCATAAGCTCTTGGTCGTCTGTTACGTCATCGAAATCTTTATCGTCTTCTACGTCATCAACCTCTTTAATTTCTTGTACAGAATCATATTCAGTGATCACACTTTCGTTTTGCCTATTATTTTATAGTAAATAATCATAAGATGATGTAGCTTAAAAAATTTGATCCAATATTTAATTAATTAAGTCTAACTTATTTTGTTTTAAAATGAACATTTCAGGTGGTTATTTTAATTCGTTAGCTTAAACAAATGAAAAATAACTAGAAAGAATGTTTTTTTTGAATAAGTATGTAGTCAATTAAACATTAAAACTAGTATTTCTAAATGAGATAAAAGTTAATTTTAATAAACAAGTTTATTATTGATAGTTATTGGAGTGGTTGATATTCAAAGAAAAATTGAGAAAAGCAAGAATTTTTTGTACAATTTAATTTAAAATTTACATTATAACAAAATTGTTAGAAAAAAATACCAAGAAAAACTTAAATGTGTTATAAAACAGTGTTTTGGATCAAAGATTTTATTTTAAAAGAAAAGAAAGATAGGAGCAATTCAAAATGAACAAGAAATTCACAGAACTATAAAATTACAATAAGTACATTTAATCGACAAAAAAAGGTAATCTTCTAGAACATTTAAACTAAAAAAAATGTATAGAAGTGATTAGAAAACTTTATGTAAACAGTAAGAAAGCCAGTTTTCAGCAAAGTATAAATATTAAAACTAAAAGTTTTCTAAAACAAAATTGTCTTTAAAATTGCTTTCAAACTTAAGTTACAAATAAAACAATAAAGTTTTATGAATTTAAATCTAAGCCCTTAAAAAATTAGCTGGTTTGTTTGAATCATACATATACCATTAGCTTTTATATTCATAATACTTGGAAAATTTCAATAAATTTAATATTTAAATAATTTATACAAAACTTTTCTAGAATTATTTGATAAAATATTCTAGATTACTTACTAAAAGTTCTGAGTATTAGTTAAGAGAAAAGTCGAAAGTAAATAACAAAAACGATGACTAAAATCTACTTAATATCTCGTTATATTAAAAATCCGACTTGCCATTTCTACTTTTAGATTAACAATATATTTCGTAAGTAGAGTTTGTAATTGTTGTAAAACAAAGCCTGATTTGTGTTTTAAGTTTTAATTTTTTTACGCTACTATTCTCATTTTTTGATATCTTTAAATGATTTACTTTTTTTTTGTCTAGATATAAAACTTTTTCAAAATTACGAGGACCACGAAGACTTTTATTTAACATGTCCGCACTGCGAGTATAATCTGTCTATCCGTAGACATATCTACTAGCTTCTCTTAGTATATAATTACCGCTTGGTTTCTATTTTAAGATCAGCTAAATAAGACTAATACACTAACAAACTTTGACAAAAATAAGTTTAAGTTCTCAAAACTTTCTTACCTAACTTCATCAGTTGTAGTTTTACTAACGAGCGCAAGCTTATTAGCTTCAATAGTAACCGTTTCACCTTTGATTTCATTGTTTCTTACAATTGTACCAATAACTTTATCTCCGAATTCTGACATTAGAGCAACTTCATCTTCTTCATCAAAAATTTTAAGCTTAGTTCTAAAAAAATATTAGTTTGGCATAAGTTTAGTTACAAAAGTTTTGTACTTCATACATAACAGATTTAAGATTTTATTACTAATAGTAATTTAAGACATAACTGTTTAAAAAAAAAAAGAATTATAAAATTTAAATTGTTCATAAATTAATTACTGCATAATACTAAAATTATTATTTTTGTTTCTGAACACATAATTAATAATTTATTACTTTTGAGAAAAACAATTACTAAGTTTAACCGAAGAGCGGATCTGTAATGAAATAATAATGGTAAAAAAGACAAATAAGTAAAAATTGGTTTAATTTATTATTTTTTGTTTACGAATTTAAAATCTAAAACAATTAAATATAATAAATTATTTTGATGCTATACCACCTTTAATTTAGAAACTTTTAAATTGTAGTCCAAAACAAGTATAATTGAACCACGGTATACAGTGGGGTATTGATTGATATCAAATGGATTTGAAAAATCAAAACTTTACAGAGTTAGAAATTATAGAGTAGTAAATTAATATAATAAGCACATTGTTCGTATGATTAATTTATTATGTATTAATTTTTAAAATAAAATAAGAAGGTTAAGACTAGAAAATTTTTGAAAGCGTTTTTGTCGTTGTTATCACAGTTATATTATGATGACATAGAATAAAATGGCTTTTTGTATAAATATTTGTTATGGAAAGATAGAATGAGGGTTAGATTTAAAATATTAAATTAAAAAAAAAAATATATATAAAAATATTTAAAAAAAAATCAAAAAGAGTATCATCTACTAATAAGCTAATTAAAAAAAATTAATTATTTAAATCTTTTAAAATATAGTAATTCAAAACTGAATGATTTGTTTTACATGATTAAGAATAACAAATTTAATAACTTTAAATCAAAATACCAAATAAAACTGTCAAATGATATAAAAAAACTATTAAGCACTAAATGGTAACTGTTAAATCTGACAAAACTTACAACCTGTATTATGTTAGCCCTAACTTTACAAAAAACAATTATAAATAATTTAAGAAGTTAGTAGTCAATAAAACCTAATGATCCAACAATTGAAATTAATGAATAAGCTACTCAAATATTATCCAAATGTAATACAAAAAAAGAAAAATTCTTAAGTTCTTCAAAGATGAAGCATTTATAACTGTCAAGGACCGCAAACCTAATTTCCCCACAGCTTTAGAGGCAGAACAATTAACCCATCAAAGTTTTTCCTTGGTAAAATAGCTAAAGTAATTTTGCAAACCCATATTGACAAATTAAGATCAAAATCGAAACTTACCCAATGGTTAAACTCTGAAGAAGTTATAAAATTGTTCAATAATTTTAATGACGTTTCACATAAACGTTTTATCAAAACTGATATAAAGAATTTTTCCTTCCAAAAAAAAAAGAACACCTCACCAAAGCTATTTAATTTGCAGCAACATCTACAACTTTCAACAAACAGGAAAGAGACACCCTTATGCATACCTGCCAAACCATTGTATTTTATGACAACGAAATTTGGACCAAAAATCGAATAACAATTGTTTTGACATAGCTATGGGCTCATTTTAGGGCGCCGAGGTCGGCGATTTAATAGGTTACTTAGCGAAATATCTCCAATTACAGGTCCATCAAATACAGGCTTATATAGAGATGATGGCCTTGCAATTATAAAACAATCTTCTGGATTTATCCTTAAGAAATTAAAATCCCTTATAAAAAATGTCTTCAATAGGCTTTGAAATCACAGTTGACATTGGTAAAACTAGCACAGACTTTCTTGACGTATCCCTGGACATATCCCTAAACACCTACTGACCCTACCGTAAACTTAATTCCAAGACTAACTACATCAACACCTACAACTCCAACCATCCTAAAAATATACGTAACAATATACCAAAAATGATTGAAAAAATATTATGTAAATTATCTATATATTTATATCTAAAAAAAGTAATTTTAAACATATTTTAACCTACAAACAGTTTAATAGTACAAACATTAACAAAAATAGAAAAATAAATTGCAATTATTACAACCCCTCTTTTGTAAATCTGTATAGACTAAAATCGGAAAGTCTATAAAAAAATCAGATGAAAACGAAAACTTTGTAATCGTAGATCAAAAACAAACTGCCCCGTGGATAACAAGTGTTGTCTAAACAACGTCATATATCAAGCTAAGGTTTCCACGTCCAAAACTTACCACAAAATTTACATAGGTTCAACCAAAAATTATTTAAGTCTAGATATAATGAACGCAAAACCTCTTTCCCAAAACCTTTTAAATGCAAACCTGAAATTTGTACCCAACTTGCAAATCACCTATTGAATTTAAATAGTAAACATATAAAATACTCAATCGAATGGAAAACAGTAGAATAAGTTAAATCTAAAACAAACCATACAAACATGTGCACCTTATGTAACCTAGAAAGACTCAATATAGCCCTAGCAGACAAAAGAAAAATCTTAAACAAAAGGAACGAGCTGATAATCCAATGCCCTCATTATATAATTGAATATTTATAGATTAAATCTCACATAGGTATAAATTTTATCGAGATGTTAGATTATTTGTGTATGCATTATAATAGTATTCTCATCTTCAGTTTTAAATAGTTTTTATTAAGTTATATTATTAGTAACTTATATTTTATTAAGATTTCAAATAATTTGTTCATGCTTTATAACATACCCATTTCCAGTTTTAAATTGTTATTTTCTAAGTGATTTGTATTATTAAAATTTTTATTTAGTTAGATTACTAGTAGATAATACTCTCTTTGATTATTTCTTAACTGATTTTTTTTTCAAAATTAGTTTTTTCAATCTAACCCTCATTCTATCTTTCCATAACAAATATTTTTCGCAAAAAGCTATTTTATTCTATGTCATCATAATATAACTTTGTTAAAAACAACAACAATGCTTTCAAAAATGTTCTAATGTTAACCACCTGGTTTTATTTTAAACATTATTACACTATAAATTAATCATACGAACAATGTGCTTAATAATAATAATTACAACTCTATAATTTCTAACTCGTAAAGGTTTTTTTTTTTTTAAATCCATTAGATATCAGTACCCCACTGTATACCATGGTTCAACTGTATTTTTATATGGACTACAATTTAATGGTCTTTAAATTAAAGGTTTTTTCCACGCATCAATATAATTCTTAATTTGTTATTATTTAATTTTGTAAACAAAAAACTTAAACCAAACCAGTTTTTAATTATTTGTCATTTTTAACATTATTATTTTACTACAGATCTGCAATACAGATCCGCTATTCGGTGAAACTTAGTAATTGGTTTTTCAAAGGTAATAAATTATCAAATATCAATCCCCCTGTGGATAGAATACTGTGTCTTATTTATTAGTTTTGAACTCAATAGTTCAATAAAAAACATAACCAATTCACAATTTTTGTTAAAGCAAAAACATTTACTAAACTGCGTTTATAACGTTTATTGATTGACCTTTTAAAATAGAGCATATGATGAAAAAAAAAATTATACAGAACATATAAAAAATTCAAACAAAATCATAGTTTTTTAAAAATAAAATAAAATATTGTTATGTATAATTAAACGTATCTATGACTTTGAAATAATGTTGTTAAAAATCATATTAGAAAAACCTAAATAAAAATTAAAAAATTTAAATAGGCTGTGTAAAAATAATACAGCTGTAAATTATGTGGTTAGGCCACTTTTAAGTTTTTTTAAACCATTAAAATTATCACTTACTCGAAAGCTGAGATCAAACTATCCAAAATATGAGCTTCCACTTGTCCACGTTCGGACCTAATAAACCAATAAATCAACTTAAATTTTAAGTTTTCATGACATCCACGGTAAAATATTAATTAACTTTATCTACGGACTACGTTCAAGAAACTTAAAAAATGTATGTTGATCATAGAATATCTTTACTTACGTTACTTTCGTGTTACGGTATTAATGATTTCAAAATGTTAGAAACTTTAATAGAAAAATTATTCAGATTAAATTAAACAAATTAAAATAAAAAATTGAATAAAACACGTGTGCTTCATTAAATACATAACAGCCTAACATCGACTATTTAACTTACATAGAAAAAACAAATATTAAAACATTTTTTAACAAACTAACAAAAAATGTTAAAAACTCACTCGTAATGGTTTAGCGGGAGTGGTGCTTCAGGCTGATCCTTAGCGTTATCGTCTTCATTGAAGATTACAGGGTATCTGTAGGACATCATAGTTTAACTTGATAAACAACTAACTTAAACTAGTCTGTAAAGTTATTAGAATATTTAAATATTCCTTAAAAACTCAGATTTTATACTAATGTTTGAACGTAACTAAATTTTACTTGAAAGGTTGAAACTGTTTCAAAACAAGTTTTATTGTTGTCTTATTGTTTATATTACGTGTTAGAGCTGGTATTATTTTAATTTTTTAATTTAACAACATGTAAAACAAATAACTAAAGCATTAAGCTTTTTAAACAAAAACTTAACTATTTTCTAACTGATGATTATATTTTTAATTTTTTTTGATTTTAAGTAGTCTGTTGGCTTTTAATAGAGCTATGAAAGAACTAAATCTATACATGTTTTTGTAACCATTTTTAATTAGCTAATAAACTAAAATTAGCATAAAAGTTTTTATTAACTAAATAGAAGCATTAAATTAAGTTCAATGCTTCAATAATTTAATTAACATTGAAGCTTTTAAAATTATTTTTTATTAACTAACTTTATAACCATACTCATTTCAGCTAACAATAATTTTAATGCTATTACCAGTAAAGATAATGTTGTCCATTTTAAAGTTTTACGAGTAGCTGATGTTAGTTACTAACATTTAAAAACGATCAAAAAATTGAAAGTCAGGTAACAAAAAAGGTTTTCACTTTTTACCAATCGTTTTAAGTTTAATTTGTATGATTCTAGCCTTTTTTGATTTGTTTCAATATGTATTTTATTCACTTCTGTTTATGTTTTTTTTTATAACACATGTTTTTGTATAACAACATAAGTAAAAATTTAATATACAGTATTATTTAAATTAACAAAATAAATGTTTACGTTTAGTCAGTTATAAAAATAAAAAATACAATAATAGTTATAACGGAAGGTTTTTTTCATAACTAAGTTATAAAGTAAAGTATTTGCTTAAACCATTTTAAACATAACAAAATAATGTTAGAAACAAATAAGCAAATAAACTTTTTAACAAAAAACAAGTAGTAAAAGCTGTACTACAACATTATAACGTCTTTAATGCTAAAAATAACCAGGAATAAAAAAAATAAATTAATGTTTTTTAAATTAATTTCTTATAGTAAGCTTATATTTTGAAAACTTTAACCTGTTTTTAACATTTAACGCTAAAACGAACTTAAGTTAATTTTGCTAGCATATAAAATCATATTTTCCCGTTGATGATAAATAACAAAAAAATTAAAACAATGTTTAAAAACTTATTTTGCGTATTTTTGCAAACACATAAACACGACCACTTGATTTGAAGCTAAACTTTTTATAAATCTTTTTAATATATTTTCATATTATAAATTAAACAAAAATGTTGTTTTCATTTGGCAGAAAAGATTATTATACTAATTAAACAGCTAACTTCATTAAAAAGCTCTTTGTAAAACAAAACGATAAAATTTTCTACTGATTTTTCTAAAACCAGACATGTGAACCAACGAAATATGTAAGAAAAAAAAATATCTTTTACTACTGTTTTATCTAATTTATCTAATTATATCTAGAACGTTTGTTTAGCAACTTTACCCATTACTTTCTTTTTTAAATGCAAATTTTAATTTTAATAATTGGTACATACTTAATATGTAAAACTTATACTAGCTTCATAAGGCAAAAACAAAAAATATAAAACTTAAATCATTGACTCTTTGAGATATTCACATAATTATTTATCTTCGATCAGTGTTCTTATTTTCATTAATTAACTATAAGCATAATATGATAATTTCAAATTTTTTATAACTTATTTTTTTAAGAAAATTTTAAATAGTTAATAAGCTTAATTTATTTAACTATACTTAAACTACTTTATTTTTCGGTATCACCTAAAACTGATTTTAAATAACTTCAGTTTAAAGCGCATTTAAAAAATTTTAGCCAGACAATGAAAAACGTATTTAACCTGTCTACTAATACTTAAATAATTCGTCTTAAAATTCTACTCTCTCTCATTTTAGTCTCGGTTTAAAACTTTAAAACTCGAATTAGTTTTATAACTTTTTTTAATTAATTAGCAAAGTTTATTAACTTTAAACCTTTCGTACACAAATTTAACACCCTTAGACTATCAAAGTATTTGACTTAGTTAACTCACTTAATAAATTTGTATAACAAAATTCAATTTAGCTAAGTAAACAAGTAATAATATTACTTTATGTTTTTAAACTTAAAGTTTTATTTTTAACTGGTCTTAATAAACTTCAGTTAAAAGCGCGCTAAAAAACTAAAAGTCTTACAATGATAAACGTGTTTTACCTATCTACTGATACTTAAATAATTTGTCTTTAAATTTTACTCTCTCTCATTTTAGCCTAGTGTTGAACGACGACAATACATAAAAAAAAACTGTTGATTTGTTTTTGTTAATATACTTAAAACTACAAATCTTTACGAACTACATGTGTTTAATATGACATTTAATTTTCTATAATTTACTACAAACGTATTTAGTCATTTGTAAAAACAGTGAAAAAAAAGTTTAAAAAAATTTATTGGCTTTAACTGTTTTAAATATAACAAAATAACATTATAAACATATAAGAAGTATATCGTTTTTATTAGTAAACAAATAGTAATCACTAATTAAAACAGTTGTTATTTTTTGATATTAAAAATGGATCAACAAAACAGTTAAGTACTACATTTTAGATAATATATTTTTGTAGTTTAGTAGAAAATCGAAAACATTTTTTATGTAAGGTTTAGTAACAATGCTTTTAGTAGACTAGTTTTATAGTAACTAAAACATAAAGCTAACTTGAAAACTTTAATAGATAACTAACTCATTGTAAAAAACAATAGCAGTTTTAACAAAAATTACGAAAAAAACTATCACGACAGCTGTAAATTTAAAATCTTAATGTTTAAAGTAATAAATAATACTGTCATTTGAATAATAACACTTTGTACATGACTTTAAACCAACTTAATCTATTACTTTTTTTTTATTGCAATCGTGTTATTTTGACATCTGGTAGAAATTGAGCATGAAATTTTTTTAAAAGCTTAATAGCTGCAACTAAAAAAATAAACTGTCGCCAAAACCATTTTCATTCAGTAAACAAACTCAAACTAGTTATTTAAATTATTTATATGTTAAATACAATATACATGATAATTTAAACCTTTTGTAACGTAAGTTTTAAACAAATTTTAGTCAATGTACTAACTTGGTAAATTTGTATAACTAAACTCAATTTAGCTAATTATAAAGCTAAAATTATTAGTTTATGTTGTTAACTTAAAGTTTTACTTATAAGTGATCTTAATCAATTTCAGTTAAAAACGCGCTCAAAAATTTGTTTCAGTTTTTTGCCGAAACTTCAACTATTCGCTTGAAATTTTACTCTCTCTCATTTTAGCCTCCTACTCTCTCTCATTAATTTTAATACATAATTTTTTCTACATTTTTTTTTGTTATTTATTTACAATACATATTTAAAAAAGCAAATTTATGTAAAATAACATAAGTTTAGTTTATTTCATCTGCCTCTGTTGATATTCATCAAACATTTTTAAAAAACTAAAATTTTCGGTACACAGATAACTCATAACTGCGGCAACCTTCTATGATACTAAATGTTTTTTACTATTTTTAATCTATAAAGTTTAATTATTTTTTGTTTAATTAGTAAAAACCAATTGTAGTAACGTTATTTTTTAAAACATGATGTAAAAGTCAATATTTCAATAAACTTTTTTGAACATTTAAAAAGTAATGTTAGAAACCAGCAATTCACTGTATTATCAATACAAAATATTTTTAGCCAAGCTTAAACACTTCTATTATCTCTAGTTTTAAATTCAAACCGGTTTAATACAACAATCAAGTTATTAAATTTTTTTTTAAGCATTAAGAAAAAAAAAACACTTCGTTTTTAATTTGTGTAAGGTTCTAATGTTTAATGTTTCTAAAAAAAGTTTTAAAATAATATTTTAAGCATAAACAAAGTTAAACTATTTAATATAAATTTTGTACAAAATTACAAATAGTCTCAATAAATTTCACAAAAACTTTGTGTAACACCAGATTTGTAAAAACAAATAAAAACGCTGAAATGTATCACAAGTAAAATTTAAAACTCAAAACTAAATTGATCGAAATTAATTCATAACTAAAAATTAAACTTTATCTGCATTTTTTATATATTTCTACTGACCTTAGTGACAACTAGAATTAACTGATATTGAAATTCATATTGAAATTACTTTTTTTTCACTAAAATGTCTAACACACTGTCTTCACTTTTCTCTCGTATACTGCTTAAAAATTACGGTGTTAGAGTAAAAACCGTTATGTGCAAGTTGATCTTTAAAATTTAAAATATTCATTTAATACATTTTAATTATTGTTTAAGAATAGCATAATATATTAGTAGTTTAAATAAAATAACATTTGATAACGCATGTTTTGTTTGAAATTTATCATGATAAGATGTTGAAACTAAAACTGCAAAATATACTATTTTAAGTTCAAAATTTAAACAAAATACTTTAATTTTATTTGTTATAAACCATAGGTAAACTCAATAAAAAATGCAAATAAAATTTTTTAAGCTATTAAAGAAGACTAATTGAAATATAAAATATTTATTACATTCTAAACTTATTACATACTCATTCAAAATAACTCGTAGGCTTTTTTTTTGAGAATACTAATTTGATCCAATGCTTTAACTCAAAAAAAAATAGCTGTAGTTAACTTTGTTTGTTAAAATTTCTTTATGTTTTTGTTAATATCAGAAACTGCATAAACTACAAAAAGTAATAGAAAAGATTTCAGCAAGTTTCTTTTAACTCGTGAATGACAGTTGCTTTTGTACCTTTAATAAACTAAGATAATTAAACTTAACTAAAATTCAAGTTTTTTAAAAAGTATTACATGTAAAAATACTTATAACAGAGATGCATACATCACATAAATAACTATCTTTTACAGCTAGTTCTTTTTTTAGTTATCATTTTTTTAAATTGATTTTAACTTTCTATTCAATTTAATCTACAAAATTTTACTTATTGTTTTTATCAATTTAAGCTATTTCTTTGTTTACTGTGTTTTTTTATGTTTTGACATCTCGTAGAAATTCAATATGTTTAATTTAAACTAGTCTTATAGCTTCAACTAAGGCTAAAACTAAATTACAAAAACTTAAATTGTCTTCAAAGCCATTTTATTTAGTAAATAAACTCGATTTAGTTTTACAACTCTAGTTATTTAATTATCAAAGTTTTTTAACTTTATATCTTTAGTATATAAAATTAACATTCTTAGATTATCACTAAAATATGATTTGATTAACTTACTTAATAAATTTGTATAACTAAATTCAATTTAGCTAAGTGAACAAGTAATAATATTACTTTAAGTTTTTAAACTTAAAGTTTTACTTTTAACTGACCTTAATAGACTTCAGTTAAAAGCGCGCTCAAAAACTAAAAGTCATACAATGATAAACGTGTTTCACCTATCTACTGATACTTGAATAATTCGTCTTGAAATTTTATTCTCTCTCGTTTTTCTAGTGTTGAGTTATTACAAAACATATAAACTAACTTACAAAACTATTACTTGTTTTATTGACACATTTTTAAAATAACTATTTTTTATGCAACTACACGTTTTTTATATATTTTTTAATTTTTTATAAGCTCACAAAAAAGCTTTTAAGTCATTTTGTTAAGAAAAAGAATAATAATCATATCTAAAAATAATTCATAAGTATGGTAAAAAAATCGTTTGCTTAAACTGTCTTGAAACTAAGAAAAAAAACATCAAAAGACAAACAAATAAGCTAATTTTTTATTTATAAATTAATACATACTACTGAACTAATACAGTTATTGTATCTGTAATGATAAAATTTGAAAAAAAAATCATTTCGTAATTAATTATAAATAGCTTTAGTTATGTTATGCTTTCCATAAGTTTATTCAACAGTCTTTAAAGCAAAATCGATAGTTAAATGACAACAGCTTCAATAAATTTTACAAACAAAAAATTATTCACTATTTTAAATAAAATAATTAATTATGAAAAATAACACTGCTATCTAATTCAAAATATTTAGTACTTTTAACTGATATAGCTGTTACCTAGATTGTTTATTTCAAAAGTTTTGTTTTAAAAATCGGTACAGATTCAACATGTTCAATTGAAACTAGCTTTAAAGCTTTAACTAAGGCTAAAACAAAAACTATAAAAACGTCCAAACCATGTTTTGTTTTGGTAAATATCTGAAATAAATAGTTTCACTTCTTTTTTACTAATTAGAACCACTATGTGACAGTTTGAAATCATTATAACTCAAATTATCAATATAATATATTCTAATTAACTAATTTGTTTAATTTCTATCACTAAACTTAACTTAGTTAATAACACAAATAAAAATATTTCTTTATGTTGCCTAATTTAAATTTTAGTTTATAACTGATTTTAATTAACTTCAGTTAAAAACGCTAAAAAGCTAAAAGCTTACCTATTTATTGAAATTTCAACCATTTAACATAAAATTGTTTTTTATATCAGTTTATATAAAAAAAAATTTAAACTTTTTGTTTTTGTTTTATAAATGATTATTCAGTAGGGCAACTTTCTATGAAATTAGATGTTTGTTTTGTTTATAGTTTTTGTTAAACTTATGTCATTTTTTATGACAGAAAATACAAAGAGTTACGGTAATAATATCTATACACAATATTTAAGTATGCTTTTTATATAAATTCTCTTTGTTATCAAATTAACACATTTTATTGTTTCTTAAATATTAAAAAAAAGTAACATAAATATAAACATCAAGTCAATATACTAGTAACTGATTTCGTCTAGGAATTAACTAAAAATACATTTAAAAATTAAGTTTTAAATATGTTATGCATTTAAAGTAGACTATATTTTTTATGCAGTAACTTAAGCATAAAGCAGAAATGAGATATTTTCTACACAGTTCATGTTATGATCATATTGATAGTTTCAATAAAAGTCACAAAATATTAAATTTTAACAACACTTGAAACCAGCTAAAATCTCCAAAACCGTAATTAAAAAAAATCAAAGCTCAAAACTTGTTTGATCAAAAATAAGTTATAATTCAAAATAACACCACTTTATCTCCAAATTTTTATAAATTTAGTGACCTTACTGACAACTAAAATCAACCGATGCAAAATTATTCAAAAAATTCGCCTTTTTCTCTCTAAAAACATTATAACAGCCTGTAGAAAATCACGCTTTTCTCTCGTATACCGCTTTATTATTTCGGTGCGAGTGTAAAAGTTTTTATAGGAAAATTGATTGGTTTTCTACAAATTTTAAATGATTATTTTCAATATGTTACTTTATACTTTTTGTTTCTTAACACTGGAAACACTTTAAAAATTAATAAAATATTTATAAAATTCTTCCTCAATACATTTTAAATTATTTTTCAAAATTTTATTAATTAAAAAAAGTAGTTTAAAGTGAATGATATTGAATGCTTTGTTTTTTATTTATCTTGATGATATTTATAAGTATAAACAAAACATACTTTTTTTAGTTTAAAAGTCTAACAAAATACTTCAATTTCATATCTATGATACCATAGAGAAACCAAACAAATTCGAAACCATTTGTATTTAAACCAATTTAAGGTAACTAAATATATTTTGAAACAATAATTTCTAAAATTTATGCACACTCATTCAAAAATATTTTATAGGCTTACTTTTTGAGCAAATTTTTTTGTTTGAAAACAACTGTAAATAATTTTATTTGATAACAATATCTTTTCTTTGAATTTATAAACAAATACATCAACTTTTTAAAACTTTTTTGAAATAGTTTTCAAATATTTACAAACAATACCTAATTACGATGTATTTTTTATTTAAACTGTGACACCACCATTCATAGAACAATAGAAAGTTCAGCAATTACGCTCACAGTTTTGTGATCAGTTAGTAATAATTCGTAAATGATGGTTTTTTACTGTTACTGAACTAAACTAAACAATTCTTACTAAAACTTAGATTTATAAGAACGTTTTACTTTTCAAAAGTACTTAATAGAGATGCATATACTGCATACATAACTAAATCAAGTATCTAGTTATTTTTTAACATATGAGATATTTTTTTATTGTTTTTAAAAAATCATAAAGCTAAGTTTATTAAATTTAAATATATAATGTTATTTAGTCTTTAATTTTGTACGCATAATGTTGTATTTAAAACTTTTCTGCAACTTAGCTATTAATTTTTTCCTTTGCTTCGTTTTTTTTTTTTGACAGACTTCCTTGAAGCTGTTAACTTAACAACGTATTTAATTAAAGATAGCTATATAGCTTCAATTAAAGCTGACACAAGAACTGTAAAAAAAACTTATTCGTTTTTGAACAAATTTTCATTTAGTATAGAACTTAGAATTATTTATATGATTTATATAGTATTAATAAAAGCAAAATATAATAAATTTAAAAAAATGTAATTAAGGTTATTAACAAAACTTATTTAGATATTAAATTTGCTTTATTTGTATCACTAAACTCAATTTAACTAATTTTACAGCTATAATTATTACTTTATGCCGTTTGATTTAGATCCAAGCTACAACTGATTTTATCTAAATTCAGTTGAAAACGCGCTAAGAATACGAAAAGTCAGGCAATGAAAAACGTATTTCACCTGTCTACTGAAACTTCAATCATCTGTCTTGAAATTTTACTCTCTCTCATTTCGCTTCCGTTGGTTTATATCAATATATATAAGCTTTTTCTTTGTTTTATAAATAACTGTTTAGTGCGGCGAATTTCTGTTTTACTGCATGTTTCTGTATAATCTTATTTCACTAAATCAAAGATATTTCTTGGCATAATTAGTGAAAATTAATGATAAGAATAAAAGTAATATATATTTGTTTAAATGAAAATATTTAAGTATGCTTTGTCATAAACATTAATACAAAAATTGTTAACTAAAATAACGTATTTATTCTTTCTGTACTGAATCAAGGTAAATAAAACAAATAAACTACTACATTTTTAATTGTTTTCTTTTAGAATTAAGTAAAAAGAGGTGAAATAAAGTATTACTTTTGATTTAGATATGTAATACACTTAAAGAAGATTATATATTTTTCTGTTCAGTAATTTAAGCACGAAACACAGTAGACTTATTCTAAACATAGTATATGGTTTTAAAATACCCATAATTTTAATAAATGTACAAAAGTCTTCAATTTTTTAGTAGTAACTATAATTTAAAATCTATAATACTTTACCGAAAATACTTTTCAAGGCTAAAAACTAATCTGATAGAAAATCACGTATAACTTAACTAATTTTTTATTTTGAATTTTTTTCAAAGTATTTAAACTAACCTTAGTAACAACTACATTTTACTAATTCAAAAATTCCTATCAAAATTTTGCTTTTTTCTCACTAAAACCTCTAACACTTTTTAAAATTTGTCATAAGTCTCTGGTGTACTGTTTTATTACAACGTTAAAAATTGGTAAAAATATTTTTTTTTTTGCACACATAATATTTTTCAATAAAAATTTAAACTAGTTCTAATAAGTTCTAACATGTTGCTTTTTCTCTTTTTGTTTAATTTTCAACTAAAAACACCTTTTATAAATAAACAATTAAGAATAGTTAAAGTAGTTGCTTCCATATTAATGCTTGGGTTAGTTTATTTTATTTTTGTGAACAGTATTTTTTTAATCAATTGTTATTTTTTGAAAAATAACTATTAGGTATTACATGCTTTATTTATAGTTTAGCATAGAGGTAAAATGAAAGTTAAATGTTTTCTATAACTTTAGTAAAACAAAAGTCAAACAAAGCCGTTTAGTTTTGTATGTATGTAGCTACAGAAGAAAAACTAAACTTAAGAATATTTATGTTTATAATTAATTAAACGTTACTTGTAAAGTGATAAAATACTTTTTTAAATAGCATATATAAAATATAAAACGCTCATCGTCAATAAATTTTTTTTTTCTATGTTATAGGTCAGCATTGAACATTAATAAACATATTTAAAACTTATTTTTTTTTATTGTCTATCTTTAAATTTTAATTTACAATAAAATTTTGATTATTAATTCAAATGAAATCTAGTAATTATAGTACATTTTAAGCTGTTAGTTAAACAATTGACAAAGTTATTATATAAATCAAGAAAAAAAAGTATAGAAAAACAAATATTTAAAATGTCTTAATTTTGAGCTTAAATTTTTTTTTTACAACATTTGCAAAAGTTGTACAAAGCGATTTTTACAAAAAAATTTTTTTATTGTTTTAGTTAACTATTTGTATTGTGTTGCTTCTAATCATTTAATAATAAATTTATTTCAATTAAAAGCTCGTATACCGTAATGTATAAACGTTTTATCAGCTATTATAAATTATAATATTGTTTTTGAGATTAATAAGTTGTATTTTAAGTTCAGTAGTTTAGTTATTAGTATTGTTATACAAATGTAAACATGTAAGCATAAAGTTAATAAATCATAAAGTCTTAGTTTTAGTATCAAAGAAGTATATCGACAATTTTCACTTTTATCTAAAGTTGTTAACAAAGATTTAGAAAAAAACTAAAGTACTTGAGTTTATTAATTAGTCATTAGATCATTTGATTATCTCTTTAAATACTCGTACAATCGAAAACTAGACTGAGAACCTATTTTTATTTTTAATATTCAAGCACAATCAAGTAGGTATTAAAATACTTTTCTTATACAGTTCATCTTTAAAATGTATTTATATAAAAGACAATAAATAGCCAAAATAAGTTATACTAACTTTTTTCGTAGATTAAATGATAACGAAAACACTTTTGAACATTTTTAACATGGGTCTAAAATAGAAATCTAAACATTTGTACTTTAGAGCTTTAAAAATCATTAGCTTTTACACAAATTTAGTTGTATATAAATTTAAAACTAATGAAACAAGTAAAATTAAAAGTAATAACAAGTTTAAAAAAGTTTGGACGTGATAATTTTATGTGAACTAAACTTAAAAAACAAATCAACCATGCTTTAATTATTATTTTATTTCTTTTCTTTTTTTTATTAAACAAACATTAATTAGTTAGCTTTCAAAAATAACTTAACCAATGGTCCAAAATAGTTTTATACAGTCTGCCTTATGAAAATTACTTTTTCTTTATTTCTAAGAATTAATTGCGGTTATTCGATTTTAGTTTCCATTCTAAAAGAAGCTATTTTTTATCGTAATTTATTTTTATAAAAACAAATGACATTTTTAAAAAGTAATTACTTATCTTATCAGGCTTTCTATAAAGGTATTTGATGATTTCAGAAAATAACTAAATTTTTATGATAAATAAAAACTAACAAAATTTTATTATATTTAAAATTACAGCCAAACGTAAAATGGTACAACTTTTTTTCTAAATTGTCTTTTGCGATTAAAGATTTATGATGAAAAAAAAGTGCTTCCTTTGTTTTAAAGTACTAGTATTCAATCGTAAACATAAAATTAGCTATCACTTGCAACATTTTTATATGATGTCATTTTTTTTTGTTATCAATTGGTCTAAGTTAAACTTTAAACTTTCTAAGTATGTTGAACACCAGAATTTAATTATATTCTAAGAGTTAACAAATATTTTTCAAAAATTAAATTTCGTTTTAACTTCAGAAGATGAGTTTTTAATAATGTGTTTCAGTTTAAGTAATATGATAAACTAGCATTTATGTGTAGACATGTGAGATAACGAACAATTTGATTTTTATTGAACATTATAGGCAACGGCGTGTTCATATTTTCAATGTTTAGCAATTGTATTAGTTATAAATCTAAATGAAAATAAGTTACAAAAAACTAGATCAAATTTTTTTTCTTACTTTTAATACTAATCTTGAAACAGTTATATTCACGAGTGATGCAGCCTAACACGTCATAAAACTGTTTAGTAAATATCTTATCAAAAAAATAGTTTTTGGATACTTTATGGCAACTGCAGAAGATCAAAGCAACATTGAGTTCAAAGACACGTATTGACCAGTGTACTAAGTGGCCGACAACTACGTCATAATAACAACGTCATAACAATCGCCAAAGTAACCGACAACTACGTCGAGGTTCTTACACTTCATCGCGCGGGAAATCCAGAGGGGTAAAAATTATTTATTAATAAACGAGAGAAATTTTCATGCAGTTAAAGCTTTATAGTTTTTATAAAAAGCAAAATCTTATTTCTGTTTGCATTAGTATTTCTAGACGACGTAGGAAATAAAACGTAACATTCAAGCTATGTAGAGTTGCATATTGAAAGAGGTATTAATAACTACTGCTACTGTCGGTTGTCGATAGAACGAGTCGATGAACTATATTTAAAGTTCAAGAGTCAAAAACATCAATTGACTAGTAATATCAGTTTCAACAATTTTTAAAGCGGTCAAGACGTCTGCTGTATACCGTGCGACCGTTTCTTGTGCAGATACAGCCCTGAAATGGTTTAAATTTAAGAAAATATTCGGTTTCAAACTTTCAGTGTCCATTCTGCCGGAATGATTGTATTTTATGGTATTTAAGTTTTAAAATTTAAACTTTTAGATAACGAAAATTCTATGTTTCGTACCATAAAACTATATATAAAGTATTTATAAAACAGTAGTTTACCTCTACTTAAATTCTATTTTTCTAATATTCTTAAATTAAAAAAACTGTTTCTTTGAAAAAATTGATAGATTTTACTAAAACATTTATAAGATTCAACGAATTTTTTCGCTTGAAAAAAAAATTATAACAAAATTTAACTGTACTTTTTCACTTTAAAGTCAAATAACAGTATAGAAAGCAACAGAATAACTAGCCTAGTGTACACATTTATCAAATTCTTTAAATGCAAATACTTAAAAATAGTTAAGTCTCACAAGAATACTTTCCTTTTAATTTCAACTTGAAAAAACCTGATTGCAGTAAATACATGTGTTGTGGTTCATCAGCCACCGTTCAATGCAACCACGACAAAAAACGTGTCTTCTACCGCAGTCGAGCCGCATCATTTTCCTTTCAAGTTCAACTTCATCAAGACACACTCCGCAAGGATCTCTGAATTTATCTGCTTCAAATTCTTCTGGAACAAAACAATGAAAGTTTCATTTGTAATACCAATACACAAAAAAGGTAGCAAATACAGTCCTTAAAATTACAGACCAATTTCTTTGACAAGTAACTTATTTCATCTTAAAAAACTTTTTTTTCTCCCTAACCGAACATACTTACACTCTTGGTTAGTTTCGTTTTTAAACAATAATTCTACTTAAGTAATCTATACAGATATCAAAAGCGCTTTTGACACTGTCTCTCTTTAAAAATTAATAAGAACTTTATCGCAATGCAAAACTGATATCAGTCTAGTTAGTTTATTCAAACAGTTTTCAAACGATAGAACTTAAAAAGTAGAAATTAACAACACATTTTCAGAATATTTACTTATTTGTAGTGGAGTATCTCAAGGAGGAGTTATTGGCCCACTACTATTTATTATCTACATATATTATATGGCTTCATATGTTGATGTTAGAAGCAACATTAACCTCTTATCTTGATAAATATATTCTCGCTATATTTAATGTAGCAGGTTGTAAGATTAAAATTTATTCCTTATTTAAATTACTTTAGCCTTAATAAGTAAAAAAAAATGAGTTGAGCTAGAAAACTTATCTTACAACTTTATAGCAGTTTTAAGTTTTATAATGTTTTAAAGATACTTAAAATGATTTTTTTTAAATTAATTGATAATTTATGCTACGAATGTTGTATGTTGTAGAACTTAATCGAATAAAATTTGAAAAGTAAAACTTGTTTGTTTTAATTAATATTTAAACTAGTTTTAGTTTATAGTATATATCTATTCAGTAAACGTAAAGCTACTTATGTTATAAACGTTCAATTTTGTAAAAAAAGACGCATAAATTTTAAACTATGTTGATTAGCATAAAGTCTTATAAAAACAATTTTTATATCGATCGGAGTTTTACTATTTTTCATAAAACAACTAAAAACTATAAAATATCGGTTATCAAACAAAAGACTTGTAACTTTTTTTCTTTGAACTATTTATATATGTATTAGATTTAACAGGCGTAATACAAATTAAGTAATTTATTCACACTTATTATATTGTAATATTTGTATAGACGGCCTTTTCCAATTTTATACATAAATCAATAAACTAACTCCAACGATAAACCTAAAAATTTTGTACTTCAAGCTTAATTGATTAACACGAATTTCAACACAACGTTAAACCCTTAACTTTTGGAAAAAATAAATTCTAATTTTTAATTTCAAATTAAATATTTTAATATCTAGACTCAACTTTATAACATTCTACGTGTTTAATTTATTCTACTTGTAAGTTGATAACCTTTGTTTAATCTTTTATCTAATCATGAGCTTCTGAAATTAAACATTAACAGCTATCTATAATTAAAAAACAAGAAATCTTAAATCATAAAATAAATAATATTTACATGTGGACTAGTAACGTAACATAGGAAAAAAAATATTTTAAAAACTAGTATACATGAAAAAAAAGATACTAACGCGTTTAAAGCTTCAAACAAGCTTCAAAACTCTGTTTACAACAGAAGTTATGCCAAATGGCGTGGGAACAACTAAAATATTTTTGCAGACATAAATTGTTAATATTTTTAAAAACTTGATGCAAATCGTCAAAGAAAATTATACATAAAATATTTAGTTTTTTACAAAAAGAACTATTTTTGATACTTTACCAAATATATATTCAAATTCATTACAAAATTTATGCAAAAAGCAATACATATATACAATTTAAAAAAGAAATCTCTGCATGTTTTTGCCATTAATACATTAGATATTAGATAATTTACGTATTACCCTCAATAACTGAATATGTATATAAAAATATATTTTTCAGAAATTGACCTTAGTAGATAAAAAAAACTCAATTTTTTAGGATAAAACGTTAATTTATTGTTCAATTGCTTTATAAAATTTATTTATTTTACTTGAAAAAATTTTCAACATTTAATATTTTAGTAAATCTTATATGTTTGGGTGCTTGAGATAAAATTCAAAAGCTTATAAATTGTTAAACAAACTGTCTTTTATTATTATAAAATATTATGTTACAGTTTATTATTATACTTATTGTTCATCTTTTACTGATCTTAACAACAATGTTTTTTTAAATATAATTATATCCTGTTCGAACTCACAGTGTTTCATATGACACAATTGTTTCTACAACCGAAAATAAATGTTTTGTTGACAAAGTTTTATGATTATATTTTAATAGTTGTTTAAAAAACTTCATTTATACTAAATTTTAAAAAAATATACAAAAAATATTTTGTTAATTTTAGTATTCTAGTTTTTGAAAACATTGCTATTTATGTACTAAAAAAATAAAACTATACCAAAAACTGTGTTTAAGAAAGTTTATTTTTATTAATAAAGCATACAGTATTACTTATAAACACTATATAAACAAAAGTATATTATAAACTTACATTTAACACAATCTTGTTCAAAGCCGTTAACATCATAAAGTCTTTTTATAAAGTACTTAGGGTATGTTTAAATTTTTAAGCATTAAAATATGAGAACTTTAAAGATATAAAGAAAATTATATTATTTGAACATTTTTTTACTTATCAAGTTTGTGTATGTTGTTTTGTTGTAGAAATCTTTAAAGACTAAATTAAAAGAACAATAATATGGCACCTTACATAAACACAAATTACAAATACAGAAGATAATAAGTCAAGTATAGTTTATAAAAAAGTTTCGTTACCGTTTTATTTAAAAATATTTTTAAATACTACGACCTAAACGATAATATTAAATATACACAGCTATAAAAAATCACATTCATTATAGTTCTATCTTTTATAAAAGAACTTTAAAAAACACACGTAAAGTTTATACTTTTGAAAAATCAACTACTTTAAAAAGTATTAAGCTATATGTAGTTTACAAGTTGATCAAATAGTGTTTTAAATATCTTTTACAAAAAGTTTCAAATTTAGAAAAACAGTAGTTTTAATTTAATTAAAAAATAGTTTGGTAGATTATGAAACGTTTAAACTTATCGACTAAACATAGACTTGGCAAATTTATTGGCGAAAAACTACCTTATTATAAATATTTTGGCAAATAGAGTATTGAATACCAAAAAAAAAAATGGGGAGGTGCAAATTTCCTTGGTTGTTGTATACCATTTATCTTCATCCATATAATAAGTCGGAATGTTCACGATTTTACTATAGTTGTCAAATTGATACATGCGATTAAGAACAAAAATCTTACTTCCTTCTGCAAACAAAAACTTCCCATAGCAATTTCGCGTTATGCTTCCAGGTAAACTTGGGGCTATGAAAGAGAACTGCTCCGTCCAGCAGTCATACACTTCGTTGCTCTCAATGTCACTGTCACCTGCAATCACGAAAAGTTTGTTTCCCTTGGCCAGCAACCCCGGCTGGTACCTTCCCTTGTTCATCTTGGGCAACATGGTCCACTCGTCCAGATGGTGGTCGTACGCTTCAACGCACCTCGACAACTTCATGCGGTTGTGACGCGTGCTGGTGTACCAGCCCCCCACAACCGTGCACCGCCCGTTGAAAACAACCGAGGAAGGGTTGCACCTGTTCGGCTTGACCATGTCGGCGATCTCGCGCCACCTGTCGTTGTCCGGGTCGTACGCCAAGCAGCCAGCCGAGCGCTTCCCGCCAAACACGTATATCTCGCCCATGAAAGAGCTCGCGCAGTAGTCCGTTCTGTAACCGGGAATTTTGGTTAAACGCTTCCAAAGATCAGTTCTTCGGCAGTAAACTTTGAAAGGCCGGCTCGCCATCCCGCGAACGTATTTTGTGCCTACTTCAATAGCCACGCACACCTTAGTTTGGTCATTGACTTGGTTGGTTATTTCTGTTTCATTTATGATCGGGCTATCTGTTCTGAAGGTAAAAGCTTTTCTTGGTTCCTCACCACAATTTTCACCTCCCAGAAAAAATATTTTATTGCAGTTGAGTTTTGGACATTAGTACCGATTTTCTAATCAAGTTTCAGAAGAAAACTGTTTTTTGCGTCTTTTGACTTTCAAAGCTTTCTTTATTATAGTTTCACAATCAGGGTTCTTTGAGCATAGTGGGTGGGCCTGTACTACATTAATTAGTATTTCTTCACTTAATAAAGGTAACCGAACTAAAACCAACAGTTTATCAATGTAGACCTTACGTTCATTTTTCTTGTAACTTATCCAATCGATTACACAATAGAATAATTCTAACTCTGAATCAACTTGTAAATTAGATGAAGCAATAAGTGTTGCTAGATCTGTATAACTTAAATCGCAGAAATCACTCAAATTAAATTTAGTTAGGTAATATTTGAAAAATAAATTTAATAGAAAGTCGTGCAAGTTTTCTAAATTAAACAGCTTAGATAGTTCTAAATAAAAGAAACAAGTTTTCGTTTTTAACCTTTTAACAATGTTTTCACAAATGTAATGTTTCAAATTAGAATTTTCAAGTAAACGCTCCGCTTCAAGCATATCAATCAAGTTATTTTCATTTACTTCTGTTTGACCTTTAATAATAAAATTAATTTTAAATATATTACAATTTAAAGAATTTAGTACCTTTTTTTTAATTCAAAAGTAGTGTGTAGTTATACAGTTTTCAGTTTGCAATTTGTATCTAAAAAAATGTTTGAGAACTTCTAGTCATAGGATAATTAAAATCTAGTTTCAGTCGTTATCACAGAATGGAGTTAAGATTATTAGTGAAAGAAGTTTTAGTTGTAGCAAAACATTTGTAAGTTTCTCCAAAATTTTATTTGAAATTATAGCACACATTTTTTGTTAATTTTGCATTAAAGTTAACATGATTTTAATGCTACTACTAAAGTTTGATAAATTGCTTAACTTTTGCAAACCAAATATAAATTGTAAAACTTTTAAATTTTTTGTGAGAAGCAGATTTTAAAACTAAATATGTGCCGTATAAAAAATACTTTATTAGCACTTGGTTCTATTATAATGCTTACCTTGTTTTGAAAACTCTAACATTTTAAGCATAATACATCTTGATATTGTAGGTAGCTGTATAGACACTACTGCATCATGGACACTATTTTGTAAATACTTTTTCTTTCTAAAGTAGCCAAAACTTTTAATTAAAAAATCTAGAGACACATATAGTTTGCTCTGCTTACAGCCAAGTACCAATAACAATTGTTTTTTAGAGCTTTTACAACGAGATGTATTTTTGATGTTTTCCATTTGATCGTTTTCACACAGGTTACTATAATATCTTGACTTCAGTTGTTTTAAATGATATTTACAACACTCAAAGTTCTTTTTTTACTTTTCTTATATAAGTCCGTCTACCAAAAAGTATCAATTTAGTTAGTACTTTAAATTTTAAATTAAAAAAAAACTAAAATTTAGTTATTAGCTTTAATAAAACTTTAATGATAACTATTTTATTTATTACTTTTTCCATTTATAAAACTACTTTATAGAACGATTAATTTTTGCTTTTGAATGTTTAAACTGAATAAACTGCTAATTATTTCTTTAAGATAACTTTCGTCTAACAACAAAAAATTTAAGTTTCATGATATCTGCTTATTAAGTAACTAAATAAACATATGTAAGTAAACTCAGTAATTATCGTTCTTACATACTTAATATATCTTAATAAATTTTTTAATGAATAGGTTTTATTTAAACAAACAGCCAATTGAAACAAAAAAAAAACTAAAACTTTGTTTATACTAAAAATATCTTTAAAAGTATAATACGTTAAATCAATACAACTTTGAAAAAAAAAAACTTTTAAGCCTATACTTTCTAACTTTTTTACTATTTTAAAGAGATTATAACATAACGGAAAAACTTATACTTAAGCAGATAAGTACTTGTCTGTTGTATTATTAGTTACTAATCTTTTTTGTTTAAAAACACAATCAATAACAGTAAAGTAAATTCGAAATAGAAAAAAAATAATAACTCAGGTAATATTCATTTAAATCAAGATTAATGTAAATAGTGCTTTTCGTTGTTGTTATTAAAACTTTATAAACTTAAAAATCTACTATAATTGAAATTTATCTTTTTATCTTTTACAATACAACCTAAGAAACTTAAGCTTAAAACAAACCTTTTTACAACTTAGTTAGGCAAGTGCCATATCTTTCGCTTAAAAAAACATTTTTCACAAAAAGTCATTTTATTTTATGTCATAATATAACTGGTTAATAAATATTTTGTATAGGTGAGCTTATAAAGTCTTTGATGTAATTGATTCAAAATACTGAATATTTAAATAACTAACTAAACTATTGTTAAAAAAATTATTTTAGCTTGTACTTATTTTCTTCTTGTAAATAAATTGTTATAGCAAACAAATTTAGTATAACAAACAAAGTACTTCGTGATCTTAATATAAATACATCTAATAGAAGTACATTAGTAATAACAAGTTTTGACACATTTTAAGTTAGTTTACTACATTTTAAGTTACTTTTTAAAAGTATTTTATATTTTGAAAATTTTTTACTGAAAAATAAAAAAGCTTATCAAGTCTTAAAAGCTTTTAAGCCATTTTAATTAATTTCAAAAACAATAGTAATGAAAAATAATGTTAAAAAGTAATGTAATAATATGTAACTTCAATGAAAAGACAGAATAAGTGTTATGCTTAAAAAAAAATAAATCTTCAAGATCTTGTTTATAACTATTAGGTAAATCAAAACTAAATAGAAGTAATGTAGTTTTTTACAGTTGGGTAAAAAGTATAATGAGAAACTATCTATACATAAGTCTTATACTATTTATTGAATGATTGTACAATATACTATCAAGACTACTATTTGTTTTATTCAAATGACCGTTTCTTTCTTAATTTTATCTAAAATTTGCTCAATAAGTTCGTTTTTAAGCAAGGCATGTATAAATTTAAATAAGTTATTTAAAGTTTTTTGGAAGCTGACTTAAAGCCTTAGAATCAAGCTCTTAAACTACCACTTAAAGTATATTTGGTTTTGTGAGTTGAAAACTAGAATTTTCTCTACTTTCAAGTATTTTTAGCTCATCAACACTTCTTAATTAAAAATCAGCATGTTAGCTTTAGTTTTAAAACGTGTTATGTGAGTTTATTTGTTCGATTTTGTTAAAATCAGATATTAGAGATAAAGAAAGAGAATAGAAAATGTTACATTTTACTGTTCTTTTCAACAATATTGATCATTACTTTATAGACAAATATCATATCAAATCAAAATATTTTTATTTACAGTACATTTATTTCCATTGATATACAACTAAAATTTATTAAATTACCCAGTGTACTGAATAAACTAAATGTCTTAATTTTACGATTTACGTAGATTAGGCCCTCTTAATTATGACGTAATTATATAGAAACCCTTGCTTTTTCGTCAAAATAATTTTATGAATTTAGTAAACATAAAAAAAATGTTAAAATTAAGCCTTTGTTTTCTACTGGCTGTTTTCTTATCTGAAGATTATAGCAATAATGCTAGTGCAGGTAAAACTAGTTTTGTAAATTTCATTCAATATTTTTATTGAGCTCTAATGAATTGAAGTCGGAGTATATAGATACTACAATACTATGAACTTTTACAGGTCGCTCAAAGAGACAGTTAGACACAGAAGAGAAAGTAAACACTAGTTAGTTTATTTATAGTCTGCTTAATTTATAATGGAAAGTTCAATAAACTTAAAACGTGTAAACTTTTATATATATTTTACACATAATTTAATAAATTACTTATATTAAAAAAATGCTTCATTGTGCTCAACTTCAATACACTGACTACGTTTCTCTAAATAGATGGTTTAAAAGATTTAATTTAATTATAAGCTTAGTTGTTTGCAAAAAGTATTGTTCTTGTTTACTTAAAGATACGAAATTAAAAATTAAGGAAAGTAAAAGTTACAAAAATTAATAAACATGTTTATAAAATATTAATGCACAGTTTATAAAAAAAAACTGTTGTGACTTTAATTTTGCAGTATCTTCGAAGCTTTACAAAAAATTACTAATAATACAAAAAAAAATTCATACTTAAAGCATTTATTTTGCTGGAAAACTTTAAACAAATTTTTTAAGGGCTAAAACTTACATTTAGGTTCAAAACAAAGCTTTTTCTTTAATAAAAAATTCAAATTACCTAATTTAAAAAGCATCTAAAACTTTAGGTAGACTTGCTCGTAAAATTATTCATAATGTTATAGTAGAAAAAACTCATTCTATACAAAAGATAATGTAGATGTTTGTTATTAAATTTGCAACAAACATACAGTTGATGTGTGTAACCGGACACAAATCGAAGGTTTTGAGGAGAAGAAAGGGCGCGTATCTTCTCCCAACTACCCGTTAAATTACCCCACAAACGTGCAATGCGAAACAACTATCACCGTGAACAGTGACAAGGCTTGTGATGAGAATATTAATATTTAGTAATTTTTTTTTACTGTTAACACTTTTATAAAGTGTTGTGCGTTTTACTTGAAGCTTTCTTGATTCAATATTTTCAGCTTTTATTTATTCTAAATGATATGTGGTTACCAATAGATAAAGTTTTGATATTTTACATAAATTTTACAAGATTTTCTACATTTGCACTTAGACACTTATGTGTATGTATTAAACTTATATCTTTACAGTATTTATTTCGAAAACAACTTAACGAAGGCAGTTAGTTTTTTATTAGAATAAAATATTACATTTTAAAAAGATTAACTGAATAAATCGAACAATGAAACTTCTACTATTTACTATTTTATTTTATCTATTTTATATTTATTTATATATATTTATTTATTATAATTATCTTTGTTATTTAAATTGATCTAGCTACAGCTTTATTGATTGTAAAAACATTTTTTTAACATTGTTTTTTAGCGTAGTTGTAGTTAAGCAAAACTTGTATTTTTTACTATAAAAACGAGAGTATTCAATCCAAAAATAAAAACTCTTGAAAATTTACTATTTTTGATAAATAATAAACAAGTTAATTAGTATTTATTTAAAACAGGTAATCAGACTGAGTGTTATTGATTTCGATCTTGAAAGAAGGTATCCCACCCAAGTCGGATGTCTCGACTACATAGAACTTTTCGATTATAAATTCAAGGTTGGTGTTATATACGTAAATGAAACTTTCCTATAAAAACGATTGTCCGTTTTATATACTTTTCCGTTCTGTGGTGATAATGAAATTAATTTTTTTTGGCCGCAAACTTAAATTTATTACTATGTCATTTTCTTTCAAAAGTATTATATAATTTAAACTATTTTGCAAGAACTTTTTTTTGGACATTGTGCAACTGCAGTGTTTTTGAAAACTAATATAGCTTGAACATTTCTTATAAGGTCAGGTTTGACAAAACCACAGGAAATGTTGTATTAAAACAATCCAAGTAAAAATTAGAAAATTTTCAACAATTTATCCCAATGCACAGGTAGGAAATGCGCGTCACTGCGGAAGCGGAAGCTCGTCACTAAATTTCACGTCATTCACCAACAACGTCACAATCAAGTTCAACTCGGATAAAGTTTACAGCAGAAGAGGCTTCCTCATACAGTGGCAAGCAAGAGGTTGTTATATATTGTTTGAATAGACGAAATTAAAGTAAATAATTTTCATCAAAAATTAAATAGTAAGCTTCTTATGAAAGATATTTCAAAAAGTTGTTTAGTTTATTGTTTTAAATGCTTTGGAGATTATCAATTTACTCAAGTGCCAGGTTTTTTAGACTTTTAGTCTTAATAATAAATCAGTTTGAAAATTAACCTAATTACAATTGAAACACTGCAAGGCTATTCATTGTTTTATAAAGAAAGTTTTGAAATATTGAACTCTTAATAAATCTTACTAAACTTATATATAAAACAGTACATACATTTCATTTTTTCAAAAAAATTACTCTTATTACCTAGTTTAATTAAAATTATAAGTGTATTTATGACAAATAGTTTTTTCTATACACCAAGATTTTTGACCGAAATATTTTTTTTTATGTATAATAAATTAAAAGTTTCTAAATTAACCTAAGCAAATTTTTTTGTAATGGTTCATTAATGATTTTAAATATTTTAAATGCTTTGTGTAGGTATCTATATTGTTTTTGTTACGTTAAAAAGTATTAAAGGTTTCAGTCAAATAAAAATACATGCATTGAAATTATGAAAACTTTTAACAAACAGAAAGGTGTCCCTCTGGTACATTTTCATGTTGGAACGGAGAATGCATAAATATGATAGGAAAATGTGATGGTTACAAAGATTGTTCGGATAATTCTGACGAAATTCAGTGTGGTCAGTGTTAGTTTATTTACAAATAGAAAATGTTATGTTATAAATTATAATAAGTTTCTAATAACTCTTACTGACAATTAAAAGGTTTTTTGTTGAGTTTATATAGCAAAAGTAGAAAAAAAAAATTAAGCTGTCATTTCTAAGCTACTATTTTGTATAGAAATTTTTTTTTAATGATTTGTCAATATCGTCTAAAATCAATTGAACCGATCTAATGATTTGTACTATTACTTAACTTTGTTTTGCTATTTTCCAAGTGTTTAGTTTAGGCAAGGTTATCATTAAAGTGTTGTTTTTTTATACTTAAGTGTTCCAAAACTATAATAAAAATAAAAATTAAAGTGTGTTCAATAAAAACAAGTTATTCTTTGCATGTATATACTTAACCTCTGTTATATGTTTTTATAGTTTTTAAGTTGTTTTATTGCATTTAGACTTTAATTACATATTTTTTTTTTCAAACAGTAAACTTTTATTGATAGATTCTGCTAATAACTAAAACCAAAATTTAAAGCTAAAAATCAAAATATTTATGCCGAATTATTACTAAGCAATATATTTTTGTGTTACTGAAAAAGTGTCAAACACCCTTATATCAAGTATCTTACAGAACAAGAAAGGTTTTCTGATGGTCAATGTGGAAGAACAGCTATTCCACCTAATTTTAAATTGGTTTGTTTCTATTGGTTTATTAGATAAAAATTATTTCATTCATTTTTATATAGCTAAAGAAACTAATACTGTCAGACAATTTAACTGCTAATGTAAAAGTTCTAAATTGTAGTCCGTTTTTAGTTTTAATGTTAAGTAGTCACTTTTTAAATTTTGTAAATGTAAATTAAACTTTTTTATTATTTAATCATTGTAAAAGATTGTAAAAAAAACTTCATTACAGGCAAGCCGCATTCAATATTTTTATTGAGCTCTAATGAATTGAAGTCGGAGTATATAGATACTACAATACTATGAACTTTTACAGGTCGCTCAAAGAGACAGTTAGACACAGAAGAGAAAGTAAACACTAGTTAGTTTATTTATAGTCTGCTTAATTTATAATGGAAAGTTCAATAAACTTAAAACGTGTAAACTTTTATATATATTTTACACATAATTTAATAAATTACTTATATTAAAAAAATGCTTCATTGTGCTCAACTTCAATACACTGACTACGTTTCTCTAAATAGATGGTTTAAAAGATTTAATTTAATTATAAGCTTAGTTGTTTGCAAAAAGTATTGTTCTTGTTTACTTAAAGATACGAAATTAAAAATTAAGGAAAGTAAAAGTTACAAAAATTAATAAACATGTTTATAAAATATTAATGCACAGTTTATAAAAAAAAACTGTTGTGACTTTAATTTTGCAGTATCTTCGAAGCTTTACAAAAAATTACTAATAATACAAAAAAAAATTCATACTTAAAGCATTTATTTTGCTGGAAAACTTTAAACAAATTTTTTAAGGGCTAAAACTTACATTTAGGTTCAAAACAAAGCTTTTTCTTTAATAAAAAATTCAAATTACCTAATTTAAAAAGCATCTAAAACTTTAGGTAGACTTGCTCGTAAAATTATTCATAATGTTATAGTAGAAAAAACTCATTCTATACAAAAGATAATGTAGATGTTTGTTATTAAATTTGCAACAAACATACAGTTGATGTGTGTAACCGGACACAAATCGAAGGTTTTGAGGAGAAGAAAGGGCGCGTATCTTCTCCCAACTACCCGTTAAATTACCCCACAAACGTGCAATGCGAAACAACTATCACCGTGAACAGTGACAAGGCTTGTGATGAGAATATTAATATTTAGTAATTTTTTTTTACTGTTAACACTTTTATAAAGTGTTGTGCGTTTTACTTGAAGCTTTCTTGATTCAATATTTTCAGCTTTTATTTATTCTAAATGATATGTGGTTACCAATAGATAAAGTTTTGATATTTTACATAAATTTTACAAGATTTTCTACATTTGCACTTAGACACTTATGTGTATGTATTAAACTTATATCTTTACAGTATTTATTTCGAAAACAACTTAACGAAGGCAGTTAGTTTTTTATTAGAATAAAATATTACATTTTAAAAAGATTAACTGAATAAATCGAACAATGAAACTTCTACTATTTACTATTTTATTTTATCTATTTTATATTTATTTATATATATTTATTTATTATAATTATCTTTGTTATTTAAATTGATCTAGCTACAGCTTTATTGATTGTAAAAACATTTTTTTAACATTGTTTTTTAGCGTAGTTGTAGTTAAGCAAAACTTGTATTTTTTACTATAAAAACGAGAGTATTCAATCCAAAAATAAAAACTCTTGAAAATTTACTATTTTTGATAAATAATAAACAAGTTAATTAGTATTTATTTAAAACAGGTAATCAGACTGAGTGTTATTGATTTCGATCTTGAAAGAAGGTATCCCACCCAAGTCGGATGTCTCGACTACATAGAACTTTTCGATTATAAATTCAAGGTTGGTGTTATATACGTAAATGAAACTTTCCTATAAAAACGATTGTCCGTTTTATATACTTTTCCGTTCTGTGGTGATAATGAAATTAATTTTTTTTGGCCGCAAACTTAAATTTATTACTATGTCATTTTCTTTCAAAAGTATTATATAATTTAAACTATTTTGCAAGAACTTTTTTTTGGACATTGTGCAACTGCAGTGTTTTTGAAAACTAATATAGCTTGAACATTTCTTATAAGGTCAGGTTTGACAAAACCACAGGAAATGTTGTATTAAAACAATCCAAGTAAAAATTAGAAAATTTTCAACAATTTATCCCAATGCACAGGTAGGAAATGCGCGTCACTGCGGAAGCGGAAGCTCGTCACTAAATTTCACGTCATTCACCAACAACGTCACAATCAAGTTCAACTCGGATAAAGTTTACAGCAGAAGAGGCTTCCTCATACAGTGGCAAGCAAGAGGTTGTTATATATTGTTTGAATAGACGAAATTAAAGTAAATAATTTTCATCAAAAATTAAATAGTAAGCTTCTTATGAAAGATATTTCAAAAAGTTGTTTAGTTTATTGTTTTAAATGCTTTGGAGATTATCAATTTACTCAAGTGCCAGGTTTTTTAGACTTTTAGTCTTAATAATAAATCAGTTTGAAAATTAACCTAATTACAATTGAAACACTGCAAGGCTATTCATTGTTTTATAAAGAAAGTTTTGAAATATTGAACTCTTAATAAATCTTACTAAACTTATATATAAAACAGTACATACATTTCATTTTTTCAAAAAAATTACTCTTATTACCTAGTTTAATTAAAATTATAAGTGTATTTATGACAAATAGTTTTTTCTATACACCAAGATTTTTGACCGAAATATTTTTTTTTATGTATAATAAATTAAAAGTTTCTAAATTAACCTAAGCAAATTTTTTTGTAATGGTTCATTAATGATTTTAAATATTTTAAATGCTTTGTGTAGGTATCTATATTGTTTTTGTTACGTTAAAAAGTATTAAAGGTTTCAGTCAAATAAAAATACATGCATTGAAATTATGAAAACTTTTAACAAACAGAAAGGTGTCCCTCTGGTACATTTTCATGTTGGAACGGAGAATGCATAAATATGATAGGAAAATGTGATGGTTACAAAGATTGTTCGGATAATTCTGACGAAATTCAGTGTGGTCAGTGTTAGTTTATTTACAAATAGAAAATGTTATGTTATAAATTATAATAAGTTTCTAATAACTCTTACTGACAATTAAAAGGTTTTTTGTTGAGTTTATATAGCAAAAGTAGAAAAAAAAAATTAAGCTGTCATTTCTAAGCTACTATTTTGTATAGAAATTTTTTTTTAATGATTTGTCAATATCGTCTAAAATCAATTGAACCGATCTAATGATTTGTACTATTACTTAACTTTGTTTTGCTATTTTCCAAGTGTTTAGTTTAGGCAAGGTTATCATTAAAGTGTTGTTTTTTTATACTTAAGTGTTCCAAAACTATAATAAAAATAAAAATTAAAGTGTGTTCAATAAAAACAAGTTATTCTTTGCATGTATATACTTAACCTCTGTTATATGTTTTTATAGTTTTTAAGTTGTTTTATTGCATTTAGACTTTAATTACATATTTTTTTTTTCAAACAGTAAACTTTTATTGATAGATTCTGCTAATAACTAAAACCAAAATTTAAAGCTAAAAATCAAAATATTTATGCCGAATTATTACTAAGCAATATATTTTTGTGTTACTGAAAAAGTGTCAAACACCCTTATATCAAGTATCTTACAGAACAAGAAAGGTTTTCTGATGGTCAATGTGGAAGAACAGCTATTCCACCTAATTTTAAATTGGTTTGTTTCTATTGGTTTATTAGATAAAAATTATTTCATTCATTTTTATATAGCTAAAGAAACTAATACTGTCAGACAATTTAACTGCTAATGTAAAAGTTCTAAATTGTAGTCCGTTTTTAGTTTTAATGTTAAGTAGTCACTTTTTAAATTTTGTAAATGTAAATTAAACTTTTTTATTATTTAATCATTGTAAAAGATTGTAAAAAAAACTTCATTACAGGCAAGCCGCATAGTGGGAGGATCTGCGGTTCGCCGAGGTTCGTTCCCGTGGCAAGCTTACGTGGGGATTTCCCCCAACTATTGCGGAGGTTCGGTGGTGAAAAGAAGGTGGATTCTGTCTGCCGCCCACTGCTTCGTCGATCAGAGGGGAAAAAGCAAAAAGTTTTTTTTTTTTCTTATGAAATATTTGAAAACATTTATGATGGCTGAAAAAAGTTTTCTTTTTCTGCTATACCTAGTTTCTACTTTGTATAAAAATATTTATTTCAATATTAATAGAGTTGTTAACTTGCAGAAAATATAATAATGTTTAAATAATTTTTTGTTTAAAAGGAGACGATTTTGATAATTATTCAAAGTCCTAATTAATTAATAGCTTAAAAATATGTATTTAGTTGAGTTATGATAACTTTTTAAACACAGCTTTTAGAATAATTTTTTTCTGTTTTTCTTTAAAATGGCATTGTATTTAAGAGCAAATGAAGTGGTGGTCATATTGGGACTTCACAACCGAAAAAAAGTTGATGAAAACTCACAAGTTCACAAAGTTCAGCAGCTTATTCATCACGATGGATACTTCACGTTTGTTTTTTATAAAAACTATTCTTTCTAAATTGTTATTGTTTAGTTTTATTTTTTTTTTATGTTTAAAAATTTAGTTGAATAAAACAGTTCTTTTCTATATATTTGACGAAAACATTTTATTTGTATGAATAAATTCTCATTAATATTTTACTTTCGTTCTTATAAATAAAGTTCAACTTTTTCCGTTATTTATCTTTCAATGTAATTATACCTCTTTTGAATGTGATATTTGGTATCTTTCTAAAATATATAAAATTCTTTCTGAACTACATACTATCACTATAAGTTGTCCACCGTATGTACATGTTGTATAGATTTTGTTACTTCATTTTATTTATTTTATTATTTATACTTACATACTATTTCAAATGATCAATTTCAAACTTTAGGTGCTCTTTATCAAGCCGCAAAGCTTAGAAGTACACTCAATGATGTTAACTCAAAAAATATAACTAAATAATATCACAGACAGGGAAAGTGATTGATAGTATGTACATCTTTCACAGTAAAGGATGTATAGTCCTAACTACTTATATTATTATTTTTAAAGTTCTAATTACTACGATTAATATTTGGATCCCATTAACAGTTCAAGTTTCTCAGCGTGGGACGCGACACTGATCTTGTTGAAATCTGAATTAATATACAACAAGTTCGTGCTTCCAATTTGCCTCCCTCACCCCAACATGAAAGCATTTCAACCGGTAGATGTCAACGATGAGAAAGTAGAATGCATTACCACAGGGTGGGGACTGGAAGGTATGGAAGTAACGGTGTTATAAAACTATTAATTAAGCAAAAGAGTTTGCATCATTTTTATTTGTTTAACTTTTTTTTTTCTGTTTTGTCAGTACACCATTATACTATATTAATATCAATGAACTTAGTATAAGCTAAAGAAAGATTAGAAGACTTGGTTAAAAGTATTTTTGAAGTGATAAAAACTTGGAAACAATATAAACAGAGTTTACTAAATTAGTATCATCGCTACTAACTTTACTTAATTTTTTTAAGTAGATAACGTGAATTATATTGGCTAACATTTTTTGTATACTTTTTACGTGAGAAATTCATTCAACTGTTAGTTTTATACCAATGACATGAATTCTAAAGCTGATAATACCTTAGCTATAACAAATTCTAAATTAGAAATTTTTTATTGAACTAAAAATATTAAAAAACCTCACACAGAAAGCAGGGATTTCAGCGGGGCCGTCACGCTCCAGCAGGTCCGGGTTCCGCTGACCACATTCCAGCAGTGCTACGAGCCTTATAAGGAATTTTCACGGTCGTACCCAGGAAAGCCCCCACCACGAAGGGACTCGCACGTTTGCGCGGGAAATTTGGAGCACGGAGGAGCCGACGCGTGCCAGGTTGGTTGTCGGTTGAAACGTAATCGGTTAAAATAACTTGTTTGGTCAAAGTATGTGACTACTCTGATGTGTAACAGCATTTACTATTTTGCGTGTTGTTGTTGACACAAAAATTTTTCAAATTTCTTAAAAATATGTTTTAGCCAGTATTTATTTCGGCCATCGTCAACAAGTTGAGATGTTTTATGCCATCGAATATGAACAATGTACTTCACCGCACAATCAACAACAACAGCATCCTGCCTGATGAGTCTTAATAAGGACGAAACCGGTCGTAGGATTGTCTCGGATGCTGTTGTTGTTGATCGTGCGGTGAAGTTCATTGTTTATATTTAAAAATATGTTGAAACTAAGAAGTTAAGAAAAATAGCAAAAATCTTAATTTAATCATGTTTCCCACCGTACAGGGAGACAGTGGGGGACCACTGATGTGTTTGTACAAGGGAAGGACCTGGTTTCAGGTGGGAATCGTGTCATATGGGGTCGGATGCGGTCTGGCGAAATATCCAGGCGTTTACACTAAAACAAGTGGCATTTACGACTGGGTGACTAAAAGTTTGTTTTTATGTTTTAAATGTTTTATTTTATGCAATTTATTTATGAAAGTTAAATGCATACTTATCTATCAAGTACTTAGTTTAGTTAAATTTACTAATATAAAGTGATAATATTTTATTTTTACACTCAAACAAGTAAAACACTCATGTTTGTTTACATGATCAAAATTGAAAACAAAAACTGTTTAATGTCGGTTTCAAGTTAAATATTCAAGCATAAAACTATTTTTAGATACAATGATAAATTTATTCGAGTGAGAATTTATACAAATTTTACAAATGGTATGATGTATTAAACCCATAAGACCAATTAAGATGTTTGTTTCTATTAATATTTTTCGCTCTTCTTTATATATAATGAATTTTGCAGTGTAATATTAATTAAAATTATATACCATATGAACAAGGGGGGCAACGTTTTAGTTAGCGTGCCAGATTTGGAAAACTTTAGTCAATGGCGGACCAACGCATTTCAGTTTTATATAGTTTATGAAAAATAATTGATTACCTGAATCATTTCGATAAAATACTAAATCTATGTGACTTTCTTTTTCTATATCTAATGAGTTTCAAATCTACCGAAATTTGTACTAAAAACCTTTTTTCGGCTTTGCATTTAATAATCAAGAACGTCAATTGTAAGTTTCAAAGTTTATTTTAGCGGGGGATTTTAGCGAGTTTACTTTTCCAGAGCCAAATTCCACTTAAAATTATTAAGCATCGGCAGGCGGGTAATTTTCACTTCGCGGGCCGTACGTTACCCACCTCTAATATCAACACTATACTTTCTGATGCACTCAGTAAGTTTTAAAATTAAATGCAAAATATAGTAAATAATACTTTAAAAAAAATATTGAAATGAGCTTGTTTTGTATTGAAATTGAGTTAATATTAGTTACTTAGCCACAGAAAATTATTATTCTAAACTGTTGTAATGGTATTCTTTTTATTTCACAGTTACTGGGTCGGAGTCGTTTAAATCAGGTGAGTTGCTTTTAACTTCTGTTTTTTTCAATAAAACTCTCGCATAAACAAAGTTTTAATTTTACTACACTTTTTATAAATCTTTATTTTTTATTTCTATTTTTGGTAAATATACAAATCACTCACAGTCAACTTATGTGGAGAAAGCTGAGATTTAAATTATCTAAAAAAGTTGAGCCTTCTATGGTTACAAGTAGAACTTTTAGACCAACAGTTTTGAAATAATTTCTAATTAGTTTAACAAAAAAAATAATAAAATTTTATACTTCTTCACAGTCAACTTGTGTGATGAAGGTTCAAGTACGGACGGTCCTTTTGGAGAACTGGTGTATTTGAACGAGTTGGCCGCAAGAAACAAATTGAACAACTGCTCCAAGTCGATATATGTCGACGATGGACAGGTTTGATCGAACTTTTGTTTGAAAATATTTTTGTATACAAGTATATTTAAAATAATTTATAATACCATACTTTCAATATATAAGAAAGTTAATTAATACAGCAAAATCGGATTTATAAAATAAAGGAGTAGTTTTGTTGCAATGATGACTTAATTTTGTGTTTGATATACTATTTTTTATAAGAAACATTTTTGCTACAAAAACAATTAAAAATTGTTTTACAGAAAGTAAAGCTTACAACAAGAGTCGAAGAAAAGAAAGACAGCAACAAAAGTTCTTTTGAATATAAAGGAATTCATTGCCCGTATAACATTTCAATTTTAGAAGGACAATCTGTTAGTTTTGTTTGTTTTGCTAATTTTATGTCTCCCTTAGACATTGGTATAATATGTAGCATATTAAGGTAGTTTGTGATAGGAAAACAAATTTTCAGGTTCTAAATTCTACTATTCTAGGTAGAGGTATTTTTAAAGTTTTTCTTAATTATTAATGTGATGTGTGAAAACGGTAATCTAGTACAAATTTTGTTTAATTACAATAACCTTTTAATGCAATGTAAACGTTGTAACAAATTAAAATGTAAATTTAAAAGTAGGTCAAGAGTTACATCGTTATGTAGGTATAAAGCATAAAAAATATCAAAATAATAGAACAAAATAAAATTGCAAGCAATTAGTTTAGTTTTACGTTTGATGAACAACAAAGTAATTTTATATACTATTAGTAAAAACATTCTACTTATACAGGAGCATGTGATAAGTTTGTGCAATGATAGAATCGAACAGTACCAATCAATGAGCAACAAACTTCAAGTCAGAGTCGGAATCGCTTCGCCAGATCTGCAAGTTCAATGGGAAGGTAATGATATTAATAATATTATTTTTTTATAATTAATTTGCATTTTTGTTATTTAAAGTTTAAAGAATTGCTGTTTTAATTAAATGTTTTTAAAATGAATTTTTTACAATTATTAAAAAATAATTGTCAAAATTTTTAATAGTTTATTATTTCTCTGTATTTTATATAACGTTTATTTTGAAAACGACTTTAATAAGAATGGTTATATCAAAATATTGATGTTTTAAATTTTCTTGGAGTAATTATGACCATTGAAACTTCAATTTTTTTACCTATTTAGTTGTCGACAAACCTAAAAGAAGTATTTCAATTGAAAATGTTCGAATAGAGAATGACTCTCAAAATCGTAAGTTGCTTTTTTCAACTGTAGAGATTTTTAAATTTGATTTCAGAATTAGCTTCTTAGTTTTGACTAACAAATGATTTTTTCACACACAGCTTAAAGTGTCGGTATATATAAGGTAAGGTTAAACCAAAGTAAATAAAAATCCTGACAGTATTAGATGTATATAAAATTAAGTAGGGTATCTAAAACGAATTTTACAACAAATAAGTTGACAATAAAAATAATTTAAATGTATGAATAAAATTAATTACCACTAATAAGTATAAAAGTGTAGACTATTTGTGTTTAACAAAAAAGTTTCTAGCTTCGTTGAAAATAACTCCATATAAGTAAAATTTGAGTTATGAATAGCACATAAGACAAAATTAAAAGTTTAAAGTCATTAGGATATAATTACTACGTTTATAAACTTTTGTATAACTGTCCTATAAGTATTCAAAATCTATAACTAAAATTATTGAATCAATAAACTTAGAATGGGTTAAATTTAAAGTAAACCTAGTTATTAAGTTAAGTCAAAGTTTCTATAAGCATTTTTGAAATTATTACAGCTGTCACTACTACTGACGACATAAAAAACGAAAATGAAGAGAGTAGCTCTGGTTAGTTCGAATTGTTTATCAGAACAAGTTGTAAAAAATTTTACTTTTAGTTTTAAATAAAGTGTTGTATGATTCTATCTTAAATAAGTTATTCAAAGCGGTTTCTCTGAGGTGAATAACAATATACTTAATAGCTGTAAAACTCAGCATAAAAAAAATTGAAATGTACAAATGTATAAAATATTTTCAACCAATGTCTAATATTTAATCATAACCTATATTTAAATACGCATAGTTCTATTTTTTAAACTTAACTTCTTGTTGTTATGAACTTAATTTCACAAAAATTTAAATCGTTTTATTTTATAGGAAAAGCTAAATCAGTTTCGCAAACTAAAATGATGATTTTGCTTCTTCTAAAAACACTACTATGTTTACTTTAGATTTTCTCGAATCCTTTTTATTTACGTTCTATTTTTATTACTTATTATAATATTTACTTTTTAATCTTTTTCTGAAATATTAAAGCGTTAATCAAATATTTTAGTTAAGTTGTACTTTAATTACAAACCTTTTGACGAGTTAATTTTTATTTTCATGCAATTTTTTTCAAATTTAAGCAGTAAAATTTTTTCTCAGAACATACTTTTAACAAATGGAGTTTAACGAAGTTTGCACTTAAAAAAAATTGTATAGTATTTACAAAACTATTGTTAATTGATTTATATACTGCATGTTTAAAAATTTACTAAGTTATCAAATATATTAAGACAACTACTTAAATACTGAAGGAACTATTTTGTATAGAATCTGTACATCATTCAATAGTTATGGCCGTTATATTTATTTAGCATTTAAAATCTGCTTCAGTGAGCTTTGATTTTTTGATATATTTAACGATTTAATTTCCATTTAGATAAAACCTAAAGGCAATTATCAAGCTTTTTTTTCGTAAAACGCTTTACTTGCATTGTGTTTTTTTATCTATTTCTAACTATCGTAGAAGTTGCTAAATTAAAAAAAAACTTTGAATTTAAAAAAGATAATTTTGATATACCAAGTCTTGTAACAACTGCTAGTTTTAGTCTAAAATTAATACTCATAAAAGTTTTAAATATGAAGATTACCATAGCTGGCATTATCAATTTATGTTTTTAACTTTTAGTGGAATAACTTCTTTCTGCAGAAATATCCCACCTTAATAAATCATATTGTTTGCCAACGCTGAGGTTGAAGAAATATGTTTATGCAAGTATTTGAACATACAGTTAAAAAAGTAAATTTTTTTAAGTTGAAACTAATTAAGTTTTTTTTAACATAATTTCTGTAAAACGAAAATAAATGTAGACAAACTGAGTCGCTTACACTGCAATGTTAGTCATTTAAAATTGTAACTTATAATCTATTTTAATTTGAATGCTATATATTTTTGTTTTCTTGCTCATCCAGGTAAACACTGTAGGTAACAATTACGTTTATATATCTTTAACTAATGTTGAATTTGTCTGCTTGTGCAAATAAGTACGAATATATAAAATATATATTATACTAAATAAAAATATACTATCACGTAGAAAAATATTTCTACTAGGGGTTGGGCAACGTGCGACCCGCCAGAGTAAATTTATAAACCGCAGTGTGTTTTTTAGCTTAAATACAACATGTTTTAAAAATAATAAAAATTTATAATGATTACCGAGAAAAGTGTTCTGAATTATATTTTAATACACAGTCAGTAGTACTCATTAAATGATAATTCATTTTGATTTTGATTTGAATACATAATTTGTTTTTATAATGATGTAAAAGAGTAATTATGACAGGTTCGGCCATCAAATAATTCTTTTTTAAAAAAATTTTTCACTTAAAAATGTATTTAAGTTATAGTAACATAGTTTTTGTTATATAAACAAATATGCACTTTCTGTTTAATTGTAAACTGAGCACAGAAGACAACCATTCTAAAATAAGGAAAAACTTAAATATTTCATCTCGATTTAGAAGTTTCATAACACCACAGTTTTTTTTTATCTTAAAAAACATTTTTTTTAGATTTTAATAGCTTAATGATACAAAAAAAAACAATTTTTATTTTGAGTTTGGGATTATTGGGTCAGTGCTAGAACCCATAGAAAAAATAGGAAATTTAAGATTGATTTAGTCCTCATGACACATCTCGAAAAATACACTTAACTATTTTTTTAATATAATCAGTCAGTTAATATACTTTTAATATATTTTTTTTATTTTTTGAAATATAGGCCACATGTTTTTTAGTTTTATCTTTAACTAAGGTTTTCTTGCTTAATTAAAAATAATTGAATTAAATGTACATTCACGGACTAATATTTTTTTAATAAAACCTTTTTTTTTAGTTCATTATTTTATATGTTTGGAAAACTAAAAAAAATATATATAGATCTTTTGTAATTTATTTTATTCTCACAGAGCTAAACTCTCATTTTTGTTGTTAGTCATTAAAAAGACACAGTTAAATCATTCATTAAAAATTTAAACATAAGTCAGTCATTTTAAAAGTTTATAATTAATATCGTTTAGCTCTTCATCGGAATAAACTTGCTAAAAACTGAGAGTATTATAGTATACGTTTAGTTATAAACAGTAGTTTTGAAATACCTAGCTAAAATTTGTTACGTCATAAAGCAGAAAAGTATGTGAGATTTTTTTAATTCGAGTTGAATTGTACTTATGAATTTGAAAAACAAAACTGTTAAAACAAAAACATTTAAGATAGTATAAATTTTATCTGAAACAAAATTAAATAAAAAGTACATTACAAAATACGTCAGTAAACGACAACAATAATACTAAAAACACGCTATTTATAAAGTCTTGAATTGTAAAATATCTTTATTTGTAAATATTCGGCTCACGAGTTCTTATAAACAAAGATTCTAGCACTGAGAGATGGTCAGTGTTTTTCGCTCTAGATAGAATTTAGAACCTACTACAAGGTAGTTCTCAGAACAAACGAGTTGTTGAGGAGGTGCTCTTAAATAGATGACTGATCACCTTTCGGCTTAACGTCATCATTAAAAATAAACCTTCTAGCTTTTTTGTGACATGCTGCTCTCTTCTGACGTGAAAACGTTGAGATGTTCGACCTACGTAGTCTTTTCCGCAATGACATTTAAGTATGTATACTACATTACTTAAATCATGAATAGGTGTAGCATCTTTCGCAATATCATGGATGCCACACCTATCCATGATTTAAGTAATGTAGTGCAAATTACACTGGGTAAACAAATTTGTTATGCATAATGCACTTAAGAACATAACTTTATTTTTATATTAAAAATTAATTACAAATAATTATCTAAATTTTTAAATAAAAAACACTAAGCATTCCTCATATAAAGTATAACATAACAAATTTAAGTGAGTATGTTATAAAACCTTAATTTTGATAGTTTTTACCCAATATTTAAAAATTTCATCTAGAGCAGTAGATTTTTTTTTCAAAGTCATTGTAATTTGAATTGGCTTTTGTTTTTTTACTAAGGTGTGACGATCGCTCGGCTCTTCGGTACTTTCCTTAGACGGAGCCGGCGGTCGAGACTTCTCTGCTTCGCTAACAACGGGGTCAGGCGCGTTGCCTGACCCAGAGCGGTTGGTCATTTTGACCATCTTTTTTACAACTTGCTTTGTATTCATGTCGCGCTACTTATCGATTAATATACCGCGAATGAATGGTCAAGTAGTATAAAACTAAAACAACAGAAATGTATAAACACAACTATTTATTAATAGAACTCACAACGTAAAATATAAAACACAATTGACACTTAACAATCGTAAGTAAATGAACACAAGTTTAACATAAAGACTAAAATTTAGCAAAAGTAAACAATGACCTTTATTCTCAATCGTCTATGCGATAAAAAGCGACGTAATCGTTCATGCGTAGTATATATAGTGTTTTTTTTTTTCCCAATTCTCTCAATTTATAACAGAGCATGTCTGTTAAACTGCTACACTTCGTCTAGCCCGAAGAAGAAATGACTGTGGAGGCTTAGGGATTTCAATAACGCGTTTTCCGAGCGCTCCCCTTCCCCACTCCAGTCATTTTATTTAATTAAATGAGAGTATGGAATTTTTAAGGATTTTATTATCACTTATACCACTAAATTCGATTACGTGCAATACTAAACAAGTTTAATACACAAAGCATAAAGCTTAAAATAACGTTGATGTAGTGTTTACTTGTAATGTAAGCTAAAAGAAAAATGTGTATGTACAAAAAAAATTTTAAGCGACAAAACATAAAAAGTAAAATACAAAAGAGTCACATTGGCTCAAATATCCTTCTATTAAGAAAACATACTAACAAAAAAAATATAGTAACATGCAACAATACTTTTGTTTTTTTAATGTAAAAAGTAACACTTAACACTAATATCAAAACAACACACATAAACACACTTTTTTATAGTTTTTGAGTATTAAAATATTTTTTTTTACATATACAATAAAAATAAATGATACATACAAATTAACTTGAAAAAAGTAATAAAACATACAATATTTAAAACTTTATTTAAAAAAATTGTTAAGTATACAAACCCTAAAAGTTATGCAATTTGTTTTTCTCGGCATATTGAAGCAGTCTGTATCCAAGTCATCCTTCCTTGCACTTCTCGTCGAGACAACACGGATGGTGCTTGCTATGAATATCGCAGTTGTAATGAACCAACCGGATGCAAAAACAACAAGGAATTTCCACTGAATGGTTGTAAATGTTAGCAAAGTATTTTCTACATCGTGATCCTCGTGGAAAAATGACGTATCAGCGCTTTTTAGTGTTTTCTCACGTTCAAGAGTATTATGTAAACATTTAAATCTCCATTTGCTACCTAAACAAGATTTGTTATGACAACTGAGTTCTCCAAACGAAGGCTGAAAGTGTTTCTTCGTTGTGCTATTTTTAACGGTTTTAAAATATGCTAAATGAAAGTTTACTGTCTTAATCTTTAACGTCACTGGCCACCGAAACGTTGGCTTAAATCTATTCATTGTGGCAAATGTCGCGTTACTTACCGCGACTTAATTTCCTTCTTTGGTTCGTTTGAAACTTGCCGCACGTTTGCATGACTCTGTGTCAACGGTGGTTCTGAATGTTTGAAGTTTTAAACATTCTTTTTGACCAAAAAACAATTTTGTACATTTGTGTACAGAAGTTTCAAGACAACATGCGAGGGCTATAACTTCTCCATGAGCTTTGGGTGTTTTCAAACCAAACTCAATCGTGTTATTTTTAGAGTTTTTATCTTCTGGGATTTTGCTTAAAAGAAGATTAGTCTCATTTGCAGTACAAATAGGTTACACAATGTTGTTAACCTTAAGTTCTGCTTTCACACATAACAGCGATACCAACAATAGAAGAAAATGTATAGTTTTCATTTCACTTTTCAACTAAACAATTTGAATAGTTATAGCAAGCGTTCCATTGGATATATATAGGCAACAGAATAAAAAAGAATAGATGAAGAGAGAACGGGAGTAGTGTTGATTGTGACGTCAAGACTTCCAACCATTGTGATTGTTTATTTATAATCATATTAAAAAAAATGTTAAATATAGCATAAGCATTAAAATAATTTAATAAAATAGTTTAGTTTATTAACTAAACATTGTATTTATAATGACATTTACTATTTTATCATTTAACGCAAAAAGATGAAGTAAGCACTAATGTCAAAAAATAACTGAAAGAATGCTTCAACCGGCCGATACAATTTTTGGTTTTAAAAATTAAATCGCAGTCTTATTGTTTTTGAAGTAACTTAAGTTTTACCTTTTTAATAGTTATCTAAGTATCACAACAATAATTAGCTTTCAATTTGCTTAACAAGGTATAATATTTATTAAACAATTGAAACAATCATTGCTTCACGTCGTAAAAACCAATCCGCTGAAGCATTTTCGCAATATTACAATTATACAAGAAAAGATGATATTTACGGACAAAAAAGGTTAACGATTTACAACTCATTTCCTTTTTTTTGAACTGAAACAGAAAACAACTCTGACTGATTGTCTAATAAGCTAAACAATTAAGAAAGTAATTTGTTACTCAAGAGAATAAAAAGTTCAATCATTGTGTTTTGTTAGAAACACTGCTTTTAATTAATTCAATCAGAATTCTCATCGATCGCAGTTCAGAATTATTGTTGCATAAAGTTCACAACAACAATGTAAGATAAATTAACTTTCTGACTGTACTTATTAAGTTTTAAATAGGTTTTCATTACTTATTTCATAGTGCGTTTACTTTTTTTTGTTTCCTTTAATCAGAAGTAAAACAACAATAAAATATAAATTTTCAAAAAATATAAGTGTATATAAAAATGTGGGAGTTAAAATCAAAGCAATCGTTCTGCATTAATTTTGAAACAACTACAGGAAATAAGTTGTATTGAAACGATAAATTAACAACAACTCCTATTTATTTAAAAATATATCAAAAATAAATATTCGATTTTTAAACAAAAAAATCTTAATATATGCTTGTTTACTTACGTACATAGACTTGTCATATACTTTTTAAACATGACTTGTTTAACAATTTCTATATATAGCATAAATTTCAAATAATAACAAAATTTGGTAATTCAAGATTAAAAAAAAATTCTTAGTTACTACGCTTGAAAATTGTAACAATTTCAAACCTATTTAAGGTTTAATTCTTAGTTAAAAAGTGTATAAAAAATAAAAAATAACTTATAACGTTTAAACGAAGAAAAGAATAAAAAATACTAATGTTTAAGAAAAATATAAAAAAAAAAACACAAATAATAAACAACACTGACATTAATTGAAATTAACTTTTAAACTTGCAAGCATTTTAAACGAAAACACACTAATTAAAAAAAAATGTAGATCAAAATACAAACAAAGAAAATAACAAACATGTATTCAACATTTTCTTAAAACTTGACCCTTCATTCAAGAAGAAAAAAAACGTTAATTTTGCTAAAAGACTAAACTTGTTAGTAACGCTTCTTTTTATTAAGAAAAACATCAACGCGTGTTTGATAAATCACAAGTTTAAAATACACGACCTTTTAACGTGAGATAGCTAAACAAAAACTAAATTAGTTTTATTGCTCAACGCTAAAACTTAAGTGCCGCTGAAAATAGTTTAATTGCTTTGTAGAATTAGTCATCGCTCGGTTCGTCAGCGTAATTAATCGTGAACTTGTATTTTACTCAACTTATAAGGTCGGCTTATTTTATTCACTGGCTCATTGTAAATAATGTTTCGCTGCTGATATCGCTTAAGATGACGTATATTTTTAAACGCTTTACTTGTGCACGAATTATTGTTTACAAGTAATGAACTTAAAGTGTAATTACTATTAGAATGGCTGATGTAGTCTGCATTGACAATAAGTTTAGAACATTGATACGGTTCTCCAAAACGTTGTTTTTCTACCTCGTTATTGACTATATGTTTTCTGCACTCGTCATATAAACGGATTTTACGGTCGGCACGGGTAGCCTTTCCACAGTCAAAGGCTGCTCTGTTATGACGTCACAATAGGCTTCTGCGCTATCAACCTCGTTACTATCTTCAACCGGCGCGAAAGACATCGACTGTTGTTCAGCATCAACCTGAACATCATCTGTCTTGCTAAAATTTTCTGAATCTATTAACTCGTTTTGCGATTTTAGAGAAGTCTTAAGGTTACTAATATCGCCGCTAAGGTGCGTTAACGCGGTTGATTATGAGTCAGAATCAGTTTGCTCAGATGTTTTAAACACACAGCCGACTGTCTTAACAAAAGGTGGATTTCCCCTCTCCCCCCTACCTCTTACTGTCGGGAGGAGGAGTACCCGTTTTTTTGATTCAAGGACCCCTGCCGATTATGAAAATTTTGGTTGTTTGGGGGATGCCCTTGACTTGGTAGGTTGGTTTGATTATTAAACGGAGGCTCTTGATTATGAAAACCTTTATCAAATGGAGGACCTTGTCCCTGGAAATTACTCGGACCATTGATATACCCTGAATTATTATATCTATTGTTAACCTGAACGGGGTTCTGGTTAAAAGCTTGACCGTTCGGTGGCATTACGTTCTGATAATGCGTGTGGTTCGGCTGAACGTTGCCGAACCCCATGATATTATTCGCTAAGTTCTGATAGTTTATATTACTGTCGTAATGCGCGTTTTGATTATTATAACCGTTCTGTTGATCGTAATCAACTTGATTATTTGATTATGTCTATAAGGGCGACGCGAAGATTGCTGTACGTGCGAATTTTTATTATTATTATGTTTCTTTTTATGAAAATTCCGCGATTGTTGCTCATAACGAAATTATTGAGCTTTTTCTAGAATCTCCGAGTAAGATCCAGAGTAAATCTGTTCAATTTTTACTAAAAAATCTTCTAACTTTAATGTAAAAGCTTCTTCAACTTTTTTCTTTAGTTCGATTGGACATATAGCTGACATAAAATATTTTATCGTACTTTCCTTATCAGCTTTAGACAACTTTTCAGCTAGGCACTTATCTTACTGGAAAGACGCCTGCCCTAGGGTACTCTGTTTAAATCGAAGTATATGTGGCAATCAAGATTTTTTGCCAATAAGATAAGTTTTTAAATTAGGTTAATTAAAATGACTCTCGCTATTAGTTTCGCGTAAGTCTATTATGTCATCTCGAGGCCAAATGTGAATTAACAACTCTAATTTCTCACGATCGCTATCGAAATGAAACGACTTACAGCGCGACTCGAATAATTCGAGTTCCGCGCGAGGTTCCGAAATATTTTGAAGTTGTCTGAACATTTTCGCATTTTCGACTATCTTATGGCGCAATCGATCTTATTCAGTTTCAACACATCGAGCCCCATTTTCTAAATTATAAACATTGCTATTATCTGACAAGGATTCTGTCATTAGCGCACGTAACATGTTTTGTAAAGCGTTCGTGCGACGGCTTTCTTTTATCGCCGATATCCTTAGCTGTAATTCTGTCTGGCTAAGGTTTTCTATATCGTCCTGCCTAAAACTAAGGTGCAGACTAGCTTGTACACTTATAGCTGCGTTTCTTGGATAAAGCAAAGAGTGCAAATTATCTACGCTTGCTGTATATAAATCGTGCGTATTTTGTGGACGCAAAGAGGCGTTATAGTCTGCTTTTGCTCCTGGTACGCTATTAATATTTTGTTGGTATGCAGAGGCATCCGTGCTCTGCATACCCGCTTCGCAATTCTGTCTGCTTGCTCAGGTTTTTTTTTTGGTTATAAAAATGGTTTCGGACCCGAGGACGCCACTGTGACGATTGCTCGGCTCTTCGGTACTTTCCTTAGACGAAGCCGGCGGTCGAGACTTCTCTGCTTCGCTAACAACGGGGTCAGGCGCGTTGCCTGACCAAGAGCGGTTGGTCATTTTGACCATCTTTTTTACAACTTGCTTTGTATTCATGTCGCGCTACTTATCGATTAATATACCGCGAATGAATGGTCAAGTAGTATAAAACTAAAACAACAAAAATGTATAAACACAACTATTTATTAATAGAACTCACAACGTAAAATATAAAACACAATTGACACTTAACAATCGTAAGTATATGAACACAAGTATAATATAAAGACTAAAAACTAGCAAAAGTAAAAAATGACCTTTATTCTCAATCGTGTATGCGATAAAAAGCGACGTAATCGTTCATGCGTAGTATATATAGTGTTTTTTTTCCCAATTCTCTCAATTTATAACAGAGCATGTCTGTTAGACTGCTACAAAATTTTAAATTTTTTACATTAAAATCAAGTTTTATGATCATCTTTTACAATTGTTTTCGGTGCGTGTTGTATATTTTAACTTTCAGACATTTTTATTGTAAACCAGACATTTGTTGGGACCTTTAAATTTCATTTATTTTTTAATACTTTAGCAATCAAAAATTTTAGTTTAATTTATGTTTGTTGCTATAAATTAGTTTTAATTTCTTAAAGGGCTTTTTCCTTTTTGTTTAATTAAGGTTGTTTTAAAATTATATATAACATAATAACAAACGATTTTCATTTAATTTTAGAAATTTTAAATTCTGAATATACATTCTGAAAACATGAACTTATCATCAGAAAAATATTAGTTTTTGTATCTGTTTATAACATATTTATAAATGTTCATAAAATTACATAAATTAAGTACTTCTTAAATTAAATATTAATTTTGAATAAAATCATTTATAAGTTAACAATCATTTACTCATTTGCAAATAAGTAAAACTGTTGTAGCATAATATTTTAATAGTTTTTTTAACAAATAAAAAGATTATTTGTAGTAGAACAGTTTTTGTATTTTGTTAAGCTCTGTTTAGGTTTTAGACAATCAACAGAAAATATTAATTATAATTATAAATCTAAATAGTGTAATGTTTGGTATGAAGCTGCAGTTTTTGTAAAAGTTTACCATGTTAAATCTATGCCCCTCAAAACCATACAATTTTTAGGTAATTTAGTTTTCAATGAAACTAAAGTTAACATAATACTTAAACTATAAATAAAGTAGTCTTTCCCTTAAGTACCACTTCTTAAGTACGTCGAACATTTAGTGTTTAATATACTACTTTTCATTTAGAATTTTATTATTTAAGCACACACTTCCTTTGAGCATTCACTTTTGGGCGGTGTTCATATTATGTACTCAAAAGTAATAGTTCTGTATTTAATTTTTGTATAAAATGGCAGTTTAAAATTAAAAAATATATAATGCTGAGTCTGCAAACCTAATGTAATGGTTTATCTTACTCTTATGAGCTATTTCCATAAGAGTTTTAAGGAAAAGAAATACTTTACCTATCTCAAGAAATAAAGTTTTTTAGTGATGTTTAATTCTTCTTAAATAAAACATTTAAAATAATTAAAAGGTATTATAGTAAAATAATTGATTAGTTTTACAAGTTTATATTTTGCAGAGTAAGTCAAATAAACAGTCTAAACTATTTTTGAATTATATATCACTATTCAAAATAATGATGACTTTTAAAGTATTTTTGTTATGTGCACTTAAGCACAAAAATATAGTTAATATTTAATATAATAGTTAATATAGATAAATAAAGTTATACATAGTTTGTTTTTATTTTTCAACAGAAAAAGTTCTTGACTTATTAAATGTTTTAAAAATTATTCATTGTTTAAAGTACTACTTAAGCATTTTTTATTTAATTTTTAAGCATTTTATCTTATAATGTGTTTTTCTCATAAAATTGTTTTTAATGAGTTTCAAACATTAAGATATATGTATATATACTTTAGTTCTAAGTTGTGGTCTCCTATTCAACTCTTTTATATACAATATAAATAAATAATTCCAAACAACTTCTTCAGTTGATGTTTTGCTCACTAAAGTGACAACTTCTTATTTCAATTCTTCATTTAAAGTGTCATGAGGTTATACTTTATTATTAATTTAAAATAAATTCATGTTTGGCTATTTGTTTAGTTATTAAGGTCTTTTCAGGCTAATACTATTTACTTAACTATCCAGTTTATTTTTAACTAAACTTACAACTTTTTATAGATCTTTCTAACTGTGTGACAAGTTTTCGTTTAAACATTTTATATTACAGGGTGTTAATTAGCTTAAAAAATTATACAAAACTTAATAAAAATAAATTTGTATTATATTATTACAAATTGAGACTATAAACTTAGGTCTTAAAAAGTACGCTGATAAATAAAACATAATAAAATCTCTCAGAAATTGTTGGAGTTCCTGTGTTATTATTATTTATTATTTAAAATTGATAAATACGTGAGAAAGTTTTAAAAACTAATACCAACGCATTTTAATTCAAAAAATAATTGTTCTAAGTTATGAATGTCGAACAATATTTTTTTAGTTGTAGAAAAGAAAATTATCTGCAGCATGTTTGATTTTTTAGCTAAAGAAACTGCATGAAAGAAATCAAAAAAAAATATTTTGTATTTCTGTAGTAGTTGCAGAAATACAAAATAATCATTGATATTTTCAATAGTTTTAAATGAAAGCTAGCTATAATGTTTGTAATTTGTTTTGTATGTAAAGTTTTAATAAGTATTTTTAGATAGATACTTTATAAAATTTTAAGTAAAGCATACAAATAAAAAGGTTATGAAAAGCTTATTCTAATTTAATTGATGTACTAGTTGCTTTTCATAGACCAGATTTTACAAGCTTTACTTTATCAATTTGTTGTGAGAAAAGCTGTAAGAAACTACTCAGGTTATTTCTTCCTCCTTAAGTTTTACCTATATTAATCAAAAAATTTAGTTTTTGGAAGTTTTTACAAGTTGAAATTCAACTTGTAAATTTAAAAGTTTTTACAAGTTGAAATTCAACTGTTGAATGATAAATAACTATGTTAATTCAAAGAGTGGTATTTTTATTGTTTTGTATTACTTTTAGTTATCATTTCTGTATCATGAAAACTCATTTAAAATATCTTATCTGTATAAGTATATTATTAAGATTATAGAATAGCATTATTATAAATTTTTTTAATTCAAGACTAAATTTAAATAAAATAACTTCAATTATTAAATTATGTTTTGCTACAAATAATTAAGCCACTTGTTTAATTCTTTGTCAAGGTAAATAAATTTTTTCTTACTGGTAGAAAAAAGTTTTGTACAAAATTGCAGTTTTTATATGTTTTTATCATTGGTGGCTGTCTAATGTGCACGAGCGAACAAAATTGCACGAGTGCACAAAATTGCACAAAAATATTAAAATATAAAATCTAGATTAGCTTTTGTCTAAATACTGTTCTTTTAACAAAAATACAAAAGGGAATATTAGGGCATTTTGAGAGCCTTATATCTAATAGTTCTATCATTTAACCTCACCTGCTTTTTTTACCCTAAAGCACATATTTTAGGGCGGATTAAAACAATATTCTAGAGAAGTTCTCTATATTTAGAACAAACTGTTTTTAAGGTTAATGCTATCAATACTTTAAGGCATATTTACGGGAATTTATAAAACATAAAATTGCACAAAGACTAATTTCCACGAGAAAACAAAATAGCACAACGATAAAATTGCATGAAGATACTTTTGCACGAAGAAACCTTTGCACGAGCAGACAATTTTGCACGGAGACATTTTTGCACGGGTCAAATTTTTTTTTTCTTAATTTCAAAATTACTATTTTTTTTTTTCTTATTTTTTTATTAGTATTTTATTTTAATTTAAATTGTTTTATTTTTTACTATCACTGTTACCCCTTACCCTTATTCTAAGTCGATAGATTTTTTTCAATAATTTATTTATCTTTTTTTTAGTATTAATTATTATTAGTTATTTTTTATATTTAATTTTACTATCGCTGTTACTCCTAACCTTTACCCTCGTTCAGTAACTTTTTTTTTTTTTTCGTTTTTCTTGTTTTTTTTTTTACTTTCGTGCAAAGATTTAACTCGTGCAAATTCGTCTTCGTGCTATTTTTTGCCCTCTTGCAAATTTGGCTTTGTGGAAGTTTGGCTTGGTGTAAGTTTGGCTTTGTGTAAGTTTGGCTTCGTGCAATTTTGTGCACTCGTGCAATTTTGTTCTCGTTCAAATTTGTCTTCGTGGTCTTAGACCTCTTCCCTTTTATCATAGTGATAAGCAACAAAATTATTTTGTTTAATCTATCCATGTACTTTTTTAATTTTCTTTTAATTCTTAAATTGAGACATTAATGTTTTATTGTTGAGGGTCTTAATGAAAATAACTTAGTTTTTAGTGTAGAACCTAGTACTTTATGTGTAAATTTTTTAATAAATATTAGTATGTACCAACAAATATTTTTTAATTGAGAAAGAGATCAAACCTCCAGAATTTTATTCCTTAAAACTTTGTAAAACTATTGTTGTTTTATACAAATATTCATTAGAAAAACTTATTTCTACCACATATGCATTGAAGGTTTAATGGTTAAACAATACAAATTTGTTTAAATAAACTACAATTTTAAGTAAAACTTAAAGCATAAGTTTGTTCTGATATATTTTAAATACCATCAAAACAGTTTGATGGACTCTAAACTACACTTTAAGTAGAAAAAATCATTTTTAATTTTATAAATGTTTATAGATTATAATTGCTAAAAATATCATGTGAATTAGGAAATGTATTTAAATAATTTATTTTTTGCTAAGTTTATCTACTATTGTGGTGTCAATTAACTTAGGATTAAATATTAACCAAGTTCAAAAGATTTTTCATTAGGTTTTGTCTAAGTTTTGCACACAAAATATCTTCGTATATTTTTGTGCTACTTATTATAAAACCATTTAACGCTTAGAGTAGAGGTTGGCAGCGTTATAATCGATGGGCCAAAAGATGTTGAAAAAACTAGTTCTTAGTGGGCCTAAAAATTTCAATTATTTTTAGTTCACAATTTATCAAATATGAAACAAGGTAATAGTTTTTTGTGCTTTTTTCAAATATATCCAGTGTAGATTTCAAACCTCCTGTACCTGAGACTTTTTTTTGTTTTGCTGTTCATTTTTTGATCAGAAACATCTAATGCAGGGTTTCTCAAAGTGGGCCAAGTGGCCTTCTTGTAGGCAATGACAAAAAAAATTGGGGCCCTGAGCTGTAAAAGTGCTACAGAAGGGCCATGAGGTTATAATTTGAAACTTACACAAGATATTCTAGGGTAATTAATAAAGAGCAAAAAAAAAGGTCTTAGGTGTTTTTATTGGTAGTATTGAAATTTACACAAGATATTCTAGACTTGATGATGAAGAGCATAAAAAGGTATTAATGTTAGTGATTTGAGTAATACTGTTTGAGAGGCAAATGCTTTTTAACTTTTGTTTAGTGGGTATTCTGAATAATAAGTTTGGAAACACTGATTTAATGTAAGCTTTAATGTTTGATTTAGGACAGATTTGCATGCTCGCGGGCCACAGTTTTACCTTTTGTAGGCCGATTTCACTTATAACTTGTAAATCCATATTAAATTATTGCGGTCCAGACATTTTTGTTCCACGGGCCGGACTCATCCGTATACTGCTTAAGTTGCTGTCTAAGTTGCACGAAAATACTTTTGCACATAGATATTTTTGCATGGGGGGATAAAATTGGACGAAGAATGTTAAAAACATTGCACTCAACAATATCAGATTTTTAATAAAGTATAAAAACATCTGAAGCATAGCTACCTTAAGATTTTCTTATAAAGAGGGGCAATTTTTTTTTTGACAAGGATGACTATAAAAGTAAATTTTATAAATCCTGTTATAAAAAAAAATTAAAAACTTTATAAGTTTCGTCATAATTAATATTATAAATCTTTTGATTTTTTTGTCAAACTTTTTCACATACACAGGGTTGCCAAATTATTTTGAAAAACGTATTACAGGATTTTAAAATTAATACCAAGTTTTTTAATTGACACGTTTTAAGATCTAATTTTAGACAAAATTTGATTAACGTACAAATCTGTTTTAAATGTGTAAGACATTAAAAAGATACAATAAATCTTGTTAAAATTTTTTTTTGATAAAAAAAAAATTCTTACGACAATTTTATTTTTATCTTTGTTGTATGTTTTTGTGTCAAATCAAAATTTAAAGATATTTAAAAGTTTTTTTAAATTCCAGGTTTTTCCAGGATTTTATTATTTTTTCTTTAAAATTCCAGGTTTCTTACAAAATATTTATAATCATTTTTTTCAAGGTTTTTAGACAAATTTATGAAATATAAGGTTTTTCCAAGATTCTTGGATTTGTGTCAACCCTGCATACATTGTTACTAAATATGTTGATTTCAAATTTTACTTAGGCATTATTTTACATTAATTAATAATAATATATCTTACAAAGAAAAAATAACTAAATTTTAAAACAAAAATTTTAGATTAGTTTATTCTTTTCTTTAAACTTATACTTGTACTTTTAGTAACATTTTTTTTGTAAAACTTATTGATTTAAAGAAATATTTTTGTTTTATTTTCTCAAAATATTTTTTAATCTAAACATTTAGTAACTTCTAAATTTCAGTGTGTTTTATACTCTGTAAACTTTTCAGTAATAATAGCTACTATAAAATATACATACTTGGTACTAAGACCCTTACTAAAAAGAAAACATTAAACCATTAAATTGTATAAACAATTTACTATATTTAAAAAACATTTAGCTGATCAAAAACTGATTTTAAGTAAATAATATTTGAGTAACTAGTAATATTTTGATCTTTTTGGTTTTATTATACCTTTTGTTTTTATTTTCACAACCGTAAAAAACTAATAACTAATTAAAAAATTATGATAAGTTGAACACCATGAACATTGAGCAGTCTTACAAAAGTGCATAAATTTGCAAATTAGAATAACTAGTAAATTTATTTGATAAATTACTAAATGGTAGGACTTGTTGCCAGTTTTTCAACTTTTATTTGAACTCATAACTAGGTTTAGCATTAACAAGGTAATATGAATGACTAGAACACATCATTGACATGATTTTTGTTGCTAAAATTTGTTTTTCATTTGTTTAAAAAAAAAACAGACTTCAATTTACAAACTCAATTAAGTTTTTTAATTCACTGTGTAGCTTAGTAGCACAAAAATTTACTAAAGTATTCTTTTAAGTTACAAAACTACTTATTATTTACTAAATAAAACTCAAATTTTGTATAATTCATTTCATTATTTTCACAGGATGTTTTACATTTTTTACAAAACTACTCGAGCGTAAGAAAAAACATTAAAACAATAATTCATTAATTAATATTCAAATATTTAAATATTAGTTATATATCAAGTCACAATGTCAAATAAAGCCAACTTTTATTTCATAAGTTTCTGGTTTTGTAAAAAACAACCATACAAAAGTATTTATTAACTTAAACAAACACAATCATTTAAATTAGTTTACAACAATTACCTTTATAAGTTAGTTATTAAACTTAATTTTAAATTATATTGTTTTGTCATTTTATCAGTAGTAATATATTAATATTTTTAGACTTGTAAACTTTCAAACTAGAAACTAAAAAACAAAAACTTATTAAAGTAAGTTTTAATATTAAAAATACTTGATTAACTAATTCTATATGTTAGTGCAATTGATAAAAAGAAAATATTAATTAAAATACTAGATCAGTAGTGTCACTTCATACGTTTTTTAAGTTTAAATTTCCTCCTTTAACTTCAACTTAGTTTACATTTATGTACACCACAAGGTTTACGAAAATCATATTTTTAATTGTTTGTAAATTATCAACTCGTTACTTTGTATAAATAAATGTTTTCATAAACATTCTTATTATTTATAGTATTAAATCCCTAAATCACTAAAACTAATCTTCCAGATACACTTAAAAAACAATTTTCTACACAGATTGTAGCAACACTCAATAATTCAGTATTTATGTTAAGCTTTAAAAATTCTAAATTAAATTGTGAAGGAGGTTTATGCATTTTGAAACTTTTTTTCTAAACTGTTTTATTTTAATAAATTTGTTCTAAATCAATAAAATTGTGTTGGAAATTAATACTATTATTTATTTTATGATTAATATTTATTAAGAATGATTTAAAAAATGTTCTTTTTTTTTGTAAAATCTACACATCAAACTTTATTCTATAATTTTTTTTGAAATTATCTGTTTCCTCATTATTGATTAGCTGAGAATTTTAAAAGCTTTTATAAAAGATTAAGTTACTCAATAACATATTATTCTAGTTAAGAGTTTGATTCCAAAACTTAATTACAAAAAAAAAGCATTATTTTGTTAATTTAAAACAATGTCATAAAAAGACTTATTAAAACTTTTTTTTTTCTGTTATATGCTTAATATTGACTGATTTAATTTTTAATTTGCAAAAATATTTTTTGAGTAAATGTGTAGCACCTTTTGTTAAAAACAATTGAAAAAATATTTTTTTTTTAATTTATATGTTGAACTAGCTGTACCTGATGAATTTTAATAATAATAGTTGAACCTAACTTTTAAAAAATTGATAAAACTTAAAATGTCAATTTTAACTTAAATACTATATGTTATTTATGATACAATAATATAACATACTCTAATTCAATTATAATAGACTAGTAGCCATCATAGTTTTTTTTATATGAAGGTGCTATTAAATTCCATTAAAAATTAAAGTAGTATAGAAAATGTGGTGGTTTGAACATTTCTGTTGATAAGGGTATATTAAATAGTACAGAGGCAACAATAACTTACACTAGATAAGTGATCTTCATGCTCTAAGTATACTAGGGTTTGTGTTGAGGTGAAAATAAAAAGGGTTTAAGATGTGTTTTAAGGAAAACTAAAAACTTATACGAGATTTTTAGAAGGTCTTACATTTAAGAGGAAAATATAATTAGCCGTTTTGATCTTGAGATGAATATATTATTGTTTCCAAGTTTAGTGTACGTGCACAGATTGGTATTATTGCTAAGACCATTGCACTAAATGATATGGAATTTGTAATAAAAAATTAAAAAGCGTGGGTCAAGTTACTTTAGGTCATTTTGTTAAGAGGGGCGATATTTTTTTGACAAGAGGATGATTATAAAAGTGAATTTTATAAATCCTATTTTAAATAAAAAAACTGAAATAGTTTATAGTTTTTCAAATAACTAAATATTTTGATATTTTTTACATACACAGAGTTGCCAAATGTTTTTGGAAATATTTTTAGAGACTTCTAAAATATCTTTCAAGTTTATTTTTATTTTTACGTTTACAAGTCTAATTTTAGATAAAATTAAATTAACGTTAAAATCTGTTTTAAATATTCTTCTTTAATATTTTTTTAATCCTTTTTATATATGTTTTTCTGTCAAATCGAAATTTTACTAATTAACATGTAAATGTCGTTTAAAATACCCAGAAAACGTTTATCATTGCAAGGGGTAGAGTTTAAGACTGATGTTTTTTTACCATAAAAAAAATTCCAGGTTTTTTCAGGTTTTTTAGTAACATATCTTTAAAATTACAGGTTTATTACAAAATATACCGAAATCAGTTATTGAAGGGTTTTAGTCTAATTTGTCAAGTATAAGGTTTTTCCAGAATTCCAGGATTTTCTGCATACACTGTTTGTTATTAACTTAGTTGTTTCCATATTTTACGTAGGCTCTTAAGTTAAAAAATGATAATATATTTCACATGAAAAAACTAACTAAACTTTTAAATAAAAACTTTAGATTTTTTTTTTACCTGTTAAACCTATACTTTTAGTTACATCTAAAGTTTGTAAAGTTTATTGATTTAAAGAATGATTTTTTAAAGTTTTCAACTCAGAGAGTTTTCAAAACCATCATTAGAATCCCTGCACCATCAGGCAAATATTTAAGAATAATTCAAATATATTTTAATTTAATTGTATAAGTCTAAACATTTTTTTTAGTGAAATTTCAAATTTTATAGATTAATTTACTTTAAAAAATATATTAATTATAAATAGAAATATAAATGTAAAGAGTTTAGAATTTAAAAGAAAAATTTCTAAGAACTCTTTCTTTACTAATATTTAAATCAAAATTGAAATTCTTCTTACAAAATTTTGTTCTAGTTTAAATAATTTATAGTAGTGTTTCTTAATAAAAAGGTTAATTTTTTATAGAGTAAGTTAGTTATGTATGTAACAGTTGAAGAAATAAAAAACATATTTTCATTGGAAGAAAAAATTTAAATACTTTGATATAAAATTTGTAAATTCATAATTTTTTTCTAGTTCTTTTAGTTTTTAATTTGTCTAAATTTAATACAGCGTAGTAAATAAAAAAAATGTATAACTACTTATACGTTTTTGTTACTACTTATAGGTTTTTTTTTAGTTTGTAAGCAGAAAATAGCATTTTAAACACAGAGTTTTTCATCTAAGTATTGCGTAGTACGCACAATACGTACTTAACTGGCAGTGCATACCTAAGAAATGCGTACTTAAGCGGCAAATTAAGAATAAAAAAAATTGTGAAAATCCTTTGAAAAATTTCTAGACACGCCCCTGGTTCTTACTAAAGTTTATGCGGGCCTGGCAATTAACTGACTTATCGCGCTTATAAAAATATCGGTGACGGTTACTTAAGCTAATGTTTAGAGTTGACTTAGCTAAGTCAATTTATCAAACGAATTTAAACTTATACTATCATTTAACTTATCCTTAGTTATCATTATCCTTAGTCAGACTGAGCTTAAAAATACTTAAAACATTCTGAGTTATCATGACATTTACTGAGTCATACTAAAGTTTTCCAAAACTTCATTTAGTCCTGAGTTATCCTGAGTGTGTGGAAAGATTTTACTAAATATTTCTGATACAAAACAAAATGTTTGAAAGATAAATTTTTTAAGGTCAACTTTTTCAATGCTTTTAAAAATTCACAAGAAATACAACTTTTCACTTATCTTAAAGTCAGTTTTTCTAAGATCTTTAGGGAATAGCATTTTTTAAATATTACAAACAGTTGGCAGAAAGAAATTTTTTTTAAATATCATTTAAAATTTAATTTAAAACAAAATAAACTTAAATTTAAAATTAATCAATTATGTCTTTTAGACTAAAAATTGATTGAAAAAATTCTGTATTACAAGTTTCTACAAATTTATTCATGATGTGACTAAAGAAATTTTAAAATAACTTGCTACAAAAATTGATTACTTTTTAAACTTTATGGCTGAAAATATAACAAAGTTTGATTTGTTTGTTATCTTAATAAAAAAAAATTATTAAAAAAAAAATTAAGTTTAGTTAATTTAAACAATGATTTTTGTACAGTTAGATTAAAACTGTAATCACAGTATGAACTGATTGTTTATTATTTGTTTTTTTTTTTTTTTTTTTTTTTTGTAATTTTTCTTTTAAATTATGTTGTTAGTATTTTTTACTTTTATTATAAATTTATTTTTATTTTGTTAGCAGTTGTTTATTGCTATTTTTACTACAGTTTGTTTATTCTTAAATCATTATCACTATAAAACAGGTTTAGCTTTATGGTTTGTTAACAAAATATTAGCATTTGTCTATCTAAAAAAATCTGTCATAAGGTTATACTATTGCGGTGCACTAACTAGTTGCGCACTGTTTCAGTCTAAATTCTTATGAAGTTAATGAAGTTATAAAATTTTTCCTTATGGAGTTTTTCATCAACATCGGTGCGCATTTGCAATTACGCACCGAATCAGTATACTGGGTAATTTCCCTAACTTGTCACTAATTGGTATTCGAATTTTCGTTTTACTTTTCGAATAGTAGAAAAACATAGTTGACAAAAGGCAAATTAAGCAGAAAAAATAAACAATAAAGGATAAAGATATTGCATTTTTTTTACTTCATTTTTTTTTTGTGGCACGCATGCGCCAGCGTCCCTCCCCACGCTACGCCCCTGGTTCCTACCATTTGAAACTTAAAATTATTAATAACTAATTTATAATATTTTTTTTTGTTTTTAGATTAAAAAGTTTAATGTCTTAAAATTAAATAACACTATTAAACTAAATTTTATTCATTTAAGGTAGAACTACTTATTCGTAGTAATAAACATTTTTTATACAGCTTAATGTTATTATAACTTACTTTTATTACAAAACGTTTTATCATTAATTTGAAATTCATTTTTAAAAAACGTCTCATGAACATCAAAAGTAAAGTATCAAAACAACTGTTAAAGCTTTTACTGAATCAAGAGAAATTATTTACTTTTATATTAAATTTAAACAGTCGTATCGATAACAAAAAAATACTAAAAACTAAGAACTGTTAAAATTAAGTTTTTTAACTAAACAGAAATCTCTATTTTTATTTAAATAAAAATATAATCACGATCGGCACTTATTTTTTATTCGAAAGGTATTAAAATAGTTTTAAAAAACACAATAGTTTATAGTACAAAAAAGTTTTAAAAATTTTAAATAAGCCTGAGTTAAAAATAAAAATAAAAATGAAGTTTTAAATATATATTTCTACAGAAGACAATGAAAACTACATTTGTTTTATTTATGTATATATGCCTGCTAAATAATTATTTAAAATTAACTGTGTAAATTAAATAAAACTGAATTATTAAAACATGAGCTGAGTATGAAATGTTTATCTCTTTTAAACTAAATAAACTCCAATTTATTTCAATGTCAAACAAAAAATAGTCTTTGTTTTCAAGAAAGTGATAAACTTGCTGAAAAAGCTTGAGTTTATTATAAATTTTAAAAAAATTTAAACTAGCTTGGGTTAAACTTAAATTTTGAAAAATAACCTTAATCTCGGCAACCCTGTTTATCAAAAATTTAAACTCTGAATGTCAATGTTTAAAACTTAGTAAGAAAATTGCAGCTGAAAGTTTGAACATTTTTTTGAAATTTTTTACTTTTGTAATTGTTATAAAGAACTTAAAAAAGTATTTTTTAAATACTTTTATATCTAAACTAGTTTTTATTAGCTTTTAGATTTATTTTGATAAAAATGTCAGTATCTTAGTTAGCATTTATTACGAAAACATGAAATTATTTATTTTTATGAAAAGCTGTGCAAATATAACAACAATAAAAAAACGTTTTTTTTAACGGTAAATAGATTTTTTAATTCTAAAATTTATATCTTTATATAGAATTTAAAAATAATAGCTATTTTATTAACGAGAACGTCAGTTTAAATTTTAAAGTCAACTAAAATAGTGCACATAATCCTTAATAATAGTGTAAACTCAAAAAAATTTTACTTCTTTTCACTATATACACGGCGAAAAGTTTTTCAGGTCACTAACTCAATATATGTATAGTTATTAATTATAATTTAGAGTTATTAAAATAATAGATTAAACGGTCTCATTTATTAATTAATATTTTATTTAGATTTTTAAAATCAATTTTTTTTTTATATTTTAGTATGTTTATTAAACGATAAAAAACAATCAACAAAATTTGGTTCAGGTTTACAAACAAAAAATTAATTATCTAACTAAGTTTTTACGTATAAAAACTTTTAATCTAGGTGATAAAACGTTTCTAAGGAAGTTTTTTAAATCTACTAGTTTTATTAGGCTGTAAAGTTCAAAGAAAAACTTTAAATGATATGTATTTATTTTAGATATTTCAAAAAGGTTTGATCCATTACCTATTTTATTATGCTATTGTAAATAAATCATTTAACAAAAACTTTAAATTAGACAATAACTTAAATGAAAAGTTTTTTTTTTTTCTGTCTTCTTTTTATATATAGATCTTATTTTTTACAATAAGAGTTTTAAAAAAGTACTAATTAACATATCAAATTGTTATATCTCAAAAAAGTCTAAAAAAATTAACCAAAAAGAGAGGTTTATTTTTAGTATTTCTAATTTAAACAAAAAGAATAAATGTTATTAACACTTTTGTTGTCAACAATCTTATTTACTAAATATTAGTTTGTAGTTGCTATTAATAAACATTGTAGATTTGAGGTACCTTCAGACATGAGAAGTCTTCGGTTATTTTACAAGATTTTACAGTCCACTCATCGTTGTCAACATCATATACATCAACTCTTTTTGAATTCTTCCCGAAAATCATAGCTTTACTTCCAATTGATACAGCTGAATGCTTTGTCGCGTTACTAAAATCAAACTTAAAAGGTCTGGACGGTGGCTTTATCAACACAAACTTATTTGAAATTGTATCGTACAACTCACAGCTGTTCAAATTCAAAGTATATCTTATACCACCAACTGCAATCATCTTGTTTTTCAAAGAAACTAAACTGTGTCCGTTTCTCTGCTCCACCATACTGGCCATGTAGGACAATTTATCAGAAGTGTAATCATACGACTCAACAGTGTTTAAAGCTATAGAACGCCACAAAAAATTGAAGACTTATTAATTTCGATGTTTTCAAATACAACTTTCCATCCATTGGTTTCAGTTAAATACTTGACCACATTGTATTTGGAATACATGCGTTCAAAACGATAGAGCTCTCCGTTAAAGAGTTTTTGGCCATACCATTGTTTATTGTTGCTTTTCGTTTCAGTTTTTATATTTCTGAGAGTTTTTCCGTTAATTTGAACTTTATTCCTGCTTCGTTCTTCACATAAAAGAAACCTAAACACCTTCTGGTTACAGTATCTATGTGTTTGGTACGCTTTTGACTTGTTTAGATAGAAATTTTCTTTGTTATCTAAAATGCTCTTTATAAGTTTAAGACATGAATCGTTTTTATGAAACGAGGACAAATCACGTGATACTTCACTGTGACTCAGTAAACATTTTAAAGTATCTTCAGATAACAAGGGCAAGCGGATCTTTAAAAGAAGGTCTTCTGCGAATTTGCTTCGTATTCCGATTTTATAACTAATCCACTTATTCGCTACATGATAAACTTCTATTTCTGAAGTATTGTATAGCTTAGAACTAGCAAGAATTTTTGATATATTAGCAAAACTTAATTCCATAAAACAATTTTGTTTACGTACAGTTGTAAAAGCGCTTTCTATGTGGCTTAATAGACTCTTCGAAGTACTTAGTTGGTTAAAATAATTAACTAGCTGATATAACGAGAGTAAATTTTGTACGTTAATTTTGTTATTAACGTAGTTAGCTAAATTATTTTTTACATCTTCATTCGAAAAAAGAATACTTTGCTTTAGAACTGGTATGATATTGCTTATTTCTATACCTCTCATACCTAAAAATTGTTTTTAATAATAGAGATATAAATGTAAAACTTGTATTACCTTTTATTTTTAATTAAGTTATTTGAAGATAAACTTTTTACTTGATTATTTTCAAAGTGTTAAGTATACAATTTAAAATTAAGTACTTAAATAGATATGTATGCAGAAGTATAAAAAACAATATACAACTGATTTTGTTAAAAAATAGATTCTAAAATGAATGTTCAAACTGTAAAAAGAAAGCAAAAATAATCGCTACATGATACTTTAAAGAGTTTCATTGTTTTTAAATGAGACAAATTTCCTTTGGTCACATTCACAAATTCACAGCTTGTAGTACAAGTTGGTTGTTGCCCTCCACATAATCTTTTGCCCGTGTTTGAAATGTCATTGTGACTTTCTGCCGACAAATTTCTCTTGTGTTTATTAGAACCCATTAAAGTAGACTAGATTGAACTTTAACAAAAATCTAAATAAAAACAGTATGCCATGAATTTATGAAAATTTAGTTTGAAAACTTATGGTCAAAACATAAAATTATAATTCAAAAATAAGTTATAAGGTGTAGATTGTTGTACATTCAATTTATTGGTACTACTCATCATAATTAAATCATTCCTTATTTAATTATTATCTTATAAGTACTATATTCTACTATGGACTACTTTTTACAATAAGACATGACACTTAGGGTTTATTTATTATACAAAAGAACCACAAAACACTATTATAACAAAACTATTTCAAAAACATAAGTCACTTTTATAATCAACTTGGAATAAATAAAATTAACAAACAATTTAAGTTAAAATACTTTAAAACTTGAACGATATTGTAACCTATGGATGTAGGTAAATTAAATAATGAATTTAACTTATACTAAATGATAATACTAAATAACACTTTGAGTTATTCTTTATAAAACTAAAACTCACAAATATATAAAGAACATCTATAGAAACAATAGAAACTATTTTAAGAGGCAGTTAAAAATTTACACAACAATCAATCTAACAAGAATATACTTTAAGAATTTATAAAAAAATTAAAGCTTAACAACTTAGGATTTATATAAAGATTAATTAAAAAGTTATATAGTTGAAAAAATTCTTTAAATAACACAAGAAAACATTATAAATGTTTATTCTACATGAATAACATGTTTACTGCAGCAGGCCGTGGCTAGAATGTTCCCAACACTCTGTGTAGCTGGTTTATATAGCAATGTTCTTAACCTTATTCAACATTTCACAGGAATTTCTCTTAAACGCTTGAATGAACAAGAATTTTAGCTCAAAACTTTCATTAAAATCTAAACAGTTATCAAGTGAAATTTGATATCCTGTTACAATGTGAACTATATAATGTTCAAAAACTCGAAAAAAATTAAATATTGGTCAATTAATAATTCTAATACTTAAAGTACAAAAACACACTAATAGATTTACTTGCAATTATATCTACACAATATGTGTCTAATTTTCAGTCTATATTATCAAACCACTTCATCCATTGAAAACATTGTCTGAGATACTTGCGTTCTGGTTGACTGAATTTGTAGCACTCAGCACTTCACCTTGCGCAAGTGAACTAAAAAAGATTTCATTGTTGTTTTTTATATCTTGATATATAAGATAGATGCAATCCATTGCACTTCTTCCCCGTTTGGAAGAGCATTTCAACTCTACCCTCTTCTTCCCTCTTATTGGCAGATTTTAAATTAAATGTTTCTCCTAAGTCTAATTGGTTACAAGAAAAACAAAAAATCTAATACAGTTAAATAAAAACTACATAAATTCAAACTAAGTTATTTGAGAATTCTAAGTAGTTACTACTTAGATAAAAAATATTTATAATATGTTTTTTAAATGTTCAATAACTTAATTTTTACTATTTGTCAGAAATATGCAGAAACTTATATCAAAATAATCAATATAAAAATATCTTAGACAAAATAACTAAAAAACTGAAGCTAAAATTTTAGTATTTACATAAAAATAAAAATAAATACGAATAATCACAAAAAAGCATCACTTAACTGTCATTTCTAACCAGTCCCTAAATACTACTAGCAACAAGAGATTTTATTATAGCATATAATTTTAACATAAAAAGCGAAAAAAAAAAGAAGTAGATTAAACAATTGTAATTAATAGTATATTACTAATATACAAAAGAAAACATTAACTAAAAAAATTAAATAAGTTTTATATTGTTAGAAAAATTAAAATTGTATTAGCTTGTTGTTTGTTTAGTTAAATTTTAAAAACTATTTAAGACCTTAGTAATAGTCATACAAACTGTAATTATTTTGGTGTAGTAAGAAATTTCAAATTATCTACATTTATGATATAAGTAGTTATTTAGATAACAATTAATAAACAGTTAAGTCGTTTCTGTTTTAAAGATGCTATTAGTTTTTATAAAAAATAATATAAAAGAAAAATACCACTAATTTTTAACGTAAAAGTAAAGTGTCATATATGTTTTAGAGAATGGTTTAGATACTTTGTTTTTTAATTTTTTTTAAACTTTATTTTTAAAGAAAATAATTTGCTTTGATGCAGTTAAATAGATCATATTTTTATACCGAACACATTATGTTTTTTACTACTATTTTTTTTTGCAACTAAATTTAAAAATTATTTTTTTCCAAAAAACTTAAAACACTACTTGAGATTAGTAATTTAAGTTTTACTTTTACAGTTTAAAAACTTTTTAAGAAAATAATAAGTATTAAAAATATTTCAAGTAGGTATTTATAATTACTTTGTTTAGAAGTATGAGTGTTAGAGTATTTATAAATTTTAAAGTGATTTACTTGCGAAAAAAATACAAGTAAATGCTTAGTTTTACAAATAAATCTTTTTTAATTTTTCTAGAAAAGACAGCGTTTGTTATAAGCTATGTCGTTTTTTTATTGTTGAATTCGTTAGAGGTTGAACTTTCTTATAGTTAGAAAATTAAGGTCAGCAGTTAAAATTTTATTATTAAATAAAAAAACATCATTTTAATTGTAATAAAGACACTTACGCCTAATAAGGTGTATTTATTTTGCTCTGGTAGTAAACGAACAATTTAATAACGAATATCACAATAAAAAATGTAATATCAAAATGAAAAGCATGAGTTGTGTAAATAATATATTTAGTTAATATTCATGGATACACTAATGCTCAAGATTGCTTAGAATTGCAAGATTAAATCAATTTTGATTAAAATTTTAGTTTTGACCTTCTATTCTAGATGTGGTTATGCTTAATTTTAGGTGAGAACGCTTTGGTTCAATATGCAGAAATTTTTCAGCTTTATTTTCAATTTCAATTTTATTTTTTTATTTACCAGTGTCATTTCAACAATGTGGTTTTTAAACTTTTTGTATTCTTTTAGTACAGGGTTGCCACTTTACCTAGAATCCTGGAAAAACCTGGAATTTTTGAAAAAAATCACTAAAAAACCTGGAAAAACCTAGAATTTTAACAATTTTCACATGTTCATTATTAAAATTTGACTCAAAAAACTTATTATTTAAATTAAAAAAAAATGTCATCATCAATAATTTTCTTATTTAAAAGCATATTCAAAGTAGCTTTACAGTATCTTTTCTATTTTATACAATTTAATACAGTTTCTTACCTTAAACTTAACTTTTAATTAAAAATAGACCCAAAATGTGTACCTTAAAAATCCTGAAAGAATTTTTGAAAACCTGGAAAAAATTTTGAAAAACAAGTGGCAACTCTGTTTAGTATCATGGTTTATGTATGCATATATTTGTGAAACTTAGTATTAAAAAAAAAAGAGCAAAAAAGCCCTCCTAACTTGCCCAAAATTAACTTGTTTTGTTATGTTTATCTAATAATGTAAAATATAATTTGAAATGACACTATCATTAGAGTTAAATAAAGCCTAACTAAACAAGTTAATATTTATACCAAGTTTACACCAATATATAACTACACCATAAACCTAAAAGAGTATGAAAAAGTTTAAATGTTGCATTGTTGAAATGACTCTATTATATTATTTTAAGAGTCACCTAAGGTGCCAGCTAAAATTACATTAAGTTATATAAAAATAATATAAATAAATTTCAAAATAAAATTGAAAATCATTGAAAATGAAGCTGAAAAATTTCTGTATATTGCACCAAAGCATGCTCACCTAAAGTTAAGCATAACCTTAGATTTTTCTCTGAAGGCTATTTGAATTTAGTTAAAGTCAGAGTTGTCAAAAAAAAAGCGTGGAAGTTGACAAAAGAGGAAAAATGAAAAACTTAAATTAGATAAAAAAAAAGTTGTACAAAAACATTAAACTTGTTTGAACTTCCAGAAATATTTGTTTTTGCAAGGGTTTGAGACTAGTGGATTTTTACCACAATAACAAATGAATAAATTTTATATTTTCTTAACTTAAGACTTGACAAAAATCTAATTAGAAATTCTCTTGTTGTTATGGCACCAATAATGAAATTTTTTATTCAAAAAGATAACATTTAAAGGTCTCAAGTTATTGATAAGGAGAATAATATTACATCCAATATTTTATTATTATAAAAAAATTCAAAACGATCCTTCACTTAAAAATAAAAAGATCATCAGTAATTAATAAAGTCTGGGAAATATGTTAAACATGTAAGAAGACAGTAGGCTGAACTTAGATTAAAACTGTCAATAAGACATGACAACAAACGAAAAGAAGATGGCTGGTAATTTAGCAATAATCACAAAACTATTAGGCTATTTAATAAATGAATATATTTTAAGGTTAGAAAACAGTTTTCAAAAAAAGAAAATTAAGGTTGTTTTAATTAAATTGTAATTAATCGAACTTACTAAAAATGTACTGGACTGATAAACTTATTAAGTAGAAAAGAGTTCTTATACACAGTAGATAATAGAGATAACACTAAAATACTTTAGCAAAAAATGTTGTTGATTTTGTCTGCAAGTGGAAAAGTACAGGACTTAACAAACGGGTCATTATTTTTAAACTTTTTTCCAGTTGTATATGTGTTGGTCATGGATTTTGATCTTGCAAGGCTTAACTCAGAGAGTTTCCAAAGCTGTCTAAAGACCCAAGGCCAACATATTTTTTAGTCTTTTACAACTTAAAAATAAGGAAAAGCATTATAATTCAGAACATCTTACAGAAAGAAATACATATATTTTCTTGTGATATCAAAATTAAAATTTTATAGGCAAATGTACTTAGAACTCTACACAGTTTAAAAACAACAACTACTTATGTAATAACACAACAATCTCAGCTATCTGTTGTAAAATAGTTTTCACACTAATCATAAATAATTATTAGAATTTTTAGATAGTAAACTGATGTAAACTTTTCATAACTGATCACCACTAGGTTGTGAAAAGACCATTTTTGTGTATGGGTTACTTTTCCAGCTACTTCACCAGTATGCTATATATAGGTCCTTATTTTTATCACTTGGTCAACACAAAAAAAATTAAAGAGTTGACTAATAATTTTTAGCTTCATTAAAAAAAAAATCAATATTAAACACAAGAAATAATTTTTTTTAAATAATAAACTATATAGTTATCTATAAAACACATAAATTACATCTGGTTCTTGTCCTTTTCTTATTTTTGCACAAAATAACATTTTTTTATTATGATTTTTTTTTTTTAATTTTTGTTAGTGTATTTATAAGTATTTTAAGATTAACAAAGTATATAGGCATATGTATACAAAAACTAAAATTGGCATTTGTATGAAAGTTTGAAGTAAAAAATATAATTTAATAAACTGCAAAATCTTAAATTAATTTTGAGATATAGCTATTAAAAAAAAATCTGCTACATTAATGGACTACCATTAACTTACCTGGAAATTAAAAAAAATAAAATTATTCTTTTTCATTTTTCAAGCTTTTGGACCGTATTTTTTTGGAAATGTTTCTTGCATTATAATAAGTAATCCTATGAAAAATTAAAAAAAGTTACTTGAAAATATTAAAAAATCTGTGAAAATTTTTGTTTAAAGAGTAAAAGCTTCTTATGAAGTTTAAAAGATTGATAAAAACTATAGGAGAAAAAAGATTTTTAGCAAAATTTTTATTTACAATTTTAATTTTCCCCTTTGTAAGAACCATATTGAACTTTTGACTTTGTCTTCTTATATCTCAAAAACTAGTTTTCATTGTATTAAACAATACAAAGCAACTTTTAGCTAAGTTTACAGCTAGAACAACATGTAAAAAATGTACATAACTCCTCTATGCCTTTAGTACTAAATATATTCTTAATTTCATTCACAAATAGCAAATTTATTAATGTTTCATAATTTATGAGTTAGCAACTTTGATCAAAAGTTATTGTTATCTTTTGTTGGTCAGTTATATTTTTAGCCTTATTATCTATACATAAAAATGAAAACTTTAGGCTTTGCCATTTTCTTTTTCATAAATTCTCATAGTTCATCAAAATACTTAAAATAAAAAATATTAATATAAGTTTGTCAAATATAAATCTGGAATTAGTTTAAATATGTAGCAAAAGGTTTTTTATGTTTATTAAAAATAACCAACTGAAACTAACAACAATTTTTACTTGATTTAATGGCTGTTTATGTTAATCAGGGTTGCCAAAAATCCTGAAACCCTGGAAAAACTTAAAGTTTGATAGTTTATGTAAAATAAAACTTTTAAAACATGGACTTATGAACAATAATCACTAAAAAAACTTTTTATATTTACAGTTAAAGTATTAAAATTTTGATAATATTCAAAAAATCTATCATGTGCAATAATTTATTTTATATCATTTAGAATTTTATTTATTGTAGTTATAAAACATATTTAAAGTAGCATTACAATCTTTTCAATATTTTTATACTATTAAGTCAGTATGTTAGCTTAAACTTAGTTTTTTATTAAAAGTTTACAAAAAAACTTGTACTTTCAAAAATCTAGAAATTCAGAAAATCTTGAAAATGTTTTCAAAAAACCTTAGTCAAACCTGGTTATATCAACTTAGAAGCTTTTGAACAATTATATGAGTCAATCTCTCAATAAGTTGATTTAAAGTGTTAGTGCAGGTTGAAACATAATAAAACAAAATCTAAATATCAGTACAGTTTGTTTCAAGTTGTTTAAATGTATAAAAGTTTTTTTTTTGACTTTGTATTAAATTCCTATTAGAAGTTGTCAAAAAAAGTTGTATTTTAAAAACCTGGAAGAAATTCAGAGAACCTGAAGAAAAAATTCAAAATACTTGAAGAATCAATGTAAGATTTTAATTATTATGAAGCTGAAAGTGTCTTAAATAAGACTAACTTCTTTAAACTGTAAAAAACTCCCTTGTGGCCTCTGCTTGACTTTAATAGATATGATCAGTTCTAGATTGCAGTGTTGCCACTCTTTTAGTCAAAAACGCTAGCCTGATTGACCAAAACCAAATATGAGTTTCATCAAGTTAGCCTCAATTTATGATAAAACTGTATATTGATAATTTATGCTAAAAACTGAACCATGCATAATGAATGAACCATAAACCAATAAAAATAAAACATGCATAAAGTATTTATACCAAAATAGTATCTATAAGATTTAAGAAAAACACAACTTTTGAGACAAATAAGACTTTATGTCAAAAGAACTAGCCTGAGTTTTGTAGAAAAAGTTTAAACAAGCATGAATCTGTCTAACTTTTCAAATTTTTTTAAAGCGGTTAGAGTAGCCTGAGTGTGTGGCAACCCTGAGGTAAAAGCAAAAAGGTAAACAAGTTTACACTATTAGCTGAACTCTTTTATCAAACAGAAACTTTACTTCTATTTATAGATTATCTGATTATAATTATGAATACTGAATGAATAAACTAAGTGTTAGAATGTTGGCATTCAATAAAAAAGAGCAGAAAATTGTTTTAAAGTTTTGAAAACAGTTAATAAATTTAAAATTGTATATGTAAATGAACTAAAAATATGCATTAAGATATTACAATTGTTAACTTAAAAAAATAAGTTTTTATCCTGCAGACTTTTGTTTACTTAAAGTATAGTACCACAATATTTATCACATTAAAGCAGATTTTTTTACTCTGTCTAATAGGATATGTGATTTTTTTATTATAGTTTTGATTTGACTAAAAAGTTACCATTAGATTTCAGCCATTGACCAAGACTTTACAATAGTGTTTTTTTCTTAAAAAAATTAGTTTTAACAAAAAAAAAAAGATACTTTCCAAGTTTTAAATCATCTGAATTTATTTAATTTACATTTCAACGTTTACTATATAATTTAATACTTTAAACCAAAAAAGTATTAAACATAAATATTTGAAGATAAATTTGATAGAGTTTAGACTTGATAAAGAAGTTATTTAAAGCAATATTACTGGTGTATTAAAAGTTTTACTTAAAACCATTAAGATTTAAAATAAAAATATTATAATTACTATTTTTATCAATACATTATCACATATTTACTATAATAAAAAAAATTATAACAAAGCAGAAAAAATTTACCATATTTCTGAAGTTTTTTGATAGAAGTTATACTTAAGGCCATAGGGGGGGGGGGTCAAATAAATTTTTTTACAAAAATTAATTTTGGCTTTTATATGAAAGCTTTAAATACAAACTACAAGCCTGTTTTTATAGAATTCAAAAATATTATTTAACTTTCGAGATATTTTATTTTTTGTAAAAAGTTTCCAATACAAATGTATGGACCGCAAATTTTTTGAGCTCAATTTTCTTGTAAATTTAAAAATTCACTAAAAATCTATCTCCTTCATTTTTCAAGCAATCTTCTTCAAATTTTCTAGAAATGTTCCTTATATTAAATGGAAAAAAAATACTTTAGAATTTTTATAATGTAAAAAAAAAAAAAAAATTATCACAAAAATTAAAAATAAGTGTTTTTTTTTTAAATATTATTAAAATTTTTTTTTTTTAAATCCCAAAGTAACGTTTTTTGTTATTGTATAAAGATTAGACTGTGAAAGTTTGAAGAAGATTGCTTGAAAAATGTAGGAGGAGATAGATTTTAAACAAAATAGTCTTTTTTTGCTGCCCGACTTTAACTGGTCATATCTCAAAAAATAATTTGAATTTTTTAAAACCATAAAAAGCATCTTAAAGCTTAGAAAAAATTATATAAAATAAGATCAACTTCTAAAAAACATGGCTTCCCCTCTATGGCCTTAATGCTCTTACAAAACAAATAAAGTTATTTATATATGGTGTATACTTAAAACTGCCTAATATAAGTTTAAAGCTTTTGTATCTGAAATGAAGTTTTAAAATATACAACCCACTAATAATTAACTTATGTTTAGATATACAATATAAAAAATGTCTGACAGCGATACTGGATTTACACTGAACATCAACTTTGAGGAGCCTTCCTCCAGATCTAAAGCTAAAAATAAAGTGAGTAAAAGTAGAAAGAAGCGAATCCAAAGTAGAAGAAGGGCAAAAATAAATAAAAATGAGAAAAATAAACAACTAAACTCAACAGACAATACAAAAAATAAAGATGTGAGTAAACAAAACCAGGTTAATAAAGCAAAATCAATTGATTCTTCCTCAAAAGAAAGCACAAACAAAGATAGTGCTAATAAAAATGAAAAATCTTTAGAAAAGAAAGAAAAATTCAGTGTGCCAAAGAGTGCTAAAAAAAATCAAAACAAAAGCAATCCAAGTTTGAACAAAAGCTTACATAATTCTACTCCTGGTAAAAAGGGAAAGCAAAAGACCTCTCTTTTTGGTGGAAATCCCGAGCTCCCAGTGATCAAAACTTCTCACACTGAAAAGCCTGTTGTGGTTGAAACTGACAAAACCTCTTTCGCTGAACTTGAAGAAGTTGGCAGTGAACTGACCTCGTACCTCGTTGATAAGATGAACTTTAAAGAAATGACCACGGTTCAACGGAAGTCGTTGCCAGTTCTACTTTCAGAAGACAACACTGATGTCCTTATGCGATCGCCCACAGGTTTTGCATATGTTTTTGTAGTTTGAACTTATGTTGTCATAAAAAGTTTAAACCTTTACTAGAAATTAAATATTTAAGAGTGTTTTTAGATTTTTATTTTAAAAGTTAAATATATATTTTCAAACACTTTTATTTATTTCAACTCACCTAATGTTTTTTACACTATCTTGTTATAATCTTTAAGGCCATAGGGTGGTGAGGCACTATTTTACATATTGATCTTAATTTAAAAATATTTAATATAGCTGAATTGCATTTTTAATGTTATGTAAAATTCAAACTACTTTTTGAGATATTAGAGTACCGAACAAAGTCTTAAGAGTTATGTAGTTTAGTAGTTATGGAAGATCTGGGGTAAAAAGACTATTCCATTAAAAATATATCTTTTCCTACAGTTTTTAAGCAATTGTTCTGAAATTTTCTCAGTTTTATCTCAACTTAATAATAAATTTGTAGCAATTTTTTTAAATTTATGAGTAAAATTTTTTTTTTGATGACTTTAATGATTTTTTTTTACTTTTGTCCTAAATTTCTTAAATTGGAATATTAAAAGAATGTTAAAATATGATTTTTTTCTGTTGTTGCAAGTAACACTTCAAAAAAGATTTTTGGTTAATTAATTAAAAATGAAGGAATATTTTCAAATATTCAAAAACCAATCAGCAATAAAAAATTTCTCCTTCATAAGTTTGTATCTCTTAATGAATTTGTTTTTATTTCTGTGAAAAGTATCTTATAGTAAGTAATTTAAACTTTTATTTAAGGTCCAATGTTAATTTTATTAAGCAATAATGTTTGACCCCCTATGGCTTTACAATGATGGCTTTGAAAATATGTGAATTTTTAATTACTTAAAAAGAAACTTTATTTAACTTTTTATATTTTGTTTAACTTTTAAGTGACATTTTAAGCTATAATATATAATAACATACTAAATACTGTTTGCACAACATACAATTGAAATATTTGTCTGTATTTTTATATACTTAAAATTGTTACAAATAACTAGTAATAAATACTTTAAAAACCTTATTGAATCAGATTTGTTGATGTAGAAAACAAAATTTCTACTTTTTTATTCTTTGCACATATTTGTTTAAATTTAACTTGCTTTTATTACATCAGTTAACACTAGGTTTTTTCAAAATGAAACACATGTTAAAATTTAACTGTAGTACAAATTTATAAAACTCACTTTGAATTAGCCTTTTTTGTTAAAAAAAAACAGGTTATCTCTTTTTACATAATTGTATTAGCAGTGTATTATTTTAATGTACTCCAGTTAAAGAATTATTTTAAAAATACCTCTAAATATAATTGATTTTTTCTAGGCAGTGGAAAAACAATAGCTTACTCTTTAGCTGTCGTTGAAAAGTTGCGCAGGAAACTGGGATTGTCCAGGTCAAGCGGTGTCTACGCGGTGGTCATAGTTCCCACCAGGGAGTTGGCCTTGCAAACTTACGAGGTGTTCAATCAGCTGGTCATGCGAGCCAAGAGGATTGTTCCAACCTGCCTGATTGGAGGCAACAAGCTTTCAAATGAAAAGAGAAGCATAAGGAAAGGTGTAAACGTCATAATTGCCACGCCAGGAAGGTAAAATATTCTAGTTTTAAATTTGTATTTTTTCATTCAAAATTCAATAAGTTTAAAACTCTTAAATTAAAAGTATGAATTTTTATTCTTCTAGTTTGTTTAGTATTACTTTTTTAAACAATTTTTTAACACCAATACCATAAAATCTGATCTATTTTACATTTTCATAAAAACAAAAGTCTATTTATAACGTTTTTATTATTATTCAGGCTAGCTGATCACATAGAGAACACAGAGTGCTTGAACTTCTCAAAAGTGGAGTTCGTAGTTTTAGACGAAGCTGACAGGGTGCTGGACATGGGCATGCAGCAAAAAGTTGAAAAGATCTTCAAAACCATCCGCAAGCAAACCAAAGCTGAAAAGGTCCAAACTATTTTGCTCAGCGCCACTCTTTCAAAGGGTGTGGAAAAGCTGGTCGATTTGAACCTTCAAGACCCATACAGAGTAGAAGCAGATGCAACAGATGATAATAAAAAGTTAGTTATTGCTATTTATTTTGATATTTTACAATTGTTTTTAAAAAGGCTGGTTAATATAAAATTTATTTCAACAAAATCGTAGTGTTAAAGTTTATCTATAAAAACCACATACAGACATTTTTGAGTTCATGACAATTCTTGTGCTATAAATAAAGTGTTATAATTTTTTTTTCATCTTAATATTTTTTTATTAAGCTACATGATTTTTTTTTGTTTTTTGATTAATACTTTTTAAAACTTTTTTACCATCATTGTCTCATTAATTAAGTCTACATGATCATTTATTTTTGAATTTAAATAATTATTAGATATAGCACTTCAACTTATTTAAAAGAATTTGAGTTTTTAAAGTTTGGATTGTCAATAGTTTTTTATCATTTTGAAAAACTACATTTGAACTTTTATATTTATATAGTTAACTAAATTTGCTTATTTTAAGTTAAACCTTAGTGCATTATAAAATTAAAAAACATGTCCTGAGTTATTAAAAAATAGTATTATAAACCAAATTTTGAAAGAATATTACCTGATAAGTTCATAACTTCTAAACCTTTAATGTTATCAATCTTATTTATAATGGTTTTAAGTTATTTTTTAAATTGCTAAACTAATAGTTTTTGCTGACTCGTATAAAAACAGTTTAGATCACAAAAAAAAAACAATATCTTTATGTTGTATAAGTAGTAAAAAATTTAAATTGTTTTCACAAAGACATAAATTAGCATACACAGAACAAAATAAAAAAAGTCTTAAGAACAAAGGGGGGGGGGGGGGGGGTAGGGCACTTTTTTTACATTTTGATCTAGTTTTAAACATCTTAAACTGAGCTGACATTTGTTTTTTTACTGTTTTGTAAAATTCAAATTAGTTTTTAAGACACTGTCGGAGAGTTCAATAGGATCCTTATGCAAGGGTCAAGTTAAAAAGGCAAAAAAAACTATTTCATTAAAAGTCTTTATACTTTTCTAGTTTTTCATTAATTTTTTTTCAAACCTTTAAAGTAAAAGCATAATTTTATGATTAATAATCCTATTGTGGGAAGTTTAAAAATTTTGAGTAATTTCTTTATTTTTCTTTTAGTCATAAAGTTTTAGTTTTTTAATTTATTTTAAATTTTAAAGTTTATTGCAAACAAAATACAAAATAGAAGTACTTTTCGGACACGCTCTTCAGTATTTTTTCGTGTCAAAACAAGCTGAAATAATGATTTACTGATAAAAACTAATAAAACTAAGTATTTAAGAAAACAAATTAAATTTAACACAATAGTAATAATTAACAAATTAAGGCAATCGTTTAATCAGAAATAATATAAATGTAACACAACTTTACTAATCAACTAATTTAAGTTCAACGAATTAAACAAAATGGTCGAATAAACAAATTTCTTTTGTTTACAGAGATCTGGCTTTAAGCTTAAAATGTATATAGCTTCTAAAGTTTTTAGGTGAAATTCATTACGAGCAACTGATATTATTTTGAAGTTATCCACTTTATAGTTTTCGACACACTTAGGATTAGTAATCAGGTGTTGGCCAATCGCTTAACTACTATTTAGTTTTTTCAAATCATCAAATTTCTTTTCCTCGTTACATGACTTTATCTTGTTTAAAAGGTTTTTTGGTATGTGTTGGTTAATTCTTGCAATCAAATTGTTACTCGTTCTACCCACGTATGTTTTTTTACATAAACATAAAAATTTATAAATTACATTGCTGGTGTTTAGGGTGGGTAATCTATCTTTGTTTTTAATCTGAAACAGTTTATTGGTTGAGTATACTATTCGTAAATTAACAGATCTATAGCCATTTTCTACTATTTTCTTCAAATTATTATGCAAAACTGTATTCTGATTGTATGGCAACTTAAGGTATACCGGACACTTTTTTGGACCAAATTTTATTGACTCAAACCTTGTCTTTGTTTTTTGTATTGTGTTCTTTATTATGTCTAGAGGGTAACCTAAAGTCGCAAAGATTCTTTCCACATTTGATAATTCTGTTTCTAAATATTTTTCAGAACAAATTTTCATTGCTCTATATGTAAGGCAACTGATTAGATTTAGTTTTTGTCTCATTGGACTGTATGAGTTATAAGGGACATAGTCCCCACTGAAGGTACTTTTTCTAAAAATGTTCGTATAGAACATTTGATTCTCCCTATTGACCTTAACATCTAAGAATGCTAAATTGTTTTCAGTTGCTGTTTCCATAGTAAATTCGAGGTTTGCATGCATGCTATTCAAATATTAAGCATGCATGCAAACCTCGAATTTACTATGGAAAACTTGAATAGCATGCATGCAAACCTCGAATCATTATTTCAGCTTGTTTTGACACGAAAAAATACTGAAGAGCGTGTCCGAAAAGTACTTCTATTTTGTATTTTGTTTGCAATAAACTTTAATGTATAAAAATTGTGAAAAATAATGGAAAAACCATTATTTCAACATTTATTTTAAATTGTTACAATAGATTTTTTCTAATAATGCAAGATACATTTCTTTGAAATTTGAGCTCAATAGCTTAAAAATGAAGAACCTATATTTTCAGTGAATGTTTTATTTTTCGAGTAAGTTGGTCATGAAATAGTTCTGGTCCATACGTTGGGTTTCTAAAAAACCTGAATACACATTGAATTTGACAATTTAGTCAAAAAATACAGGAAAAAACTTGAACCTAAACAAAAACAACTAAAAAACTAGGAATCGTAAACAACTTTTATATGGAAAATTATAATATTCAGATTATTAAAAGCTGTCTTTTTTTTTTGTATTATTTTATTTAAAAACATATTTAAAGTAGCATTAATTTTTTTTTTTTATACTTTGAACCATGTAAGACAATATATTACCTTAAATTTAATTTTTACTAAAAATAAACAAACAAAGTTGTATTTTAAAATGTCTGAAGAAGATGTCTGCCTAGATTTTTTTTTAACCTTTGGCAATCCTGTAATACTATTGAACAACTTTGTTAAAGACAATAAAATTATATAGGGTGTAGGGGTAAAACACTTTTTTACATATTAGTTTAGTTATAATGATCTTTAACTTAACTAACAGTTGGTTTTTACTATTACTTACAGTCAGGGTTGCCACTTTACCTGGAAACCTGGAAAAACCTTGAAAAACCTGGAATTCGACAATTTAGGCAAAAATAACCTGGAAAAACCTGGAATTTTGATCAAAAAACCTGGAAAAACCTGGAATTTTTGTATAATTTTAACGTTTTCAGTACTAAAATTTCAATTTGACACAAAAAATCTATCACATAAATAAGATTTTTTTGTCATGATCAAAAAATTTTTTATTAAAAAACACATTTAAAGTAACTTTACAGCATGCTTTAAATGTTTTTGTACTATTTAACACAGTTTCTTTTATAGAAGTTAACTTAAGACTAAAAATAGACCCAAAAATGTTTACTTTTATAAACCTGGAAGAAATTTGGAAAACCTGGAAAAAATTTTGAAAAAATGAGTGGCAACCCTGTTACAGTGAAAATTAGTTTTTGAGACTAAAGGGGCCAAAATCAGAGATTTCAATATTAGTCAATCATTATAGAAGGGTCAAGCTAAACAGGCAAAAAAAGACTATTTTAAGCAGTCCTTCTCAAACTTTTTGAGTATAATCTTAAATTAAAAATGAACAATCCTATTGTATGAATTTTAAGACTTTGAGTACAATATATTAACTTTTTTTTTGTTCTAAAGTTTATAACTAACAAAGTTTTGTTGTTTTTCTAAAAGTCCATGAAAATTTTTGTAAAAGAAGCCCTTACTCCCTTATGCTCTTAAAATAAACCAACCTGTTTAAATCACTTTAACGAAATTGATTACGAAACTTTTATTTATGTTGTTTCAGAAAGTTTAGTTTTAAATATTGTTTGTGTGTTGAATAAATTAGTATATAAACTGTTTAAAAAGTTTTTACTTGTTACTTTCATTGAGATAATAATATATTTGATTAAGTTATAGTTTTAAAATTATCAACATACATAGTCTCTGAAAAATTGTAAAGCAAAAATTTATCAATAAGGAATACTAGTGATAAAAACTGATTCATATATAAGCTGTTTAAGTAATAATAGCAGCAATTATTTTCTTTAGTTTATCCATTTTTTATACTATATATTTTGAAATAGCTAACTAAACAATTTATAATTTTAATAAGATTTGTTTTTGTGTAGTACGATTGTAAATAAATATGTTTTATGATGATTTCCGCTTATTCAAAGTTGTTTTTACAACAAATTCGTTTTTTTTATATATTTTGCCATAAGAAAAAAACTTGTAAAAATGTGCTTTTGTAATTAAAATGTATATTGAATTTGATAGAAATTTTAAGGTATAGCTACCACTTGTATAGTGACAAAGTAAAGTTTGTGTCAAAACTGCTAACACTCCAACTTAATTTTTAAACAAGTTTTGATTGCTGTTGTAAAATTAAAATCCTAAATTTTTCAAAACATTCAAAGGTTGACCACGGTGGACTCGAGCACCAAGCTGACGATAGACAAGGTTTCGTTCCCGACCACTTTGGACCAGTTCGTGTCCATCGTGCCCTCGAAGCTGCGCCTGGTCACGCTCGTGTCGCTGCTGCACCAGAAGTGCCAGGAGGAGAAGCTGAAGGTCGTCGTGTTCTTCTCGTGCAGGGACTCGGTGCACTTCCATCACAAGCTGTTCGACAAAGTTGGTTTTAGATTGATTATTACTGTTTGTTCGTATATGTTGTTTTAAATTATACTTGTTAAAGTCACACCGTCCGTTTATCATTTGTGCCAGTGGCAACGCGTGGTATTATTGGTAGTGGTGCGGAAAAACTTCGGATTTTGAAAAATTCCCCCGACATAAGTAACATAAACTCGTTGAGCCGTTTTCGAAAAGTTTGTTCACAAACTATAAAAAACATCTTAATAAACACAAATTTCATTACAGATCGTTTAGCAACTTATCAAATTTTAGCAACCTTGAAATAAGTAGTAAAAAGCAACTGTTTAGTTTTAATGTGCGAAACAAGATCAATTTAACAAAATATTCCCAATGGCCTTAAGTTTGAGATTTTTAACCTTCAAAACATCTCAAACCACAAATTTAACCATGTTACCGTTATTTTTTGTGACTCAGGCCACTAATTTGTTTTTAAAATTTCTCAAAGTGCTACCAACAATCACAATTACTTGAAGTAAATCGTACTTTGACTAGTATAGCTGAGTAAACATATGTATAACATGTTTTTTTTGTTTAATAGGCCATGAACAAAAATATAAGTTAGTAGAAGCCTCCTTTGATCTTTTCGACCTTTGTAGACTTTTTATTGTACAAATTTAAACACAGATCGTGCGCGACACGATGCAGTGGTCGGCGTCCACGCAGGTGCTCCCGCTGCACGGCGGCATGGAGCAGCCGGAGCGCACGAGGACCATCGGGAAGTTGCGCAAGTCCATGGACAGCTGCATCATGATGTGCACGGACGTGGCGGCGAGGGGCATCGACATTCCCGAGGTGGACATGGTGGTGCAGTACGTCAGCCCGGTCAACCCCGTCGACTACATACACAGGGTGGGCAGGACCGCCAGGGCCGGGAAGAGAGGTGAGTGGGTTTTTATTATGCGGGATTAGTTGTGTTAAGTTTGAGTTACAAAAATAAGCATATATTTCGTTGTAATTGTATAAATAATTATAACTTTTTTTTTAGAATATGTTAAAAATAATTATTTAGTGAACAGTTTTGTCTAATAGGATTTTTTTATGCTTTTGTAGAAGTTTATGTTGTAGTTTGTTTTTGATTACAAAATTTTAAATGCACATTACTAATCTATTTCGAGGTTTCATTTTAAAATTTAATTAATTTTTTGAAAACAAAAAGTCTTTTAGTGCTCAAAAATATTTGTGTGTATAGTTCAAAGTACTGAAGTTGAACTATCAAAAACTAGTTTTATAATATAAAAAAACAACAGAATGATTATATCTTATAGCTTAATCAAGTTTAGGTTATGTTGTTTATACTAGTATACTTATAGTCCGAATTATATATAGACAACCACATTTATTTAAAAAATTTTTAGTTTATTAACATATTTTGAATAAGTTTATTTTACTGGAATGCCCTTAAATCTTAGGCAAATAATTAAATATCACATCATTATATTTATGTTAAATATATCTGAAAAGAGCTTGGCTAATAAACTAAATAGCAAGTTTGAAACACGTCTAGAATAGTGACTGTTTTATTTGCCAACAAATATCTTGTGTTAAGTTGGTAAATTTTTAATTCATTTTCAACATGACCTAACACATGACTTTTATGTAAGATTAATCAAGTTTGATGATTTCGATTTTCTGTATGCTTTGTGAAATACTAACTTCCGTGCTTTAATCTAACAGGAAAATCTGTTCTCTTTTTGACTCCTGCCGAATCAAAGTACGTCGACAAAATATTGGAGCAGTTTGACACGAACTTGAGCGAAATGACGTATGAGGAAATATTCAATGGTCTGGTGACGACGGCAAAAGATAAAATCACTGCAAATTTACGGTAAGTTCAAACCACTCTGTGTTTTTATTATCTTATGTTTCGAAATAAGATTTAACTACTCAATATATAAATTGAATCGTTTGTTAGCAAACGATCCTAGCGAAACAAGTTCACTTGAATATACAAAAATAATAAATTTTACTCTTATCCTTCTTTTATTACACTAAAATAAGGTTTACAAACTTTCAACTCATTGCTTATCAATTAAGTTTTTTTGTCTCAAATATTATCATAATGTTTGATAAACTTATATGTTGGTCTTTTGTGATTTTTTTGTGTGTAACGATAAAATACGCTTTAAGTAGTGTTTTTAAATTTTTCTAAGAATTACTTTTGTAAAAATTTTACTATAAATGGCTTTTTAATTTTTTTAATTTAACTTTGTTAATGGCTGTTTTCAAATAGTTATCAAAACTTTATTAATAATGCTTATGTATTCTAAATTAGCTTTTTATATATTCGTATGCATTTAAAACATATTAAAAAAGATATATATATACTGAACATAAATTTATATGCTAATAACAGGGCTGCCACAAGGTCAGGAAAATCAGGAAAAGTCAAAAAAACTATAAATAAAGGACAAAAATTAGGAAATTTGACAAAATTTAAAAAAACGTCAGATTTTGTTACTTCAAATTTACAAAATTCCTTAATATCCAAAGCCTTCAAATGGTAAAAAAAATATTAAAAATCCTTTAAAATCAGGCAAAAATTGCAGAATTTTCCTAGAAATTTAAAAAATTACCTTTTCTAATGCTTGCATTTGGTAAAAATTAATAAAATATCCTTTATAAAACTACAATATATTTCGATTAATATATTGAACAACTACCCTACTTGAACAAGCAGTTTTTGTATGCTTTTTACTATTGATGATATTGTTTCTATTTTCAGACAAGTTGTGTTTATAAGTTAGAAAATACAAGTTGCTGATGGTGCTGCTTATTACAAACATCAATCATACACAGATGGTTTAAATGATGTAATGGAAGTTAGATTATTGAATTTAGCAAAAAAAAACTGTTGTTTTAACCTGTAAAAACATAAGATTGAAAGCTTTATAAAGTTTCAAGTGTTTGATTATGTATTTTAGAATAAGTTTAAATTAAGAGTTTGATTTAGAAAAGTCAGGAGAATTCTAGTAAAAAGTCATGAAACTTTTCTCAGCTTGATCTGTGGCAACCCTGTAATAAGCTTTTGATTTTTTTATTAATTAAATTTTTGGAAAAATATACAGCTTAATTAATTGTAAATCTTAAAGAAGTTACCTAATGTGTTAAAACTATTCAACAATTTAATTTTTACAATAAAAGTTTGTTTAAGAATTTTACAATAAAAGTTTATCATGAAATAAAAATTTGAGAGTAAAAGCCAGGCACAACAAGCACTTAAAAGTTGCTACTAAAAATATTATAACTTTTTATCATTTTATGTTTGTCGTAAGACTTATACTTTTTAGTTTAACAGCTTTCTTGAAGATTAAAAAAATATTACTTACTTTTATTATTAAAAAAAGATATAACTTTTAGCTTAAAAGAAGTTAAATAAATAAAGTTTATATATATTACACAACTGAATATTTTTCAGCAATATATTTAAATCATAAACAAGTAGTTTTTTTTTTCAAATTAAAATTCTAATAAATTTTTTGAATTTTAAGTTATTTAAATAAGATTACCCTTAAACTAAAAAAACTATTTTAAAGTTGTTGATATTGTTTTTTTTTGTTTTAAGATATTACTTTTAAATTAGATTGTGTTGAATAACGTTTTTGCCTTTGATAATGAGAAACTTTTTTTTATAATAAAACTATTCTTAATATCAAAAATTTAAATTATTAACTTAGGTTGCTGTAGACTTGAAAATTATACTGTATAGAGATTTTTAAATTTCGTCAAAAGCAAAAGTTTAATAAAATAACCATCAAACAAGCACTACTAAAAAAAAGAAATTGAGATCGCATTTGTAAATATTTATCATAAAAAAGTTCCAATTTGGTTGTTTAAGTTTGTTGTTGCAGTCCGTAGTTTGTTAGTTAATAATGTAAAAATAATTGAAACTAAAAGCTAAACTAAATGCTTAATTACTTGAAAACTACTATTTGAGTAGATCAGATTTTAATATTATTTTCATACAAAAATAATTATTTGTGTTATTACTGTTAGCAATGACAAATAAAATAAATATATATAGCTAAAGTTGCTTTTTTGGGGCTGTAAATAAATTAATCATTTAAAAGTGTTTTCTTTTCTATACATGTTATTTGAAAATATTTATTATCAAAAAGTTCTTTTTTTTTTGTCAAGTTGTTTTTAAGTTAAAAAATATGTTGTGGTCCGTAGTTTGCCGATCCGTGGTGTAAAAATCATTAAGCTTGTATTGAATTATTTAAATATTTCAATATATCAGATGTTGGTAATATTTTTAGAAAAATGTTATTTTTTTGGGTTTGTTATAAGTTATGATAAATAAAAACATTTTTTTTGAAAACAAAAATGAAGTTGTATTAATTTGTTTTGTATCTATATTCAACCATAACACAAAATTCAACTGAACATAAATTAAAGCTATTTAACTAAGGAATGATAATAACTGACTTTTTTGAAATATAAGCTTTTAACATATAATTAAATATTAAATAAAAATGAAGCTGCAATAGTTTTTTGTATCTATAATACCTTTATACAAAATAAATCTCACATAACTTTTAGAAAGCAACTGGGAAGTGAGAAAGCAGCGGAGATCCACAACAAGATAGAAGACGGTTTGAACGAGGACGCCTCGCTGAAGAGTTGCGCCATGAAGGCGTTCCTGTCGTTTGTCAAGTCTTACGCCACCTACCCCACCCAACTCAAGTTCATTTTCCGCGTCACCAACTTGCATCTGGGCCACGTCGCAAAAAGCTTCGCTCTTCAAGTTGGTTTGCAGTGTTTATGGCTGAAGTTAATTAAAAAGTAAAGTTTGAATCTGGTTTAAGGGCATATTTTAGGGTCCGACATTTCTATAAATAACATTGGATCTTATATGAAAGCTTGAAGTCCAAAATACAAGACAGTTTTTATAGTTTTAAAAAATCTTATTTAACTTTTGAGATATTGTAGTTAAAAAAAAGTTTCCGATACAAACGTATGGACCGCCAATTTTTCGGGGTCAATTTTCTCGGAAATTTAAAAAATAATTAAAAACCTATATTCTCCTTCTTTTTTTGAGCTAGAGACGTTAAACTTTCAGGAAATGTTATAGTTTAAAAGACAATGATTGTTGGAAATTTTAAAAGTACTAAAAAATAAAAGTTTTAGATTAAAAAACAATAAAAGTGTTTTATATTTTATTTTATTTTTCAAAATTAAAAAATTCCTGCATTCAATTTTTTTTAAATTTAACAATACACTTTCTGTGAAAATTTTAAAAATATTGCTCATAAAATGAACGAGAAGATAGAATTTTAATGAAATGGTCTTTTATCGCGTTTTTAGTTTGCGCCTTACATTAGGAACCTATTGAGCTCACCGACTTTGATTGCTAATATCACAAAAATTACTCTGAATTTTTTCAAGTGGTTAAATATTTAATAGCTCAGATAAAACTCTATAAATTAAGATCAACTCGTAAAAATCAAGGTGGACCCTCCGTAACATTATGTATGCCCTTGACATATTTTGACTTTTATATTTACATTTTTTCTCTTATGTACATATAATACAGTGTGCGGATTTAATGAGATATATCTAATTTTTAGTCATAAACTTTTATTAAATTAAGTTGGTAAATAGTTAGTAAAAGATATTACGCTATCAAGTTTACACTATTTGTAAAAGTTGTTGTGAGTAAAAGTTAAAAGTGAATAGTTATTTTTATACAGTCATATAACACTTAGAAGATATATTTTCTTGATAATGTTCCTTTAAGTTACAATAAAAACTTCTAATATAATTACCATTGTTTTTATATCTGGTTTTCTTTTATAAATATAATTGTAATAATAAAATTAATCTCACTAAATATAAGAAAATTTTATAAAAAACTTTTTCTATTTTACAAGTTTTTATTTACAAGTCTATTTTATTTTTTCTATTTACTAATTTTGATAAAAGTTATTTTTAACTTGTACTAAATTAATTTTGTGTATGTAATGTAAGTCTTTATCATACTACTGATGTTTAAAAGTTAGAATCAAAAGACTCACATTCTAACTATTAAACATCAGTAGTATAATAAAGGACCATAAAGCTTACTTGATGCTTATTTTACGTGAAAACATTTATTCTAATATTTCCAAACTTAGAAGATTGTTATTAAAACTGCAAATTAGTAATTCGCTCCATAAATTTTCCCTGCTGTTTTTACGAAATAATCAGTAAGGTTTTATAATGTAACTTGTAACAAGTGTACATGTAAACAGGAAGAGCCATCGAAGATGATCCTCTCGCTGAAGAAGTGCCTCGGCGACGCGCAAGTGAAATTATTGAAGCGGAACCTGTCGAAGCCCGCCAACAAGCTGGAAGCCGAGCTGATGAAGACGATGAGCAAGATGAGCACTGAGGCGGAACAGCACGCGGCCAGCTTGAAGCACAGGAACGCGAACAAGCGGGTGCACGATCCCACGAGCGAGTTCTACAGCGGCATACCGACGAAGAAGAAGAAGAAGAAGAAGAATTAGTGATCGTGTTGTGTTTGTTTCACTATTAGGCAATTATTGAAATAAACTTTTAGTAAATATTTATGTCTACTTTAAATACTTAATGGTTTTAAAAGTTTTTTATTTTTTTTAAATAATTTGAATTTTTATATTTATATACTTCTTGTTAAAACATTTTCTCATGCAAGACCTTTGAGCGCTTTTTTTGTCGTCCAATAAATAACTATAGTACAATGAGGCTTTTTATTATAAACTTTACAAGCATTTAGCGTCTAACTAGATTCCATTTAAAATTTAAATTATTGATTTTTAAGCAAAATTTAACTAAATAAAAGTATAAACGTATATTCATGACCCGTGTACAGCCGAATTCGGCCACACTTAAAATCTGACAGTATTTGGCTGCACAGAATAAAAATGTAAGATAAATCTCCGTAATTTTTACAAAATTAATAACTAAAAAAAACTACAAACAATAGTATAATTATTTTAAGAGCAAATACTTAAAAAAGTTGATAAGTATTAGTATGAACTAATTATAAACTAAAACTATTTGAAATAATTCTATCATTTTTATGGTCTTATTAGTCAGTTTTTGTGTTGATACAGTTTAAATAGTTGTCTTCCTAAGAACAAATTGGAAAACAGCCAATTTATGAAGTTTTTGATGACCAGGTAAAGTTTTTCACAAGAAGTTGTTATAACGATTGTAATCTGTAAAACAACTTTCAGGTGAAAACTCTTGGTTGAATTTTTTGGTTTTCCGCGATTCGACCGCGATCAATTCCCACCCAATTTTTTCACATATTTTCTTTATTTATTATTATTTTTTATCTTTTTGTTTCATTTTCATTAATTATATATTTCTTTTACTATCAATGTAACCCCCTTACCCGTACTCGATAAGTGGATCTCTTATTTGATCGGGTGTGAATTGTGCGGATGGGAGTTGATCGCGGGTTGGAACTGAGCGGTTCCCAAAACTAAAGCACTATATGCAAAACTTAAGCTGATTTAAGAAAACTTTCATACTAATATTTTACTGAAGAAAACTTTTTTTACCTGGAAATTGTTTTACATGTGGCAGTTATAAAAAAAACACCTTGTGGTAAGTATTTCCATTAAACAAAAAAAAAACTGATTTTAATTAAATACCTTATGTATATTCCTAAACTAAGATAACTCTCAAAAAGCTATCTTCTTAAATGTCTTTTACTATAAAATTTGAATATACAAACAAAATAATCTTTTGAAAACTACTTGAAGTTGTAAAAAGACGGGTGTGTAAAATAAAAGAAAAAATGTTTTATAATTACTTAAATTTAGTATGGTAATTTGACGTAGTACAAATAAGACGAAAGTTAAATTGAGTTTATTACTTAACAACTGTTTCACGCTAAAGCGATGATCACAAGTAAACAAACTAATTTGACGTAGTAACTGTGATGCAATGTTTTATTTGAAACATTATCTGGGGTTACCTTAAATATTTATGAAATAAAAGAAAAGTAAAGTTGAAAGCAACAGTAAAATAAATTTGATAGGTTGGTTTGAATAGATTTTTATTCGCGACCGGTTTCGGTGGCAAGAGATTGCGACCTTTTCAAGCAAAAATAAAATATGAAACTGCATATAACAATGTTAGTTAATTATACTGTTGTTTAAAAACTTATTCATGTGTGAAGAATATTATCAAAAACAAAAATGTTGCAAATTCGAAAATTCAAGCATATCAGAGTATATTTAGATAAAATTGGTACTAGTTAAAAAAAAACGGTTTGAAAATTCTGATATGCATAAAATAAAACCTAATTTTTTTACTAGTTTGTGGTTTTTATTATTAGCAACAAATAAGTTTTCTAAAAACGCTATTTAGATTAAAATTCAAACCAAATATATACTAGCTAAACAATTGCAACTGACCTATTTTAAAATAACTTATTTTAAACGTTTTATCTAACATAAACGTCCTTAAGTTGACAAAACTTGTTTTAAATATCAAATTTTAAAAATTGTTATTAGAATAGTTGAATTGACAACAGTTTTTATTGTTCGACTAAAAAAAACCCTATTTGTTTTACTTAAACTCTAAATATAACAATTCGATCAGACTTATATGTTAACTTGAGCATACAAATACAGCACAAGTATCTCACTACATACAAATATCCAGGCTTTAGCTCTGTAGATTTTTGATGATGATTTCTTTGGTGATTAAAAATACATTTAAAACCTTTACTAAAATTGCTAGTTTTTGGAAACCCCCCGCTGAATATTTAATGTATGACCAACAAAAGTACTTCGCTTAAAAAATGTTATAGTTTGAAATTATTCTAAAGTATATTATATTTAGTAGTAGACAAAAAAAACGAACAAGTTGAAACTTTAAAAACTAAATAACTTAATAGATTCTAAGTAATTGTCAATGTCATTTTACTTATTTAAGACAACTAAGATATTAATCGTGTTTTTACATATAATAACTCTCAGGAATCTTAAGTATTTTTGTAATTTTTTTTTTCAATTGACTTGATAACAACATAATTTAACTTATATATAGTTCAAAAAATAACCAAAAAGTCAATGATTTACAATAGTATACGACGTCTTATAGAAGTATTTGAGGCTATTTTAAATCATTTTTTTAAATTATTAAAAAAAAATAATAGAAACAAATGTATTTTATATTTTTAAAACAGTTTTGGCCATTTAATTAAAGTTTTTTACAAGTTATTTAACGATCGCAAACTTAAAACTTATGGGCTTAAATAAACGCTTATAACTATTTGATTGTGTCTGTTAGTAGTAATTCCATAAAATATCTCATGACTATGTATTAAAACGTTATACAAATAATGTACGAAAACCTTGGATACTTAGATAAGTCATGACATAGTAAAAGTTTAATATAAGTACTTTCATACTATCTTAAGTAAAATATCATGAAGAAAAACATATTTAATTTTAAAATAAAGTACTTAACATAATTAAACAGTGAATTGTTGTACATTTTATAACTAATTATTTTAAATAAATTCATAAAGAGTTATACAATTGTTAAAATTTTTATATATAGTAGACTGATGTTAATAAAGTTTATTAAAAACATACGAAAAGAAAAGCTTTTGAAAACTTTACAAATATAAAATTAGGTTTGCTATACTGCAATAAACATAGTTAAATAAAATATATTTTCACTAACTTTACCAACTAGTCACCAAATAATTTTACAAATTCATCAGTTTTTTAATCTGTTCATCGACAACGTCAAAAAGTTTAACCTGTTGATATTTAACGTACCAAGGTTCACTTTTAATCAAATCATAACTAAGGTCCGAAGATTCACTTTTCTTCAGTTCATGTTCAACATTCGAAATTTTGTCTTCATTCAAACATTCCGGTGAAGAACCAATCACAATCAAGTATCTTGGAACTACAACGCGTTCATCTGCCACATACTCATCATCTTCATTTACAAAATTCACTGAAACGTCTCTGTACCTTCTTCCTAGAGCATCTTCCTTGTACTCTGTTTCAGTCAGTTGCTGGCCTCCCTCGAAAACATGTTTTTCAAATTGGTGCTCGGGTTTGAATTCACGATCAACCATTGAATAATAATCCCCGTGTTTGAAGGTTTGCAGACTATCTGATTCAAAAACTTCGTTGACAAATATATATATATTTTTAAGACCACAATAATATGAGGCAGTTCTTGAACAGTCGGTCATATACACACCTTTTCCAAACCATCCCTTTTCAGAGTTTTTAAAACCTTCTTTTAGTATTCCTTTTACTCCTTCATCTGTTGTACCATGAAACAACATTAAATTATTGCGTTTTGCATCAAATATTTTTGTTGGATTGTTTTCCGTTATCTTGTAGACGTTAAACTCGGCTAAGTTTTTTCGCGAATGGTTAAATTTAACAGTCCTTTTGTCAAGGTAACTTTTTACGAATTTTCGTTCGTCTGAATCACAACCAAGCATTTCACTCTTGTATTTGTTAACGTTTAAAATAATGTTTGTAAGTATATTCATTATTAATATTGTCATACTGTCTTGATTTAATACTAGTATAAGTTTAAACTAGTTAATTTTATAGATTTATTGTAATTATAAAACTAATATTATAAACTATATAAAAAAAATTACAGCAACTAAACCCTTAGCCCATTTTAATTAAGTTTATAAAACTATGTAGCATCGAGCTATAGTTTATTAAAAGTTAGATAAAATCATAACAATTTAGAAGAATAAATAAGATAAAAAGTACTATTTTTACATATTAAAAAAAAACATGCAGAACATTAAATGTAGTATAACTTAAAAAAAAATTAATAAAGTAAAACTGTTTTTTTTTATAATAAAATTTATACTATTACATTTTAAGACAAAGTAAATATGACCATTTATTTATAAAATGAATTAGTTACTTACTGTTGTTTTTATATTCTAATTTATCTTAAAAGTATTTAATTTGAAACAAAAATGCTAATTTGTTTAGCATACTTTGATGTTTGTTCTGTAGTTTTTAATTAAAAAACTCCCCGATAAAGTAGAAGAACTAGTCAGGGCGCGTTTTTAATTGTTTCCTGTGCACCAGGGACGTGTCTAGACTTTTTTCAGCCGGGATGCACAATATTTATGTTCACTAATAGAAAATTTTCTATAGTAGCTTTTAATAACACACTTTAAAATTTCTCAGGCACAAAAATTTCTAAACTTTTAACAATTTGAAAATTCTATTAAAACGGAACTCAAAATCGTGAAGGTAACATGAATAACGAAATATATGAAACTAAAAACGAAGTACTAATAAAAATTAGTGATTAACTTTTGTTAATGATAGAAACACATAGTGAATGATATGTAATTAATTTCCTAGTCAAACAGTTATAGTTAAGATGGTAATGCTTAAAATCTAATCTATTTGTGAAAACAAACTAATAGCAGACTTGAACAGTTGTTAAACAAATTGTTGAAAAAATAAACAGTAAAACTACTCTTTTTTATTTTAAAAATAAATACAATATGTGATTTTGTCAAAAGTTTTCAAAGTTAAAATTCAACCCTTTTAGATGTAAAACCATACAAAAGTAGTTTTTTTTTTAATTTTGATTGGAAACTTTAGAAAGGAAAGTTTTTTTTTTAAGTTGTGTAATTTTAGAAACTTAAAAATTTTTTTTTCCAAATAAGATTTCATTTAATAAAATACTGTTTAATGCAAATAAATAATTAGTATGCATTGTTCATAAACTAGTGGGTACACTTTTTCTTCAATTTTTTTTGTAATTAGTAAAATCTAACTATATTTAGCTGATAGTAGTCAATATTAGTGATCTACCGGATCCGGTTCTTTATTTAATTTAAGATCCGTCAGAATCGGATCCGGATCTTTTTTTAAAGTTAGGATCCGTATCTATTTTTTAAAACTTAAGATCTAGCCGGGTCCAGATTCAAAATGTTTTGAGTTTTATGTTCTTGCATAAGAGAATAAACTTATAAAATAAATTTGTTTTAGTATTATCAATTAGTAAAATTTGTATAATACAAATACTTTTTTATAATAAAAGCACAATGTTATTGTCTAAATGTTTTTGTAGGTTTTTATTTAGATTTTTAAATTCCAGATCTCCAGGTTATTTTGCAACCCTGTATAAAAAAATAAAAATAATAGTATGTTCAGCATAAATTTAAATATGGTTGCCTGTTAAGTTTTAAAACTGTCCTGTTAGAATAGAAACTATACTTAGTAACCTAAAACTAGCCTGAGTAATCCTGATTTTTTATTTATCCTAAAAAATATTCCTCTTTCTACATACTACCTAATAAACTTTTTTTATTCAAAAAACAACAAAAAATATGTAAATTCTGCTAAATTTGATGTTTATTAAACTTATATTGTGATAATTTGTCAAAGTGTATAGCAACTGGTATAAAAGAAAATTAACTTTTATAATCAAGTCTTTAAATAAATTTGGTTATATAAAACAAATTAAGTAATATCAAAGTACTGTTACTGTTCATTTTTTTCTTATTAAATATATATAAATCAGTTGTGAAGTTTAAAATAATCTTAAAACTACCCAGATCTTTTTTTAAACTTAGTTAGCATTAGTTTTTAAGAAATTTAAAGAGGCATTAGTGCCTTAACTTATCTAACATTTTTAACAAATAAAAAAATAACTAGAACTATCCCGAGTGTGCTTAGTATGGTGAGTTTATGGCTTGCCATTCTTGTTTTATATAAAAACTATTCTTAATAAAATACTATAAATATTTATATATATAGAACAAATTATCTAAAATATTAGGGTAAATTTAAGAAGCAGCAGATATTCAAAAAATTTTAAACTTCTCACTGAAACATTTTGCATCTAAAACAGGGCTAAAAAGATATTTATTTTATAAAATGAAAAATTAAAGAATGAAAAGTTTTGTTGAACAATTGCTGCCTCTTAAAGTTCTATGTAATTAAATGAGTTGTATTTGTAAAGTTTTTACACTATTTAAAATATTTAAATAAAATAGTTCAATTTAAATTATTAAGACTTTTATCAAATTAAAATAAAATAAAATTTAAAAATTTGTTATATATAAAAAAGAAAGATAAAATTTAGAAGTAGAACTAAATTGTAGAGTCTGTGGTACAATCTAACCTGTAAGAAACTTTAAAATAGTAAATCACTAATTTTACTCAAATAAATGTACGTACCTGTATATTTACAACAAATGATTGACTGAACTAAACTTAATAAGCCTGTTTCGCTTGACTAATTCTAAATATATTAAATGTTCAGAACACAATAATCTAAGTGTATAAAACTGAAAGAAACTCATCGCGGAAAACAAAGTCTTTCCAAACTAACTGCATCAGGATCAGGCTAAATCTCAGCTAGGATTCGGATCTTTATTAAATTTTAAAAACATTTTGGAGGAACAAATTCAATCTAATCTACTTTAAGTTAATACTAAAGCCATATTATTTTATAGTTATTTAAAAATTGCAATTAAAACGTTTTGTCTGCTTATCATTTTTATACTTGTTGGTAAAATTGTACTTTACCAAATAAAACACACTTTAATAGAAAAATACATTTAAAACTTCCTCAGGCTCACCAAAATACAGACTAAATTTATATACAAACAGAAACTCAAATATAACAAATTTATAAATGCATACAATAAATACACCTACTTAGACTTTATTTTTTGTATAAACACTAAAATCGCAGATAAAAATCTGTATTGTTGCCCTAGAAAAAACAAACACCAATGTAAAAGTCTGAAAAAGGAGCTTTTACTAAAGTATGCTTAAATGAACTTCAGTAATACAATACCCCCATAGAAAAATTGAAAACCGAAAAAAATACAAAATTTATGTACACTTAACAAGTCAGAGTTTGTCTCGGGTAATTTTTACTAATCAAATTATAGTATTTAAAAAACTATTATTAATTCTGTCCACGTGTATAAAAAACATAAAAATATTTTTATTGAAAAACTCTAAATGTGATACTTGACAAATTTTTGTGAATTAAATAGTGTCGAAACAACGATCAACCGGATCCATAAAATTAATATCCGGTCGTATCCGGACAAAAATTTATAATTAGGATCCGACTAGATCCGAATTCCGTATACTTGATCCGGTAGATTATTAATTTGAAATGCTCCGGCCCACTAAGGAACTTAATTTTTCCTAATCCTGCCCGTAAATTAAAAACATTGCCAACTCCTTGTCTAAAAGAACGAGATAAGCAGAAAATATGTAACAATTTTTTTCACAGATTCCATAATTTCACAGATTTTTCAGCAAAAAATTGTTTTAGCAGTTTATAAACTTATAACAGCTGATAACCGGCCTACAGGGACGTAGCTAGCTCAAAAAAGTTACGAATCTGCAAAAATTAAAACATCTGAAATAACTAGTGATAACCTTCTAGCGGGAACAGAGCAATTTAAACTACCTCTAATGTTATTGAATTTAATCTGAAAAAATGCAGTTATGTTAATACATCAAAATTGGAATCTTGAGGTACGAGCGATAACTGTATACAATGCAATTTAATTTGCTCCACAACCCCTATGACTCTTTATGTCTTGCCATTTGTGTAGACCAAGAAAACATTCATTAAACGGTAGGAATTTTTATAGGTAGTTTTAAATATTGGGTACTTTCAATTGCAGCAAATTTTCAAAAATAAAAGTACAGTACACTACCGCTTAAGTACGCAAATTGAATCCGACCAAAAAGTGCGTACTTAGCACGGGTAGTGCGTACTTTTTGAAGACATAGTATAATATGAACTTTAGTTGTTTGTTTTCTTTCTTACAACTAGCCACCAAATAATTAAGCCAAATAAACAAGTCTTTTTATTTTAAATAACATTTAATACATAATTCTAATCTGAAAAACTTTTTATTAGATTTTAAAATGATTTATTTTGTCTATAAAAAGTTTCTACATAATTAATACATACTATTAATATAGAAAGTCAATGTCAGTCAATGGTATAAAAAAGAGTATTATGCCATATTTTGTTTTGTTAGAAGTAAAGTATCAAACTACATTGTGTTTACCAAACATTTGGAAAACATCAATGTTTGTACATTTAAATTAAGTTATGACTTAACTATGTTGTATTTGTAGGTTTTTTTAGTTTTGTCATCTAGATTTATTAATTTAATAGCATTACAGCTCAAATATCGTTATTCTTTTCACTTTTCTGCAACCACTACATAAGTATTTAGTTTATTAACATTTAATAACAGGCCTGTCACAATTGGCCACTTAGACTACTCAGGATTACTCACCCTAGTTTAAAATTTCTGAAAGTCTTAGGCAAACTCAGCATGTTGGCCATTCTACCTTTCTTGATAAGTGCGTACTTAAGGCGTGATGCGTACCAAAAAAAGTGCGTACTTAAGCGGTAGTATACTGTACCAAATATTTTGATGACGTCATTAACTTTACTTTGGGTAGTTTTGAAGCTTAAACTTGTAAAAAAAAAACATAATTGCTGTCTAAGCCTATGACAAATTCACTTATTTAATTTTCAAAAATATGAAAATAATCATATCTGAAATAAAACTATAGAATAATACTAAACATTTCCCTATGTAAACAAAATTATAGAAATATGTTTTGTTAACATAAAGTTACATTTACAAATTCAAACACAAATTAAAAAAAATGATTTTTAAAATTTTTCTTTTATAGTTTATTGATGAATTTAATTCATAAAAAATTTTGAACTAATTATACATGAGTTATGTACTTCAACAAAAGTTACCTTTTTATAGTTTAAAATTAAGTTAACACGGTGGCCATCAAACCTAAATGGTTATGGGAACCTTGGAATGTTATATAAAATCCTAGAATACTTGAAATTCTGATCACTTATTTTGTCTAGAAAAGTAAATAAGACTTGAATTTAAAAAAATATATTAAGTTTTGAAAAATTGAAAGAAGTTTTAAAAAAACTTTAGGAGCCACCTTGGGTACAGGAAGAGTGTAGATCACTTTTATTACAAGTTGATGTCACTTTATGAAATTTAATCTAAACTACAAGTATCTTTATACAGATTTTTTATACCAAAACAATTTTTGATATAAAACATTAAAATAGGAGACTACAGTAGGTTTTAATTGTCATTTTTTACTATTTTTTACATATTGAAAGGAATACTTCCTTAAAATTTAAGCAGGGTTGCCAAAACACCTGGAAACCAGGAACTTGACAGTTTAAACAAAAACTGGAAAAACCATAAAAAAAATTGAAAAAATCTAGTGTTTTAAAAGAAAAATCATCAAAAAATCTGTAATTTTTATACTACTTCTACATGTAAAATAATGAAATTTTCATGAAATATGATAACTTAAAGTCATCAATAATCTATAAAAGAAAAATTTTCAAAGTCAATAGCTTGATTTGTGGTTGAATTTAAAATTGTAACTTACACAAAAAATATCAAGTTTGAAAATTAAATTTCCTTAGTTTTGTTAACATAGTGAAATGTTTACAATTGTTTTATTTCAGATACAATTATTTTCATATTTAGAAAAATAAACAAAGTGAATTAATCATAGGCCTAGACAGCAAATTTATTTTTTTACAAAGTTTAACCTTAATAACTACCCAAAGTAAAGTTAATGACATCAACAAAATATTGGGTACTTTTTTTTTGCAAAATTGAGGCAATTTAAAGTACCCAATACTTAAAACTACCCATAAAAAGTTTAAAAGTCCTACCCTTCATAAAAAATAAGTATAAAAAATCACCATTTAACTCAAAAACACTTATACTGTTTTGAAAACCAAACATTTAACGTAGTCAATAGCAACAACAAGTTATGGAAATTTTTGTAACATAAAATTGTATAATTTTGATTATTAAGCTACAGCTTCCTTTAGATTCAATTTTGCATTGCAGCTTTTTGACAAAATAAAGCTTTAACGCCCTAAATGTCACAATTTGGAAGTAGTTAATTTGTTCATTTTTTTACGACACTAAAAATGCTAAAGAGTACATATATGTTAAAATTACCTCTAAAATTATAGTGCAAAATTGAGCATAAATTACTAAAAACTAAGACAGCAGAGTCTTTTCAAGCTGAAATAAAAGCAAGTTTTTTCGCACATAAGTATACGTTTCTGTAGATTTGCAGAAACCTACCAAGCTACGTCCCCGCCGGCCTACAATGACACAATAATTAACCATTAAATTTAAAATTAGAAGATTTAAATAAAGTTCTTGTTCTGTTTAGCAAGAAAATAAAATCCTTTAAGTTTTTGTTAAAGTTTGATGGAGTTTTATGGATCTTGGATTAACGTTTTTATATATTTTTTGTTTTCTATAGAAATAACTAAAGATTACATCCAGCTAAATGAATTTTTTTTTTCGATAATCAAGGTCTTTGACTTATAGTTTATGTAATACAAAAAATAAAATAAGATTTTTTTTTTGTTGCGACAATAAAATTAATTAAAACAAAACAGAAAATATCAAGTATGACAACTATTTTATTAATTTTTATGCTTATACTCAGTGAAAAGTTCGGATGACAAGAAATTTTCTAACAAACCATTATTCCACAAGACAGTTCAGATTGGTTAGTCAAAACAATTCATACAATTTAAAACTTTTTATTTTCTTTTGTTTTCAGTTATATAATACAACTACCGCGAGCTTCAATACTATTGTAAAAACTAGTGTAAAAACTACTACATAAGTTTGATAAATAAAACTAAATTCTTTATCATGCATACTATATTTATCAAGTTCAAACTTGTTTTTCTATAGACCACTAAGTTTTAACAATAGTTTTTTTTTTTGGAGGTATAAAATACATTTCTTTAGTCATACACATAAGAACAAATAACCTAAAGCTTTAAATACTTCTATTGATAAGTAAAACATCTGTTTTTTTTTTTTGCAATGTGAACGCAATCTCTGAGTAAATTTTATGTTTATGGCCATTGTATAAGTCATAAAATTTACTAATAAAGTTAAATATAGTGAAACTAAATTTGTAGTGACAACTTATTTTATTATACATAGACAGGCAAACATAACTACATATACAAAAAAGAATAGATACATAATCATTAACTACTATTTATAAACATGTTATGTTCATAACGGTACCTAGGGTTTGACTCTAAAAACTATAACCTTTTATATAAAAATACTAAACAAAGTTTGACAAAATAAAACCAAAATTCATAACTAGTTTATCGACAATAAAGAACTTGATCTTCTAATGCGTTTGCTTTTCAATCTTCATCATTTCGGTATCAGCCTTGTAATTTACTTTTTTGCTTCTGGTCCTAGTTGGTTTCAACTCAGATTCAAAAATATTTGTTGATTTTCTGCAGCTAGGATTCTTCTTTTCATCAGGTTGGTAACACAAGTACAAGTATTCAACTATTTCTCCAGCTGTTTTGTTTTGTAAATACTTTTTCAAAAACGTGATTGTGTCTTTATCTTTTTCACAAGGTCGCCTTTCAAACTGTTGGTGTGCTGAATAAAAGCTTTCAATATCATCTTCAGTCCAATTTTCAATCACGTGTTTGTAGTATGACATCATAATTTGGACAATCTGCAAGCGTTTTTCACGTTCTTTGTCACCATAATGCTCTTCAGGACTTTCATCTAAAAGGTCAGGAATTTCTGCAACATTGTTAGCAACAAATTTTGGAACTGCAGGTTGGTTGAAGTTATAAAGATCACACACGCTTTCAATGAAGCTATTTTTTCTTCGTTTCAACACATCATATTTGGATTTTTTACTCTTTGTAATTTCAAACTTGTTTTTAAGGTTACAAGGAGATTCTTGCCTGCGCTTTCTTTTTATAACTTTATCAATCTTTTTTAGATTTTTAGTCATAGGAGCTTTTTGCATTTGTGGATTTTGCAAGCTGTATTGAGATATCTGCAAGCTGTTTTGAGATATCTGCATGCTGTTAAGAGAAGAACGTATGTCTTTTAAACAAGATAAATCAATTTTGTTTTGAATGCTATTTAGGGGAATCTTCAAGGTTTTTCGAGCAGTTGGTTTGTTATTTTGTGGGATTTTTACTGTTTTTCGACCAGTTGGCTTTTTTTTTTGAAAAGTTAATTGACCTAAAAAATTATTATATTTGATTTATCGGTACTAAACTTTATTCTTTAAAGATAAATAAGTAAACGTTATTAACAACTACTTGTAATGAATAATGGTATTAAACGAACTTTTACATTTAATGTAGAAAAAAATGCTCAAAAATGAAATTTTAACTCACCAGATGACGGTATGAAACTGCTCTCGGTTTTATCAAAAACATTGACATGCATTTTGCTTAGATCACCTGTTTAAAATAAAAATATTCAATTGTTGTGAAGGCAAAACTTTATTAAAATTAGTACTAGAAAATTACATACTTTTTAGTGTTTGTTTGTAACGATTACAGTTTTTTTTAAAGAACAAATAAATATCTAAAAAATATCAACAAATACACTACAATCATAATTACAACAATGCTAAACTTCAACATCAACAAAAACCTAAGCAAGAAGACTATCTTACTCATTTTTATTTATGAGCAACCTTCTTTTAATGATAAAATTTAAAACTTCTTTTTTGTATAAAACTTGTAATAATGCATCACTAATAACTTTAAAAAAATATATATAAAACATTGAGTTCTATATTTTAAACATAACTATTTTTTGAAAATAACAACAAATGCTTTTTATATTGCTTGCGCTGTAAAAGTAATTAATTTTGTAAACAAATTAAAACTTTAAAAATAGTTTTATGAAGCTTTTCAAACTAAACCTAGAGCATTTAAAAAACAGTTCAAGAATTTTTCTTAATTTAATTAAGTGTATCTCTTTATATATGCAGCTTATAAATAGGTCATATGTTTCACACTTGTACGACATCAATAAATTAACAAAAAATTAAATTTTTCAGGTCATACTTTTCTTTTTAGTTAGTTTTATTAAATTAATTTTAAATTGTTACTGTTGAACCATTTGTAAATTATTAGCAACTATTTGTTTATATTAAATATGTGGCCATACAAACAAACAACTAAAATGAAATGACTTAAATAGCTGATTTTTTGATAAACGTTTTTGAACTCAGAATAAAGTAACTATCAGTATTAGAAAAATTCTTAAACACCACGAGCAATATTTTAGAAAAAATTGAGTAAAATTTAGTAAATTAAAGTTAATTTTCGCAATAAAAGTTTGTATTATATATGTTTATAATAACATAAAATTCTATACTTAAGATAATGTACATATTAAAAAATACTAAATATCGAAAGTTACTAAAACAAGATTTATGTTTAACTGACAAAAACTGCATAATTTCAACATGTTTAGATTTTAAATTCTAGTAATTATTCTAAATGACATGTTGTTTATATGATTAACAATTTACTAAATAACATACATAATTTATTAATTCGCTTTTCTTTGAACATACAAAACCTGCTTATTCTAAGAGTTATCTCAATTGTTTAGCCTTGTTTAAGTTCTGAAAAACAGTTTTAAAATAAATGTCATACATTGACCTGAAAACAACTTTCAAAATGTGTACCATGGCAAAAATTTAAAAGGTAAAAGTTGTACAACTAATTGAAATAACTAGCAGACTTTAGTCTTTTAAGTAAAATCTAACATGAACAAAAAGTAGCATAACTTCAAAATCTATTGAAGTATAAAAGATCAAAACTTTTAGAATGTATTTAGTTGTCCATCACACAATTGTGCTTATCAGCATTTGAAACAAAGTTTTTAAGTGAATTATTTACATGAAACAGCAAGATAAACTATTTTATAAACAATGTCTTGTAAATATGTTTATGACTATCAAAAAACCAATTGTTAATGGTGTAAATACTTTTTAAATCATTACTAGACAGGAAAACAATTAGAACTTTCTCATTATTACTTGCATAACTTGCAAGTTATAAAATAATTATGAGATGTTGTAAAGTTGACAAACAAAAATTCTTAGAGCATAACTCTGCAGCGTTTTATTAATCGCGCGCCTTTTGTTATAAAAAAATTCTCTTGCGAATACGTATAATAAAAAGTATTCTGTGGACCGCAGTAAATTTTTAAATTTTCGTGTAAATGTATAAAAATATTATTTTTAACTAAAGTAGAACAAAATAAAAGTAAAAATAGGATTAAAATAATAGCGTATATGTGAAAGTTTTCTTATGAAAAAGAGTCAGTTTTAATTATTCCCTTACAAATCTACCACACTTTGCCACTGGTTGGTACATTTCAGTAATAGCAAATCAAACAACAGTAATATTTTATTAATAACTGATTGAATGTCAAACGATCATATTTTTGTGTTGTAGGAAAAAAAACTACGATTTAAGAATTTAAGTCAATAAAATAAAAGCATTTCAGCATAAATTCAACATGTACATATGAAACGTATAAAAACTATCACAAATTAAGAAAGTCATACTTTCTTACGTTTTGGCACAGACTTAACCTTTTTGAGAATAAACTAATGAGATAACGAGAATGTAATTTATAAAAAAAAAAATCATAAAATGACATTCAAAAGTCAGTTTAAGTTTTTATGGTTTGTGGCTACCCGCAGCATTTTGTTGGAAAACGATGTTTTATATCAGTGGTCTTCAAAGTCTGCACCAGTGCACACCATATTTATTTTTGGGTGCACGGATCTTAATGTGAAAAATTATCTTAATTTAAACTTACACTAAATATTCTAGAATTGATGATGAAAGGCAAAACAAAAAGGTCTTATGGGTTTTTAGTGGAAGTTCTAGAACTTGTACTAGATATAATGGAAAAAATTATTGAAATTTGTTCTAATTTTCTGAAATTATTGATGGAGAGCAAAAGAAAAAGATCTAAGGTGGTTTTTATGGCCTAAAATCTTTTAAAACTCTCTGATAAGTAATATTGAGAAAACAGATTATTTCAAGAAAGATCATAAAATATAGTTTTTTGTCTGGATTTTACAAACAAACAAATGAACATTTTAAAATCATCCTTTAAAACTTCAAATTAAAAAAAAAATTACCACATCATTTTATTGTTTTATTACAATTTTATAAAAATAAAATAGTTTAAAAAAATTCTTTCATATTGCATAAACCTACTTTAAACTTTAACTTAAAATTTTTCAAAGCTCAACATAAATACTGAATTATTGAGTGTTGCTACAACCTGAGTAAAAGATAGTTTTGAAGTGTATTTGATAGATTAGTTTTGATAGAATGGGATTTATCAATACATATACAGAATGTTGATGGAAATATTAATTTTACAAAGAACAAGTTGATGTTTTACAAACATTTAGAAATGTTATTTTTATAAGCCTTGTGGTGTATGTAAATGTAAAGTAAGTAAAAGTTAAAAGAGGAAAATATAGTTTAAAAAGGTATGAAGTTATACTACTGATCTAGCTTTTTAAATAAAAATATTATTTTTTGTTATCTGGACTTGCATCTTTATGAATAAAAAGATAGAACAAAGTACTTCAAAATTAGTTTGAATGACTAACTTATAAAGGAAATCTTTGTAAATTAATTAAATTTACTTTGTTTTCAAAGGTAATAAATTATTTCAAAATATTTAATTTTTTTCATTCCGGAAATTTATGAAACGAATATTGTTTTTATTTTAAATTTATTGTTAATATTGTTACTGCGACTGAATAAATAACTAATCTTTGAAAAGTTATTTTTTTGACCTTCACAATAAAATTTAGAAAATTTTTGTAATTTGTTTTATAACTTTAACCTGAATTTAGTGAAGTTACTTTTGATATGGGCATTATTACCTAACTAAAATTTTTCTTTACATAAAAAAAACCTATATATTCCTGGCTGACTAATTCTATTTTAAAATATAAAAACTGGCGTAGTTTCATGTTAAAGAATCTGGCCTGTTATGTAGAAATGGATTTAACATCTTGCCTTTTAATTAGATAAGTTATAAACATTAAAAATGTATTAAGATCTTTTGACCAATAGTACAATTGAATTCATTACAGTTTGAGACACTAAAACAATTAATGTACAAATGTTAATGTTGCTTTAGATTGTGAACATACCCCACAGTTCGATTAGCTCGAACCGAGTCTTGTTAAAAAATCAAGATCTATCCGGTTTATGAATAACAACAATTATTAATGTATGTTTTTAAGTGTAAGAACAAAGTTAAATTAAATAGAATTAAGCTCACACAACAAAAGCAACATAATGATGATGTCCTAATGCTTTAAAAAAAAATTATAAATGCTTAATATTGTCTATTATTACTTCTTACTACCAATTATGAATTAATACATATATATATATATATATAAATGTAGGGTTATAGATCCTTGGTTATTCATTTGTACCTGAAGACCTGACTTAGTAGTATAACTTAGTTGTACCACTTGGACGTAGCTTAACACTTATTTAGTAAACTTTAGAATGTTCGAATAAAAGTACTTACGTTTGTATGAAAAATTAACTCAGATGTATAAAGTTCATAAAAAAAAAATATGAATTAGATTAATTAAATATATATTTTGATAAAACTTAGTTTCTTTAGTTTAAAATAATCTGAGAAAAACACTTTCCTATATTTCAAAATTTTTCAATTCTACTTAATTCTTCAAAGACATGTAATAAACTTTAAATTTAGCATTTTTATACGAACTAAACAACAAAATGGGCATGAAACGAAATCACGTAACTTCAATCTCCAGTGAACCGAAAAGAAGGCAGAAAAGAATTGTGAAACGTCACTGCTATAATTTGATTAATGGTTGTAAGGTTGTCATTTGCGATACGCGGTTTAAAAAGTCGAGTACTGGCGAAAGTTTCTTTGAAAAATACAAAATAACAAACTATATTGCATCAGGAGGAAACGGAATTGTCTGCAAAGGTTTGTTTCATAATTAGTTTTTATTGAGTGTAAACTAAAACAAACATGCTTCATAATTACAAAAAGTTTTTTAAATACAGTTCAAACGCTTTATCTTTAAAGCTAAATATGTAAAACTTACATAAATATATATTTTTTATTTATTAATTTAAAACAAAAAACTATTTTTACAGGTATAAACATTAAAACTAGTAAAGTAGTTGCAATCAAGTACAACAAATTTTACGCATCAAAAAATAAACTACCGAATGAAATAAAAGCCCACAAAAAAGCTTTAAAAGCCGTGAAAGGTACAAAATATGAAAATGGTTAGTACAAATGTATAAAAAAAATTAAATTTATTAATTTACCTTTTTGTGCAATTAATTAGCAAATAATGAAAACATTCAAATATGTGTTTTTTGAAAACAAATAGTTATAGCAATGATTACTATTTTAATATTATTTTTTATATAAGTAAAGAAGACAGTTTTTATTTAACTAAGATAAATTAAAACCATTTACATTCGTACTATAATGAATATTAAGAAACGGTAGTTGTTTTAATTTGGTTGTATACAATTTTTATATTTTTATATCTTTGTTTTAGTCTACATGAAAAAAGAACGTTTTTTATTTAAGAAAACTAGTTATTATAAAACGTACAATTTTTTTCAGTAATAATCAAGCTTGAAGACTGGTACTTATTTGATAAGTATTATGTGCTTGTTTTAGAATACTTAGAAAATTATGAAAGTCTAGGAGACTATGTAGACTACAAAAGCATTATCGAAGAAAATTGTGCAAATAAATTGTTCTTAAAGGTAAATTTGTCTTTATTTGTGCTTAACTTTACAAGAAGTATATTTAATGTGTAAACTTTATTTATTAATTTATTAAAATAGCTAAAAATTTGCTTAAACTTGTATATATAATATGTATCATTTTTTTGTTAACTTTTAACATTATTTTTTTTAGATAATTGAGACTGTTAATGTTCTGAACAAAAACGGAATATATCACTTTGATATTAAACCAAACAACATGCTAATTGGATTCAATAATGGAGAACCGAGTATTAAAATAATTGACTTCGGACTTTCAAACTGTAAAATTCATAAGGTAAGTTCTTGAACGTTGTATTTTTACAAAACTATATAAAAAACTTTATTTATATATCTTTACTTAAAACCTATCTTAGTGTTGTTAAGTAAATATGCATACATGAATAAAATACATTCTTTGAAGTGATTAGGTTCGTTTGATAATATTTATTTTTTATACACTTGTAATAAAATATTAAAAACTACTTTTAACGTTCCAATAAAAACTTAGGTGGAAAAACTATGGAAAATACCAATTGGAACTTATGGTTACAGATCACCAGGCGTAATAAGGAAGGAATGTTTCTATTTCGCTGATATTTGGGCAACTGTGCTCACTCTATACTACATGGTGACAGGATGGCATTTGTTTGATAATGATAAAAAAATTGACAATTTGAACAAGTTTATAGCAGTTACACCCTTCGAAGATTTTGTGTTGAATGTGTTGAAAACAATTCGTATGAAATCTGAGAAAAATGAGCACAGCTTGGAAATTTCACACAAATGGTTAAACGATATTTTGTGTGACGAACAAGTTTTAAAATTTTAAATATTATTGTAAACATTCTTATTTTTTAGCGCTTTTACAAACAAATAAAATAAAATTGTTTGACACATTTCAAAATCTAGTTAAAGCATTTAATAAAAAAATATTTAATTTTACTTTGCAAAACAACATAAACCACAAGGTAATATCCATAAAAAAAAGCTTTAAAATGTAACGAATTTTATCTTTATAGTTTTGAAACGTACTGGATATAGACATCAAACACCTTTCTTGTATTAAGTTTTAACTCCAAAAAATTAAAAATTTTAATTGTTTATAGTACATGCATTTAGGTTTATAAATAGTTATAATTTTCAAACGTTGACAGTTGTATACTAATTAAACGAAACTATTAAGTAACGGCTAAAATATAAGATTTCTTAAGTACTGAAAAAGTAAAGTAAGTCTGTATTATTTAAATATTGGATTATTAAAGACAGATTAAAAATAAATGTTAAACTTTAAAAGGTTAGATATTCTAGATCTGCTGATGTGTAGAAAAAAGTCTTAATTAAAATATAATATTTTAAAATTATAAAGAAATATCTTTTTTTTAGCTATTTTTGATCAAGGTTTCCTAATTTTTTTTTTAAATGTCCCCCTTTAAAGAAATACAAAAGGGTTGATCATGCGAATTCGATCATCAGACTACAAGCTTCGGTAGACTGAGACCGGTTTCGTCCTTATTAGGACTCATCAGTCAGTCACAACAGAAAAACCAAAAAGGTTTTATTCTCATAATATATTCTTATATATTCTATAGCCTTTTTACGCAAAATTTTATTGAAGTAATCATTGAGTTACCACTGTTGTGTAAGGAAAGTCAACTTAAGCTGTTTTGCACAATTTGTTTTAAAGCTGTAAAACAACTTGCTTGCTAAATTTTATGTTTGGTGAGGTTTACGTTGTTTGTAAGTAATACATACTTGTGAAGTTGAATAAACACTTTCTAGCTTATTGATTTTCAATGCAATACAGTTTGTCAAATGATAAAGACGGCAACTACTGATAAAACTAACTGATAAAAGTTTTAACCAAAAACAATTTTGGAAAGTAAAAGCTAAAATATAGTTTTAGAAGCGTAATATATATTTAATATTGGAATTAATTACATAGTTGTCCAGTTATATTGTGGTTAAAATAAAATAAAAATTATATTTTAGTACTGTTTTACTACAATAACGAAGTTTGCGAGTTACATTTAAAACCCGGTCTGTTATGTACAAATGGCTTCCCTATCAACTAGATAAGTTGCATAGCCCTACTATAGTTAATTAAGAAATCTAAAAAGGTTATTTGCCTCTTAGTACCCTTAGTACAATAAAATTTAATACAATTTCAAACGCTAAAACAGTTAGTGTACAAATAGTGTAATTGCTTTAATTTTGAACATACCCCACGTTTGATTTACCTCGACTCAGATCTTAGTAAAGCATCCTGGACCTGTTTGGTTTTCGAACAATAAAAATTATTAATAAATGTTTATAAGTGTGAGCTCAAAATTGAATTAAATTGAATTAAGCTTATACAACAAAAAAGAAACGAAAATTTAAAAAACACCATAACTAAAAAAAAAGTTCAATAACAATACTCGTCCCTTTGCAACTATTTGAAATTGTCCTACTTTAAAACTTTTTAATAGTGATTTGTAATAAAGTTATTAAATTCTTTTTGTTGTTGCGGTTTTTAACTTTAGCTTGTGTATACGCTTGATCCAATGAATTTTCAACATTGTCCATACTCTAAAAAGTATTTATAAATACTAGTAATGTTTATCATTACTAAATTCGTACAATTTAAAATGCAAAAATAAACACTATATGTTTATACGGGTAGGTGTCAAATTTGCACGAAGACACTTTTGCAAGATGAACTAATGAACAACAATAAGTGCTAATCTTAGGAGTTAAACTTTTTTTTTAATGCTTAATAAAAATAAAACAAAATAATAAAATAATAAAATAATAGTAAAACAAAATAATAACAAAAGAAAAAACGGATATAACTAAATGAAATGTTAGAAATTGTTTTTGAATATAACAATAAGTTATGTTTTAATTCACAGAAAACTTTTTTTGCTTAAATACTTAACAAAGAATAAACTGGGAATAAATTTAGTGTATTCAGAAAGTATAATAAAAATAAAGTCGTACTAAGAGTAAACATTTTGATCATTTTTCCTAGCTTTTGTTTTACTCAATAGTTAATGCAATTAATCTTTATTCATTTATAACAAGTCTTTTAAGTATAGTACAACTCTGAAATATGTGAATTATTCAGTCCCACTTTATAATGTTAATAAACATAAACCTAACTCTTTTTATTATTCAACAGCTTTTGAGTCATTTTTTTAGAGAAGCTAAGGGTGGGCAATGTTCGGACCGCCAAGAAAAGTCCGAGGCTTACAACATGTTTTTAGCCTGCAAGTATCTTGCGCAAATTAAAAAATCATTTCATTTTCTAAATAACACATGCTTTGAAGTATGCTATTATTTTTATTTTAGTGTGTAATACTGCTTATAAAATGCTTGTTTTAAAAAAAATTCTACTAAAGACTAATTATAATTTTTATGGCACAGTAATAAGAAAATCTTAAGACACTAAAAGTCTTACCTAATTACAACTAATTAGTAGTCTAACTTGTGCCAATTTAGATTTTTATAATTCACGTTTAAAATCTCAAGCTTTCTGTTTTGTGCAGAATTCAAACTATAATTGATATTTTACTTGTATAATGATAGTTTTTATAAATTGTTTCATACTTTTTTATCTTTGTTTTACAGTCTCTTGGTAAAGTATTCAAAGCTTTCAAGTTTTTAAATAGTATTTTATTAATGTTTAATATATATTTCAAAAATAGAAAACTCAATCAAACATTTTTTATTAAAAGATATGAAAGTTTAAAAAAAGTTTATAAAAAAGTTATCTAAAGTATCTAAGTAAGTATTGGTGATTTTAGTTTAAACAAAATTTTAGGGTTTCAAATCAAAAATGTTCTGGAAATGTAACATTATTATAACAGGTGGTTTTTTCAATTGCTTTCAATAACAGTTATGAGTAACAGCTTAGTATGCAAGACTGATTTAGGATAAAAGGAACACTATAAAAATTAAGTTTATAGAATTACTAAATAGTCTGGAATCCTTAAATTAGACACTTTAAGTAAAAAAAACTGGAAAAAACTGTAATTTTGAAGCAAAATACTTATAGACTAAAAGATGTTTCAAGTTAAAAGTATTTTAATTAAGATTAGCCACCGAAATATATTATAGACCATTTTTTTAGTTATATTATTTATTTGTTGTAAAATACATCCATAAAATCACAACAGTATCATTTAATATGTTTATTCTTTTTAACATATATTTTACCTTAAACTTAATATTTTTAACCTAATTATAAACTTGTACTTTCATAAATCAATGAGAATCTCTTAGCAAACTTGATATTGCTTAAATTGCATTACATCTAAATTAACATTACAGTACCTTTTATTTAGACATTTTTATACAAAAAAAAGAGAAATAAAAAACTCGAGTAAAACATGGAAGTAAAACAAACCAGTTGTTACCCTGCCAAATTTTAAGTTTGGTAAATTGACAAAAAAATAACAAAACAGTTTACTTTAAAAACTTATTGCACGACATGATAGTTTTATCAATTACAATGTTTTATAATTGTATATATATGTATACTTTTTATAAAAAAAAAATTTACATAATTTTCTTACAGATTTAATTAAAATTAGTGAATATGACAAACAAAAGTACAGAAAAGAAAAAGAAAGCAAAACAGTTGACAAAAACTTCGGGAAATTCCGAGTATAAAAGAGCAAGAAGAATAGCAAAAAAGGAAGCAAAACGTGTAAAAGAAAGACGAAAAATAGGTTGTGATAAAGAAAGCATGGCATGCACAAATGCTTACAACTCCTATGAAGATGTTAATTCACCACAGCCTTTTGTTTGGGATAAGAAACTTTTTTAAAAAGGGTTGCAAGATTTGTCAAGTCGGGAAAAGAAGAACATTTTAAAAGGAAAACAGGAAGGCAAAAAAGTAGAACTAGAAAAAATTAAAAGGCGAAAAATGCAAGAAGAGAAAGAACAAGAGGCGTGCGAAGAAGATAGGCTAGTTGAGCGAGAAGCTGAAAACTCTCAGAACTGGGAGTCCCAAGAACGTGCATTCCTCTTGGAGCAAGCGAAACTGAGGAGCAAGATAAGGATCAAGGACGGGATAGCGAAACCAATCGATCTGCTTGTCAGGTACGTGCTAACCACTGAAGATGTTGCAGAAGACCTTACTGACCTCTGCGAGCCGTACACTTACTTGAACGGCTTGACTGAAGAGGATCTTGAAAACTTACTGGCAGACATCCAGGCTTATGAAGAACTAGAACAAGGAAAGAATGAGGAGTTTTGGAAAGATATGACAGTCATCGCTAAATATGAATTAGAAAACCTTAGTGGGTCAAGCGGCAGGAGATACGGAATTAACGAAAAAGCAAAGCCGTTTGTCAATGACCTGTTTAATGGAAAAACGTTCCAGGAGATGGCAAAAATGAAAATGGGTCATTGAGATGAAACTGAATCAGTCTTCGGATGTAAGCTACTGGGAGTACGTGCTTAAGACGACGGGCTACTTCGCGGCAAAAGCCAGGAGAAGGGAAAATCATCACGAACACTTCAAAACGAAGCTGGACACACTGAAGCACCATTATATGTTGGAAATCAATGAGGAAGATATCGACGAGCCCGGTACCAGTAAAATGCCGCATCCGACAAAAGTTCCCCTCTTGAGAAAACCTCAAAGTTCCGAACTACCTTCGACCAACATAGACATCAAGCAAAACAATCATGACGTCATTAGCAATGAAAAAGCTTGCATGCAGGTTTTTGAAGAGCTCGGCTACGAGCCGGTGCTTTTAAAGGAGTTGCCATCGGATGTCGTTGTTGTCGGAGAAGAGAAGGACAAGCACATGATAGGAGACAAACGAAATATTTTGAATAAAACCGGATTGACAGAGGTGAGCAGCCAAGTCGTACTGATGGCGGATAAATACAGGCCTAGAAAGCCGAGGTTTATCAACAAGTTGCATACGGGATTTGAGTGGAACAGATACAACCGAACACACTACGATGTTGACAACCCCCCGCCAAAAGCTGTGCAGGGTTACATGTTCAACATACTTTACCCTGACCTGATCGACCCGACTGAAACTCCTCAGTATCATATCACCGACGACCGGACGAACCCGGATATTTCCATTCTGAGATTCAGTGCCGGTGCTCCTTACGAAGACATCGCTTTCAAGATAGTTAAAAATGAGTGGGACCGCAAGCACGGGTTTAAATGCCAATTCATCAATACAACCTTAGAGCTGTGGTTCAACTTCAAAAGATACCGTTACAGAAGGTAAATTTTAAACATTTTGTTAGTTCTTTTGTTAAACAGAATTGTAGCTTTTTATTTGAAATTTAAAAAATTTTTAAGCACTATTTTTATTCAAGTAATTCATTTAAAAGCTTTAAAAAATCAAAAAACGTACTATTTAGTCTTTAAATAAGTATTTTATTATGTCAATTTGTCTACTTTTTTATGATATTTTTGCAAGTTATTTTGTCTCCCTAATTTTGTAATTAAATAAATTATAGTAAACTTTACGTCATATTCAATTTATTTAGCTATAATATGAACTTTAAACTTCTTTTTTAATTCCCATTTTTTTTAAATTAAATACATTATACTTTCAAAATGTTTGTTCTATGAAAAACTTTGATAAAGTGTTTTAATCTCTTTTGGTTTTTGTTTATTTCAACCTTGATTGTTTTTTATATTTAAGTAGTCAAATTAGTTGTACTTATTTTATGATTGAACCAGTTTTACTAATAAAATTTAACTTAAAAAACTCACCAAATAGAACTTAGCATAAGTAGAAAGTAGCAAAATATTAAGCTTTAATCAAAGTCATTTTATTAGATCAACTACTCAGAAATCGTATTATGTTTAAATTTTCATCTTAAAGTGAAATTATGTAAAGAAGATACTGCTTTTATCTACGTGTTCAAAAACTTTTTTTTTGCTTTAGTATTGGTATAGTAGTTCTTTTAATTAAGAATTTATGAAACAAAAAAAAAGAAGCTATTCTGCTTATTAAAAAATCAAAGCGTTCTAAACCAAATAATAGTTCGGAAAAAAATGTCAAAATAATTTTGAAACATTTTGTAGCGTATCTGCGACTATACACACTTTAAGCTATTAGAAACGAGACTTAATTTAAAAGAATTAAAATTTTAAGTGGCGTAAAATAATTAATTACTCATCAGCTACTTTTAGGTATATATAGTGGTACCTATGTACGCAGTTAGTAAGAGGCATATTTAAAATTTATACCATAGCACAATTACTTAAAAAGTTATAACTTTCAAAAATACATTTGAAATAGCATAAATAACAGTATCTGAATCTCTTGAAAAGTGATTATCTGCAAAAGTTTAATAGTAGACTACAATTCTATGTTTTTTTTTATTTGTACCTTTTTCAGTACTTGTAAATAAATATTGTCTCTTTATTAAATTCTATTTTATGAACTATTTATTTTACTGAGAGCATTTATTTTTGTTAGATATAGTAAATGATACATTAAATATTGCAAAGATTATTAGATTATTTTAGTTTACTGGTAAATAAAACACTATGAAATTTTATAAGTTTAAAAAACAAAGCTATTCATGAGAATTTTAAAACACATGTAAGTAAGATACTTGTGGTTTAGTTTAAAAGCTGGTTATGATACTATTATGATTTAAGTACGGTTTAAAATGTTGCAGCAAAACACTTAAAAACTTCAAGCTTCAGAAGTACAACAGCTTATGAACAAAAATCATATATTTTGCAGATACAATAAAAAAAAATAACTGGAATATATAGATAAGTATATAGAAAGTCAAAAAAAAGTGTAGACTTGATTAATAAATTTAATTAAATATATGTATATAGTACAATTAATAAGATAAGTACTTCTATTAAGTTCGATAATTGCATTTACTAAGAAAAACTTACTGAATATTTAACTTTTAGTATCCATATCCTGTGATAATACTTACAGAAATATCTTTTTTTCTTTTGTGGTAATTTTATTAAATTTACTCTTTTTATAACATAAGGCAATATAGCTTAATAAAACTAAACCTTAAAAGTTTTAATCAAATATTTAAAGATTGCGTTGTAATTTTTTTTTTTTCATGGCTTATAAACTTCAATTTCAATCCTTACCTTTTAAAAATTAAAAGTTGATTTTTTAGCGTTATAGAGTATATTAAATTAACGTAGTTTTAACACCCAATTTATATGTACCCTACTTAACTTAACAAAAAAATCTTTAAAAAATGGTCCTTAGTTGGACACTATCTGGAAAAGGCTACAAGAGCAAAAACCACAAAGTGTTTAAAATCATAAAGCAATTGTTCACAATTAATACATCAAAAAATCATAACAACAAAACACTTATATAATTTCTAAAAAGATAATTTTTAGCTAAACATTTTTCGTATTTATGGCTAAAAAAGATGTTTTGTCTAAGAAAGCAGTCATTGACAAAATAGGTTTATTGCAGACATTTTCAAACTTATAACAAAACACACAAAAATCCAAATTTAGTACAACTATATCTACCAACCAGTGTTCAATTTTGCAGTAACTTTGATACAGTTTGCTTTTCAAAAAAACACTCCAGAAGTAAAGAAAATATGTTGGTAATCACATGAAAGCTGAGTATTAATGACCTGTTGAGTCATTTCTGAAGATATTTTTTAAATTTCTCAATTAAATATCAAAACAAAATATAACTTAACGACACCATCAAATTTGACAATGTTTATATATATTATTATCTATATCACTTTTACGCTTATAAAATTAAAACTACACCATTAACAAAATTATTTATAATAATTAATAAATTATATATAAAATAAATATAATTTTAATACGACAAAAAGTTATAAGAGGTAAGTTCCCACAAGGTGTGCCGAAGAGCAGGCATGGAAATAGCAGAGCTGAACAAAGAACGTCAAGAGAAAAATCAGTAAGATTAATGAGAAGAAAATTACAGATTTGTTTTAATGGAAGAAAAAGGTTGAGTTCGACCCGAAAAAACAAGACTTCATTTTGATGTAGTGGAAAAAAAATCTGCTAAAAGTTGAGGAAAAAGTAAGATTGATGAGAAGGAAACAAAATATTGATTTGTTTGAATGGAGAGTGAATTGGACTTAAAAATCCGTGACTTCATTTTGCTGTAGTGGAAAAAAAAGTACACGGTAGTCTGCACTCCTGCAAAAACTGATGCCAACTGTTTTAAAGCAAAAGTTCCGGCAGAAATTATCTAAGCTTTTCGGCATTGTTCCTGTACGCCCAGCAGAAAAAAAAATTAGTGTTAGGTGTAGTCATTCAAAGACAGTACAGACTATAAAAAGTTATAAAAACTTGGAAAATGGCACCCCTTTTGAAGCGTTGTAGAATTGGAGGATGTTAAAATCAAGAGAGCTCATGTTTTGCAAATTGTGTCTCCAACTAGTCCTGGTCGGAATTGCGACGTTAGGGTAAGTATGTGAGATGGCTTCAACGTTTTAATTTATTTTTAGTTTCTTATAAAATAAGGTTTTGTTTAGTTTGAGAAAAATAATACTTGTTTCTAGCTTTGAAGCAAATATAAATTTTGACGTGCTATTTTGTATAAGGAATCAAAATCATTAAGCTTTTTATTGGTTGACTTAGGGGAAAAGCCTGTAATTGTTTGTAGTACGGAGAACATGGACTTGATGGAAGTAAAAAGAATTAGGAAAACTGAAAATATAGTAACAAAATGCACTAAACTTAAACAAGACGTCTACTACTTCAAAAGTAAAGGTAAAAAATTGTCCGCATGTAAAGTTAATCTGCCTGCTAGAGGCTATGAACGTATGAAAACATAATTTTGCTGACCAATTTTACCTTACTACTACGCTGTTTGCTGAAAATTTACCTATTGCACTGTTAGTGAGTCTGACCTGCGTAGCAACTCATTGGATAATCTGCAAACAGTGTCTTGTGTCATTTTGGGTGCAGCGTCCAACTAGTCTCGTTTGGAGTTGCTTGGTTTCGTTCACTACTGCAAGTGTTTCGTGTTTTTTCTTTTGTTAACGACAGTCCTGGAAAACGTGTGTAATAAAGAAACTAGATGGGTAAATTAGACAAAACATTTTCGCAGTGGAACAAAAAATTTACCAGGAAGGCCGACGTCTACTGCGCTGCACTCACAGCCATCTTGACGTTCGGCAGAATCAGCGCGGAAGACACTGATCGCGTCGTAAAAAACGCAAAGGAGGGCAAACTGCCATTGAAGTTTTTTGGTCAGAACTGAACTGTTTGGTCAGTTTTTTTATTAATTTGTTTTGAGGTTTTCTGCATACATGCATCTTATTGTTGAATTTGCAGCATTTTCTAACGTTTTTGTTTCAACTGTTTTTATTTCTATAGGATAAAATTCTCGTACCAGCTTAAAACGTAAGAACGCTGGTATGAGACCCTCATCGGAAATATTAAGAAAAAATCTCGGTCTTCTCAAAAATAAAAATGATGAACTGAGCCAAAAAAGAACTTGGTTTTGAACACTATTTAACGACAATTTTTTGCATAGGAGCAAAATAATTTAAAAGAAAAGCCGACGTCTAATGCGCTGCACTAACAGTCATTTTCACGTTCGGCTGAATCAGCGCGGAAATACACTAAATACATAGAGCTGAATGAGTGAAATTTTAAAGTCATTTGAACAAAAATGTTTGCAGTCTAGCAAAAGGTTCACATCTACCGCGCTGCAGTCACGTCCACAATAATGCAGAGGCTGCAAATTTTGAATAAATTCTATCGTTGGAATGTATGAATTAAAACATCAAAAAATTGTTGAACAAAAAGCTTTTTAAATTTGATAAAAAACCGCTTTTATGATAAATGAAATTTTAGAATCATATGTGATGTTGGTCAAAAAATTAGGCTCACTAACAAACTTACTCAAGTAAACACAAGAACACATAAACAATTTCAACTCGTAGATTACTGAACACAAATGAATTATACCAATCCACACTTTGCTGCTCGAAATAATCAGCAAATCTGAAATCAAGTTTAAACTGCAAAATATAATGAGGTTCCAAAATATCGAAATGGATTCTTCAAACAAGAGTGGCATTTCTAAATACCTGAGAAAAATTCACAATTTTAATTTAAAACGAAGAGTATAATTTAAAATCAAGGTTTAGACGGCATAAAGTTCTTCGGAGTACGTCAAAACGAAGATGCTTTCATGGTGTGCAGAGGAGACAGAAATAGCCGAGTTGGACTAAGGTGTCAAGAAGAAAACAATAAAGAATGAGTTTATGAGGAAGGACAAGACAGAAGGCGACCTGACGTGTCAGAACTACATTGTACACTACTTTACGACGTTTGAGAGGGATAAGATCTGCTACAAGCCGCTGGACATCTAAAAGGTTATCTGCACTCATTCTTATACCAGCGGCTTAGAAGCCAAAACCCCTGACAAAGCACAAGAAATGAGCCAAGCCAGACTTGTTGGTATTGTCGCATGAGTGACAGGGACCTTTCATGGCGGAATAGGTTTGGCTTGCGTGCTAAAACAAAAAAAAACAAGCTTTGAATATGAAAAGATAAGTTAAAATTGTCAGTTTCTATCAATCAAATAAAGAAACTCGCATAGTCTACTCAGGCGCTTTGACCGCCTGCTTTCAAAGGCTCCCTCTATGGCAACTCAGTTCTTTTCAGTTTGAAGGTTATACAGGCAAATTGCAATAGAGGAATTTAGTACAAGAGACCAAACTAGTGGTTATTCATCCTAAAGATTTTTCAACTGCTCGCTAAATAATGTCATGCAAACTCTTTTTGCAGAGAACGAGACAGTTCAGCAGTGCAGTCGACGTCTACTCAGGCGCTTTGACCACGGTTTTGCTGCTGGCGAGAACATCGCAATTCGAAACCAATCAGTTGCAGAAAGTACATCCACAGACTCCCTCTAGTTTTTGCGGCAAGAAGTCTTAGATACTTGGTTAATTTCTTGAACTATTTTTATATAGCTTGAAAAAAGCAGCTTACTTACTTTTGTATGAAATAGCTTAGCTTGTTTACCTCAAAAACTTCTATATCATGGTTACCGCGGTTTGACTACTCGCAAGAGAAAAAGAAACTAAATATTTCGTGGAAACTGCGAAATGCAACAAAAATATTGCTGGTGAGAGTTGTTTTTTCGTGCATTATGTGGCACCACAGGAAAAGGAATATGGTTAGTTTTTAAGTCATACAAAAAAGATAACGTCAAGTGTGATTTATTAGTTTTTATTGTAAAATGTGCCAAAAGGAAAGTCGGACGGAAAAATTAAAACAGAGTTATAAATAAGTGTTCACGTGCAATAGAAGAAATAAAAGTTTATGTCACTAGTTACTGTAGACTGACATGGTTTGATGCGTTGAAGTGGAAATCAATAGCTTTACAGTAAAAGCTAAAAAAAATTTATCACTAAAAAGTGTCGCAGTACGAATAGCATATTTTATAATTCGTGTTTAAAGTAAGAACGAAAAGTTAATGTTGAAAAGTTTCTCATCAACTAAAAAATAGTGAAACTTTTACTAAAAAATTGACATGATCAGTTCAAGAAAATAATGTAAATTTATTAATGCAATACTTTTACACTTAAACCATCTCTTAAGATCGGTTTGTTGGTGTATGAGATGAGAGGATAAAATTTGCAGAAATGGAGGCTCCAAACAAGGATCCCGATGTAGATTTTCCTAACGAAAGAGGCCACATGAAGGATGTTAAAATCAAAAATGTAGAAATTGATGCTTCATCGAGAGGGTTGAAGACTTCATCGATATGTTCGTTCGCAATTAGGCTGAAATAGGCGCAGTATAAAATTAATTGCTAATTTGCTTTTGAAAATTTTCTAAATTTGCTAACCGTTTACATCTACAGCTTGTGTTAAAACTAGAAAATAACTTGTATTGTCATTAATTTAATACAACTAATGCTCAAAACACTTAAAAAACTCCTTAATTAAAGTATGCAACATAGTCAAAGATAATGGTGTTTTGTTATAGACAAGTTAGATTGTTTTTAGACAAAATTACTCAAGACAAAAACCGCTTTGAAGAAATCAACTACAATCTTAACACTAAAATTACTAACAATTGTAAATTAGCTCCATGGATCATACAAAAAAACAAAGTAATTTACTATTAAGAAATTACATTAATAATTAGTTTTTTGCTGAGAAAAATTTTCCACTAAAATGTTATGTATAGATCAATGGCATTCTAAACGAAATGAAGCCATCATTAGGACGGATGATAGTCGTATTCAAGATGAAAGCGATTGTAATAAAGATTAAACTTGACTAAGTCATTGCATTGAGCGGACTAATCTTTGCACTTTAGTAGAAATTATTACCTCAAGATAACAGAAAAAAAGGTCATTTGAAAGACCTGGCGGTTAATTCATTTCAGTAGTGAGCAACAAAGAGTATAAGAATGTTGGTTACTAGTTAAGTATAATAAATTATATAGCCAAAAATGTTTACAATAGTTTTTGTTCAAGTAACCAAAAAAATCTTGATCAACCTGCATTCAAAATAGAATTAGGTGAGAGAATATTTAAAATCCACTTAAGTCTGGATCTTAACACTAAAACAGCAATTCAAGTTCTCACTTTATGTTTTATTGTAATGACTGATTATTATTCCTTTTTGCATACAGTTCAATTATTCAATAAACACTTAACCAAAAATTTTAATTTTCAGTGACTGTTGACACACACAGCAGGTTAACTTTACATTTTATGAAGCCATTTAAATTGCACAGAATTTGGCTGGTGAGTAAATTTTTCAACTACAAAAGCTAGGTAAAGTTATAAAATATATTTTAGAATTGTTAAAGGTGTATCTTAAAGGTGTCTACAAATTAATTACTATAAGGTTGGTAATACTAGGCAGGAATATCATCATACTTGGAGCTCATGAGGGTATTAATGTTAAAAGTACTATTTCAAATGTAAACAACATCATACCCACCAACCAAAAACATTATGATTCCCAACTACACGAGCTTTTGATAAATTATTAAATATAAATACAATTAAGTGTATTGAAGATAAAAAGTAAAGTGTATATTAGAGATTTAAAGACATAACTTGGAATCATCAGCTCCCAATTTAACTATTTGTTGATTCTCCAACTAGACAGTCTACTGATTATTCCTCTTGAAAATCGAATCTAGTTCTTAAACTGGGTTGAGTTCATATTGATTGATGATTTTTTTTTGTTGAGCTTTTTTAACATAAGATTTTATATAAACAATTTGTACTTAAACATTAACCTCTTAGTAAACATATTTAGTTTATCTAACTTCATTCCTATTTTGAGTTTGTAATCATCAACTACAGAAGTTGCTAGTTCGAAGTCTATTGCAATAAAATAAAAAACAAGTAGGATTAATATTACTAATAAAACAGTTAGAGAAACAGATACATACTTTAATAAAGAGTCATGCTGTAGTTTATAACTTTGTGATACTAAATGTGTTTACAGCCAAAAATTTGCTAACAGAAAAAAGCTTTTGTTTTATGACGTATGAATAAAACTAGTAACTTTTTTTGCTTAAAATTTAAGCGCCAACTTCAGCACTTTAAACAAAATGTACTTTTTCAAATTTGTAAGATTTTTCATAGGCTGATGAAAATTATTTTAGCTGCCTTGATCTAATATTATAAAGTCGAAAGTTTATCTTTATTTATATTTATTCACAAGTAAGTCGCTGTTTTTTCACATACATTAAACTTTCAATATAAATTTCAAAATGTCTCAGCTCTGTTAATAACGATTTACTTTAATTCAACTGCTCAAACAGTGCTTAATTTATTTTCAATCTATGTTAGCTTGAAATTTACTCCAACATTTTAAGTTTTGATGTATTGTATATTTATAAAATCAAACATTTTTTGTAAGCTTTTACTTATATATAGTGAAATCTTAGTGAAAGTACATTGCATTTACTATATGAACAATATGTTTTTTTATTGTTAGTTTATTGCCTAACGCTTGAATTAGACGTCAAAACCTAGGTCACTTAAACTTAAAAGCACTCGAAAAAAAAAGATTAATACAAAAAGTTTATTTTATATCAAATTGTTATAAGAAAACACAAGTTCAAGTTAATAGATAAACATTGTAATATGTTATACAAAAAAAAATTCTATATTAAAGGGAATATGTATCATGATGTTAGAAATATAATTCACTTAAATTATTACAAATACAGTAGAGGCAACAGTAAAGTACATAAACAATCTAATATTTACACTGATCATTTACAAAATTTATAAACCAAAGCCCCAACCACAATATTAGTTAATAAGGTAAAAAAAATATGTACTTAGAACACTGAAAGAATATTATTTCTAGAAAAATGTGTTGCTTACAAAAGAAACCGAATTACAAATTAAACCGATCCTGTAAATTAAATCTATGACTAAAAGAGATAAAAAAATTTTTAGTTAAGAAATTAAATTAGTTGAACATATTAAAAAATTATAACTCATATCAAAAGGGACACAAAAAAAACATTCAAAAAAATTTATAATATTTACTAGGTAAATAATGATTTTAAAATAAACTTTTTTTGTTTGTTAAAAATATGAATTATTTTTATTTTTAGAAGTTATTACTTGATTACTATTGATTAAATTAAGAATTTCAGTTTTCAAAATTAGGTGTAGTATTTTTCATACTCTCGTCTAGCTTGTGAATGAGATTGCTAGCTGGTACTGCAGAGGTAGCTAGAATAGTTTTTGCGAAAACATTTTTATGTCGTGAAAAATACTTTTTTTTCTAAAAAACTTGTACTAGCAGAAAAAGAAACATTTAAGTAAAAAACTTCGTTTTTCATTTACTGTTCTATCAACAATTTATATGAAAAGTTTCTTAGGATTAAAAAAAAAGTAGTATTATGGACTACTGTATACAAAAATCTATATAAATATATGTTTTGAAACTATGAAATTGAAGATAACATTTTGAATTTTTTTGTCATTATAAAGATTTAAAAGTTTTTAATTTTTCAAATCTTTAAAACTTATCAAATAATGTTTAAGCAAGGTTTTAGTAAAGTATTTAATAACAATTATTTAATGAAACATTTGTTTTATATTTTCGAACATAAATATTATAATTCTTACTATAAATATTTACTTTTTGATGAGCTTTTGTTTTGTAATTCTCTCTTAAAGTTGTAGGGTTATCAGAAATTTATATTTTATTGTTTTGTAACTTATTTTCATGATTATTACCATAGTTTCTTTGACTCAGCTTCGTTAAATTTTTCATTACAAAAGTTATAGTTGTGTTTAGGCTCAGTTATTATGCTTCATAGTTATATATATTTATTTTTATGGTGTATACTGCGGTGTGTCTACTTTGTTTTAATTTGTAGCTTATTTTTCATACTATATTTTAAGATAGTATTTTATTAAACTAAGCAATAACGAAAAACTTCAAAAATAACTTTACATGAGAACTATAATATTAATACATGACAAAGCAAAGTGGTATTTTTTAAGATTTGAGTCTTTTACTAATTGTTGACTTCAGGGTAAAACTAAATAATTTCAGTTTAAAATGTAAGCTTAATATAAAATATAAAATACCTTAAAGCTTTGCTTTCTAAAAAACTAGCTACTACCTAATATTCCAAAATATTGCTTATGATAAGAATTCAGTGAATTAAAGCTAATACAAGTTTTATAAAACTTACTTATATGTCGATATTTAATTAAACCTTCAAAGTTTTAATTCAAATCTACTCTTGCTGTTCAATATAATGGTCTTATAACTAATATACAACTTTGGCCAATTATCCAAAGGGACTTAGGCGCTGGATCAACATATACAGTATCTTAAGCTTAAAAAGGTTTTTTACTAAAACAAGCATACTTAACTTTTTCAGATAGATCAAATTTATGTTCTAGTTTTTATTAAACTAAAGCTTCGGTGAAAAACAAAAACAAAAAGGAGTTTTAGGGTAGGTATAGTAACTGATTTTTATAACACTTATAAATACATTCCTACCATTTAACTAAACCTTTTATTGAGCAATATAAATGTAAAAATAAAAAAATTTGAAAACACGATCCAACACATGATATTTAATTTTTTACAACTTTAAATGTCTTTATATAGTAAAGTAACTTAAAACGTCCTGGATATTTAAGTATGGTCTGAATCTTTCACTTAACTAATTATACATTTTTTTACAAATATTTAAACAAAGCCAGTACAAAACCTTTAATTTAAGTTAGTAATCACATGACCCTCTAGCTGGTTACACTTCACATCAGTTGCGTGTTTTGACTGGTTTATTTGAGCCTGTTAAACTCAAGAAGATAAGTAAGAAAAGCAAAAGTTATTCTCTTAAACTTTTGTTAAACCAGATTTTTACACATGTAAGTGGCTTTGTTGTGCTTTTTTGCTAAGTTTTAAAACAATGAACATTGATTTTATACTAAAAAAACATTAGCTAGAGTTTCAAGTTTTGATGGTGCTATCCTTGATATCAGCTGAGATAGATTAAAAAAAAATTATTTTGATTTAAAATGAATTTTAAAATTTATAAGAGCCTAATTTTTATAAATAACTTTTGCTAATGTGCTTAATGTTTTCATTCATTTGTACATATGTACTGTTTATTAACTAAATACTACTGTTTTACTTCTTTGTTAAATACGTACTAAAGTTTAAATATACTTAGTTACTTGTAGATTATTTAAGAGAAAATATATCAAAAAGCAATTAAAAGTTAGTTTATAACAAAGCAGATTTCCTCAGAATTTATAATATGATATTTTTGTACTATTATTTGACTTTTTAGTATGTATTCATCAATTTATTTAGTTCACTAAAACTGACGACCATATTATTTAAATTACTCAAAAATGTATTAATATAGTGAAATTTTTAATATATTGAAAATTTTCATTAATATGTTATTAAACTAATTTTTTTTAGATATACATTAACTTTAATACTAAAGTTTAATGTCATAACCATTTACTTTTAATGGTGATATTTCAACAAATGTAGATGAAAATAATTATAATTGAATAATTAAGATGGTTGATTTACGTCAATGGTTTAACCAAATGGGAGCGGGTCAGAATGACACAGCGACAAAATGGCACGGTGGTCAAATAGACACGGTGCGTCACTTTGGCACAGCGACAAAATGACACGGTGGTTAATAAGGGAGGGAACGATTTGTTTTGAAACTTCAATCTTCATTGGTATGGACAACGATCTTATTGTTCTAGGAAAATTTTTGGCTTCCTGTCTTCTAACCGGTTTTGTAAAATCAGCAACATTCACATTGATTAACTTTAAAAACAAAGACCGCAGAAGTTTTTGATTGTGACTTCTTAAAATAAAGTGAAACACGTAATGTTTATACCTTCTTTTGTCCATCGTCGTACTAATAAGCAATATACTCATTTTTAAGCAGTAGCAAAGTGTTAGGTGTGCTTATAAGCTGTGTTTAATAAACGACAAATAATTATTTGTATCAAACAACGTTCACAAATATACAAAAGCATTAAATGTTTAACAAACTACGACTGCAAAAATTAAAGGGAGTTTATTTTTGGTTTCTTTCGAATGGAAAAACTTAAACACAATTTTATACTAGAACTTAAAACGAGTAATAAAAATTAGAAAATGACCTGCCATTTTACGACTAGAATGATAAAAACTCATATAAACACATTTTTTAAACTTCAGCAACATTCTGATTTAAAAAATACAATTTACATTTTACAACAATCATTCAGCAAATCAAAACAATAAACTAGTAGATTTAAAAATAGAGGGAAATTTGTTTTATAAACTAAAACTCAGACGTTATCGAAAACAACTTTTCTGCTGTTGTAATTCTAAATTCTAATGCGGTTCTTATTTTAAATTTTTATGCTTAAAAAATGTAATACTTGCGCTCTTTTGGCGACTTAATAGGTTGCAATTTTGAACTAAAATACTGCGTTCCCAGACGACTTACGTTAGTAGCAACAAAATCATTGTGTACTTGACTTAAAAGGTCGAAATTTTACGCCTCTATTCAACTTATGTTAGTTGCAACATATATCGTGCATTTAGAAGTAGACATATAATGCTCTTCCGCAAATAAGATTGTGCACCTAAGCACTAATAATACATAGATAAAAGTATAAGTACAAATAACCGCAAATAAATTAGTTTTTTTTTAGCAAAAAGTTCCCAACATCAAGTATCTATTTAAATAAAACTCAATAAGCCACTACCAAACATGGTAACAAGCGCCGCCTTTTAATTAAAACTAAAACAAATAAATGGAAATCCCCGGTAGTAGGATTTAAATTTATTATGAAAGAAAATGTTGTATATAACAAGTCATGAAGAAAACACAATTTTTGTAAACATAATTTATATTAACAATAAAAAAACAAATTATTTTTAAAAGTATGAATGCCTCTAATGTTAGTTTATGTTTTTTTTTCTAATAAGGTTAATTTTTAGACATCTAATGACTAAATTAATCATAACTAAGTTGTCAACTGTTAGTTGTAAGTAATGATGGAATAGTAAATTTGAGAAAAAAGTATCTTCCACTATTAGATAGTAAACTTGACTAAAAACTTAATAGTATTGAATATAGACAACGTTATTGATTGTTTAATTTTTTTGAATGTTACACTTTAAGATTTTATTTTTCTCAACTTTGATGAAATAGAAAAAACTGATGATTTTTAGCTAAACATCTTTTTTCAAATCTACTTTTATTTTCACTTATATATCAAATAATTTTCATTTCTAAACGTAAATATATTATTAGAATTTTTCACTTGGTGTACGTTTTTCAAAAACTATTTCTTTAAGAAATACAAGAAATACAATCACTATATATTCATTTTTTTACAGCTTTATAATTTTATTTACAACCTTTATACTATCCTTTATTTAGATGAATTATAATTAATTTTTTTTTAATTTTTAAGGTGGTAAAGCCATAGGATCTATTTTATTTTATAAAAATCTTGTAAATTACTGTATGATTTACATAGTGTTATTAAAAATTATAGTACACAATTTAAGTTTTTTATAACTAGTTTTGTAAATTAAGAGTGGCTAACAGGTATAATATAGTGCTTTTTGTTCTTAAACCCAATATTTTTTGCTTATTTTTTATTAATTCAATCACTTAAAACCTTTTTTTTGTCTTATGAATTGTACACACGCAGGAAAACTCATGTTTGTTAAAAAATGATGAGAATCTCATGCTAACTTAAGTTATCTTTGACACTTGTTGAGTCTCATGCTAGTCATTAGAACTTTTTCTTGAATTAAAATTATTTAATTGCCTTAATTTTATAAACTTGCTGTTTGAATGTATATATTGTCAGTTGGTAGTAGTTATATCTTTGACTTATATAAATTATATGTAAATGCTCATATAAGTTGAGGGTATCCCTGTTGTCAAAGGTTGATAACCATATATCTAGTTTGCAGTAAATACTTGAGAAATTTTTAAATTTTTTAAGCTCTTTAAGTTAATAGTTTAGGTAAGTATCTATTGACTAAACTATTTTGTTTAATGTACTAATAATATTTAAGTAACACACTAAATATAATATTTTTAAAACTCACCAGACTCAATAGATAAACCACCTTTAGATGTTCAACAACCCAAAAATAGTGATATCTGAAATCTTGGAAATCAGTTGATGACTTAAAAGGTTTTTTAATTATATGTAACAATTTATAGTAATTTAAAATACAAATTTGAGTATTTATACTTTGAAATCAACTACACATTTTTTTTTCTGGAAAAACTTAGCTTTTTTTACTGAATATTTTTAAGCAAAGGTTTTAAAAGCAGATTTAAGATTTTCATTTCTGTTTTTCTAAAAATTGTTTTTTTAGTTACTTCTTAAAGTATAATTTGTAATTTGAGTTTAATATTGCACAAATAATCATTTATCATGTAAAGTCTAAAATTCTATTTCACTTATTATTTGAAAATTGATATTTTTTTAACAATCTTGTAAGTATTGTTATTCAACAGTTAGCAATGCAATTTTCAATATTTTCCATAAACTTAGACTATAGTTTTTAAATGGTTATAAGCAGATTTTGCAAATATTTAAATAAAATTTTTGAGTTCAAAACAAAATTTGCTTTTCACTTATTAAGTAAATTAAATGGTTTAGTGGGGTCATAGAGATGAAGGGAGGCAAATAACTTGTTAATAAGATTTAGTTTTATTTTTACTCAATTAACTACGATATCGGTTGTTTTTTATGAAGTATAAGATAAACAAATAGCTTTACTTAAAACTTTGGTCATAACATGTTTTGTTCTGTACTATTAAAAATTTCTTACTTTTATTTCAAACTTTGATTTTTAAAGCAAAAAATTATAAATGAAATTTAATGTTGTGAAATCAATTATTTATATGCAATGTCTAAATACCTTTTTATTTTAATACTTTAAAATTCATTAATATTTTTCAATTATTGTTTCCATAATTTATTAAATACTATTATTAAGCACTATTTGATCATTTGGTTAATTGAGGCCATAGGGAGGGGGGAGGGGAAATATGTTTATAACATTAAGTTTTACTTTTTTCATTTAATTTTAATTAACTTGACATAATTTTTTAAATATAAAAAAAGGAACCTAGTTTTTTATATAGTTCATAAAGTATTATAATTTGAATATTAATAAATCTTTTTATGACAAGTGGTTTGTAATAATATCAAGATCTCTTTCTGAGAGTTTGAAGTAAATTGTTTTAAAGTTGAAAGAGGTGGTAGACTTTTAGTTTTTTCTATATATGCCAAGAAAATTGACTTAAATAGTTTTTCATACTTTACAGTTGACTGGATTTAATAAAAATAAGTTTATATAACAAAAAATAATTAATTTTTTCTAAAGAAAGTATGTTCTAAAAAATTTATTTTTAAATATAGCCAATGTTTTTTTTTTATAATTTCTATCCATTATGGCATTAACAAGTTGTACACACCTTGTACATAACATGTTACAAGCTTCTTAAGTAGTTTTATATACAGAAGCCTTATGCTTTTTACCATTTTTTAATGGTTAATTGTTATGTTTTTTGGTATAAACAATAAATTTATTATATGTTACAATGTTGTCATAATTATATACCTACATTTTTAAGTTTTATTTTAACCAAAGGTGTTATTGTTAGAGTGAAATTTTTTTATAAAAAAAGTCGTGACTAAATAATCTTAAAATTATAAAAAAAGTATTTAAAGCATGGCTAAACTTAAATATAAATCATGACTAAACTTTTACTGTTTATTTATTAAATCATTTTATTTGACAAATAGATTATGTTAATATTCTTCTTCAAAAAAAATAACGATCGAACCTTTTCAGGTTAGATCTGCAATAAACACACATAAACAGAATCTGAAAGACTTCATTTACACGCCAAATTCAAGTAAGCTTAGTTTTGATAACAAAGCAAATATAACTAGTTTTTTAATTTAAGCTTTTATTAAATAATATGGTATAACATTAATTTTTTATTATTTACTAAAAAACAAACGTCTTTATTTTTTTATAAACGCCAACAAATTTACTACTACTTTCTTATAACCAAAAATTTTTAACATTAAATTTTAGATTTAGTCTAATCAGTTTTTGGTTAAATTTAACAACAGTGAAATTAATAAATGTTAATTATTTTCTAATGATTTAAATAGTTTTTATTTTTCCATATAAATGAGTTTTTCAAATATAAAATTTTTCAATTTTTTTATAGGTCCTTTTGTTGAAGAACCTAACTTTCATTTTGAAGTCAACAAGATGTATGAAAATATCACATTTAGTTAAAAGGCACAGGTAAAACCACTCAAAATCCATGTTGTATAGTCAATTGTGTTTATTAACAACTAAACAAAATAGCTTAAATTTTGTTTTAAAGAGGTTGTATCTAACAAGAATTAATAAATGTCTTATTTTGTTTTTACTTTACTATTAAAAAATTTCATCCAAAACACAAGTTACTAAAATATTTATGTTTCTTTTAAAATAATTATTTTTACTTCCAGTAAGTTGTCATGCTTTCTGTAATTGCATTTCAATCAAAAGTATAAATTATCATAAATGCTTTATTTTAAACGCCAGTTAAAATAAGTAAAGAATGTTTTAAAACTTTCGTAAATTTTACTAATTTTTTTCGTTGTAAAAGTAATTATATTTCTGGTTTTCGTATTTACTTTTACAACATACATATGTGTGTTATTAAAAATTTGTTCTTAATATTTATTGTTAGACAAAAATAAATTATTTTATGGACAGAGTACATTTCTAACCTAATTTTAATATTCCTATAATTTCAAACGTTTTATAATTATTTGTTTAATACAGGTCCAAAACATTTTTACAAGTTTTGTACAAGCGCTTATAATACTTATGCTCATTGAAAATGACAATCACAAATTTTAACAAAGTCATGCTTTTCTTAAAAAGACAAAATACTACTCATACAAATCTATGAAAAAATTGAGAAACTTCACTTAAGTTTGAAGTATTTTTACTTGAGTTATTGTCTAGGCTTTCTACTGTTTTAAGTTATGCTGATCATGTTTTTATTCGAAATTCCTTGATATAATTATTTACAAAATTTTATATGTAAAATGCACAAATTTCTTAAAACAAGAGTTTATTTTTGCATTTTTGTAGTAACTATAATAAGTGCAATGATGATTGAACTTTTAAATTTCACTAAAATATGTTTTTGTAAAATAAAAGTTTTGACTTAAATTTTTTATGTTTATTAAACTTTGAAAATTCTTATTTTTGTAGTTTTTATCATGTATTTTTTAAAATTTTGTATTATTTTTATATAAATCCTTTGTGTTCCTTAAAGAAAATTTTAATAAACTAGTTTTAGCTCAAATCCCTTTTTTTTTTGTGAATTTTTAACAGCTTTTTTGTTTTATTTCTGAAATTTAAACTTAAACAAGAAATTAAACTATACAAATTAAAAATGTTTTTGTAAAATTGCTACAACTCCCAATTATAACAATAAAAAAAGTTAAAGTTATAGTTTTGTAAAATGTTTTTATGTTGTGCACTTGTTCATTAATAAACATATTTAATAAGCTCATTATCTATACATCAAAAAAATATTCAGAGTATTTAGCTGTTAATAATATAACTTACTGTTGTGTTGAAGGTTTATATAAAATTTTTATTTACAATATCTCCCAGTTTGCCTTTTTTCAAAAACTTTAAAGCTTCAATCGAATAAATAAATCTTAAAGCACATAAGTAATAAAAAATAATGTTTATTTAATGGCTTACTATACGTACAAAAAGACCATTAAAAATTTTTTACAACTTTAAGCTAAGTAAAGTAAGTTATAGACAGTTATCTCTAAAATTAATTTTTTTCTCTTTAAGTTAGTTTTACTCATTAAACACATTAAAGCTGTTTGAAATAAAGTAAAGTTCCTTTTAAATTTGAATCTTTGCTTCATATTATAGCCACTAATATTCAAAGAAAAAGTATATTAACTAATTTAAAACTTTAAGTTGCGAATTCTTTTAATGTCATAAACTTAAGTAACATAAGTTTGTAATAAATTGTATAAGCAGAATATTTTTTTAAATTTAGTGTTAAATAATGTTTGTTTACATAAGCATGATAATTCAAATTATCATTAGTTGATATTTTAATAAAGTTGTTACAGCAACAATAATAATTAAGAAACTATGAAATTTAAGAAATTGTAAAACAAGAGGTGAAAGTTAGCTATAACTTAAAAAATTTACAAACTATTATGAAGAAATATGAGAATAGTTTAAGCGTATCATTTTTTTTTACTCACTTGTTTCTTTTTTTAGTTCTCTCTCTCTCTTCCGCTTTAAGCGTGTGTCATTTTGAAAAGTTTTAAATAAAGAGAATAACTTTAGCGCGCTTACGCGTACCACTTATTTTTCACTTTAGTTTTTTTTATTTCTCTAGGTTTCTCTCAATTTACTATAAAACTTTAAACACGTGTAAACAGATAAAACAGCTATAATTCGTGACTTTAAAATTTTACCATGTCTGGCCACTACTACACACTTGTAATACAATTGTAGACTTGCTTTAACAAAATAGAATTTTTCTTACTATTATAATAGTAAAACTTCGCAAAATAAAACATTATCGTAATTGATATTGTGAAGATTTTAAACTAGTTAAAAGATTGATTAATAATTATCTAAATTATTTTATCGCTGCGTTTTTTATTAAATTAGGCGTCTGATTCCTATTAGAATATTCCTAAAGCTCAGGCAGCTCGTGGTCTCCAATATCTCAATACAGATATTGGAGACCACGGGTTGGCCATGATAATTAGGTAAATAGCACATCGCTTTCTGTTATTGCCGAATGCCCCATAATTTCAAAATGTCGTCTAATTTATATCAAAAGCAAATAAGATTTCTTTCTTTACTTTTTGATTAGAAAGAAATTAACTCCTAATTAATAAACAATATTGTTTTAAAATTTTAGAAAATAGTTTTTAGATATCCTAGAATTTTTTTTTATTTTTACAAAAAACTCCTATTTTTGTTCGCAAAATTAAATTTATTTTATATAACAGAGTTAAGACAAAACCGAGTTTTCTAAAAATTTGTAATAAAACTCAAGAATATAAAGTAGCAGAAATGTTTTACAAGCAAATTAAAATCTGCTTTTACTGTATTAATATGAAATTTATTTACTGATTTTGTATTAAATATAAATGCTAACTATTACTTTATATGCAGTAAAATACTATAGTATCTGTCATACTCTAAGTATAATTATTTATATTTTAGGCTAAAAAGTTTTGTAAAAATAAAAAAGACTTATAGTATTAACTTTAATAGAATTAACTAAATTGACGATAAACTTAACATTTAATACACTATTTTTAAGAACAACTAATTTTTATTTATTAGGAATCAAGCTGTGTCAACACCATTTGTTACTAGTTTAGATTAAAACTTGGGCAATAACCTTGGTATTTAACTGAACATTAAAAGGGGCACATACATAATAAATATGCGTATTGTTTCTGAAAAATTAAATTAAAGTTATAATGGTAATATTTCTATTAATTCTCTATTATCTGAAATGCTTGGTGCAACAAAAAAAGATTAAAAAAATTGACAGTGTCAGTTAGATATTCTATATTTTCTGCCATAACTGTAAAAGGTTATATGCTAGTAAAATGTGTTAAGATAAAATTCTACCTTATTTAAAGTTTTATCTGAAGAACTGATGATTTTAACCTAAGAATACTCCGTCGAAACCTAAACTAATTACATTGAATAAATGTTTTAGTTTTAATTTTTTTATTAAAGAAAACAACGAACTTGAACAAAAATAAATAAACTAATAAGTTAATCTAAAAATTATTTTACCAAAGAAATAAACGAACATTAACGAAAATTTTAAAACAAAAATGCTAGTCCATAGAAAAATTGTATAACATTCCATAAATTTAGGCTCCAGGACCGTTTATTTTAATTATTTGCTTTTAGACTAGTTTATTATACATTTTCAATACATAGTTTTAAGTAAACATCCTAACTTATTAACTTTTGTTGAATATTTTTTTTTGTATGTTTTTGGAAATTTAGGACTTTACATTAAAAAATTTATTTTTAACTGCTCGTAATAGATTGTTGAAGCATGTGATTTACGACTCGATAACTGAAATGTTCTTTGGTATAACTTTTTGAGCGATAAACTTTTGTCGTTTAAAAAACAGTAATAAAAAAACTTTTATGTTTAAACAAACTAATAGGTTAAAATATTTTACATATTTAATATAACTGGCTAGTTATTACAAAAGCAGCTTAACTCTGTATTTTTAAAAACCAGAGTTAAAACACACATGACTTAATCTTACAACGAAATAACTCTGTATTAAATTAATTCTTAATTATTTTTTAGAACAATTTCTGATAATAATTAATTAAACGTATAACCAAAAGTACTAAATTTTATGCATTACATAAATATGAAAAGTAATGAAATGTAAAAAATAAAACTTAAGGTTTTTTTTGTTTTAATACTATGACTTAAATTTTAAAGCATTGTATCGTATATAGTTTCAAATGTATCAAGCTATTATAGTTTGGAAAAATATAATAAATCTCTTGTTTAATTAACTACTATCAAAATTTTACAATTAAAAGTTATATTACTGAAAAAGTTTAGTTTTTCTTATAAGTTTTTATAATTTCGTTTTATAAAACTGAATGAAAGCTTAAAATAACAATAATTTTTTACATTATCGAACAAAAAATTTCTATTGTTTGGTTAAGCTTTTTAGTTTTGTTTGTATGATAAACTATCAAATGTATATATTTACAACGCTGTAAAATTATTTAGTACAGTTGTTTTTAAAAATAATTAAAAAAATTCAAATTAAAGTTGTATTTTAAGGTTTACTTACTTACATATTTACTGCGTGTTTAATTTTTAATTTTAATCTAGTTTTTAAACATGTGCTTTGAATACTACATTTTTCGAAATATTTACAATTCGAATTCAAAATGTGTTACTTTAGGAGTAAAGCTAATAACTAAAGTAATAATTGGTTTAACTCCAACTTCTTTGTTGTTTTACTCAATTTTCCCAATTTTGCTTACAATTTTTACACGTACTGTAGAAAAACTTTCAAATTAAGGTTTTTAAAAGTTTGGTTTGACCAGTAATAACGCTTATTGCAAAAATAAAAAGTTGAAAACGTTCAGAGCGAATATAGATGAAAAAAAAACGATGCAAAAATGACAATTCATGCTATAGTGACGCACCGTGTCATTTTGTCGCTGTGTCAAAGTAACGTATCGTGTCATTTTGTCGCTGTGCCAAAGTGACGCACCGTGTCATTTTGTCGCTGTGCCAAAGTGACGCACCGTTTCATTTTGTCGCTGTGCCAAAATGACGTGCCGTGTCGAAGTGACGCACCTTGTCATTTCGTCGCTATGCAAAAGTGACGCACCGTGTCGTTTTATCGCTGTGCTAAAGTGACCCTCCGTGTCAAAATGACGCACCGTGCCAAGGTGACGCACCGTGTCATTTTGTCGCTGTGTCATTCTGCTTATAAAGGAACCAAATGTGCTGTATAATTTATAACAAAAAATATTCAACTTCTTATTAAATAAAACCTCCTCAACAAAAGATATACCATTTCTTAAATAACAATACTTAAAATACTACTTTATTATAAATTATTAAGCTGTTATTAATTTGATGAAACTTTTAAAAGAGTATCAAATACTTCATCAAAAATACATACGAAATCGAGAAGATAGAAAATCAACATTTAAAAATCTAAAAAAATTTTTGTTTAAAATTAGATATACAAACTAACTTAAAAAGTCTAGTTAAGAGGACTTAAATAATAAAATTCAAAAAAAGCTAGTTTGGAGGCAAAATCTAGTTAAGAAACAAAAAATAATTGTATGAAAATATATATATAAAAAAATTGATAATAAATTAATGTAAACATATATACACATTCTTTTACTTATAATATATAACTACCAGGTCACAAAAATAGACATAACTATTTTTTTAAGTGTTTTATTTAAAACTACTAAAAGTATATAGTATTATTAAAAAATTAAAATATGTGTTACTCCGCTTAAAAAGCATAACGCCCTTGCCACACATATACTCATCACACTTTAAGTACGTATGCGCACTAAAAGTGCATTAAAACGCTGATTGTGACGTAACGTAAAGAGTTTAGCAATTTTCTCAAACTTAATTTATTCATTAACAAACTCAAACGTCAAAATTCAATTCTCTGTTACTGCAATCATTGCCTCTACATTTAATTTAAAAGCTGTTGTAAACACAGCTAAAATTTATATACTATTGTTGTAATTTGAACAAAAAATATATTGGGTAACATTAATAGTATAATACTAATGCTTTTAGTTTTCTTTGTTATAATCTCTTTGTAATAAGGAACGAAAACATTTTATACAAACTTTAAAAAACGTTGACTTGAAACTTAATAAAATTACTATAGTTTTATATTAAAAAAGTTCATTAATTCAACTAAAATAATTATAAAGTTTTACAAAATTGTATTAAAATTTTTATAACACCGACTTACAGGTTTTTAATTGTTAACAAAGTTAAGTTACTACATATTTTGCTATATCAGTATTTACAATAAACTTTACTACTATAATAATCAAAATATTTTCAAAAGCTTTAGTTACAGTTAAGTTCTCTCAGGCATAAAATATTTTTCTTTGTTTTTTCTGTATACAATTTACTAGTTGCTTACCCCGTTGTCAAAGCAAAATTAGTACGTGTAAAAACAACACGCTTGATTGAACATCTAATTTTAGTAAAATAATAATTATGACTAGTCTGATCTAAACTATTGTTTTTTTCGTAAGTAATTAAGTTTTCTATTAAATTATTTGCGATAATTGTCCTGAAAATTAAACAATTTTTGCTTTTTATACCGTGGAATATCTGGTTAAACAATTGTATAAAATATTAAACAACAATATTTTAATATTTATCTTAAAATTTTTTCTATGTCTACCTGTTTAACATAAAACTTAATAGCTAAACAAAATTAAGTTTACTAGCACAAAGACTACTTTTAACTTTTTGAATTTAATTGATAAAACATTAAGTAGTTAAATTTATAACTTAAAATCTACTTTTGTAAATCCTGTTGTAATCTGTTTCCATATATCCCAATAAACAGCTTTTCATGAATAAAAAACTATATTTGCTTAAACTGTTTAGCTTGTAAAGGAACTTAAATATGGATTTGTATTTCGTTAATTTAGTAACTCTGAAAGATAGTTATAGAATGTATAGTTGTTTCCTAGCTCTTCTAATATTAGCAGTTGATAAAAATTCAATTGAGAGGTTTTATTTTTTTAGTGAAATTAGTTTAAATAAAATACTTAAATACATTGTGTTGTAGTTTCAGCATACTTAAAAAAAATTTTTAGTCTAATAATACTTAATTTGTTTAAAAAATTTTGAGGTATAAAACTTTTTTCTAATACAAAATCTTACGAATAATTCTAGTAAAAAGTAATGTAAAGGAGCATCAATTGATAAATATAATTAAAGTCGTTGATACAGTCAGTTATTACTTTTATCTCTTTAAGCTTTAAATAGTAGATTTAGTTGTTTTAAAAACACTTAAAACAATGATGGTTTTAATTTTTGAAGTTTAATAGTTAGCTACAGTTAAAGTTTATTGAACGAAGAAGCGCTTAAAACATTTGGTCCAGTGACCTTGTATACGAAAAACTTTACAGTTATCGAATCGTACACTACTTTGATACCTTTTAAAGTCCAGGACTACATATCAATTAAATCAGATCCTTATAACGTGTTACACTAAAACTAACATTACAGTAACCTCTCACATCTTTACACACTCTCGTTTAGTTACGCATTTTAGAATTCTAAAAATTCAAAAAATTAAAATGTTAATTTTTTTTAATATTGCACAAATTAGATTTATTGTATATTTTCAATTAAAACTATGTTTTTAAATGCTAACTTACCTCTCTATATCTTTAGAATTTGTAAATTTATGCTTCTTGACTAGTTGATAAACATTTAGTTATACCTCAGTTTATCAGAAAATTTGTTAACAATAAGAGGTTAAACTAAAATTCCTAAAGAAATATGACTGTGTTAAATAATGAAAGTAATATTTTGCAAAAACAAATTTTAATATAGACATCACACTATCTCTTAATTGTTAACAAATGCTTAAATATAAATTGAATTTGCTAAGTAGAATAGAATACAATTGTTAAGTATCAAATAAGTCACATATAAATAACGATAAAGATAAAACTTACTTATTATTAAAATTAGTAAAAATTTATCTACAAGTATTATTATTTATATAAACTTAAATATTTTTTTTTTAATATATATACAGCTTTATCATTTCATTTCATATTTATAACAAATTAAACAACTATTTGAAAGTGGGAATGTCCCTAATCTGCATTTAACTAAAAGCAATATTAAAAAACAGCCATTATAGTGAGTACATTTGGTACCTCTCGTATCTTTACTCTTTTTTTCTTAGGACACAATGTGCGTAAATAAGCGAGAGGTTACTATATTAAGATTATTCTTATTTGTAAGAATTAAAAGTTACCTATAGCCAGTATTTATTTCGGCCATTATCAATAAAGTTGCGATATGTTTATTATTAAACTACTTAAAGTAAAAGTTTTAGTATACTGAAAAAGTCTTAAAGTAAACTTTGAAATTAGGCTGTAAAAAGTAAGTATGTAAAGTTTTTCGAAAGTCGAGTTCATAAAGTTTAAATTCCTTACTAGTTTTTGACATAGTAATATGTATTTATATTTATTCAATGAACATTGAATCTTATTTTAATTTGCCTTTACTTTTAGAAAGCTTTATACAAAAACAAAGCTAATAAAATTGAGTTTATGATTATAGTAGCTATGATAGTTTGACATTCATTTTGCGAAGCAGGTTGTGTTTAGGATTTTTTGAGTGGGGTAGCATAAATTTTATTTTTACAAAACTAAAGAAATCTCTATACTTGTTGTTTGTACCTTAGAAATTAAAGATAGCGTCTAATATTTTGTTACATTAGTTGTTTACTACAACTTAAGTAAACTTTTACAACTAAAAAAACTATCATTGCAATATTAACGATGGGTTTCCATAAACATTTGATTTTAAAATTTAAGCTTTATTAAAAAAAATCTTGCAATCAAAGGCTAACTAAAATAACGTATTTTTAATCTACACAGACCTAATGATACTTATATTACTCTATATAACATTTTATTTTAACTTAGTATTTAACAATTAAAACTGTAATATATGTTTATAAATCTAGTTATTTGGCAATTTGAAGATATTACAGCACTGAACTTCACAATTTTTTATTACGTTTAAAAATATTTAATGGTAAAATGTTTACAATTCAGGTAAGTTATTTTACAAAAACTAAAATATCAATATAGTTTTAGCATCAAACTTAAGTATTAAAGTTAAAATCTTTTTAGTCAGATAACATTTAAAATAAAGTCACTAAACTAGTTTCGTTTTTAGCTAGTTAAAGTGATATGGTCTTTTTATGTTAACTATAAGAGTTAAAATTAGAAACTTTAATAATAGTTTTAATCCTAAGTAAAGTTATAAACATATCATAGTAAAATCTTTGCGAAAATATGCTTTATTGTAACTTAGTTTTTAACTTTTATACAATTAAAGCATTTCAATTAACTTTTTTATTTGCAAAGTATTTTGTGTTAATAAATTTTATTATGCATTGTAAGTATACTTGAAGTACAAACTACATTGCCTTAATCTAAATTTTAGCATTTTCTATCGTATTTGAAACTAATGGTCTTCTTGGTAATCAAAAAAATAAACTGAAAATACAACATTCTGTGCATCCTAAGCTCAAAACTCCCCGAAAGTATGCTGTATTGTTTCGGTCTTCACTTTAAATTCCATAATATCTTTTGTAAGTTTAAAAATGAGTTTTGTGCATCCTAAAAATAAACCTTGTGCACAATATGAAGACGACTGCATCATATTAGTAAAAATAATTTCGATAACTTTTATGGGTGGTTATGAACCTAAGAGCAAATTTCATTTCATCTTTACAAGCAAATGAGTTATGTTGATTTTTTTTTTATACTTTGTTTAAGTTTAAAGTTTTAGGGTTATCTTTTATGTTGTTTAAAAACTCTATCATTGACTTGTTGCATTTATATAATTTAATTTAATAGAAAAATTTAGTACATGTTTATCGAAATAAGCAATCAAACGTTTAAAATTTTTGAATAAGAAACATCTTAGTTTTTGTTAACATGCATGAATATGTTTTAGTTACCGTATAAAATAATTTTCAAAGTTCACTAATTATTTTGTTAAATGTTTGACATGATCATTTTTTTCTTAATAGAAACTGGTCACAAATAGAAAAAGATAGTTAGCATGCTCTTAAAACTTTAATTTTTTCTTGAAATACTTTAGAATAAACATTTAAGGTGAAGTTAGTTTTTTATCTAAAACTTTAAAATTTAACTATATTTTACATCTTTCTTAGCATAATTTTTTTGTAATGTAAGTGCTTTTGATTTGTATACATTTTGTAATTGTAGAGGTGTATCACGTTTTTGTTCGTCGGGGCAGGTGTAATAAGAATTAGCTTTTATTAAGTTAGAAAATTTAAATTTAATTAAGTTTACGAAAATAACTTAGTTATCTAGTTTAATTTCAAAAAAAAAAAGTGTTCTATGATAGTTTCAAACAATATATAGTCTCTTAAGAGTAGTATATATAGAGTCTTAAACCTCCCGTATATTTAACGAAGAATATTTTTTCAAATAATTAAAAAATATAGTGTATTTTGAAAATGTGGTTTAGAGAAATAAATTTATATGCTCGTGGGCTAGATTTAATTTAAACATTTTAGACACTCGTGGGATGGTCATTTGCATCTGGAAGGCCGAATATGACCCGCGGGCCGTACCTTTGAACACCCATGTTGTAATCTTTGATTTTGCATAAGCTAGGTTAAATTTTTGCTTATAACTTTTTAAAACTTTAGTTTCAAAATCATTTATTATTTTCATTATTTAAAAACTGTGTCTAATTTTCTTATCAGTTTTATTGGTCATTTTTAAGGTACTTTTATTTGTGATAAACAAAAACTTTCAAGGAGTTGAAACAAATTAGTCTTCAATTATACTAGTATTTTGAACATATTTACAATATTCAATCAAATTTATTAAGTTAAGTGATAAACGCACAAACCTAATGTTTCTTTAATTAAGCAACATTACTTTAATCAAGATCAATAAAGTATTGAAATCAAATCTAAAAGTAAATCTTATTTTTTACTGCTGTAGTGTCTGTTAAAACTAATAATTTTTTGAATAATCTATGACGCTAACTTTCAAAAAATAAATAAACCTTTAGTATAATAACAACTTTTTAGTTTAAAAAGATTAAGTTCCTTTTCAAACATTAAGGTATGAGTATAAAAAAACTATATAATAGGTTACAACAAAAAAATTAAACCAATAGGACTAAAAATTTAACTTATGTAAGTGTGGTGAAGAATTAATGCATTTCAAACTATCCGAGCTTCGTTTTGTAATTCAGTAAATTTTCGCATGCTTTTGTAATTTATATTGTAATAAAGGCTTGACAAAGAAGGTGTGTTTTGTTTTTACAAAAGACCATGTTGGACCAAAAGTAAAAGGGTCAGAATGTCCGATTGTAATGTAACGGTGTTTTTCTTAATATTTGGTGAGTCAGCAAAGTAGAAAACAAAAAGTATATATATATATTGTTAAATTATACTATTATCCTTAATATACCTTACCAAATAATATCAAAAATTTACAAAAAATTATAACTAAAAAAATATTGAAACAAAATATTTCTTGACTCAGAAAATATTAAGGGAAACACCTTTCCATTACAACAAAATTTGAAGTAAAGTTTCAAAATATTTTAAAAGATTTGTTAAAGATTGTTACTGTAAATTAGGCTTAGTTAACACAAGAACCTTTAATTATTACTGTAATTTTAAATATTAACTACATCATGCTATATATTAATATTAGCTTATTATTGGATGTTCAAAAAATCATTGCTTTGTACTAAAGCTCTTAAGCTGTTAAAAAACAAAGACAACAGCAACTTTTTTATGATAGATCTTTATAAATTCCAGTTTAAAAGAATAAACTATAAAAAGTAAGTTTTTATATAGCTTGATTTAAGAAAGAAGTAATATAAGAAATAACTAGCTTATGTTTTTCAAATGACATTTATTGGTATGTTTTGAAGCCAGAATTTAAATATTGTATAAAAAAAAGTTTTTTATAAAATATTCAAAGTTTTTTTAATTAATTTATTAATTAAATTATTATTTTAATTAATAATTATTAATATTTAAAAATTTATTAATTATTAAATTACTAATTTAATTTATTAATTTAATTAAATTTTAATTTACGTACTTAATATTCATACAACTTTTTTTCCCTTACAATTTTTAAAACAATGATTTGGTTTAATATAAGTGTTAGTAGACGAAACAGACCTAGGTTAAAAGTTTCATGCTGATTAAAAAACTTAACGCACACAACTCATGTTCCTAGGTTAGCTAGTGCTCCATGTTACGCATGAGTTAACTTCTTACCTATTTTAAGTACAGCTTATTTTTATGCAAAACTATTAGCTTTTAAACTTCTGTAATTTGTTCATTGCTGGTTATGTTTAAATGGCAATTAATTCACTGCTTTCTTATTTATAATGCAAGTGTAAAAATACTATAATAAATGTTCAAAGTAACTATTGTATTTATTACCCATTCTCAATGGGAAGCAATTTCGACCTTGTCAAAAAATAAGTAAACTGCTTAAAAAAAGATTAGATTCTTAAGCAAGTTGCAGTGCAATGTATATTAAAAATAACATTGTAAAACACTATACTTGGTTATGATAAATAATTGTTTTGTATAACTTAAAATTAAAAAAAAAAACTTAAGTTTTTTTTACTTTAAACAAAAAAAAAAAAAGAATACTTTTAAATTTAAGTAAAAAATGTAATGATTTTATTTAAATTATAGCTTATTAAAGAAGTTAAAAAGCTTTAAATGTCTTTATTATTTACCTTTTAAAAAAGTAACTCATTTAAAACTTGTTTAAAATGGAAATTATCGAAAAAAATTCACAGCCTAACAGTTATAAGCTACACAGCTCTTTTTCATATACTGAACTTTCAACAAAAAATGTGAAAAAGTAGAAGCTTCACAATAGGAGTAGTTACTGACTATACTTAAGCTTCTTTTTTTTCTTTTTTTGTCTCATAACTTTCACAAAACTACATGTTACTATCCTTTTTACACACAGTTGTTTAAATGCGAGTCAAGTGAGAGTAGTATTGTTTATGAAAAAACATATGGTTAAACTAAAAATAATTTATTAGTAAATGTTTTATAAATTCTTTTACTTTTTGTTGTTTATTTTAGTAGAATAAAAATTATTTTTGAAAATGCAGTACAAGTAGTGATAAACTTAAAGAAAACTAGTTTTAATTATCCAATTTCTAAGCATTTTAAGTTTTAACATTAAGGCTTTATTTTTTACAAATAAAGACATACTCTTGTACTTTTTTTTAAAGTTTCGTTCATTGTTAAGCTCTATTTTGAATCGTTTAATAAGTAGTAATTTTCAAAGTTTTTATAATAATAAAAAAGTTTAAAGTCTAAATTTATTTAAGAGTTAGTTATTGTGAATAAAGTAAATGATGACAATAAAAAAATTTTTAACAAAGTTTTAGCTCTATATTTATTAAAGAACCAAAAATAAGTATCATCGTATTTAGTTATATAAAAGTAAAAATATAGTTTTAGAAATTGTTGGAAGAAAATTTGAAGTTGTAAATTAACCCACAGGATATAATAATAAAAGTAGTTGTTGCAATTGTTACATTAATATACCAATTTAAAGTTAAAAATACTAACTATATTTTTATCAATTCTCTCACTTTTGAACTTAAAGAAAAGTGGAAATTGAAATTAATATTTTAGAACAAATACAAAATTCAAACAATTTTATTTCCGTATCAAAAGTTAAGCATGAACTACGTGATTTTTAGAAATAAGTTATTTCATTTAATTATAGTGTTAAATACTTTTCAAGTTATATAAAATTAGATACTGAAAATATTTATGTTATTATTACATAAGTAAGAGTTAAGTAATGGTAGGAATTGCAGTTAAGCAAAAATTATATTTATACTTGTTATTAGCCTGTTTTAAATGCTTCTAAAAAGCTGTTGATTGTTTTACCTTTCATTTCAATTAGCAAGAAAATATATATTGTACGTTTTTTAAAACGAATTAAAGTTTAGATGTATAAATACATTAAATTAAAAATGTTAAATTAAAATAATAAAAACTAAAGGTATTATATTTCAATAGAAAAGCTATACACAAACTCTTTTATCTAATCTGTTTTATTTCGTGCATAGATTTTTTATATAAATACATCATTTGTATGTGTATCAAAGGCTTAAAATAGTTTCTTACCTTATTCATTTTCGCTATTGTTTCTTGACTAAGAAATAGGTTTTGAAAAATTATTTTATTTTTTATGACTTTTAAAGCTATAACACATATTAAACAAACTACAATTAAAGAGTCTAATATAGATACTTTATTTAGGAGTAGTGTCTTTTTAGAGCATAAATTAGAGCTTAATACTTTTACTTGTTTCAAATTTTATACATTGTTTTTACTTGGATTCTAAGCAATACAAGGTTTCAGTTTAATTCTTGTAAATCTAAACATATTTTAAACTACATATTAAAGAACAGACTATAAGGTTGTTTTACATGGGTGTAACATGATTTTAAAATACCTTGAAATGTAACAAATGTTGTTTAGAAAAGTTGGTTTTTAGTGCTAATTTTTTTTTTCTTATTTTAAACGCTTTTTCAAAAATTTTAACTAACTGTCTTTCTGTTTTACTAGATTTTATTTAATACTTCTCAAAATACAAACGCCAAAAAGAAAGGAAGGACTCATAGGTTGAACCAACAGTTTATTAGGTTTGTCTAAGATAATATTTTAATTGTAACATAGACACAATTCTAAAAAGCGTTTACCTTAAGTGTTTGTGATAATCTGTATTTAAATTTTACTGTATCCTCTTATGTATCTGTTTATTTTACTTATCAGCTTACTTTTAAAACTTAAACAAGTCTAAAGAATTCTTATAAATTATATGTAACATATTGAAATATAACAGTTTTTTATGCAATGCATTAACTACTATATATTAATTTTTAAAACTAATTGAGCATTTTATATTAAGTATCAAAATATTTTATGTAACATTTATCCAAGCTTTTTATTTAGATGAATAAAATTCTTTTAAAATATATGTATGTATTCGTTAAAATTTTTTTATAAATTATCTTTTTGTAAAAATTGATCTTTTTTAATTTTATAATTACATAGGTTCTTTTATTATACCATTTTGTAAATGTGTTTTGTTTACTTAACCATAAATTCATTTTAGACTCTTTGAACTTGTAAACATTGATCAAAAAAGTGTAGATAACAGAAACACTTTTCAACTGTATTATAACTTAGATGTTAATATCAGTGTTAAGCATTATACATTTTATGCTAGTAAAATCTAAACCTAAAAAAGCTTAAAAAATCTAGTTACTCTTTTTTTTTCGTTATTTTAGCAAAAAAAATATATTATAGTCTACTTAATAGAAATATGAAATAATTTTTACTAACACTTTATATTAAGATGAGAAATCTCATATTTTACTATGATATTATTATTCATTTTTAAAATGTTTATTGCATTAATTTTGTTCAATTATGATGATAATTCTATTTTGTTATTCACACTTTTTTAATTTGTTATATGTTTAGGTAAAAAATTTTTATGTCTGCACAATTAACTATAAAGTAATACAACAATTCAGATAGTTTTAATTTTATAATCCTTTATGACAAGATTATATTTGCTGATGAAATTGTAAGAGAATTTAATATTTTAATATGTAAATTTTCTAAACCATATACACAAATAAAATGTTCAGAAACTCAAATTTTAATTTTTACATAAGACTTAAATATATAGTAAGAATATTTGTGGTTTTTCATAACTGTTTTTGATTCAATAGTTTTTTAACAAAAATTATTTGCTTTAATGATTTTGTATTTTACACTTGATTAGCAAACAATAGCCGTACACATAGAATTACACCATGCTTTAGTGAACTTCTTTGTTTCTTTATGAAAACTGAAAAATAACACCATTTCAGTGATTTGTAAATGTACACGTATCTGTTTTAAAAGCTTAAACTACAGCTTTGTTAACTTTTTTAGTTAGGTTAGTTTAATTATAAAATAAGGGCCAATAAGGTTTTTAATTACATTTTTTACTTTAAAAAATGTTTTCTTTATAAAATATTTTTCAAAAACTTCAATAGATTGAGATTCATTTATGATTTATACTCGAAAACTATATGGTTAATAAAATTTATTAAGAAAGACGAAACTGCTATTTTTTTAAACACACAGTAGTAATGTATAATAAGAATCAACAAAAAAAATTAAGCTATCTTGTGCTTAGATATTCAATCAAAAGATATTATACTGTAATTGTAGTGTAATTGATACTTGTTTCCAGTAAAAAAAAAACTAAATATAATTAGTATCAAGTTAATTAACTTTTTTTTCAAGTTTATTGTTATAAGATAAACATTTAGGGAATTGGTCACAATTGCACGAGGTTACTAAATTGCACAAGGGTACAAAATTGTACGAAGATGCTTTGCGCGAGTTAAAATTTTGCAAGAAGGCTCATTTATGTACGAAAATTAAAAAAACAGAAACAAAAATATAAAAAACTAAAAGATAAATTAATAAAAAAGCATTAAAAAAAATATACTGACCGAGGGTGAGCGTTAGAGGTAACAGTGACCGTAAAAATTAAAATAAATGAAATAATTAATTAAAATCGTTATAGAAAAAAAAAGTGAAAACAAATTAGTTAAAATAAAAAGCTACTGACCGAAGGTAAGAGTTTGGGGTAACAGTGATAGTAAAAACAATTAGTTATTAAAAAAAAAAAAAAATTAACTAAATAAAAAAAAACTATAAAAAAAAAATAATTATTTATAAAAAAGCTACAGACTGAGAGTAAGGGTTAGGGGTAACACTGATAGTAAAAAAGTAAACTAAAAAAAAAAGTATATAAAAATAAAATAAAGCTCAACCCTTGCAACATTTTATGCTCGTGAAAAAGTGTCTTCGTGCAATTTAATCCCCTCGTGCAAAAGTGTCTTCGTTCAAAACTATCTTCGTGCAACTTTGTGCACTCGTGCAATTTTGTCCCCTCGTGGAATTTTCTACGCTCGTGCATTTTGAAAGCTACCCAAACATTTATCATACTAATATGAATTTAGTAAATAGAAAATTAATAGTTCTCATATAAATTTTAATAACCTTACAAATAAATACTTAAGAAATATACATGTTCAAATTATGTGATTTAATTTTTCAGTAACTTTATCTTGAGCTTTTGCTTTTCTCAAAAATATAAATTACTTTAGGTTCTTTTTCTTATTTAACTTTAAGTAGTGTGTACAATGAACGAACCACTTGAGGAGTAAGTTAACGGCCCGCAAAAGTGATAAAGTTTAAGCGGGATCCGGCCTGTTAGCATGTAGATCTCACCCGCTCAACCAAACGTTTGGCTTATACTAAATCTTCTTAGGTTTGAGAAAAATACAAAGGTTTAGGTACATTTCAAGGAAAATTGAAACTTTCTCTAGATATTGCAAAAAAAAAGTCACAATGTATTTTTTTAAAAGAAATGAACAACTAAACAGCTTTGGTGGATTGAATTAAATTGAAACGCTTTGGCCCACCAAAGACTAGGTTTTTCTCTACCTATCCCATTGACTAGAATCGTTTCCCTACCCTAACACAGAGAGTTAAGGCCCCAGAAGTAAGATTTAGAACTGTTATATAGCTGAACTAACATTTAAACTAGAATTAGCGAGAGGGAGCAATATCTAGAGTTAATTTATACTTTTTGGATGATTTACGTAAGTCGGGGCAATTAATATTAAGGGAGCGAAAGAGAAGAGGATAAATCTTAAAATTTTAATCAGTTTTAGAGTTTGTTTTATGGTTGGCGTTGCTATTTTACTAGCTTAAACTTGCTATAAAATTTTTGACTCTGAGGTTGATTTAACCATAAAAAGGAAATTTGCTAAAGTAAAAAATAGGACATATGCTAAGTACTTAGTACAGGATTTTGAAAAAGTGGGATGTTGTTCCTTTCGGACAATTTTGGCTATCAAAGGGCGATAACTAAAAAGGCCAAACAAAAGTAAATAGGTAACTAACCAGTAAAAGGGCAAATGTAATAAAATGGGTGATTTGTTTAAAGAAGTAATTAGGAAAACCTTAGTTTAAAGAAGTTATAGGTCTAAGTCAAATGAACTGTGCTTTATTATTTGGTTTACCAGTTACTAACACTTTTTCCCTTTCAGGATTACATATAAAACTATAATTCAGTGCAAATATCTAGTCATATAGTGCATGGATTAATTTAAGCAACTATGAAAGGCATTGTCTTTTATATTAAGTTATGTATTTATGCTTCAACAAAAATAAAAAAAGTTTTAAGAAATAAATAAAAACTTTAGCTGTATTTGAATTTAATGTTTTTAGTTTATGATGCTCCCTCATGACGTCACGACGTCTTGATGTTATTGTATGCTATAATATTTATAAAAAGTTCTTTGATATTAGTTTATTTTGTTTTTCTTAATGATGTAGAAAGTATTTAATTAGTGAATATTGTTTTTTTTATTAGAAATCTGTCTTAGTTATAGTGTTATATGTTATAAATTAAATTAAGTGCTATGTTAGTTAAAATATTTTAAACTAACAAAAATTAGTTCTTGTAGTATGTTATAGTTTTTATTTATTGCAATAGAATTGCTGAAGTATCAAAATCACTTAAATAGTTTTAAGTTGACATTAGTAGAATTAAAGTCATATAAAATCTTTGTTTTTAATGTTATAAACAATCTCACATAACTTGACAAAATACTATTATTACTTTATTATTGTTTATGGTATCATGTACAAAAATAAGTTTTAGCATTTATAATTTTCCCTTACTGTAAAACATAAACGATAAATTAGTAGGAGGTATAAAAACAGTTAAATTAATAACTTTCAAAATATTTTGGTATTAATTTGATTGGAGCATGGTAAAAAGATTCAACTTTTACAAAACAGTATAGTGTTGATTAACTTTATTTTAAGTCAAGTAAGAACTGTTAAGAAGATAAACAATCAAAAAAAGTAAAGAATTTCAATTTAATTCTGACTTTTTTTTTCATAATAGACATACTTTAAAATATATACTAGTAATATAGTTTTAGTTTTTATTCATACGCAGCAAAAAAAACTTAAAATTACAATGACAATTACAAACTTTAAATTTTAGTTCGTGTATACTTAGATTGTAATAAAAATACCTGTAAAACATTTTGAATTTTATTTTTGTTTAATTAAATATACACTTTTTTGACAATGAAAAACATAGAGATACATGTGAACTGTGAAGTTTATGAAATAAATAAGTTGAAAAAATATCTTTAAGAAATATAAATTCAAAATTTTATAATATGTTATATTCGAATTCGCACTAAAATTTAGTGTACTTTTGAATTTTTAAATTTCTTAAACTGTTTTAAATACTTCATTTATAAAAAGTAATTGATATTCTTTAGCTAATACTAAATTCAAATGAAGTTTGTTTTTTAAAAGCCATTTGATTAATATTGTTTTAAGTTAGTTTTAAACTTATGTAAACTAGTAAAAGTAAACAACATTTGTTTATTTTGATTTTAAATGAAAAACTTTCATGTATGCGATACGCACTGTATTTTTTTATTAACTAATGTATAAAAAAATGATAAAAGTAATAAAATACTATAATTTTCTTTGATAATTGAAATAAAATAACTTGTTATAGTATTTTTCTTGTTATAGTTCAAAATTTTACAAAACCATTTTTTTGTTTTTTTGAAAAAAGTTTAATTTTTTGATTATAAAATAAAGTATAAAATCTTAAAACATTATTAAGACTAAGATGTCAGACCAAGACACCAATCCGAATGGGTTAAGTAACCCGGTTGAAGTTCATCGTGGTCAGAATGATGCCAGGAGTTGGAACTCGGAGTTTCATAATCCTGCTTTCGAACGAATGCGGTTGTTTTTCAGAAGGATCAGAGAGGATGGGAGAAGACAAGAAGCAGAAGTAAGGGAGATCATCGCTGAATTGGAGGAGTTGCGACGGGAAGCGCAGTTAGGGGATCAGCGAACTAACACAGGTAGATAATAAGAACTTTGAACAAAGGTTTTAAAAACTTAGAATTTAGTCAATGTTTTAACAAACTTTTTTTTTGATATAAACTTATTAAGTACTATAAAATTTAACACTGAAGTTAGTGAAAAATACTTCGAATGTTGTCTTTGTTAAGTGCTTTATAATGTACGAAGCTGCAAAAGTGGAGCTCTTTCAGAAATATTTCGATGAAATTATTTTTTGATAAAAGCTATTTAAAAGTTCATTCAAACCACTCAGTTCCAAACCGCACAATACCCGCTAGATCAAATCCGAAAACCTTTTACCGACCAAAAATTAGGCGTAAAAGTGATAGTAGAATTAGAGTAATAGAAATATCAAAGTAAAAAACAAAAAAAAAAAGTAAAAAAATTGTGAAAATAAAAATTTTTTTTTGGATTGGGATTGTGCACGGGTGAGAATCGTGCGGGTGGGAAATGATCGTGGGTAGGAATTGTTAGTATATCGGTTTCTTTTATCTGTTAGTATCGTTTTTAATATTTCGTTAAAAACCATAGAATATTCAAACAGTAGTCTTCCTCTCGAGTACACACTATGAACACAGCTGAAAATTGTATACTCAATAAGCCTTGGTGTATTTTTATTTTAAAACCGACTTATTTAAACATGCTAAAAGTAGTTAAAGTTATATGCAGACCTGATGTTTTTTTGAATAAAAAGTTAATTATAATCGCTTTTTTTATTGAAACTTTTGAACTACTAATAAAATTTAAAGAATTAACTCAGGTTACAAACAACTTTGTAAAACAAGTTAAAAATTCATGTTTCATACCTAAGAATTTTATAATGTATAATTTAATGATTCTTTAGGTACAAAAGTTACATTTTTTTTGCGACTATGTTAAATATTCTTAAATACTTTCATTAAAATTGCGCATAGACTTAGTATTTGTTCCTTAAAGTTTTCAAATGTTTCCTCTAGATTTATGATTTTCAATGGCTAACACATTTTTGACTGCCTTATTATACCTGTGCTTTAAGTTTTTCAACTTCAAATTAAGTCTTAAATTAGACTTTTATCATACTTTTTTTATCCTTACTCTTTAAGAATACAAACTTGATTATTTGCTTTTTACGATTTAATTAAGTTTGTGATTAAATTTTTTTGAACAAAGGATAATTCGAATGAAAGCTTGTTTTTTCATTATGATTTCTCATTTGTAAACGTTTTTAGTAAAACTTAAAAATTACAAGTTTTAATATCAAAAACAACATTTTTGTTTATATTGGGCGTACTCAACATAAAAGTTAAAATTAAAAAAATTTAAGTTCAGCGTTATTTTTACCAAAATGCTATACTTTAACACTTAAAGTGTAAACTTGTTTTCAGGTCGTCTTCAAAAGCCACCTGGCCGACGTACTCGCCTCAACTCTGTCGGTGATGAAATCCCACACTCGGATGACGAAGGTGAAGCACCAGCCAGGAGAACTACAACAGCCCCTCAGAGGAGGTTAATGGCAAGCAGGGATGGGAATCTTGGAAGGCCCACTGCAAATAGACGAATTGGACCTAGGGTTCTCCTCTAAACAGATGAAGTAGTCCTTGAAAAATTTGTAAAAAATATCTTATAGTTGTAATTAAACTTATAGAAATAAACCTGTTGTTAGATGTTCAAATTGTGATTTTGTTAATTTAAAGTTTAGCTTATATATTGTATCAAAAGTATTTTTCAAAACCTTTCAAATAAACAATCAATACCGATCTCAATTACATTTTTATTTAAATTACTATACACATTTTGTGTTAAATCAAAAAGCCTAATTTAGCCAGTTGGTAGTTTTAAGTTAGTTTTTTTATTTTCGATATGACCTTTTAGTTTTAATATAACGCTAAATATCTTTACTGATACAGTAGAAACTTCGACAGTTTTTTTGATGATTTACTAAAAATGTTCATCAGACAGTTTTTATAATGATGAAAAGTTTTTTAATAAAAGTAAATTTCAATACCATACAGTTGTACAAAAAAAATAATATGTAATATGAATAAGTATTTCTATTTTAAATGAATGAACTTTATTCTAAATCTTTTATTTACTTTTCAAATTAACAATTTTTTGTTCTTATAAATAATTACATAGAATAAACTGTAAAACAGTCATTAAAATTTTACTTTCAATTTGTTTTTAAAGTTGTAATTTTTTTAATTACGTCAAACCGTAAGAACACTATCAATTTTTGATAATTATTATGTTTAGCTCAAAATTTTTAATCCAATCAATTATTAAACATTTGTTTTTCTAGGACCTTTAAGCATTAATAAGTACTACCAGCCTATAGTTCTACTATTATATGTACGCACAAAGGTTAAGAAGAAAAAAACAGTTAAAAATAAAACTTATATGTGTTTTGTTTCTAACATTAATTCTTTTTAGATCAATACTAAGATTAATAACACCAAAAAAAAACAAGTTATTTAAATTCAGGCACTTTATAAACATTAACTTTTAAATGTCCAAAATTTCTTTATTTAAAATAATTCTATAGATACTAAATTTTTAGAGAAAATCGCTACACAATAAGTCAAGCCTGACTGTTTTTAAAGCAAAGAAATGTTTATTCAGTATTCAGAACTCTATATTTTTAAAGTTTACGTAGTCCTGCGTAAAAGAAATACAACTTCTTGTTTGTTTTCAAAACATATTAGGAAACAGTATTACTTGGTTTGATATTCATCAATCAGTAAAATTTTTCGTGAAATTAAAAAAAAAAGTTTCTCAGTATGGTATATAACTATATGACTTAAACTTATTTGTTTTAAAAAAGAATTTGAGCATAATAACTATTTCTAAAAATTGAACAGGCTGGTACTTAATAGGTACACATTTCTTATTGAATACCCACTTTTGGAGTTTTTTCGAAGTGTATACATAAGAAAAATGTTACTGTAATAAACCTTGTAAGCTTATAAAGTTTAACCCTGATAAAAGTATTAAATATAGTGAAAACCCAAAAAGTTGCATAATTAAAAAAGAAAGTTTATTTATTGGATAATGTAAATAACAATTTGCATAAAGTTGCACCATACACTCATAACATTTGACAAAAAAATATGTTTATTTAATAAATGCACTTATGAAAGAATCATCTATTGGTAAACATAGACAAAAGTGTTGATCTAGTTTGATTTAAAATTCCTATCAAACATAAACTTGTACTAGGTTATTTTACTATTTAGCATCATTTTATGTCAAATAAATTAGCTAATCTTGGGAATAAATTTTATTACATTCATTTGCTGAATTTAGCAAAATAGAATAATTATAAGGTTAATATTTATTAATCTAAAAAGTGAAAAAACTTAAAAAATCCTGTGAAAATGATAAAGTAAATTATAAAATATATTAATGTTTTGTTTTAATCATTAATATTTTCGTATTATTGCTAACACTAGTTCTTAGGTTTAAAGTAAAATTTGAAAAAACTGATAATATGTCCTGACTTTTCCAACTTAGGTATGATAAATTTACAATGCATTCTAATTTGCAAAGTTATGCATTTATATTATACTGATCCATCTTTATAGTGCCCAACTTGTAATAATCTTTTAACTACCAAGCAGTTGTTTAAAGAATATTTAAATAAAAACATAATATATGATAAAACAAAGAAAATCAAACTAATAATAGTTATTCAAATACTATTTACATAAAATTAGATTTAGTTCAGCTTAAAGTTTATTAATTACTAAATTGTTCATATTTGTACAATTCAATAATTTAATGTTCTGTTTTTACAAAGGGCCTTAGTTAGTACCAAGTATGGATACTATATTTTTAAGAGACTATTTATTGATTATAACTAGTATTTGAATAGTTTAATAATATATAAAATTTTAAATAAAAAATAGTTTTCAAAATATAAAAATATTTTCAAGTCATTAAATTTTACAAACTTTAATTGTAACTAAAAATACAAATATAGGTTTAAAAGGAAAGACCAAACCAATCCAAAATTATGGTTTTAAAACTAAATTATTTTTTTATACAAAATTTATTATAATTTTTTAACTTGAAAAAAGGCCTACGTGAAATTTAAAAATATCACATTTAATAACAGTGTAAGCAGGGTTTCAAAAACAACTTTAATTCTGGAAAACCTGGAATAACATGGAGTTTGATAATTTAGGCTGACTTGAAAAGAGAAGCTTTAAATTTGTCTTATCAATTTCTTTATACTATTTAACACATTCTTTTCATCTTTAACTTAATTTTAGACTAAAAATAAACCCTTAAATGTGTAATTTTAAAAACCTACAAAAAAATTTAGAAAACTTGTTAAAAAACCTTTTGAAATCCTTTGTGTGTGTAAAAAACTTTATAAAAAACACCAAAGGATTCTAGTTATTTGAAGGAAGTTGTTATAAACTATTAATTTTTTTTAATTTTAAAACAGGATTTTCAACATTCACTTTAATAATCACCCCCTTGTTAAAAAGTTTAAAAAAATCACCCCCTTATTATAAGAAAACCTGAAATAACAAATTGGTTTTTTATTACAAATCCTATAATATTCACTGCAATGCCTTAAAAATTATATAAATCTTCCCACACAAGCTAAACTTGAAAATAATAATATGTGCACCGTAAGATAAAAAATGGTATTTTTTTTCCTCTTAAATATAAAACCTTCTAAATATCTGGTGTAAGTGTAAAATTTTCTGTAACTATACCCAAAAAATTCTTTCACAGTTCACAACAAGCCCTTGAATATTTAGTACATGAAGGTCACTGATCTAGCGGAAGCTAATTGTTGCCTTTTTACCAGTTACACTCCTCTTATCACTGAAAATTTTATATCAATCCCTTTTTGCCTCCTATTAGTTATTAGTATTCAAGCCCTAGACTTAATAAAAACACCAATTTTAAAAGTGTTGTTATTTACTTGGTATATAACCAAAAAAATAATTAGAATAAAGGTTGCAACTTTCTTAATTATTTACCCAGACTAGTTTCAGTAGCTTTTTGTATCCTGATTCTTTAAAAATTATCTGATTAGTAATATTTGAAAGTCAAAAATAAAACAAGAAATCATAAAACTTATTTTGATTTGAGAACTTTACAAATTTTTTACAAAGTTAAATAGTTTCAAAATGCATAAACCTACTTCACATTTTACTTAAAATCTTCAAGCTCAACATAAACACTAAGTTATTAAATGTCACTCCGACCTGAGTAGGAAATAGGTTTAAAAGTGTGTCTGGAAGATTAGTTTCAATAGCATAGGATATAAGTTGATTATTGAAATATTAATTTATACAAAGAAACGAGTTGATGACTTATAAACATCTTATAATATGATTTTTTTTAAACCTTGCAATGTACTTAAACGTAATGTAAGTTAAAGTAAAAAAAGTAAAATTTATTTTTAAAAAGCTATGAAGTTACACTTCTAATCTGGCTTTTTAATTAAATTTTTATTATCAAAGAAAAAATAAAAACATAAAAAAGTATTTTTAAAAAAAAAAAAAAGAAATTAATAGTGTTTGCCACTTCAAAAAACTTATTTACTTTAATGCACCACAATTTTTTAACATAATTATGACAGTTTAAAAAAAAATTGTGGTGAATTCAAGTAATTAAGTTTTTTGAAGTAGCAAACATTATTACTTTAAAAAAAAATAAACTGTACTAATTACTTCAAGTTCCACGTTTGCTTAAAAGAATTGTTATCAAAAAAGAATTAAAATATTAATAAAGCAGCCTAATTTTTATAACTTTTTTTTTTAGATATTCTAATTTTTTAAAAGCCGTATATGGATTAATGCGTAGTGGTATAAACCCTGAGCTAAGCTATAGATAAAATGTTATTGAATTAATTTAAGGGTTTGAAGATTCTAAAATGTGTATACATTTTGTTATAGATTATCACTTTTAACTTTTTAAAACCAAAAAAATTGTGCTAGTTAGAATTTACATACAGTTTGTTTGGATCTGGTTTGAAACAACTTTAATTAAAAAGAACTGCTTCATAAGTCCCTGAAGTTTTTTGGTGGTTATAGGTCAAAAAACAAACAATTCAACACAAACATGTACTGATAATTACAAAAAAAAAGTACGATTTTTAATTTAATAAGTTTGTTAGTTTTTAGCTTGAATGTGTTTTAAAAGTGTACATGTCTACCTAATAATCTATCTAGCAAAAAAACGAAAAAAAAAAAATCAAATCAAGTTTAATGACTAACTTATAAGGAAAATATTGTAATTTAATATACTGATTTTTTTTTTATAAATACTTTACTAAAGTTTTTTTGTCATACCGAAAAATTTATGAAACAAAAGTTGGTTTTGTTTTTTACTAAGACTTGGTAAATAATTAATCTTCAAACACAGGATTTTTTAAGACCTTCAAATAAAATGTGAAAACTTTTTGTGAAGCTTTTAAAAGTTATTTAAAACTCAGTAAAAGTATCTGTGTAAATTAGACTAAATACGTCTATAGTTATTTTTTAGTTTTTATTACAAAGTATCATGGCATTTAAATAATATTAATATTCCTGGTTGACTAATTCTATCTTAAATTTTAAAAAGTATTAGGCAAAGTCAGGCTGTTTAACCTTTTTTTTTTGAAGTTTTCAAAACGTTATAAATTTTATTTTTATTTTGCTAAAATTGAATTTGGTTTATAAGTTATTTTAACAATTTTCTTAAAGGTTTAGGTTGCGAGTAACACATTTTTAACATTAGGTTGTTAATTATGTGAAAAAACTAAAGCTTAACAAACAAACAAATGGTTCACTTTACAGCTTAAAAACTAGTCTCATTATTTTTGTTCATTTAAGATGAGTGAATGTAGAAAGAATAATAGCAAAAAAACTTGAAATTTATTTACTACAAAAAGGATTTTTTTGGCTGTAAAATGTTCATAAAATTTTATATTTTTAGTTTACAACTTTGTCAATAATGTTATTAAGCACATTGTTTTAGCGCCTATTAGTGTTTAGTCAATACACTTAAAATAACATTTTGTAAGCGAAATACTTATTTCTAACAGATATTTTTGTTTCATTTGTATACCACGCTTTAAAACTTAACCAAACTGTTATTTATTAACAACTATTGATTACTTAACAACTGTTTATTTATTTTAACTGTTAGATATTTCTTCTAAATAGTATTATGCTTAAAATTCAGATTTTTCTAAAAAGTTTTCGAACTAGTAGTTCTATAAAACTTTTTAATAATAACTGTACTGCTTGTTTTTTATTAACCATATTTGCTGTATTTTTTTTATTTAAAGTTTAGAAACTTAAGGAGAATTAAGTATTAGTAGAAAAGTCTTTTGCGGGACATATATGTAAAATTATAAATATTGCAGTATAAGTTATTGTGGAAAAAGACTTATATTATTTAAAACATTTTTATGCAAAAAAATATTTAATTAAACATTTAAACACCAATATTATGTAAAAAACAACTATATATTACGTTTTAAAAGTTGCTGCCATAAAAAAATCTTTAGCTGTTTTGTACAGATTCTTACGAAACTAAACAAATTTATCATGCCAAATTTATTGTTTGGTGGGCCTTACGTTGCTTACTAGTAACTACTACCAGATATAAGTCTATCTATATGTATATAATTTTTTAGATGTTTATATATTCATGTGTACCTGAAGACCAGACTTAGTAATATAACTTAGTTTTACCAATTGAACTTAGCTTAACACCGATTTATTAAACTTTAGATTGTTCGAATAAAAGTATTTACGTTTGTATGAAAAATTATCTCAGATGTACAAATTTCATGAAAAAATAATTATTAGACAGATTAATTAAATTAAAGTTTTGTAAGAAATTTGATAGAATTCCTTTATTTTAATATATTATTAAAAAAAAAACATTTTACTATATTTAATAATCCTTCAATTCTACTTAATTCTTCAAATATATTTAATAAACCTTATTTTAGCATTTTTATACGAACTAAACAACAAAATGGGCATGAAACGAAATCACGTAACTTCAATCTCCAGTGAACCGAAAAGAAAGCAGAAAAGAATTGTGAAACGTCACTGCTATAATTTGATTAATGGATGCAAGGTTGTCATTTGCGATACGCGGTTTAAAAAGTCGAGTACTGGCGAAAGTTTCTTTGAAAAATACAAAATAACAAATTATATTGCTTCAGGAGGAAACGGAGTTGTCTGCAAAGGTTTGTTTTATAATTAGTTTTTATTGAGTGTATACTAAATAAAACTCGCTTTATAATTACAACAAGTATTTTAAATACAGTCAAACATTTCTTTATATGTAAAGTTTGTATGAAAATATTTTTTACACTTACTAGTTTAAAACAAAAAACTATTTTTACAGGTATAAACATTAAAACTAATAAAGTAGTTGCAATCAAATACAACAAGTTTTACACATCTAAAAATAAACTACCAAATGAAATAAAAGCCCATAAAAAAGCTTTAAAAGCCGTTGAAGGTACAAAATATGAAAATGGTTAGTATAAATGAATATATAAAATTTCAAAGTTCCTAGAATTACCTTTTTATGCAATAAAAATGCAAGGAAAATATAATTTAAACATTTTTTTTGGAAAATAAGGAAATTTATAATTATAGCAATGATTATTAATTAAGTGTTTTTTTTTATATTTAAGTAATAAAGGCATTAAAGTATAACTAAAGTTAGTTACATTTGTACTGAACTTTATAAAACAGGACTAAATTTATTTATGTTCATTACAACTTTTATTTTTTAAATCTTTGTTTTAGTTTACATTAAAGAAAATATATTTTGTATTTAAGAAAATTATTTATTACAAAACGTACAATTTTTTTTTTCAGTAATAATCAAGCTTGAAGACTGGTATTTATTCGATAAGTATTATGTGCTCGTTTTAGAATATTTAGAAAATTACGACAGTCTAGGAGACTATGTAGACTACAAAAGTCTTATCGAAGAAAATTGTGCAAAGAAATTGTTTATAAAGGTAATGTTGTTTTTATTTGTGCCTAACTTTACAAGAAGTATTTCAATGTGTAAGTTTTATTTATAAAGTTATCAAAATAGCTAAAAGTGCGCTGAAACTTGTATATATAATAAGTATCATTTATTTTGTTAACTTTTAACATTCTATTTTTTAGACAATTGAGACTGTTAATGTTATGAACAAAAACGGAATATATCACTTTGATATAAAACCGAACAACATGCTAATTGGATTTAATAATGGAGAACCAAGTATTAAAATAATAGACTTCGGACTTGCTAACTGTAAAATTCATAAAGTAAGTTCTTGAACCTTGGTTTTTTATAAAACTATTAACTTATATGGCAATACTTAAAATCTATATTAGTGCTTTTAAGTAAATATGAATACATGATTAGAATACTTTCTTTTAAATGATTAAGTTCGTTTAATAACATTTATTTTTATACACCTGTAACAAACTATTCACAAACTGATTTAATAAAAACCTAGGTGGAAAAACTATGGAAAATACCAATTGGAACTTATGGTTACAGATCACCAGGCGTAATAAGGAAGAAATGTTTCTACTTCGCTGATATTTGGGCAACTGTGCTCACTTTATACTACATGGTGACAGGGTGGCATTTGTTTGATGATGACAAAAAAATTGATAATTTGAATAAGTTTGTAGCGGTCACACCCTTCGAAGATTTCGTGTTGTATGTGTTGAAAACTATTCGTATAAAATCTGAGATAAATGAGCAAAGCTTAGAAATTTCACATGTATGGTTGAACGATATTTTGTGTGACGAACAAGTTTTAAAACTCTGAACTATTTTTGTAAAATTATACATTTTTGATTTTTTATCGCTTTCACAAACAAATAAAAATAAAAGTGTTTGACACATTTAAAATACTTGTTGAAGTATTTAACAAAAACCATTTTTGTACTTTACAAAACAATATAAACCTTAAGGTGGTGTCCATAAAAAAAGAAATTTTAAAAGTGTAACGAGTTGTATCTTTAAAGTTTTGAAACGTTCTGGGTATACACATTAAATACCTTTCTGGTATTAAATTTTAACTTCTAAAAAAAATAAAATAATTGTTTTATGTACAATGCTTTTAAGTTTATAAATAGTTATAAATTTATTTCAAACCATAACAGTTGTGTACTAATGAAACAAAACAAAGAAATAACGGCCTAAAATATTAGACTTTTAAAGTACTTATAATTAAAATTAGTCTGTGTCTTTGAACATTTAGTTCTTTAAGAAAAATTAAAAGTAGATATTAAAATATAAAAGATTGGACATTTTAGTTTTTCCGGTATATAGAAATAAAGTCATAGTTGAAATATAATGTTATAACTTTATAAAAAAAATATCTTATTTCTATACACTGACGGAATAAGTTTTACAATGTTACAGTAGCTCAGATTGTTATCATGCTCCAAAAAGTAATCCAAGTAAAAAACCTTTTAATTTAAAAGCTAGACACTGGTAACTAATGTTATTATTATTTTGATTCAAAAAGTTTTATCTTTTAATTTGCTGTCAATACTACAACACTGTAATACAAAAAGCTTTCTCTTTGTAACAAAAAAATACTTAATGACTTAATGAAAGTATAAAATAATCAAGATAAACAATTTGATTTTATAAAAATTTGTTAACTCAAAGAATGGTTTTTTAACAATTATGATGATCAGGTAGTGTAAAAAGGTATAAATAAATAGATAAATAAGCTACTCAACATTCATGTAATCTATTTATTAATGGACTGACCTAAAAATTTCCAATGTTTATAAAGTAGGGTAAGAAATTAATTAGTTTTTTAAACATGTTTAACGTTATAAATAAACTGAGTTTACTTTTAATCTTAATAAAAACTCAGAGTATAGTCCTTTTATAACAATATACTTATTAAAAATTGATTTCGTAGCCGTAGTATAAAGAAAATAGGGCAGCGGTTGTCAAAGGTAGTAGTATTACAAATTATCTATATGAAATTAGAATTTAAATAAACTATTTATAACCGTGTACTTATTAAAAGTTTTTTGCAAGCCGTGGTATATACAAAATAGGGCATCGGTTGTCAAAGATAGTAGTACCATACCAATCCTCATAAAAATATTATTTGAACAATGCAACTTATTTTATACAGAAAAGTGGTGGATTAAAAACATTATAGCTAAAATTAATTGAAACAATGTGGAACAAAAACACGCCTCAGTTTTAAAACTAGAAAAATCGGCTTACTAACATATCTTTTTAAAAAAATAGCAGGTCTAAATGAAAAATTTAATATGTCTACGAAACGAACATGTTTCCTTCAATAGATTTAAAATGATAAAACAAATATTAGATGTACTTGAACTATATCAAAAACTAATTATTAAACTTACGTATAACATTAAACTTAAAATCTGCATAATGCTGAAATGTGCAAGCTTAAAATTTTTAAATCCAACAATAATTTAAGTTTTTACAAAACTTACTCGAGCGTTAGATAACAAATTAAAAAATTCAGTTGGTAAAGCAATAACAATCTTTTGGCAACTGTGGGCAGTATAGTTTTCCATTTAAACTTACAAAGAAGAGTACAACTATATCAATATAGACAATATTGTCACTAAATTTAAAGTTTTTACGAAGCTCTCTTTTCGAATGATTCGAAAAATAGCTAAAAGTTGTTATTCTATATCAGAAACTTGATACTTATCACAAAATTTAAATTGTAAACTACTAATGTTTCGTAAATTTATATTTTATCTTAAAAATATTGTAAATCTTTTTCAATTTCAATTTTCTATATATTTATAGTTTTAACTTAAATTTTATCTAAAGTATATGAAAAGCGAAAAGGTTTATTTTTAATTCGTTATGGTGATTTCTCATAAATGTTTTTTAATATTTCAGCCATTGAATATTTGATTCATTGTTTAGGGTGGGCAACGTACGGACCGCCAACAAAAATCTAAGGCTCACAACATATATTTAGCTGGTAAGTATCTTGCGCAAATGAATAATCAGTTCAACTTCTTGACATCACATGCTTTGAAATGTGCCTTTAATTTTTTTTAGTGTTTAGTAATGTTTATCAAATGCTTGTTTTTTTAAATTTTACTACTAAAGACTAATTATAATTATATGGACTAATGACACAGTAATAAGAAAATCTAAAGACATTTAAAGTCTTACCTAATTACAACTAATTAGAAGTCTAACTTGTGCCAATTTAGACTTTTATAATCCATGTTTAAAATCTCAAGCTTACGGTTTTAAGCAGAAGTCAAACTATAATTGATATTTTATTTATCTAATGATAGTTTTTATGACTTGCTTCATACTTTTTAGTTTTGTTTTATAGTTCCTTGGTAAGTATTCAAAGCTTTCAAGATTTTAAATAGTATTTTATTGTTTAATATATATTTCGAAAATAAAAAACTCAAACAAACATTTTTTGTTAAAAGATATGAAAGTTTAATTAAAGTTTATAAAAAAGTTTTGTATAGTGTCTAAGTAAGTATTGATGATTTTAGTTAAAAAAAAAATAGAATTTAGAATCAGAAATGCTCCGGAAATGTAACATTATTATTATAAGTTGTTTTTCTCAATTGCTTTCAATATCAGCTATGAGTAACAGCTTAGGATGCAAGACTGATTTAGCATAAAAGAAACACTATAAAAATAGGTATATAGAGTTATTAAACAGTCTGAAATCCTGGAATTTGACACTTTGGGTAAAAAAAAACTGGAAAAATCTGTAATTTGAAGTAAAATACTTATAGACTAAAAAATGTTTCAAGTTAAAAGTGTTTCAATTCATATTAGCCACAAAAATATATCAAAGACGCTTTTTTTAGACAAATTATTTATTTGTTGTAAAGTGCATCCAAAAAAGCACAACAGTATTTTCTTAGTATGTTTATTCTTTTTAACATATATTTTACCTTAAAATTATTACTTATAACGGACTAAATAACTTTTACTTTTATAAACCAAAAAAATCTCCTAGCAAACCTGATATTGCTTAGAGTTGCATCACATTTAAATTAGCATTTCAGATTCTTTTTTTTAGATGTTTTTATACATTTAGCTTAACTTTTTACAAAAAAAAAAGAGAAATAAAAAGCTTGAGTAAAACATGAATGAAAACCAAATTTTTGGAAGTAATTTTAAACAAACCAGTTGTTACCCAGCCAAATTTTAAGTTTGGTGTTTGACAATAAAATAAACAGTGTACTGTACTTTATAAACCTATTGCAACAGATGCATAGTTTTATAAATTACAATGTTTTATAAATGTATTTATATATATACTTTTTATAAAAAAAACTTAAGAGAATTTTCTTACAGATTTAAATAATATTTATGAATACGTCAAACTAAAGTACAAAAAACAAAAAAAAAAGCAAAACAGTTGACAAAGGCTTTAGAAATTTCCAAGCGTAAAAGAGCAAGAAGATTAGCAAAAATGGAAGCAAAGCGTGTGGAAGAAAAACAAAAAATAGGTCGGGATAAAGAAAGCATGGAATACACAAACTCTTACAATTCCTATGAAGATGTTAATTTACCACAACCCTTTGTTTGGGATAAGAAACTCCTAAAAGAAGGGCTGAAAAATTTGTCAAGTCGAGAAAAGAAGAACATTGTAAAAGGAAAACAGGAAGGCAAAAAAATAGAACTAGAAAAAATTAAAAGGCGAAAAATGCAAGATGAAAAAGAACAAGAGGCGTGCGAAGAAGATAGGCTAGTTGAGCGAGAAGCTGAAAATTCTCAGAAGTGGGAGTCTCAAGAACGCGCGTTCCTCTTGGAGCAAGCGAAGCTGAGGAGCAAGATAAGGATCAAGAACGGGAGAGCGAAGCCAATCGATCTGCTCGTCAGGTACGTGCTGACCACTGAAGATGGTGCAGAAGACCTTACTGACCTCTGCGAGCCGTGCACTTACTTGTATGACTTGACTGAAGAGGATCTTAAAAACTTGCATGCATACATCCAAGTTTATGAAGAATTAGAACAAGGAAAGAATGAGGATTTTTGGAAAGATATGACAGTCATCGCTAAATATGAACTAGAAAACTTGAGTGGGTCAAGCGGCAGGAGATACGGAATTAACGAAAAAGCAAAGCCGTTTGTAAAAAACCTGTTTAATGGAAAGACGTTCGAGGAAATGGCAAAAATAAGAAGGGTCATTGAAATGAAACTGAATCAGTCTTCGGATGTAAGCTACTGGGAGTACGTGCTTAAGATGACGGGCTGCTTCGCGGCAAAAGCCAGGAGAAGGCAAAAACATCAGGAACATCTCAAAACGAAGCTGGACACACTGAAGCACGAGTACATGTTGGAAAGCAACGAGAAAGATATCGACGAGCACGGTACCAGCAAAATGCCGCATCCAACAAAAGTTCCCTTCTTGAGCAAACCTCAAAGTTCCGAACTATCTTCGTCCAACAGTGACGTCAAGCAAAACAGTCATGACGTCATCAGCAATGAAAAAGCTTGCATGCAGGTTTTTAAAGAGCTCGACTACGAGCCGGTGCTTTTAAAGGAACTGCCATCGGGTGTCGTTGTTGTCGGAGAAGAGAACGACGAGCACATGATAAGAGACAAACGAAAGCTGTTGAACAAAACCGGATTGACAGAGGTGAGCAGCAAAGTCGTACTGATGGCGGATAAATACAGGCCTAGGAAGCCGAGGTTTTTCAACAAGTTGCAAACGGGATTTGAGTGGAACAGATACAATCGAACACACTACGATGTTGACAACCCCCCGCCCAAAACTGTGCAGGGTTACAAGTTTAACATACTTTATCCAGACCTGATCGACCCGACTGAAACTCCTCAGTATCATATTACCGACGACCCGACGAACTCGGATATTTCCATAATGAGATTCAGTGCCGGTGCTCCTTACGAAGACATCGTTTTCAAGATAGTTAAAAATGAGTGGGACCGCAAGCACGGGTTTAAATGCCAATTCATCAATACAACCTTACAGCTGTGGTTCAACTTCAAAAGATTCCGTTACAGAAGGTAAATTTTCAACATTTTGTTAGTTCTTTTGTTAAACAGAGTTGTAGCTTTTTATTTAAAGTAAAGAAAAATTTTAAGCACTATTTTTATTCAAATTATTCGTTTAAAAGCTTTAAAAAAATCAAAAAAACGTACTATTTAGTGTTTAAATAAGTATTTTATTATGTCAATTAATGTACTATTTAATGATACTTTTACAAGTTATTTTGTCTCCCTTAGAAATTTTGTAATTGAATAAAGTATAGTAAACTTTACGTCATATTCAATTTATTTAACTATAATATGAATTTTAAACTTCTTTTTTAATTCTCTTTTTTTTTAAATACATACATTATACTTTCAAAACATTTGTTCTATGAAAAACGTTGATAAAGTGTTTTAATTTCTTTTAGTTTTTATTTATATGAATCTTGAATATTTTTTATATTTAAGTAGTCAAATTAGTTGTACTTATTTTATGATTGAACTAATTTTACTAATAAAATTAAACTTAAAAATTTCATCAAATAGAATTTAGCATAAGTATTAAGCTTTAATTAAAGTTGTTTTATTAGATCAACTACTTAGAAATCGTATGTATTATGTTTAAAATTTATTCTGAAAGTGAAACTATGTAAAGAAGATACTGATTTTATCTACGTGTTCAAAAACTTTTTTTTTGCTTAAGTGTTGGTATAGTAGTTCTTTTAATTAAGAATTTATGAAACAAAAAAAAAAGAAGCTATTCTGCTTTTTAAGAAATCAAAGCGTTTTAAACCAAATCATAGTTCGGAAAAAAATGTCAAAATAATTTTGAAACACTTTGTGGCGTATCTGCGACTATACATACTTTAAGCTATTAGAAATGAGACTTAATTTAAAAGAATTAAAATTATAAGTGGCGTGAAATAATTAATTACTCATCAGCCACTTTTAGGTATATATAGTGGTACCTTTGTACGCAGTTAGTAAAAGGCATTTTTAAAATTTATACCATAGCACAATTACTTAAAAAGTTATAACTTTCAAAAATACATATAAATAGCATAAATTACAGTATCTGAATCTCTTGAAAAGTGATTATCTGCAAAAGTTTAATAGTAGACTACAATTCTATGTTTTTTTTTAATCTGTACCTGTTTCAGTACTTGTAAATAAATATTGTCTCTTTATTAATTTTCTATTTTTTGAACTATTTATTTTACTGAGAGTAGTTATTTTTGTTATATATAGTAAATGATATATCAAATAATGCAAAGATTATTAGATATTCTTTAGTTTACCGGTAAATAATACACTATGAAATTTTTGTAAGTTTAAAAAACAAAATTATTCATGAGAATTTTAAAACACATGTAAGTAAGATACTTGTGGTTTAGTTTAAAAGCTGGTTATGACATTATTATGATTTAAGTACGGTTTAAAATGTTGTAGCAAAACACTTAAAAAATTCAAGCTTCAGAAGTACAACAGCTTATGAACAAAAATCATATATTTTGCATATACAATAAAAAAAAATAACTGGAATATATAGATAAGTATTTAGAAATTCAAAAAAAAATTTAGACTTGATTAAAAATTTTTTTTTAATTTATGTATTTAGTATAACTAATAAGATAAGTACTTCTATTAAGTTCGAAAATTGCATTTACTAAGAAAAACTTACTGAATTTTTGACTTTTAGTATCCATATCCTGTGATAACACTTACAGAAATATCTTTTTTCTTTTGTGATAATTTTATTGAATTTACTTCTTTTTATTTTCCCGCTTTATGTTTTGAATAAATATTAGCAATCTGTATGATTCTTAGTTTTGACTTAATTGTTTTCATAGAATACTGTTAATAAAATAAATTAGTTAATTCTACCATTGTCACATAAATATTTATAGTATCATAAAATATCATCAGGTTGAGTTAAAGTCTCTTTTTATAACATAAGGCAATAAAGCTTAATAAAACTAACCTTGAAAGTTTTATGACAAATATTTAAAGTTTGCTTGGTAATATTTCTTTCATGGCTTATAAACATCAATTTCAATCCTTACCTTTTGCAAAATTAAAATTTGATTTATTTAGCGTTATAGAGTATATTAAATTAACGTAGTTTTAACACCCAATTTATATGTACTTTACTTAAATTAACAAAAAAAATCTTTAAAAAATGGTCCTTAGTTGGACACCATCTGGAAAAGGCTACGAGAACAAAAACCACCAATTGTTTAAAATCATAAAGCAAGTGTTCACAATTACTACATCAAAAAATGATAACAAAAATCCGCTTGTTTAATTTCTAAAAAGATAATTTTTAACTAAACATTTTTCGTATTTATGGTTAAAAAAGATGTTTTGTCTAATAAAGCAGTCATTGACAAAAAAAGTTTATTGCAAACATTTTCAAACTTATAACAAAACTCTACCAACCAATGTTCAATTTTGCAGTCACTTTGATACAGTTTGCTTTTCAAATGTAAAAACGTTTTAAAAGTAAAGAAAATATGTTGGTAATCACAAGAAAGCTGAGTATTAATGACTTGTTGAATATTTATTAAATTTTCACTCAATTAAAAGTGAAAAAATACATAACAACATCATCAAATTTGACAATGTTTAAATATATTATTATTTATATCACTGTTACGCTTATAAAATTTAAAGTACACCTTTAACAAAAATGTTTTATACGACATGAAGTTATAACAGGTAAGTTTCCACAAGGTGTGCCAAAGAGCAGGCACGGAAATAGCCAAGCTGAACGAAGAAGGTGAAGATAAAGACAAAAGAGAAATCAGTAAGATTAGTGAGAATAAAATACAGATTTATTTTAATTAATGGTGATTTGGACCCGAAAATCCAAGACTTCATTTTGCAGTTGCGGAAGAAAAAATCTGCGACAAGTTTGGGAGAAAGTACAGGGTAATCTGCGCTCCTGCTCAAACTGATGCCAACTGTTTTGAATCAAAACAGAAATTAGCCAAACTTGTCGGCATAGTTCCTATGCGCCCCAATCAGCAAAAATAGTTTTTAACAACATTTTAGTCCTGAAAAACGTGTGTAATAAGCATACTTGCAACGTAAATTAGACAAAACTTTTTACGCAGTTTGACAGAAAATTTACCAGAAAGCCCGACATCTACTGTGCTGCACTAACAGTCATCTGACGTTTAGGCGAATCAGCGCGGAAGGTAGGAAACGCAAAGATTGGTACTCTACCCGTGGATTTTTTTGGACAGGTCTGAACCGCTTGGTCACTTTCTTTATTAATTTAGAATGATTAAAGACAACTAAATGACTATCACTTTTACTTTGTCCTTATGTTGTGTTTTATCTTAAGTTTTGTTAATTATGTAATATTTGAGATAATAAGTAATAGTTTCTTTTTCTTACTTTTTTTTTGAACGCCCTTTTAACACTAATATAAAAGTTTGAAGTTAAGTAGGATTTTAAGGATTTAAATTATTTAAAACAAAGCTTTAAACACTAATTTAAAAAAAAAAAACAATAATGTTCTGATATTTACATTTCATTTCTTATTTTAAAGCGGGTTGTAAAGTGTTTTTCACTGTTTTCATAACGTGCTTTCAGTATTAAAAAAGCAAACAGTTTTTTTATTAAAAACAATTCATTTTTCATTTAAATGCGTATATATTTGTGTTTATCTTTCGAATACGCGTTAGTTGCTTTGTTGGTGAATTAGTACGAACAAGTTAGGATTAAATTCAACATTTATTTCTAGTTTCGAGAATCAAGAAAACGTCTACATCGAAGAGTTGATGTTAGTATTTATATGATTTTACGATTGTTAATACTTTTAATAGATTGTATTTTTCTCGTGATTTAATAGTTTCTTTCTTCAGGACTAAGGATTATTATTTAAAATAAAGTAAAGTGCATCTATTTAAAGTATGTTTTGTTCATAACTTAGGAATAAGTTTGTAACTATATTAAACTAGCTCGAAAGTAAAATATCTTAATTGGTTATAACTTAATATAAACGAAAACCTTATTTACAGCTTTATACTTAACAACACTGTGCTTAAAAAGATTAACTTGCTATGTGTATTTCATTTAAATTGAAATATAATTTATGGATTGCTAAAACTTTATTGTTTTTCCTACTACCAAAAGAGTAGAAGTGTGCTAGCTATAATCGAACTAGACACATACTTTAAATAGTTATTTAATCAATACCTCTAAAGTTTGGAATTATAATTGATATTGTAGAAAATTAATTAGACATGGGAATTTTTCTAAACTTAATAAAAATCTTAATTTAACAACTTTAGCTAGGTAATATAAATAGCAAACAACACACAACTCAATAAATAAAACCGGCTGAATGTAACTGGCCTATATGGAATCAATAAAAAATGTTAGAGCGTAGTGAAATAGTTTATAAAAATTAACAATTTTGGTTTCTAATACCTATTTTATTTACAACTAATTACATTTTTTCAACAGTTTTCAAGCCGAGGATTTTGAAGAGAGATTGCATTATTTTGGCAGTAGCCTCGCACAAGCACAGCCTGTTCATGTGAATCTTGGTCTCGCCAGTCTTCTCATTCTTCTGTATGCAGTAGCAGGTGCTGTAAAACTCTGTGAACGTCTTGCTGAGGTCGTACAAGTACTCGCACAGCACATGCGGCTTCAGGTTGCCGCACACAGTGTTGAGAACAGTAGGGAACATCAGAATGCTCTTTGCCAGCTCCTCCTCTTTGGGATGACTGATCTCAACGCCTCCCTTCTTCAACGAATCTGCAGCGTACTCGTTAAGGCTTTCTTGGCTGACGCCCGCGTTTCTAGCAATGGAGCAAATCCTGGTGTATGCGTAGAGCAAGTAGGCCGCAGTGTTGCCTTTGTCTTCCAACATTCTGTCGAAGGAAAAGACGTAGTCATTGGTCCTGTCGTGCGACAAGTCAGCGTATTTGATGCATCCGTAAGCAACTGACTTCTTTACTTCTTCCAACTCTTCTACAGTCAGCTCCTTAGTTCTGCCGTTCTCCTTTAACTTTTCCTCGCATCTCTTCAGCCCTTCGTCGAGTAAATCAACCAGGCGAACTGTAGTACCTGGACAAAATAATTAAGTTTTGATAAACAAATGTTACAACTTTACAACTTAAAGCAATAAAATTAAAGGTAAAACTTTCATCTTTTAAATGAGATTATTTATTAACAATATCATAAAAACATCAATATCTTAATAAAAACATCTGATAAAATTAAATATATCGTTATTCAGACAATTAGATTAATTCTCACCTGATCGCGTTTTGAACTTCTTTCTATCTTCACCAAGCACCACACCAAATCCAATATGCTCCACTCTGGTCTTCTTGCTATCGTAAACACCAGCTTTCTCTGCAGCCGCAAACACCAGATCAAAGTGGCTCGCCTGTCCGCTGTCCACCACATACAAAATGAATTCTGCCTTCTCATCGTTTGCTCTTTGGCTAAGTGCTGCCAAGTCACTTGTGTCATAAGTGAAGCCTCCGTCTGATTTCTGAATGGTCATTGGGTAAGACTGGCCTTCAATGAAGACAAGCTTTCTGTCATCTTCCACTTTAACCATTCCTTTTTCTTCGTAAAACTTGACAACTCCAGGCATGAGGTCCTGGTAAAAGCTCTCTCCTCTTTCTTTGAGGTCTTTAGAAATGTTCAGCCTGTCATATACAGCTTTGAACTGCTTGCTGGACTCCTTGCAAATCAGCTGCCAGGCTTTTGTCACATCTGGCTCGCGGCTCTGCAGTTTCACCACATACTGGTAAGCTCTCTTTTTGAACTCAGCATCGTCGTCAAACCTCTTCTTTGACTGCTTGTAAAATGTTTGCAAGTCTTGAATTGGGGGACTAACTTCCTTGTAGTTGGGAAACATGTCAATCAGATGAGCAATGAGCATTCCAAATTGAGTTCCCCAGTCACCAAGGTGATTAAGTCTCAGCACATCGTGGCCAATAAACTCAAACAAGTTTCCGATACAGTCTCCAATAATGGTAGAGCGCAAATGACCTACATGCATTTCCTTGGCAATGTTGGGTGAAGAGTAATCTATTACAACCCTTCCTTTGTGTCCGCATTTTTCAACTTCCACACCATGAACAAGCAAGTTTGCAATAGACATTTTTAGAAACTCTGGCTCGATAAAGATGTTTATGAATCCGGGTCCAGCAACCGAAGTTGACTTGATCAATGCATTTTGAGGCAGACAGTTTACCACTTTCTGGGCAACTTCTCTAGGCCCAACTTTAGTGCCTTTTTTTTTCAACATTCCAGAGATTTGCATGGCATTGCTGCATTGAAAGTCAGAAGCTTGTTTGATGCTTGGCGTAACTGACATTTTGCAATCAACCTCTGGGTAAGCAGCATTAACAGCCTGCTGGAACAATTGAGACAACTTTATAACAATATCAATCAATTTTTTAGGAGAGGTTTGTTCTTCTTGAATGGCAATTTTCAAATGCCTGGCTTGGTATTCTAGCTTCTTATTGTCTGCTTCCAGCTTTTTTATCTCGTCTGTTTTGCTGAGTTCATCAATCTCACTAGTTTGCACTTCCTTGATTTGCTGCATAAGGTTTTTTTCCTCATGTTCTTGACAAATGACTTGGTCACTTACATGTTTCAATTTTGTAGCATCCATTGAACTTCTTTTTAAAATTTACTTATAAACTATCTGTCCAATTATTATACATATTACATTTTACACTAATATTATACTATTATTATATACTATATAAAGTTGCCAAAGTTTTTTGTGAATTTTTCCCAATTTTTCTAAATTACTTCCACGTTTCAGAAGTACAATTTTTTTTTTGTTTATTTTTACTCTAAAAACAAATTTAAGGTAAAAAACTGCCTAAAGTACTATAAAATTTTGTAAAGATACTGTAGTGCTACTTTATATGTGTTTTATAAAAAATGAAGTTCTGAATGGTACATAAAATTTAATTTATTAAGATAGATTTAATTTTTATTTTTCAAAACTCCTGGCTTTTTAAATTTTTTGTTCTTAACAATGTTAATGTTTTAGTTTTTTTTTGCATAAACTGTCATATTCCGGTTAAAAAATTTTCCACCTGTATATAAAACAAAATTAAATTCATAGTTCATTCACTATTGTCATAATAATCACTGAGCAAAATAAGTAAGTTCATTTAAAATGGTACGTATCTCAAGTTTGTGGCTTTTAAAGTAATTAAAATTCTAACGTTAAACTTTTCAAAATTAAAAAAAAATCCTGAAAACATGAAGTGTATTTAGCTCTTATAAAATTCTAAGAAATTAGAAAAAAAAAATACTTGCAGCCTGTACATAAGTATTAATAGATTTATTAATATTACTAGATTTTACAAGTTGTTAGTTATAAAAACTGGCTTTATACTTTTTTAATGAAGTTGATGTAAGTTTTAAAAAGAAAAACTACCCTTTTGCGTTTAATGTAAGCAAAGGAATATATTTAGACAAAACTATTCACCTTGGCCGAAAAAAATCTGAAGGAATAATTTTAAAAAGTATGATAAATTGTTTGTATATCAGGAAAAAAGAACATCAGAACTGGCATGCAGTAGTATATTTAGAGCAAAAGAACATGATAATATTGAAGGTTTTAGCTTATAACACAAAGTCAAAATTAGCAAATTTACAAACTTTAGCTAAAGGAAACAATAAAACCTGAAAACTATGTTGTTCATAAAGATTTTTTTGAGTATTTATCTTAGTAATTATCGTAATTCAGATAGGTAAATGGTATCATTTACTAAATCTCCTAAAATATTGAAGAATAAAAATGTAGTTAAAAAAGTATTTTTTCATTATGATAACAGGTTAGTTACAGCTGTAAAAAGAATTAAATTAACTACTGTGATGAAACTATTCAATAATTATGTCTATTTTTATATACACTTTTTGGTTAAGATTTTAATTACGTTATTTTAAGTCATGTTATAGAATTCAAATCAATTTTGTCAAGATAATTAAAGCAGTTTATTCTGCTATAATGCAAAAAGTGTCTGATCTAAAAAAAAATTTGACATTTAAAGTTCTAAAGTATATTTATAAAAAATACACTAACTCCTTTCTACAGGGTTGCAACTGGTTTTTATGAAATTACTTACAGGTATTCTGAATTTCTTTCAGGTATTATAAGTACATGTTTTTTGGGTCTATTTTTAGCTTAAGTTATGTTTAAGGTAAAAAAACTGTGTAAAGTTGTATTAAAATATTAAAAGATACGGTAAAGTTACTTTAAATGTGTTAATAAAGAAAATTAACAAAGACAATGTTTTTTTACCTATTTGATAGATTTGTGTGTCGAATCCAAATTATACTACTTAATAAAACGAAATTGTTCAAAACTCAGGGTTTTCCAGGTTTTTTAGTGACTTATGTTCAATATTCCTTTATTTTAAAAATTTCTAAAAATCTATTATATAATGTTATCCAGTTTTTACGTTTTTTACGTTTAAATTCTAAAATTTAAGGTTTTGTGGCATCCTTGCTTCTATAAGAAGCCTGTGTTAACGCCTTGAGACAAAAGTCCTTATTTAGTAAACTTATGATAAACCTATAGTACTTTAACACATTTATGCAACTAAGTAAATAACAGTGAATAATATATTATGACGTAGTAATTCAAAATTGTGTATAAAACATAATTTGTAAAGGCTAGAAGATATTTTACATTATAATGATACTTTTGTATGTAATAGTAAATCCAAATCATATATATATCAAACACTTTTTCGGTATAAACCTTGAACTAAAAACTATCTTAATAAGGAACTGTTTTATGTAAGTTATCGTTTAAAAATAGTTACTGATACTATGAAACAAAGATAAAAAACTTCTTCGTAAAATACTTGAAATAATTATAAAAACCTAGTTTATAAGAAACTGTATCTTACAATCTACTATCTTAAAAAGATAGTACAAAAAAAACTTACTTGAAAAAAAATCTAAGTAAAAAAAAAACGAAGAAAAAAATTAAATTATATTGTTTTTACTACAAATTACTATTCCTAAAATATTGATTTTATAGTAAACATTTCATCAAATAAAAAAAAGATTAAAAACTTTTATAAAACAAAAAATTTTTCTAGTAAAACTGTCTTGATAAAAAAATGGTTGTTGTAAAATTATTTGTGTTATATTGTATATGTTTTTAAATAATTACAATTAAAACTACAGTTAAAAGCACTATCTAGTTTAAAATTAATTTCATGATATACAATGTCACCATCGTTTGAGGAAAAAACAGTCTGAATGATCAAAAACTAAGCTGAGTTACTTCATGGCCGCCTGAGTTTATAAGAAAAGTTAAAGAAAAAATGCTATCATGCTAAAATACTGGGTTGACAAATGATTTTGGAAAATTTTCTCCTGGCTTTCGAAATTTCCACCAGATTTTTAAAAGTACAAAGTTTTAGGTCTATTTTTAGTTTAAAGTTAAGTTTAAGGTATTAAAACATTGGAAAATTACTGTACAGCTACTTTAAATGTGTTTTTTGATTAAACAAAATTTGATAATGAAAATTATTTTTATCTACATGATAGATTTTTGTGTCAAAATAAAATTTTAATAATAAACATGTTAAAGTTGTTAAAAAGTCCAGGTTTTTTCAGTTTTTTTTTTCAAAATTTCTCAAATTCCAGGTTTTTCTAGGTTTCCAGATTTTTTGGCAACCCTGTAATCAATACTTAAGAGACCATTATTGTTTTCAACCAGTTTATAAATTAAACAAGGAACTATTTGAAATAATAAAATATATTACAGAGTTGCCACTCTTTGAGTTTAAAAAAAAGGCCTTGAGTGACCTTGAACTTCTCTAAGTTACCCTGAGTTTTTCTAAAATCTTATATTCAACATTAAAATTTAAAATTAATTGATATTGAATAATAAAATTTGTGAATAATTCTATGCATCCATGCAAACTTACTTAATATATGATAAAAAATACTTTGAACTTTTTTGACATTTTATTTGAATACCTTTTAGGATTGCAAAATTTTTTTTAAGAAATTCTTTCAGGTTTTCAGAAGTACACGTATTTCTTGTTTAAAGCTAAGTTTAAGGTTTAAAACTGTGCTAAATAGTATAACACATTGAAAAGATACTGTAAAGCTATTTTAATGTGTTTTTTATAAATTTTTTTGATGATAACAAAAATTTTCATCTATATGACAGATTTTTGGTCTTAAAAAAATTTACTAAATGTAAAAATTGTTTGAAACTCCAGATTTTATAGTGATTTTTGTTTAAAACTATAGGTTTTTATTTTTAAAATTTCTCAAACACAAGGTTTTTCCAGGATTTTTAGTCTAAATTTTACAAACTTGAGGTTTTTCCAGGATTTCAAGTTTTTTGGCAACCCTACTTTAAACCTACCACATAAAATAATCTCACTTGCAGAGATAAACTCCATGCATGATTAATAGAAACTTTAGATTCAGAACAAAACTACAATTTTAAATGTAAGAATTTGAAAAACTAGCAGCAAGGCTAAAGAATTTTAAGTATGCATTTTAAAATCAATAAATTCATTTTCATGAACAAAATTAAGAATATAAAATAACGGAATATTGAAACTGCATCAGCATTAGTTTGTTATAGATCTAGAAATAAATATGCCCGGAGATTTTTTAAAAGTCTTAAAACTATCCTTATCTCTTTATAAAAAACCAAAAGTGCAATGAGTCATCCTTAGTTTTTAAAACTTAGTTATCTTGAGTTACCCTGAGATTTTGTATAATTTCAAAATATCCCCATTGTGTGGCAAGCCTGATATTAGGGACAAAAATATTTTTTTTATATATAAAGAGGTGGGAGATAGGCCTAAAAAAAAAAAGATATCAAAATAGTTTTATAATACTTAATAAGCTAATCAAATATGATAGGTGAAAACAATGGTTTGTTCATTAAACTCATTTTAACAAACAATAAACATCTTAACATATCATTCATATTAAAGTTCATTAAAACAAGTTATTAAGAACTTAAAGTTATAGTTAATTTAAATAAAAAATTTCATCATATCAGTTTAACAGCCTAAGCTATTATTTCCAGCTCTGTTAGATACAATAACTTATTCCTAATACAATTGTAAAAAGGTATTTGCTAAAATTGATAATAAAATATTTATTCTGATAATTTATTCTAATAATGTTTCTCATAATTAAGTTTAAAGTAGTGAATAATTAAAATCACTTAATACAGAATGAATGTTTTTGGTATATTTCTTCCAGGTTTTCACAAGTACAAGTTTTGTGTCTATTTTTGTAGAACATTAAGTTTAAGGTAAATAACAGTCTTAATTATTAAAACAAAATTGAAAAAAAAAGTTGAGCTATTTTAATGTAGTGTTTTATCAATAGAAAATTATTACTAACAATTAAATATATCTATAAGACGTATATTTTAACTCAAATAAAATTTTCATTACTTTAAAGGTAAAAATTGTTTAAATCCAGGTTTTTTAGTGATTATTGTTCAAAATTAAATACTTTTTCATTAATTTCTTCAGGTTTTTATGAATAAGTTGTTAAATTCCAGTTTTTATCAGGTTTTTTGGCAAACCATATAACATTTCATAACACTTTTCAATTTATGAGTTATCAAAATTTCTTCTCATTAGTTTATTTGTTATGTAGCTTAAAAAGTAAAAGATTAACTAATGATCAAGTATCATAAACAAAGGAAACTTTTATTTGAAAGGATAATTGAAATTATTAAATAAAAACATAAAAATTTAATAGAATTTGAAAAAAATTTAATAGTTTCTGAATATAGCAGTCAGTTTAAAATTTTTGAGGTTCATCAAATGCTGTATGTTTATGTCAATCCTGTAATAATCTATATTACAAAAGGATATTATTTATTATTATCATACTTGCAAGGTAAAAATTTCAACAGGAAAAATGAAAAGTATAGGTAATGGCATATACGAAGTTTTTATATTTTAACTTCAGCCTTTAGTTCTTGTTATTTAATAACAATGCAATATCAGAACAACTTAAATTATACTTTAAGTAAAACACCTTTCTACCCAATTTATATTCAAAAGGACTCTTTATCTGAAAGGAAAATATAAGCTTTATAAAAATCCATTAAAATTTAACAGAGATTTTAACATACCTGATAATTTTTAAATTTTGCAGTCAATTTGAAGCTTTTGAAGTTTCATCAAATGTTGTATGCTAAATGCCATTCTTAATATTGTTCTATAATCATGTGACCAACTGACAATTATGGCTTTTAGCCAGTTTTGGACTTTAAAAAAAAATTTAAATACCAGGGCCATAAAAATAATTTTTTAACACTATTTAATTAAATTTTAAACATAGTTCATAAACTATGTACTTGAAATAAAAGGCTAATACTGTTTGAAGCAAAGAATTTTATTGAGTTACACCAAACTAGCTTAATACAATATAGGTTAATGATAAAAATTTGAAAAAAAGTGGTAAGATTAAAATTAAAAATTGTTATTTAAAGTTAAATACTTAAGAAAATGATAGAAACAACACAGGACTAATATTTAGAATAAAAACATACTTCATATGAATATTGAATTTGAAATCAATAAAAACTAGCTTTAGGTTTAAAAAAAAAACTGTTTTGATTTTTTACACATCAAGGTCTTTAAGTTTACTAAAAGACAGCAAGGAAGTCTAAGTCAGTTGAAGTTTAATAAAAATATTCCAAGTTTTCAAGCAATGAAACAAAAACTTACATTCAACTCATATCCCACTTATAAATTACAAATAAAACTATTATTCAAAATTTATCAAACTAGCAAGGTAAAAATTTCAACAGGTAAATTAAAAAGTATAAATAACGGGACAAATGAAGTTTTTATAAATTTAACCTCAGACTCTAGTCAGGGTTGCCAAATATTTTTAGCAAATTTTCTTAGGTTTACAAATTTTTCTCCAGGTTATTAAAAGTACACATTTTTGGGTCTATTTTTATTTTAAAATTGAGTTTAAGGTAAAAATTTCTGTTAAATAGTATAAAAATATTTAAGATATTTTGAAATATTACTTTAGATGTGTTTTATAATAAAAAAAAGTTGTTGATGATCACAAAAAAGTTTATCTATATGGTAAGTTTTTTGCGTCAAATCAAATTGTTTCTACTTTACATGTTAAATTTGTTTAAAATTCCAAGTTTTCGAGTTTTATTTTTCTCAAATTCCAGGTTTTTCAGCCTATATTGTCAAATTTCAGGTTTTCTAAAGTTTTCAGGTTTCCAAGATTTTAGCATCCCTGTCTAGTTCTTAATATTTGATAATAATGCAATACTTATCAGAAAAACTTATTTTGAGGATTAAATTATACCTTAAGTATAAACACATTTCTACCCTAATCAATTCATAATCTAAAAGAATCTTTATCTAAGGGAAAATCAAAGCTTTAAAAAAGTCATTAAAATTTAATAGAGATTCTAACATACCTAATAAGTTTAAAATTTTGCAGTCAATTTGAAGCTTTTGAAGTTTCATCAAGTGTTGTATACTAAATGCCATTCTTAAAATTATTCAATAACCATGTGACCAACTGACAATTATGGCTTTTAGCCAGTTTTGGACTTTTAAAAACAATTTTACATACCAAGGCCATAAAAACAATTTTTAAAAACTACTAAATTATTTTAAACATATTTCACAAAATATATACTTGAAAAAAAAGGCTAATAATGTTTGAAGCAAAGAATTGTTTTGAGTTACACCATTTTAGCCCTTACAATATAGGTTAATGACAAAAATTTGAAAAAAAAAGTAGTAAGAATAAAAATAATAACTTTTTGTTTAAAGTTGAATACTTAAGAAAATGTTTAAAACAACACAGGACTAATATTTAGAATAAAAACGTACTTCATATAAAAATTGAGTTTGAAATCAATAAAAACTAGCTTTAGATTTTAGAAAAAAAAACTGTTTTGATTTTTTACACATTAAGATCTTTGAGTTTACTAAAAGACAGCTAGGAAGCCTAAGTCAGTTTGAGTTTTTTAAAAACATTCAAAGTTTTCAAGCAATAAAACAAAAACTCACATTTAACTCATATCCCGGTTATAAACTACAAATAAAAATATTATTTAAAATTTATCAAACTATAAAGGTAAAAATTTCAACAGATAAATTAAAAAGTATAAGTAATGGGACAAATGATGTTTTTATAAATTGAACCTTAGACTCTAGTCAGGGTTGCCAAATATTTTTAGCAAGTTTTCTTTAGGTTTTCAAATTTATCCAGGTTTTTAGAAGTACACATTTTTGGGTCTATTTTTAGTTTATAATTAATAAAAAACTTGTGTTAAATAGGATAAAAACATTAAACATATAATGATAAACTATTTTAGATGTGTTTTATAATAAAAAAAGTGTTTATGTTTACAAAAAAGTTTATCTATGTGGTAGATTTTTTGTGTCAAATCAAAATGTTTCTACTTAACATGTAAAAATTGTTTATAACTCAAGTTTTTACAGTTTAATTTGTCTCAAATTCTAGGTTTTTCAGCCTAAATCGTCAAATTCCAGGTTTTCTAAGGTTGTTTCAGGTTTCCAAGTTTTTAGCAACCCTTTCTAGTTCTTAATATTAAATAATAATGCAATACTTATCGGAAAAACTTATTTAAAACATTAAATTATACCTTAAGTATGAACACATTTCTACCCCAATCAATTCATAATCTAAAGGACTCTTTATCTAAGGAAAATAAAAGCTTTAAAAGTTAAGTCTTTAAAATTTAACAGGGATTTAACATACCTGATAGTTTCTAAATTTTGCAGACAGTTAGAAGATTTTGGAGTTTCATCAAATGTTGTATGCTAAATGCCATTCTTAAAAGTGTTCTATAATCATGTGACCAACTGACAATTATGGCTTTTAGCCAGTTTTGGACTTTTAAAATAATTTTATATACCAGGGCCATAAAAACAATTGTTAAACACTAATAAATTAAATTTTAGACATATTTCATAAACTACATACTAAAAATAAAAGGCTAATACTGTTTGAAGCAAAGAATTTTATTGAGTTACACCAAACTAGCCTAATACAAAAAAAGTTACTGATTAAAAATTATAAAAAAGTGTCAAAAGTAAAATTAAAAACTATTATTTAAAGTTGAATACTTAAGAAAATGTTAAAAACAACACGAGGCTAATATTTAGAATAAAAACATACTTCATATGAAAATTGAGTTTGGGATCAATAAAAACTAGCTTTAGGTTTTAGAAAAAAAAAGCTGTTTTGATTTTTACAAATTGAGATCTTTAAGTTTACTAAAAGACAGCAAGGGAGCCTGAGTCAGTTTGAGTTTAATAAAAATATTCAAAGTGTTCAACCAATAAAACAAAAACTCACATTCAACTCATATTCGACTTAGAAATTACTAATAAAAATATTATTTAAAATTTATCAAACTAGCAAGGTAAAAATTTCAACAGGTAAATCAAAAAGTATAAGTAATGGGAAAATGAAGTTTTTATAAATTTAACTTCAGACTCTAGTCAGGGTTGCCAAATATTTTTAGTAAGTTTTCTTTAGGTTTTCAAATCTATCCAGGTTTTTAGAAGTACACATTTTTGGGTCCATTTTTAGTTTCAAATTAATTAAAAACTTGTGTTAAATAGTATAAAAACATTAAACATATAATGAAAATCTATTTTAGATGTGTTTTTCAAAAAAAGTTTTTATGGTTACAAAAAAAGTTATCTATGTGGTAGATTTTTTGTGTCAAATCAAAATGTTTCTACCTAACGTGTAAAAATTGTTTATAATTCCAGGTTTTACAGTTAAATTTTTCTCAAAATCTAGGTTTTTCAGCCTAAGTTGTCAAAATTCAGGTTTTCTAAGGTTATTTCAGATTTCCAAGTTTTTAGCAACCATTTCTAGTTCTTAATATTAAATAATAATGCAATACTTATCAGAAAAACTTATTTAAAAAATTAAATTATAACTTAAGTATAAACACATTTCTACCCCAATCAATTCATAATCTAAAAGAATCTTTATCTAAGGGAAAATCAAAGCTTTAAAAAAAGTCATTAAAATTTAACAGAGATTTAACATACCTGATAGTTTCTAGAATTTGCAGTCAGTTAGAACTTTTGAAGTTTCATCAAATGTTGTATGCTAAATGCCATTGTTAAAAGTGTTCTATAATCATGTGATTAACTGACAATTATGGCTTTTAGCCAGTTTTGGACTTTTAAAACAATTTGATATACCAGGGCCATAAAAACAATTGTTTAACACTAATAAATTAAATTTTAAACATATTCCACAAACTATATTACTTGAAATAAAAAGCTAATACTGTTTGAAGCAAAGAATTTTATTGAGTTACACCAAACTAGCCTAATACAATATAAGTTACTGATTAAAAATTAAAAAAAAAGTTTCAAAAGTAAAAATAAAAACTTTTATTTAAAGTTGAATACTTAAGAAAATGATAGAAACAAAACGGGAGTAATATTTAGAATAAAAACATATTTCATATAAAAATTGAATTTGAAATCACTAAAAACTAGCTTTAGGTTTTGGAAAAAAAAAACAAAATGTTTTGATTTTTTACACATTAACATCTTCAAATTTATTTTAAGACAGCAAGGAAGTCTAAGTCAGTTGAAGTTTAATAAAAATATTCAAATTTTTCAAGTAATATAACAAAAACTCACATTCAACTCATATCTCACTTATAAATTCTAATAAAAATATTATTTAATTTTTTTTTAAATAGCAAGGTAAAAATTTCAACAGGTAAATAAAAAAGTATAAGTAATGGGACAAATGAAGTTTTTATAAATTTAACCTCAGACTCTAGTCAGGGTTGCCAAATATTTTTAGTAAGTTTTCTTTAGGTTTTCAAATCTATCCAGGTTTTTAGAAGTACACATTTTTGGGTCTATTTTTAGTTTCAAATTAATTAAAAACTTGTGTTAAATAGGATAAAAACATTAAACATATAATGATAAACTATTTTAGATGTGTTTTTTAATAAAAAAAATTTTTATGTTTACAAAAAAGTTTATCTATTTGGTAGATATTTTGTGTCAAATCAAAATGTTTCTACTTAACATGTAAAAATTGTTTATAACTCCAGTTTTTACAGTTCAATTTTTCTCAAATTCTAGGTTTTTCAGCCTAAGTTGTCAAATTCCAGGTTTTCTAAGGTTATTTCAGGTTTCAAAGTTTATTTTAGCAACCTTTTCTAGTTCTTAGTATTAAATAATAATGCAATACTTATCAGAAAAACTTATTTAAAACATTAAATTATACCTTAAGTATGAACACATTTCTACCCCAATCAATTAATAATCAAAAGGAATCTTTATCTAAGGGAAAATAAAAGCTTTAAAAAAGTCATTAAAATTTAACAGAGATTTAACATACCTGATAGTTTCTAAATTTTGCAGTCAGTTGGAAGATTTTGAAGTTTCATCAAATGTTGTATGCTAAATGCCATTCTTAAAAGTGTTCTATAATCATGTGACCAACTGACAATTATGGCTTTTAGCTAGTTTTAACTTTAAAAACTATTTTATATACACCAGGGCCATAAAAACAATTTTTTAACACTAATAAATTAAATTTTAAACATATTTCATAAACTACATACTAAAAATAAAAGGCTAATACTGTTTGAAGCAAAGAATTTTATTGAGTTACACCAAACTAGCCTAATACAAAAAAAGTTAATGATAAAATTTAAAAAAAAAATGGTAAGATTGAAAATAAAAACTGTTGTTTATAGTTTAATACTTAAGAAAATGATAGAAACAACACAAGATTATATATTTAGAATAAATACATACTTCATATGAAAATTTAATTTTCAATCAATAAAAACCAGCTTTGAGTTTTAGATAAAAAAACTTTTTTGATTTTTTACACATTAAGGTCTTCAAGTTTACTAAAAGACAGCAAGGAAGCCTGAGTAAGTTTGAGTTTAATAAAAATATTCAAAGTTTTCAAGCAATAAAACAAAAACTCACATTCAACTGATATCCAACTTATAAATTACATACAAAAATATTATTTAAAATTTATCAAACTAGCAAGGTGAAAATTTCAACAGGTAAATTAATAAGTTGAAGTAATGAGACAAATGAAGTTCTTATAAATTTAACCTCAGACTCTAGTCAGGGTTGCCAAATATTTTCAGGAGACTTTCTTTAGGTTTTCAAATTTTTCTCCAGGTATTTAGAAGTAAAATATTTTGGGTCTATATTTAGTTTAAAGTTAAGTTAAAGGTACAAATTTGTGTTAAATAGTAAAATAACATTTAAGATACACTGGAAAATTATTTTAGATGTGTTTTATAATGAAAAATGTTTTTGATGATCACAAAAAAGTTTATCTATATGGCAGATATTTTGTGTCAAATCAAAATGTTTCTACTTAACATGTAAAAATTGTTTAAAATTCCAGGTTTTCCAGTTTTATTTTTATCAAATTCCAGGTTTTTCAGCCTAAATTGTAAAATTTTAGGTTTTCAAAGGTTATTCCAGGTTTCCAAGTTTTTAGCAACCCTGTCTAGTTATTAATAATAAATGATAAGGCAATACTTATCAGAAAAACTTATTTAGAATATTAAATTATACCTTAAATATAAACACAGTTCTACCGCAATCAATTCATAGTCAAAAGGACTCATTATCTGAAAAGGAAAAAGAAGCCTTAAAAAAAGTCATTAAAATTCAACAGAGATTTTAACATACCTGATAGTTTTTAAATGTTGCAGTCAATTTGAAGCTCTTGAAGTTTCATCAAATGTTGTATGCTAAATGCCATTTAAAACATTTTTCAATAATCAAGTAAACAACTGACAATTATGGCTTTTAGCCAGTTTTGGACTTTTAAAATCAATTATTTATACCAGGGCCATAAAAACAACTATTTAACACTAATAAATTAAGTTCTAAACATATTTCATAAACTATATATTAAAATAAAAGGCCAAACATGTTTGAAGAAAAGAATTTTATTGAGGTACACCAAACTAGCCTAATACAATATAATTTAATGGTAAAAATTTGAAAAAAAGTGGTAAGATTAAAAATAAAAACTATTATTTAAAGTTGAATACTTAAGAAAATGATAGAAACAACACAGGACTAATATTTAAAATAAAAATATACTTCATATGAAAATTTAATTTGCAATCAATAAAAACCAGCTTTGAATTTTAGAAAAAAGAAAACTGTTTAGATTTTATACACATTAAGATCTTCAAGTTTACTAAAAGACAGCAAAGAAGCCTGAAACAGTTTGAGTTTAATAAAAATATTCAAATTTTTCAAGTAATATAACAAAAACTCACATTTAACTCATATCTCACATATATATTACAAACAAAAAATTTATTTGAAATTTATCAAACTAGCAACGTAAAAATTTCAACAGGTAAATTAAAAAGTATACGTATAGGGACAAATGAAGTTTTTATAAATTTAACCTCAAATTCTAGTCAGGATTGCCAAATATTTTTAGTAAGTTTTCTTTAGGTTTTCAAATTTATCCAGGTTTTTTATACATTTTTGGGTCTATCTTTAGTTTAAAATTAATTAAAAACTTGTGTTAAATAGTAAAAAAACATTAAACATATAATGAAAAATTATTTAGATGTGTTTTTTAATAAAAAAAAATTATAGTCAGGGTTGCCAAATATTTTTAGCAAATTTTCTTTAGGTTTTTAAATTTTTCTTCAGGTTTTGAGAAGTATACATTTTTGGGTATACTTTTAGTTTAAAGTTAAGTTTAAGGAATAAATTGGTGTTAAATAGTATAAAAACATTTAACATAAGCTAAAGAATTATTTTAAACGTGTTTTATAATAAAAAAAATTTTTGACTATCACAAAAAAGTTTATCTATTTTGTATATTTTTTGTGTCAAATCAAAATGTTTCTACTTAACATATAAAAATTGTTTAAAATTTCAGGTTTTCCAGTTTTATTTTTCTCAAATTCCAGGATTTTAAGCCTAAATTTTTAAATTTCAGGTTTTCTAAGGTTAATCCAGGTTTCCAAGATTTTAGCAACCTAGTCTAGTTCTTATTATTAAATAACAATGCATTATTTATCAGAAAAACTTATTTTGAACATTAGATTATACATAAAAATAAGAAAATTTCTTTTTCATCCCAATCAAGTGTCATAATAAAAATAACTCGCTAGCTGAAAGCAAAAAAAAAAAATTTGAAAAAAGTCATTAAACATTAAGAGCATAGGGGGTGGGAAGGTAAAACACTTTCATCACAATTTTAATTATTTTATATAGTTTTTACTAAGCTACAAGATGCTTTTTACAGACTTAATAAATTCAAAATAAATTTTAAGATATAGCTGATCAAAAATTTTTTTTTTTTCAATAGAATTAATCTTTTTTTAATTTTGTTCAAATAGAATATTCTAAATATTGCAAGGAACATTCCCTAAAAATCTGAGGTAGTTATCTCAAAAAACGTAGAAGAAGATACATTTTTAGTTAAAAGTCTAATTTTGCCGTTTTAATTTGGGCCTCCCATAAGAACCTATCGTTGCCTCCGACTTTAATCGGCTACATCTTGAAAAGTAAATTGAAGTTTTAAAATCTGTAAATAGCACCTTTTAGCTTAGTAAATATTTTTTTAGATAAGATCAAAATGTAAAAAATAAATGTTTAACCGCTATATGCCCTTAAACAAGTATTTATAAGTTGTAACAAACAACTTTATCTATAAATAAGAACCTACAAATCAATATAACTTTCCTAAACTATTAAATTGTAACTACATTTATAAAATATATTATGACTTTGTGATGAAAAGTTAATAATTTTTATTTCTAAACTAATTCTGTTCAACCTAAACACAAATCATGACAAATTTTTTTTCAGATTTGTTACAAAAACTACAATGTTATTTAAAAGAATAGTGGAGAGCTACCTGAAAGACTAAAAAAACTTTCGAAGCATTTCAAAATTAAAAAAATCATGTTATTGAACTAAATTGGATTTATAAAATAACAAAATATTGAAAAATGATAAACTATATTTCATTGTAAATCTATATAAAATCTGCCTTGAGATATAAAAACCTTAAAACTATCATGAGATTTTATAAAAAATCAAAACTTCCCTGAATCAGGTATGCCATATGTTTTTGAGAAATTTTGTTCAGGTTTTTTGATTTTATTTCAAGTTTTGAAAAGTACATGTTTTTGCGGCTATTTTTAGTTTCAAGTTAACTTTAAGGTTAAAAACTGTGATATATAGTATTAAAACAGGTGTCGGCAGGCGGTTGGTGCTCGCGGGCCAAATTTAAAGTTTTCAAAACCTTCGCTGGCCACAGTTTTAGTTTTAGTGATATTTGACTAATCTATGGTTTTAGTTTTGGTTTCACCAGAGACAGATTTGCTTTTATTCACTATATTATTTTAAATGACTTTTAGCTACACATAGAATGCATATTTAGAACTTACATTTTTTTAATATACTTTAGTCCTATTAAAATATGTACTTTCTTAAACACTTAATAAGTTGAAATTTATAATTTAATTTCATTATTTTATTTACAACCTAACTCTCTATTAAAAGCGAGCTTAAAAATAATTTATGGGTCACTTTAAATTTTTTTTTATAATGTGAACTTATACTTGAACAGGATAATTTATTGCTTGTTTTATTACTTGAACAGGATATCGTTTAAAGTTAAAAACTTATTTAAAAAAATTGTGTTGGCCTCAGTAAAATGCTTAAGTTAAAGGTAAAATAACTGTCTTAGATAATATAAAAACATTTAAAAGATACTGTTAACCTACTTTAAATGTGTTTTTTTTTTATAAAAAAACATCTTTAAGGTAGATTTTTTGTGTCAAATCGACATTTCATTACTTTACATGTAAAAATCGTTTAAAATTCCAAGTTTAATCAATATTACTTAAATTCAAGGCTTTTTCAGATTTTTTAGTATAAATTGTCAAATTCCAAGCTATTTCGGGATTTTTTGGCAACACTAATTGTTCACGCTTATATGTATAAAATTAATATAAATAATAATTTAATATAAATCAGCTACAAGACTTGAAATTTAAAATATACTTTAGTTCAAACCAACACTGTGCATTGAACAAAACATAGATCATTAATTTTTTTTACCACTCTTAAAAGCGAAAAATTCGGTCCGAGTGACCAAACCTATCCTAATATTTTAGCACACAAAAAGCAATTCAAGTCTAGAATTAAAAAATGACTAAATTGACATAAAATTTGTAGTCTTGAAATAGTCAAAGTCTTAGTAAGTGGCAATTTTTATTTGTTTATTTTATCGAATTTGAACTATTGTGATTAAAAATGTACAAACTTAATAAATTATAGTTTCTCAATTTAGTTTGTATGAAATAGGTAGTTACAAAATGCAACAACTGTTTACAGTAGTATGCAAAGCATAAAAATTAACTTATTTTGCTAAAACAAATAGTTTTAGAAATCCAAAAGTATACCTAACAAAAACTTTATTAATTTATGTCATATATATTGTTTTAAATGTGTCTTTACACATTTAGATATTACGTGTAGAAACAATAATGTTAAAGAATTATGCACTAACTATATTTTATCTCGTTAAGTATTGATTAAAAATTGGTTTAAAATATGAGCATCTTTGTTCATTGGTGTGCAAAGATTAAAATGCAAAGAAAACTTCTAAAAAATCAAAGGAGTCAAAACCAAAATAAATTAACTTTATTTCTTCTTATTATTATTATTTTTATAATTTTATTTAAAATGTTTTTGTATTAACTACAATATAACATTCAGTAATAAAACATCTGTAATAGAAAGTTAGGTATAAACAACGCGATAAAAATAAACTGCACAAAAATGAAATTTTAGTTAAATACTGTGCATAACTTTTGTACAAAACAGAAAACATTTGAGTTTAATTTACTTACTAAATAGGTATTGTATAACTATCTTGATAATTCAAAGCACTTTTCACACTTTTTTTTCAGAAAATAATTTGCTGTTGTAAGAAGAAAGTTATTATGAAATTGAAAAAAAAGCTGGTGGAATGCTACCTGTCTTTTTCACATTTTTAAGCTAAATCGGTAAAGTCTTTTAATTTTTTTAAATATTATACAGGGACTTAAAGCTAAGTTAATAAAAAAACTAAATTAAAACATACTTTTGTTCAGCGGGCTACATTTACATGCTCTCGGGCCGCACAATTTTCTTTGGCGGCCTGCATTCCATTCAAGCTTTAAAGCGCTAAGTGTTACAATTTGGATGTATTTAGTTTGTTTAATTTTTAATACACTAAAAATGCTATAGATTGCAATATGTTAAAACTATCTCTCAAGAGGGAATAAATAAGTATGAATGAATATTAAAAGCTAAGAAAGCATGTATTTTCAAGTCTGACATAAAAGCAAGTTTTTTCGCACATAAGTATAAGTTTGTGCAAATCCGCAGAAACTTACCAAGCTACGTCACTGCTACTGTTTATAACTTCAAACACTACAAACCTTTACTGTAACACTCAAAAATTTATGTTATATTATACTGTTTAGTTGTTATCACAAACTAATACGGTTAAATGATTTAACCTCTTTAAAAAAACATCTTTTGTGTTTAGCAGAGCGAAGGATCTCTTAGCTAAAAGCCAAGCCACCCATGTTGGGTAAAATGAAGCTGTTAATTAAATCTTACATGGCTGAAAGGGAACAGTATGTTATGTTTTTTGTGGTCATGAATCAAAGAGGAAAAATGACGTAGGAGTAATACAAAGTTCAGTCTTAGGACCTCTTTTATTTCTTATACACATTAATGACCAAAAAATCTATAATAGCTTAAAAGTATTAAATTTTGGAGACAATACCCTACTGTAAAGAACTTCTAATAAAAACATATATTTAAAAGACAGTGACAACCTTAACTTTTAGCTTCAAAAAGTATCAAATTGGCTGAAAGAAAAAAAAAAGATTAAATATAGATAAAATTAGAAGTATGCTGTTTTTTTTATCTAAAACAACTATTTGGAAAAAAAAAAAAATTTAAAGTCAAAATAGGTAAAACAATTCTAAAAATAGTAAAAAAATAAAAGTACTTTTGACTATTAATAGATAACAATTTAAGTTAGGCAGAACACATTAGTAAATTACTATAGGCACATAACCTTTTTTATTAAACAAAGTACGTTTTAAATGAAAAAAATTTTCAGGGTTGCCACACACTCGGGGAACTCAGGGAACTCAGGGATTTCAGGGAAATTTAGGGAAATTTTAAGTTTTAGAAAATATCAGGGAAACTCAGGAAGACTCTGAGGAACTCAGAGAATTTTGATTCTTATTTTTTAACTCAGGGAAAATCAGGGTAGTTGGGTTTTTTCTAAAGATTTCATTGAAAATCTAATATTTTTTTTTTTAATCTCAAGGAAATTTTTTTCTAGATCTAGAATGAGATTTTCTTAATCAAGTTTCAATATTTTGTTTCAAAAAGTTAGTTCTATTTATTTTCAAGTGCAGAAAATTTTAAGCCTTGTGGCTAGTTATTCAATATTCTTAGAATTAACATTGTAATTTTTTAATAAACAATAAAATTTTAAATGATTTGAAAAAAAACTCAGGGAAACTCAGGGAAGTTTAAGGTTACTCAGGGAAGTTTCTGGTCACTCTGGGAAGCTTTTTGACTCAAAGAGTGGCAACTCTGTTTTTTACCTAATTTTAATTTAACTTTTTTTGAGCCACATAAGATATGGTCGGTTATGCTGAAGCAGAATTAACAAAAAAACAGTCAATGTGGTCATAACAGGGTTGCTACTTTATTTGGAGACCTGGAAAAACCTGGAATTTGCACAAAAACCAGGATTTCTTTAAGTTAGAGTTTTTGTTAATTTTTATAACATAGATAAAATAAAAATACTTATGAATTTATGACTTATAATTTGTAGTTTTAGCTAACTTTATTTCTGTGGAAACAAATTTTTTAACATTTACTTTTTGTTGATACTGATAGTGAGTAGAAGTTTTTAGGAAAGGAAAAAAAACTGTCACTTTGTACTTGTAACAAAAATGTTACACATTTTTTTACAGAAAAAAATTAAGTGAACACAAAACTCTTCAAATCTTTTTAACAAAAAGTAAAGTTAAGTAAACAATGAACATTTAGAATTTTGTCATTCTTTTATTTTAACACAAATGAATTTAATTCACTTCATACAAATTAATTAAAAAAAAAAGTTTTATAAACCTTGAAATGTAGTATTCAGATAAGTTACAATCTATGTATACTTTAATGAAATAACAGTTTTACTTGCTGTTTTATTTAGTTAATAATTGAGTAATACAAAATCATCTAACTGGAGCAAAATGTTAAAGTAATGAGGAATTATTTATTTCAGTTCTTACATTTACTTCTAGGACTTAGTTCTTGTTTAAAAAATATTTATTTCAACTTATTATTGCAAGTTTTAAAATATTAAATAGTCATTTAAAAATTTGTTTATCAAGAATTAATAAAAGATAACACGTTCAAACTTAAAAAAAATTTAGGTACACTTTCAGCTATTTGTATTAAACCAACTTAAAGGCTTATAAAAACCATCTTGGAATAATTTCACAGAGTCCAATATAATAAAGTAAATTGCAATACTTACAGTAACTGTTAAGTAGTTTATTTCTTTTGAACAGCAGTTTTTAAATTAAATAATAACTTACTAATAAACATTATCAAAAAAAAACTTTCAAAAACCTGGAAGAAAATTTGAAAAACCAGAAAGTAATTTGAAAACCTGGAAGAAATTTGAAAAACCTGGAAAATTTTTGAAAAAACGAGTGGTAACCCTGTCACAAGTAAAACACTCAGGTGCAATTATTAGAAAAAATAGTTAGAGAGTGAAAGTAGTTTGAAAATGACAAAAAATGATAAAATGTTGAAAATTCTTTAAGCATTGGTTTTTAGTATTTATATTCTAACTCGGAAATAGTTTTTCAAAAGTAGATTTTAATTGTTAATTTAAAATTATAACTAAAGTACATAGCAGTTCAACAAGGTCCTGAAAAACAATTTTTTTCTACCCAGATTTGAAAACAGTAATCGTCATAAATCACTGGCTTACCCAGATAGTAAGCTTTTGACAGACCTACTTATTAGTTTAAAACAACAAAGCAATCTTGGAAGGTTCCAGGTTGAACTGTAGGATATTTATTAAATGACCAACTTGTAAAATAGAGTTTACATAAGATAAACAGCATTTATTTTTCTTTATAAACAGTCAATTAGTATACATTTTTCATCTGAGGTATTTTTTGAATATTAATTGGGTTTTATAGCATAGGTCCAGCTTAGTTTGTAGAAAGTTGTAATGTAATTTTTTCTTGTTAATACTTTGTTAGTGTATTAGAAAAAAAAAATCATTAAATAGTTTGCATTCTACCTATGTAAACAAACTTAATCATATCTATATACACTTTGCCAAAAAAAAAAATAAAATTCAAATTATAAGCTGAAATTACTGATAACATTTGAAATAAGTAAAAAGTTGATTTTTTTAATGATTGTTATTGTTTTTTAGTTTATTTTACAAAAAAAAACTGAGTTACTATTTTAAGTGTTTTTTGTGCTTGTTTACATTATTAATATTTTTAAACAGATAGTTTTAATTAAAAATATATATTTATTTTACTCTTTTTATTTAGTTTAAGCTTTTTTTTTTGATACAATTTTATTTTACTATATCTATCCTTTTTTAATATTGCAGCTTTATTTAATTTTTTTATCTCTTTTTAAATGTTTTAGCTTTATTTTATTATTGCTTAATTTTGATAAGTTCTTAAACATACATTTTGAAACTTAAAATTTGTTTATCTATCTATTTGTTTTAATCATATAAAATATAATTAAGTTTAAATTATTTGCTAAAACTATTGATAAGTTTTAAGTTTAAAAATATTTCAGATTAGAAATATACCTTCTAACGCAGAGTTAAATACATAATATATAAGTATTTAATGTTTTATACTATCATATATATTTTTTTGAATATTTTTGTTTATAAAAAGATTTAATGTTACTAAGCTTAATAGTCTCATTTTTTATAAAGTTTTTCGTATTATAGTTTAGTTTATCTGTTATTTTTTTCATGTTTTAGCTCAGCATAATTTTGATTAAAGTTTGGTAAGCAATTCGATGCTCTAGATCTAGAGGTCTTTTGGTATACCCAGGTCCTAAACCGAAAACTTTTGCGCAAATTTACGTTTGTTCAATAAACTCTTTTATCCAATAAAGAAGCACTCAGCAGTAGATTTTATCTTAACACTAAAAATAAGTTTTATAGCTTTGAGGGTTACATGTCAATATCAAATTCGGAAAACTCGAATTCCGACAATTCAAATTCTTAATTATATATTTTAAAGACAACATCTTAACAAGTAATACAAATTTGAAAAAAATATAAAAAAATCTGTTTAGATCTTATTAATATCTAAAAACCTTTTTTTTTTAAATCTTAAATACTTTTCAAGATATTTCGAAATTACTAAAAATAACTATGTTTTTTACTTTATTTAAGCTATATCTCAAAATATATTTAATTTCTTGCAAACAGAAAACAAAAGTGTCTTGTAGATACTAATATAATCACATATGTATTTTTTATATTTGACAAGTATACACTCCATTTTTATTTGTGGCCGTTTTAATTCATTTTAAAGAATTTGAATTGTCCGAAATTGAATCGTCATGCATCCAGTTTTAAGTTAGATTTAAGCAACACAAACATTTTAGAAACTTGAAATTTATTTTGTAATTTAACTAAGAGGGCATGTTTACAAGATTAAGTTGTTTCAATTGTTAAGATAATACACCAAATGACTTTTTTTAAATGGTTGTTCTTTTTTTCTGTTTTCCCATTTGTAGATTTAAATAAAAGAGGGTTAACTCAATTTATATTATTTTACAGTTGTACAAAGTTAAACTTAGAAATGTTTGATTTCTGAAAAAAATTAAAGTTTTGGATAAAATTTTAGTTTAATAATGTTATCAAATATTTTTTAATTTATATACAAACTAGGTACTGAAATTTAATATGTTGTTGATACAGTTATTAAATAGTGCTATGAATTTAGTTAATTTTTTTTTTCTTTTGATTAGTCTGTTTTGTAAATTAGTTATTAAATATCTCTAAAATACAGTTGTCAGGTTGCTTAATTGTTATAAAAATATTTTAGATATAACTTAAACTTTATCACTATAACACAACCCTGGTTTTAACTTTAATGATAAAGTGATTTCATGTGTTTTAGTCACTTTTGTTTTTAAGTTTGAAATTATATTAATTTTACAAATTTCACATCAGATACATCTGATACAAAAAGTTTTTTTTTTTGCGATTTATAGTTAGTGTACTGAAGAAGAAGTAAAATTGTTTTGTTTTTTATGTTTTTAAAATGGTATACTACAAATAATATGTATATATTTTTCTGATTTTTTGTTGTTGTTTTATAAGAATTAATATACATCTAATAAAGCAATACAAGTAATAATAGACTACAACAATTCTAATTTCAGGTATTTAGTTTCTTACATTTAAAAAATTTTTGATATTATTATGGTTTTAACAAATACAAAAATATATACTTACTACTTTAGGTATTTTTTGATTGTAAATGTCAAAATTTTGAAACATTCAATATAAAATGTTTGATAAAGTTTTTATAACAAAAAAAAATTAAAGTCAATTTGTATTTTAGCTTTAATAAAGAATGTTTTGGAAGTTTATCCAAAAAACTAAATTTTGACCATAGATTTAACTTTAAAATATAAAAGAAGTAATACGGCTTTTATTTTGAATGATGAAACAAAAATTAGTTTAGAAAATTGAGCTATTTTATGTAATTTGACCCAAAGTATTATTTTACCAAAGATAGTTGTTCTTGAAAAATTATTAAGGTTTTATTAATGTTTAGAAAAGTACCAATTTTTTTCTTTTCGCATACTTTTTAAGTTATTTGTTGGAAAATATAAAAAAAAGATTAATAATTTAATATTTAAGAAGAAAGACTTAATACACACACACATACACATATTTGATCTAAGCTGTTAGATTTTATGTTTTTTTTAATATCACTTACAGTCTGTGTAATAACAGCTTATAATCTCTTCTTACTTTTTTTTGTTCTCACTGTGTATGTTTAAGTTACGGTTAATAACTTATCTAATTTACTAAGAATTTATTTTATAAAAAATAGTTTTTTGTTGAAGTTTTAGATTTTAAGACATATATGAAGATATTTCACTTAAAAAGTTTTAAAAAAATACTATTTAAATTATAGGGTCTTTTAGAAGTACAACAATAAGCTAAGTATTTTATTTTATTCATATTTCATATTTTTCCATATGTTTTCAAAAGCAATATGAGTTGTCCGTTTTATTCTCTTAAGTTTAATATAATTGTAATTCTGACAATAACATAAAAAAGGACAAACTATTTTTATAAGTTTGCTTTTAAGAAAATTGCTGCTAATTCACCTTAAAATAAAAACTTTTAATACTGTTTTTTTTTTTGAACTAATAAGAATTTTGTAAATACGCATGTTTATTTTTCAATTTTAATCATTTACATTTTTTTTAACTAGGTTTAATATTTCAAAATACGAAAGACAAAAGGAACAGTTGGACTCCATTGTAGAACAATCTTATTATCACGTTTGTTTGATCTATTTTTTACTAATATGCAAAATGATCATTCTTAGAAACTTATATTTTTGACCAGAGTTGTTTGTGATAACATAGTGTATAAGTTTAAATTATATATAATTGTTTTTAAGCTGACTGTCGAAAATCATAGGTTTTTAAAGATATATTATAGGTTTTATTTTCAGAATTAGTTCTTAAAAGTTTTATTTACAACTAAATACTTGTAACATCTTTGTTTTAAACTTTTTTTTATAGTTTAAGTTACTTTTCAAATAAATATTCTTTAAATTGTATCAAAGTAAGTTATAAAGAGATTATAAAATGATTTAATTGTTTATTTTAAATAAATATTTAAGTCTTATATTTTCGTATACGACATTGTTTTCTTTAAACTTCTTAATCTTATGAACAAAAGCTTAATTCCTAATCTTTAAAAAATTAAAGTCATAAAATTTTGGAACTTTGTTTTGTTGTTACTATAATTTAGCTTTTTTTAACTCTTTTACTACTTAGATGTGTTATCAACAGTTATCATTACATACATTTTATTCTATTAAGGTTAGAACATAAAAAGTGTATAAAATTAGCTGTTCTGTTTAAGTAATATTTAAAAAACTTATACAAGTATATATTAAAAAAAAAAAGAATATATAAAAACACGTAAAATAAATTGTGTGCACTCTTTAAATAAAAAAATATTGTTTTTGCATCTTATTTATACATCATTTATTGCTTTAATTCAGTCAGTGATGACGTTATTGGTGAGCAAAGTATATCTATATGCTATGTTAAATCTTTAATTTTCATTTTTAACATACCTGCAGATTTGAATATATTTAATACCAAATTTAAGATAGTTTAAATTTTTCATATCCCAAATGATATTGTTGTTTCTGCTTGTAATACAGCCGTAATTATTTTAAACATTTTTATATCTAAAAAAAAATTAATTACAATAAAAACACATAAATTTTTTTTTAGAAAAGAAATACTTATGGTTTGTACAATTAGTATCAATATATGTTATTTTAAATATTGCACTATTTTTGATTCAATATTTTTTAACATAAATAGTATGTTTTTTTTTGTTTTTTAAACATTACCAGTAAACAATAACATTATTTATTAAGTTATACTGTGTTTGATCAGACTCGATCAGAGTTGTTTCTTAATGAAAACTGCATCTTTATTCCATTTAATTCATCTGTAAAAGATAAACCTATGCATCTGTTTTATTAGTGTGTCAATTTTTCGACTAATCTACTTATTGAAAAGAAACAAACTAAATTTATTAATTTCATCTTTAAATGTATTAATTTTATTATTAGATTAATTTTCAGAAACTTGATTTGTGTGATACTTAATTAACATTTTAATCTAAAATACTATACAGTTTACTTAAACTGCTATAAAAGACTACATAAAAAGTGTATAAACTTATGTAAGCTCAATTTCTATTCATTTTATCTAAATTTATTTTGTGTAATATTTTAAATAACAAAATATTAAAAATAACAAGTTTTATTACTATACGATTAACATCTATCATACTAGTGTAGTTTTATAGTAGACATAAATATAAATATTTTTTATAATTTTACGAACAAAATATGATTAGTTAGGAATAAATACTACATGTTCAAGTTATGTGAAATAGTTTTTAAAAATTGGTGTCATTTAAAACTTTTGCTTTTCTTAAGCATATAAATTAGTATCGTTGTTTTTTTTTTGCATAATTTAGCATAGGGTCAGGCAACGTACGGCCACTGAGAAGTTTAAATTAGCATCCACCAATGTTTACAAAGTTTGAGTGATTCTAGCAAGCGAGCACGTAGTCCTCACTAACTAAAGCAAGTTTATAAATTTAAGCTATAAATTCCAGGGTTTAAATTAAAATTTAAAAAAGAAAATTTTAAGTACAACTACGGGAGATTTAAAACTTACTCTAGATACAGTATAGAAAACAATCTCACTGAATTAATTTTTGTCAAAAATAATTGAAGAATTTAGTAGTTTTTTAGATTAAATTAGACTTAAATGCTTTGGCCAACAAAAAAACACAATAAAGTTTTCCACATCCGGCCGTTGAATAAAATCTTTTCTCAATCCTAATTTAGGGAATTCAGGCCCAAGAATTAAGAATTAACACAGATATAGTTGTTACTGAACTAACATCTAAACCAGGAATAAAAAAAAGAGCACTTTTGTTCCTTTTCGGTTGATTCAAGTAAGTTGAGGGCAATAGAAAATAAGGTGGCAAAAAGCGGGAGGTTAATTTATAAAGTTTATAGAAGTCTAAAGATTTTGTGTTTCAGCTTTGCTTTTTTACTAATTTCAACTTGCTGTTAAATCTTTGACTATGATGTTGTTTTAAACATAAAAGTTCATTTTGATAAAGTAGAATATAAAAACATGCTTACTGCTTAGTACAGGATTTTTAAAGAATGGTATAATTTATGGGCAACTTTGGCATTCAGAAGGCAATAACCAGGAAGGCCACACAAAAGTAAACTAGTAATTGATGAGGGATGATACCTAATAAAGAAGGAGATTTGTTTATTTCTGTCAAGAGGCCATTGTAAAAAGAAAGATTTGGAAAACTTTAGTACTAAAATATACTATAAACTTAAATAGTTTTAAGCCTAGGTCAAACAAACCGTTCTTAGGTTTAAAGTTTTCAAGTTACTATACTTACTTCTGTACAAGATTACTACTTAAAATACATTCAATGGGTGAACAATTTAAACAACCACTTAATGTTTTATTTTTAATGTGAAGGTGTGGATAAACTGCAAAAAAATCTTTTGACGGAATTAATAAATATAAGGCATTAAAAAAATAAATGATTCTATTTATTTTTCAAAAGTAAAGTATTTTACTTTTGAACATAGTTTTATTTTTAATGTTTTAATAATTTTGAGTTTTTTCTTGTATTAATTTAATTTATCAAAATTAAAGTTAAGTACCTTGTTAGCTTCGATATTATAAACTGATAACAAAGTGTTAATTCAGTTTCTTATACTTTTAATTTATTGTAAAAGAATTGCTTAGGTTTAAAATATTCTAAAAGCAATTTCTATCGCTTAAATAAGTTGTAAAAGGTATAAAAATTTAAGAAGTGTTTAGTTACATTACTTAAAAAATATCAAATAAATTTAAAGAAAATAAAACAATTTTATTAATTATTATTGTATTAAGTTTTACCATTAGTATTTTGTTATTTTCAAGTTGGAATGTATAGAAACTAGTTTTAGCATTTATAGTTTTCCCTAACTGTAAAACATCAACGGTAAATTAAGAGGTATAAGGAATTAAAAACTTTGTAAACTTTTTTAGATACCTTAGTAGTTAGTTGAAGGGAACGTGATGAAAAATTTGTTTTTAATGACAATTAATATTTTTTTAATTTTAGATTAAATTAAATAAAGACTATTGAACCATTAAATAGAATACAAAAAGTAACGATTTTTAATGTAAATTTTACTTTTATCCTTAGTATACATACTTGAAAAAAGCATACTAATCAGTAATCATACATAAATTAAATTTTCATTCAAATTCATAGCAAAAAGAATTCAAAATTGCAATGACAACTGCAAATTTTAATTTATAGTATGTTTATAGTTAAATTATAACAAGAAATACTTGCAGGATAAATAAATTGTTTTTATGTTTTACTAACTTTAAATATATAAGAGACAAATGTGTAGTGTATAAATTTGATAAGTTAAAATATTGGCAAAGTGTAGTCTATAGGTATATTTATAATATGTTGAACTTCAGTACTATTTGTACTTTAATTTTTCTTAACTATTTCTTTATAATCTTTTGCTAATACTAGATAAAGTGATGATTGTTTTTGAAAAGGCGTTTTACTAATATTACTGCAAACTTTTTTAAATATTTTATTAGTTTAATTAAAATAAACACCAATAGTTTAATTTTAGTTTTCGTGAAAAACTTTTATGTATAGGTTGCGTAATGTATTTATTACTAAACTCTATTTTCGAAAATTGATAACACTATTACAAAAATTATAAAATTAAACAAAGGTTTTTAAAACTAATTTACTTTAAAGAAAAAAAATCATTTATGAAAAGTAGAGTTATTTACAAGACAAAATTTTATTTAATTAGATCAAATTTCTTACTTTAGTATTTCAAGTGTAGTCAAAACAATTTGATTTAATTTATAACACTACCCAAATTAAGATGTCAGACCAAAACAACAACTCAAACGGGTCAGAAATCCCTCAAACGGTGGTAAATTGGTGGATGCGAAGGAACAGAATGATCACGGATGATGAGAGAATACAAAACCCATGGTTTACAAGGATCACAGAGGAAGTGCAGCGATTCCGACCGGAGCTCGTAGGGCAGATTGGGCATCAGCTGACTAATGCAGGTAACTGGAAAAATTTTAACGAAGGTTTAAAAACTGAACAGTGCAGCTAGTTTAAAATACCTAGAAATTTTTTCTTAGCATTGTAAGATGTGCCAAGCTCTAAAAGGGAAGCTCTTTCTTAATTATTTTTATGAAGTTAGTTTCAATGAAAACCTTTTAATAGTTCAGTGGCTGCTAAAAAGCATCACAATTTAATTTTTTAATATATGTAAGAACATTGAAGCAGTAGTCTTTCTCTTGATTATACACTTTGAAAACAGCCAAAAATCGCAAACTCAAAAATATAAGTTAATTATGTAATGTTTTTCCGCATAAAAGACTAAAATAAATATTTTAAAAGTTATTAAAGTTATAGAGAAACCTAATTGTTCTAAAAAAATATATAATTATTTGTTTTTATTAAGGCTGTTTAGTTATAGCCTAATCTTTAATAAATTATGTTCAAATGACAAACAACTTTGTACTATAATTGGTACATTTTATATAGAGTTTTATCCATAAATTTTGAATAAATACTACAAAAATTTACAACAAAGTTTTTTTAATACTTTTATTACTAAAAAGTAGATGTTTTTAAAACTATAATAAACACTATTTAACTTTGTAGGTATATTAAATGTCATTAAAGATTTTCGATGAAGTTGCGTATATAACTGATATTTATTCTACATAGTCTTGAACATTTCCTCTAAAGTAATTAACTTTATATGGCAAAAAAAATCTTAATGGTCTTTTATTAAAGTTTTTTACAAAGTTTTCACCACTGAATTTATTTAATGATATCAAATTTTGAAATTTTCAATTTAAACTTAAGCTGGAATATTTTTTTCTTTAAGATTAAAAAAAATAAGTATTTATTTCTTGAACGTTTTAATTTTGTTTAATATCTTCAAATATGACACTAGTTGAATAAAAAGGTGTTTTTCAATGTTACTTGTCACTAGTAAACTTTTTTAGTAAAACTTAAAAAGTAAACATTTTAATATCAAAACAAATGTTTCTTAGTTAAAATGTGCATACTTAACACAAAGATCACTGCTAAAAAATTCTTAAGAACAGTAGTTTTGATGAGAATGTAAAACTTTACCATTTTCTAAACAATTTTAAATACAAATTTTATTTTTAGGTCGTCAGCAGAAGCCAACTGGGCGGCGTCTTCGCCTCAACTCTGTCGGTGACGAAATCCCACATTCGGATGACGAAGATGAAGCACCAAAAAGGAGAACTACAACGGCCCCTCAAAGGAGGTCAACGGCAAGCAGGGATGGGAGTCTTAGAAGACTCTACAGTCAGAGGAGGTCGGTTACAGTGTTTTAAATTTAATTTTTAAAACAAAAGTTTTATGAGTGACTTTTCAAGTTTTGAGATCAAATAGCTTGAAAAAAGTTATTAATTTACTACATTTTGTTATAAAAAAAGTTAAAAAAAAAAAAAACGTTATAAGATACTATTGATTATTAAAATCATATTTTTATTTAAACCTCATTAAAATGAGCAAATGAATTAACAAAATAGAAGACAGAGGAGGCTAGCAGCAAGCAGAAATGTGGATCGTAGAAGAAGTCCCACTCCAGATGATTGGACAGAGGTCCTCATCTGAAGTAGTTCGAGAAAATTACTAAAACGTGTTGTATAGGCGTAATTAGTTTTATAGAGTATTAGTAATAAACTTGATGCTAGATATTTAAACTGTGTTTTTGTTAGTTTTATAATTAGAAAATATAGTACGTCGTAAGTTTTTAAATGTAGAAAAAAATCTATACTTAGCGCGATTCTTGGTGAGGCAGATGCTTGATAATTTATCTCAACTGATGGTTTTTCTTCAAACAGCTGTCTTCAAACTTTGTTTAATATACTTAAATGATCTATTGAAAAGTAGTAAAATCACAAAAAATCTATAAACTGTTTAATATGACATCTACCAATAACATAACTTTATTAAATAATATTTAGTTTAAGACCTATTTCTTAACATCTGCACACATTTTAAGATAGTCTAAGTTACCATGCTTACATTTTAGCCTCACTATCAGCTTTAGAAACATTCAAATATAAGTAACACTGTTTAAGAAATAGTTTAAAACGTGACAAGGCATTTGAAATGTTAAGCTTTTGTATTATTTGACTCGAATGACGCTAAAAAAGAGCTGCAATTAATTATCAAATTGGTAAAGTTTCGATAATATCGCTTATTTAATTGCAAAAGTTTGAAATAACTTAAGCTACCTACATGCCAAAATCAGATGCTTGGAATTGCGGTTGTTTATCATTATTAAGTATATATAAATCCACTGTACACAAGTAAAACGTGTCCTCTGTGATGTTTTTACTAAAAAAAAGTTAAATTTGCCTGTTTAAGTAATATTATTTTGTTTACTTATCCAAAGCTGCATTTCTGAACAAAATTAGGTTTCATGCATGTGTAAGGTGTACAATACTTATCAAAACATTAATTATTTCAAATGTGCATGGGTATATAGTCTCTCACAAGCAATATACTGTTTGTGATATCATAAATAAATGTCAATAAATAATACCTACGAAGAAGAATTATATACTGAATCACTGATATGATTATAATCTTTGTTATGTCTTTAAGATTAACGACAAGGCGCTAAAAATGCCTTACAGTACATTGAGTTTATCATTAAAAAACCTAAAGATTAGTTTTTAAAGACTTTTGCAAGCACGACCTATAAAGCTAAAATATAGAAATTGACGAAAATGAAAAAAAAATTATGATCGTAACAATTGGCGCCCCCACATCAATAGAAACTAATTAAGCTTTTTAAAATTATTTAGGAGATGGGTTTCTATTTTTTTATTTTTCTATATAATATTTTAAATTTTTATTATAGTTGTTAAATGCTTTATAATTCTTTACTTTCTTAATTAAACTGTTCAATGTTTATAAAGTGTTGTATTTTTTTTAGAAGTATGTCAATGTATGTATTAAAGCGGTTTCACGCCGATTTGGTTTTATTTAAACTGATTTTTATCATACGCCATATCTTCATGATTCATATCTTACGCCGCTAATCTATCAACAAACTAGTTGGTATCCTTAGATTAATCACTAACGTTTTTATTATTGTAAAAAAATTGAAATTCAATATTTTTCTAATAATTTAGATGCAAAAGTTTATTTTTGTTAAAATTTAGTATATACATAATTAATAAGTTACAATGTACATATCAGTATTTAAAATAATAGAACTGAGTTTCGTTATTTTAAAAAGGTTTGTACTATATGCAACTATGAACTTTGGTTAATCATTTTCTTTATATATGTTTTTTTAATTTTCAAACGTTTCTGAAACCAACAAAGTTTCCTTTTCAAGTGGATAAATGATTTAAAAAATGTTTAGTAAGTAGAGAGTTGAAATATATGTTTAAAGTATTATGCCGTACGAATAAAAAGTTCAAACAAATACAATATTTAAAATGTAGCAAACAAAACTTAAGTAAAGATAGGTCGATAATCATTTTTTTTTATCTTTGCGTTTCCATATAATTTTACTTGCGCATTTAAGTTTAATTTTTTTTACCTGAATCAAAATTGATTCTAGGCTGTAGAGTTTGCTCTGCTGACATCGTTTAAAAATTTGAAAATTCAAAATTTAGTCAAATTAAACCCTGATTCTAATTATTTAAAAGCTAGTTAGTTGTATAAAGTTGTAAATTAATTTTTAAATCAAGTTTAAAAAACAAAAATAAAATTTCTTTTACACAATTTAACATAGAACTAAAGTATTGTACAAAAAATAGTCATATCAATTAAACGGATAAAACTTTATTGTTCAGAATAAGTATTACATGTTTTGCGTCGGCTGCAGTTCTAGAGTTGCTTCTGATTAGCTAATATTTTATTTATTTTTTAAGTTTTAAACAATAAAATCTTTTTTTAGTTAACTTTTTGTATATTTGGGTAAGGTGGGTTAGGGATAAGATTGTAATTTAAAATTTTTGGTAAGCTGATTATAGATTAGGTCACACCCGTGTAATGTACATAACCACATAATGTACTCACCTGCTTAAAGAACATCTTTTATTTGTTATTTGAGACTTAGATCGTATTTTACGCGTAGTTAACGCATAACTAACGCTAGTGTGTAATTGGGGTGGGTTCAGATTTCCACAATTTTTTTTTAGTTTCTTGAAAATAATGAAAATAATTTGCATATTTGCTAAGTCAACAGTTTTTAAATCATGTATTTTTTATTGATAAAATTTTAATTTTTGATTTAATTTTTTTATGTTTGGGTAAGGTGGGTTAGGGTTAAGAAGTAAATAAATAAAAAATAAAAAACATTTTGCTGACTTAGCAAAAATGAAATAATTTGCATGATTTTTAAGGAATTCAAAAACAGTAGTAGAAATTTGAAGCTACCGCTTAAATGCGTACTTTACGCAAAAGTGATGCTCGTGAAAAAATACGCTCTTTCAAAAGTGACGCTAGTTTATAATTTAACACATTCCTTTTTATTCACAAAACAATTTAAAGACTAGCTAGTTTTTCAAAATTAAAACTTTATTTTACTTGATAAAAAAATGTTAACAAATAGATATGACGTTTTATTACATTATTTCAGGAAAATTTATATTCAATCTGTTTTTATTACGTTGATTCTAATTTTTAAGTTGTCATGCAGGAAACAGGAAACAAGTTAACAATTCCATGATTTGTACACAAAAATATTATATAATATCTAGAAGTAGACCAAATAAACACAACTTAAAGTTTAAACTATCTTTAAAAGATTTCATAAAAAAAATCTTAAATTGAAGATTAATTTTGTAAATAACTTCGGAATTGATTCTGTTTTTATGAGGCCTAAGTCCCATTTAGTTTTTTTTTTTTAAATCAGTAAAAACGGCAAGCTAAAAAAGCATCTAGTTCATTAATAATGTATACTTAACGTTAGAATTATGATTATAATAGGAAATAATATTAGAAAACTATTCAAATTCAGTTTTTTAAATAGATTTTAATTGATAAAAATGTCAAAACTAAATTAAATTTTCTGAATAAAAAAAGTCAAACGTGTTTAACCAGCTTGGTGTGAAATTTCCATAATTCTTTATTGAACCCGTTTTCCTTATAAAGTAAAGCATCACGCAAAAGTTTATTGTCAAATGAATTGCGCCTGAGAAGTTGCTTAACATTTTTAAACACACATTGCTAAAGTATACTAAAACAGATTTTATAGTAATTAAAAAAATATTTATCACCAATTATATAGCCAAATGGTTATTGAAAATTAATAAACCTACAACATTATAGTAGAAGAACAAATGATTACAAAAGAAGACACAACCACCAACTAAACCATTTGGTTAAATCAACTAATGTTAGAGAAATTGCAAAAGAAAATAGCCATATTAATTATACTAACAAGACAACAAAAATTAGTTCAACAGGTCATAAACCTATTAGCCATAAAATAAAACTTGCTGAAATATCAAATAGAAAATTTGAAAACACATTTAAAACAAGGTGAGTTGATAAAAGATAATATTAAACAAAATATTAAGGTTATTAAACTTAAGGTTAAGGAATTGACAAATAAATTTCTGGAAAGGCCAATGTAGAATATTAGTATTATAGGGACAGTTTAGACATGACAGTTGAGTGATGTTTCTTTGTGATTATTCGTATTTAATTTTATTTTCTATGCAAATATTATAATCTTAACTTCAGTTTTTAGCAATTTTGTCTAAGATCTTTTTAATTTGATTATTATGATATAAGTTTTTTTCCATATTTCTGACAAACAGTATTTATTAGATATTTAAAATCTTGAATGTTAAAAAAAACCGTTATATATATATTGTTTATTATCTAAATGGTAACTACTTACAATTCTCATATAAATTAGTTTTATACTTAGTTTGAGTTTATGAATGTTTTATTCAACTGTATTGGATTTCTTGTTTTGCTGTTAACTAATTATGTTTAGGAGAAACCTAAACTTTAAAATCTGCCAACAAGAGAGAAGGAGATGGTAAAGTGAAAATCCTCTCTTCCAAAACGGAAAAGAAGAAGAGTTGTAATGAATTGCATCTATTATATGTTCTTCCTTTGTTAAAAACGACCCTAAAAAGTTTTTTGGTTACTTGCACAAGGAGAGGTGCTGAGTGCTACAAATTCAGTCAACCAAAACGCAAGTATCTCAGAACATATTTTCATGGGATGGAGTGGTTTGATAAGACCTATAGACTGAGAATTAGACACATATTGTATAGATATAATTGCAAGTAAATCTATTAGCGTTTTTTTTGGTTTAATTATAAGAACTATTGGTTGATCAATATTTAAATGTTTTAGAGTTTTTGAACATTTTATAATTCATATTGTAGTAGGACATCAAATTGAACTTGAAAAATATTAAAATTTTGAAAGAAAATATTTGAGCTAAAACCCTTGTTCATCCAAGCGTTTAAGAGAAATTCCTGTGAAACGTTGAATAAGGTTAAGAACATTGCTATATAAACCAGTTACACAGAGTGTTGGGAACGATCTAGCCACAGCTTGCTGCAGTAAACATGTTATTCATGTTGAATAGACATATACATTGTTTTCTTGTGTAATTTAAAGTATTTTGTTAACTATGTTACTTTTTTTATTAATATTAAAATTAGAAATATTTTGTATAGATATAATTGCAAGTAAATATATTAGTGTATTTTTGTGGTTTAAGTATTAGAATTATGTTTAATTTAAGAATCCCTAACCCAAGTAACCCAAACAAATTGAAAATTTATCAAAAATAAATTTCAAAAAACTAAATATAAAAATTTTTGAAAGAAAACTGTTCTATTTTGCTGACTCAGCAAATATTAGGAAAACCCTTTTTGATAACAACAAGACTCTAATTAGAAATGGAAACTATTTTTCGAATAATCTAATTAGCAATATGCATAAAGTTGCACCATATACTCATAATATTTGACAAAACAGAAAATTAGGTTTGTTTTTATGGTTTTGTGAATAAAACATCTATTGGTAAACAAAAACTATAATTTTGTTCTTGTTTAACTAAAAATTCTCACAAGAATATAAGTGTACTAGATATTTATAATTAATACTATTTTATGCTTTTTAGTATCATTTTATATCAAGTAAATAAATTAGCTAAATCTCTTTGGAAAGTTTTATTACACCAAATTTGCTTAATTTAGCAATATAATAATTATGAATGTTAAGTATTGTGAACCGAAATAGTGAAAAAATAAAACATCCTGTGAAAATTATAAAATGAATTGTATAAAATCTGAGTTTTAGTAAGTGAATGAATAGTAGTTTAGTAATTTTATAGAACACTTTAATAATTTTAGTGCTAATAAACTGCACAGCTAATCCAAAAACTTAATAGAGTTTGTAAATTAAAGTATGTTCAAATAAAAAAACACTACTTTACAAAAAAAGTCATGTCCATGTTATGTTTTAATTATTCATAATTCCTTATTAATGCTAAAGCTTGTTATGAGGTTAGAAATAAAAGTTGAAAAACTGATAACAAATCCAATCTTTTAGTAATTTTTTTAATAAATTTACTATGCATTTTGATTTGCAAATTTAAAAGCTTTTGTAAGACTGCTCCATGTTCATAAGTTCCAATTTCATATAATCTTTTAATTAGCTATGAGTTTTTTATGATTATTAAAATACAAACAAAAGGTATGATAAAATCAAGAAGATCCAATAATAGTAGTTACTCGAATACTATTTACCTGAAATCAGTTTTAGTTCAGCCAAAGTTTATTAAATGTACTGAATTGTTCATACAACTTAATGATTTAATGCTTTGTTTTAAATAAGGGTCTTAGTATTCAGTATGTAAATTTTATATTGATAATGTTTACTAAAAAGTTTACAGAGTATTAAATTGATTCAATATTTAATAAAATTTAAGATTAAAAACCATTTTTAGAAAAATAAAGTATTTCTTTAAATAAAAACAATTTACAAACCTTAAATGTAACTAAAAGTACAAGTATAGGTTTTAAAAGGAAATAAAATACTAATCTAAAGTTTTTGTTTAAAAAAATAGTTAGTTTTTCTTTGTGTATTGTTTTTTTTTTCAACTTAAAAAAAAGGCCTACGTAAAATTTGGAAACAACACATTTAATAACAGTGTATGCAGGGTTGCCACAAATACTGAAAAAACCTTATATTTGTCAAACTAGACAAAAAACCTGAAAAAAAAATTGAATTAAAATTTTTTTTAAGAAACCATGAATTTTGGAGAAAATTTACTAAAAAACCTGGAATTTTAAACAACTTTTACCTGTAAGTAGTAAAATTTAGATTTGACACAAAAAATATATAACAAAGATAAAATAATTTATATAAAAAAATATTTAAAACAAATTTTTACCTTAATCTTATTTTATCTAAAATTAGACTTTAAAACGTGTATATAAAAATATCTTGGAAGATATCTTAAAAATCTCTAAAAAGTTTTCCAAAGACCAAGGTTTCTCTTTTCTAGTTAATATACCCTTATAACCAGAAATGTTCAAACCACCCCATTTTCTACATATTTTAAAACTTCAATGGACTCATATAATTAAATAGTACGTTTTTATAAAAAGAAGCTATGCTGATTTCTAGTCTATTATAATTGAATAAAAGTATGTTAGATTATTTTATCATATAAAACATATAGTAATTAAGTTAAAATAGTAATTTTAAATGAAAGTTATTTCAACAGTTTTAAACAAAAGGTGCTACACATTTAGTCAAAAACATTATTGCAAATTAAAAATTAAATCAGTCAGTATTATGCATATAACAGAAACAAAATAATTTAGCAAAAAATTTTTTGACAATGTTTGTAATTAACAAATTGATGCCTTTTTTTGTAATTAAATCTAGCAATCATACTACTAACTAGATTAATATGTTATTGAGTGGCTTAGGTTTTCCCAAAATCTTTTAGAATTCTCTGATAAGTGCTTTTTAGAAAACAGATATCTTTAAGAAAAATCATTGAAAAAAGTTTGATGTATAGATTTTACAAAAAAATAACAGTTTTTAAATCAACCTTAATAAAATCTGATCAAAAAATAAATTATAATAATAAGATCTACCACATCATTTTATTGCTTTAGAACAAATTTATTAAAACAAAACAGTTAAAAAAAAAGTTTCAAAATGCATAAACCTCATTCACATTATAAGTTAAAATTTTCAAATCTAAACATAAATACTAAATTGTTTAGTGTTGCTACTATTTGAGTAAAAAAATGTTTTTTAAGTGTATCTGGAAGATTAGTTTGAATGATATCGGGAATTAGTAATATAATATAAACATTGTTTATGGAAATATTTATTTACACAAAGAAACGAGTTGATGATCTACAAACAATTAAAAGTATTATTTTTGTAATTCTTGTGATGTACGTAAATGTAGAGTGAGTTAAAGTTAAAAGATAAAAATTTTAACCAAAAAAAGGTATGAAATTACACTAATGATCTAGCTTTTTAATTAATTTTTTGTTTTTATCAATTGCACTAACATATAGGATTAAACAAGTATTTTTAATATTCAAACTCTAAAAGTCTACGAGTATTAATATATATCCGCGGATGAAATTACATGACAAAATAATTTAAATAAGTTTAATGACTCATTTATAAAGAAAATTGTTGTAAACTAATTAAAATGACTGTGTTTGATTAAGTTAATAAATAATTTTGTAAGGTTGTTTTTATACTACCAGAATTTTATGAAACAAAAGTTGGCTTTATTTAACACTGTGACTTAATAAATAACTAATATTTAAATATTACTTAATGAATATTTGTTTTAATTTTTTTTCTTACGCTCGAGTAATTTTGTAAAAAATGTAAAACATCCTATGAAAATTATAAAATGAATTATACAAAATTTGAGTTTTGGTTTGGATATAATCAGTAGTTTTGTAACTTTAAAAGAATACTTTAGTAATTTTTGTGCTACTTAACTACACAGTTAATTCTAAAAATTGAAAGAGTTTGCAAATTAAAGTCTTTTTATTTCAAACAAAAAACACATTTGTACCAATAGTAAACCATGTCTGTGATGTGTTTTAAATATTTATATTACCTTGTTAATGCTAAACCTAGTTATAAGGTATGAAACAAAGGTTTTAAAATGAAAAAAAAAATCCAACCTTTAAATAATTCTATTAGAAAAATTACTAAGGTTAATTTGAAAATGTATGCTTTTTTGTAAGACTGCTTCATGTTCATAGTGTCCAGCTTATAATAATCTTTTTATTAGTTATCAGTTTTTTTAACCATTATTAAAATAAAATAAATACTAAAGGCATGACAAAACCAAAAAGATTAAAGCAAAAGTAGTAACTCAATTACTACTTACCTGAAACCAGTTTTAGTTCAGCAAAAGGTTTTAAAATGTTTTGAGTTGTTTATAGAACTTAATGGTTTTAATATTTCGTTTTTTATAAGGTATTAGTATTAAATATGTATATTTTATAGTGACTATTATTACTGAAAAGTTTACAGAGTAAAACACACCCTAAAATGATTTAATAATTGATAAAATTTTAGATTACTAACTCTATTTAGAAAAAATCAAAAGTATTTTTTTAAATCAATAAATTTTAAAAACTAAAATGTAACTAAATGCACAAGTATACTTTTAAAAGGAAAGAAAATACTAATCTAAAATTTTGTTTCAAAAGTTATTTGTTTTTTCTCTGTAAAATATTTTAATACTTTTAAATGTAAAAAAAGGCCTACGTAAAATTTGAAAACAAAAAATTGAATAAAAGTGTAGGCAGGGTTGCAACAAGTTTTGGAATCTTGGAAAAAACCTTGTATTTCAGAAAAATAAGACTAAAAACATGAAAAAAAAAGATTTGAGAAATTTTGTAAGAAACCTGGAATTTTAAAGAAAAATTGCTAAAATTCCTGGAAAAACTTTGAATTGTAAAGTAGTTACATGTTTAGTAGTAAAATTTCGATTTTACACAAAAAATAAATAACAAAAATAAAATTGTCCTCATAAAAAAATTTATCTAAAATAAGACCTTAATACATGTAAAATAAAAATCTTGGAAGATTATTTTTAAATATCTAAAAAGTTTTCCAAAAAAATTTTGCAACCCTGATTATGTGAAAAAGTTTGACTCAAAACATCAAAAGATCTTATTTATTTGTAGAAACTTATGAACTTTTTAAGTTCTTTTATTTAAAACAGGATTTCCAAAATTCTAATTTTTAATCATCCCCTTTTCAAAAAGAATCGCCCCTTTTTATAAAAAAACCCAAAGTAATTTATGCTCTAGCTATTTTATATTTTATTAAAAATCCGATATTGTTGAGTGCAATGTTCTTAACAATATTTTAAATATTTTTAAGCACACTAACCTGATAATATAAGTATGTGCACCCCAAGATTAAAACTGCCATTATGTTTTGGTCTTCTAATAAAAAACATTTTTTTACTCACCAAATACCCTGGACTGGAATACTTAGTTTATGAAGGTCACTGATCTAGTTTAAGTTAGTTATTGCCTTCTTACTAGTTATTTTCCTTATCACCCAAATTTTTATACCAATTCCCCATTTTGCTCTCTACTAGTTATTAGTAGTCGAGCCCTAGACTTAATACAATAAACAATTTTAAAAGCGTTAGTGTTTACTAGGTTTATCATTTAAACAAAATTCAAAAAAGGTTGCAATTTTTATAAGCATTTACCCAGACTGGTTCAAAACTTCAGTGGAATAATGTTGTTGAATAGCAAATTAATATAAAATTAGCTTTGCTAGTTTATAGTCTATTTTAATTGAATAAAAAAATTAATTAGATTAATGTATTATAACTAATATACAATATTTCCGTTAAAACTGAACATTTTAGTTTTATCAAATTTATTATTGTTAAACTATTATTATTGAAATTTATCAGGTACAACTAATTTAGCATCTGAATTTTAGAACATTGTTTTTTCACTAGTTTTAAATAATTTGTAGTACATATTTACTTTGAAAATGTTATTGTTAACTAAAAACTTAAATTAGAGATTATTATACATACCACACAAGAAAAAAAAATTTAAGATAGTTTTTCTTTTGACAAAGTTGAGTTCATCAAACAAATACTCTTGTTTTGTAATTATATCTAGGAATCATACCCTTACTAGAATAATATGTTGTTCCGTGGCTTTATATCCCTAAAAAATTTTAAAATTCTCAAGATAATTAATATTGAGAAAACAGATAATTTCAAGAAAAAATCAAATAGTTTGATGTGTGAACTTTACAAAAAAACAAATGTACATTTTTTAAATCATCTTTAAAATTTTAACTAAAATTTAATTTTCACCACATCATTTCAATGCTTTAGATTTCTGGAACAAGTTTATTAAAATAAAACATATTTTCAAATAAAATAGTTTCAAAATGCATAAACCTAATTGAAACTTTAATTTTAGATCTTTAAAGCTCAACATAAATACTGAATTATTGAGTGTTGCTTAAACCTGAGTAAAAAGTAGTTTTTAAATTGTTTTTAAAAGATTAGTTTTGATAATATTAGGATTTAGAAATACATATATAGATTTTTTAAGGAAATATTAATTCTTAGAAAGAAACGAGTTGATGATTTACATACTTTTAAAAATATGATTTTTGTAAACCTTGTGGTGTACATAAATATAAAGTAAGTTAAAGTTAAAAGTGAAAAATTTAATTCAAAAACGTCTGAAGTTACACTTCTGATCTAGCTTTTTAATTAAAAGTATTTTTTTTGTCAAATATAGTAACAATTAGAATTAAGAAAGCAAGTATTTTAAATTTTAAACTATACTTTGATAAGTTTATGTTGTTTAGTTTCTAGTTTAAAAGTAGTTAAAATTTTACAAATCTACGAATATTAATATTTTTACGAGTATAAAGACAAAAGAAAATAATTCAAAATTAAATTTAATAACTAATTTATGAAGAAAATTTTTAAAAATTAATTAAGTTGATTGAGTTTTTTTGAAGTTGATAAATGATTTCGTAATGTTTATTTTTTTTGTCATACCAGAAATTTATAAAACAAAAGTTGTTTTTATTTGTTACTGTGACTTAATAAATAATTAGTCTTTGAAAAAGTACTTTTAAGACCTTCAAAATAAATGAGAAATCTTTTAATAATTGTTTAAAAACAATTAGAATTTGGTGAAGTTATCTGTGTATGTTGGCATTGTTAATTATTTAAAATATTGTGTACAAAATAAATATATTTATTTAAATACCGTTAATATTCCTGACTGAAGCTGTTGTAGATCAATGTTAATAAACCTGGCCTGTATAAGCATGTGCAATTATGTATAATATTTATTAGTAACTATAAACGAACTTTACGGTTTAAAAACAAAGTTTAGAATAAAAATATAAAATTAAATAATATAAAGTTCGTTTATAGTTACTACTCACATAAATATTATACATAATTATACACGCTTCTTTCTAAAGTGTTTATATTTTATAGACTCTGTAGATCTGTTCTTAAAATTATTTGAGAGCAGTGAAACGCCGTTAGTCGGAATAAAGTTGTAACACAAAAATATTTGTTGTATATTCTCCGATTAGCTTAGCTTATCAGGATCTCTAGGATTTAACGCCTATTAACGTTACATCTTATATATAATTAGAATTAAGTTATTTAACTTAATAAATTAAATCTTTCATACAGACCCCGACTTGAGGACTTTTTAAAATATATATATATATATACAAGGTATTTTAGATCGTTGTTTATTTATTTGTACCTGAAGACCTAGTGGTATAACATAGTTGCACCAATTGAACGTAGCTTTACAGCGATTTAGTAAATTTTGAAATATTCGAGTCAAAGTACTTACGTTTGTATTAAAAATGATCTCTAAACATTAATTTCATAAAAAAAAATTATGAAGGTAAAGTAGCTAACTTTTCGTTTTCAAAACATTAGTTTTCTTATTTTACACAAATAAAAAAATATTCCTATCCTTTAAAATTCTTCATTTCTATTTAGTTCTTCAAAGATGTGTAAAAAACTCTATTTTAGCATTTTTATACGAACTAAACAACAAAATGGGCATGAAAAGAAATCACGTAACTTCAATCTCCAGTGAACCGGAAATAAAGCAGAAAAGAATTGTAAAACGTCACTGCTATAATTTGATTAATGGTTGTAAGGTTGTCATTTGCGATACGCGGTTTAAAAAGTCAAGTACTGGCGAAAGTTTCTTTGAAAAATACAAAATAACAAACTATATTGCATCAGGAGGAAACGGAGTTGTCTGCAAAGGTTTGTTTTATAACTAGTTTTCATTGAGTGTAAACTAAATAAAAGATGCTTCATAATTATAGCAAGTATTCTTAATACAGTCAAACATTTATTCTCAAACTTTATATGTAAAGTTTGTATGAACATATTTTTTATAATTATTAGTTTAAAACAAAAACTATTTTTACAGGTATAAACATTAAAACTAATAAAGTAGTTGCAATCAAATACAATAAATTTTATGCATCCAAAAATAAATTACCAAATGAAATAAAAGCCCATAAAAAAGCTTTAAAAGCTGTTGAAGGTACAAAATATGAAGATGGTTAGTATAAATGTATATATAAAATTTTAAAGTTCCTAGAATTACCTTTTTATGCAATGAATTTGCAAAGAAATAAAAAATTTAAACATTTTTTTGGAAAATAAGAAAATTTATAATTATAGCAAAGATTACTAATTAAATGTTTTTTTATATTTAAGTAATGATAGGCATTTAAGTTTAACTAAAATTAGTTTACATTTGTACTGAACTTTAAAAAACAGGACTAAATTTATTTATGTTCTTTACAACTTTTATTTTTTAGTCTACATTAAAAAAAAGATATTTTGTATTTAAGAGAATTATTTATTACAAAATGTACAATTTTTTTTCAGTAATAATCAAGCTGGAAGACTGGTACTTATTCGATAAGTATTATGTGCTCGTTTTAGAATATTTAGAAGATTACGACAGTCTAGGAGACTATGTAGACTACAAAAGTCTTATCGAAGAAAATTGTGCAAAGAAATTGTTTTTAAAGGTAATGTTGTTTTTATTTGTGCCTAACTTTACAAGAAGTATTTCAATGTGTAAGTTTTATTTATAAAGTTATTAAAATAGCTAAAAGTGCGCTGAAACTTGTATATATAATATGTAGCATTTATTTTGTTAACTTTTAACATTCTATTTTTTAGATAATTGAGACTGTTAATGTTCTGAACAAAAACGGAATATATCACTTCGATATTAAACCAAACAACATGCTTATTGGATTCAATAATGGAAAACTGACTATTAAAATAATAGACTTCGGACTTGCTAACTGTAAAATTCATAAAGTAAGTTCTTGAACCTTGGTTTTTTATAAAACTATTAACTTATATGGCAATACTTAAATTCTATATTAGTGCTTTTAAGTAAATATGAATACATGATTAGAATACTTTCTTTTAAATGATTAAGTTCATTTAATAATATTTATTTTTTACACCTGTAACAAATTATTCACAAACTGATTTAATAAAAACCTAGGTGGAAAAATTATGGAAAATACCAATTGGAACTTATGGTTACAGATCACCAGGCGTAATAAGGAAGAAATGTTTCTACTTCGCTGATATTTGGGCAACTGTGCTCACTCTATACTACATGGTGACAGGGTGGCATTTGTTTGATGATGATAAAAAAATTGATAATTTGAATAAGTTTGTAGCAGTCACGCCCTTCGAAGATTTTGTGTTGAATGTGTTGAAAACAATTTGTACGAAATCACATTAAAATGAGCAGAGCTTGGAAATCTCACACAAATGGTTGAACGATGTTTTGTGTGATAAAAAAGTTTTAAAACTTTGAACTATTTTTGTAAAATTATACATCTTTTATTTTTAAGCGCTTCCACAAACCAATAAAAATAAAAGTGTTTGACACATTTTAAATCCTTGTTGAAGTATTTAACAAAAAAAATTTTGTACTTTACAAAACAATATAAACCTTAAGGTAGTATCCATAAAAAAAGAAATTTTAAAAGTGTAACGAGTTGTACCTTTACAGTTTTGAAACGTTCTGGGTGTACACATTAAATACCTTTCTGGTATTAAATTTTAACTTCTAAAAAAAATAAAATAATTGTTTTATGTACAATGCTTTTAAGTTTATAAATAATTATAAATTTATTTCAAACCATAACAGTTGAGTACTAATGAAACAAAACAAAAAAATAACGGCCTAAAATATTAGACTTTTTAAGTACTTATAATTAAAATTAGTCTGTGTTCTTTGAACATTTAGTTCTTTAAGACAAATTAAAATAGATATTAAACTATAAAAGATTGGACATTTTAATTTTTCTGGTATATAGAAATAAAGTCATAGTTGTAATATAATGTTATTACTTTTTAAAAGAAATATCTTATTTCTATACACTGACGGAATAAGTTGGACAATGCTACAGTTGCGCAGATTGTTATCATGCTCCAAAAATTAATCAAAGTAAAAAACCTATAAATTTAAAAGCTAGACACTGATAACTAATGTTATAATTATTTTAATTCAAAAAGTTTTATGTTTTAATTTGCTGTCAATACTACAATACTGTAATACAAAAATCTTTCTCTGTGTAACAAAAAAATACTTAACGACTTAATGAAATTATAAAATAATCAAGAAAAATAAATTGATTTTATAAAAATTTATTAAATCAAAGAATGGTTTTTTAACAACTATGATGACCAGGTAGTGTAAAAATATTTAAATAAATAGATAAATAAGCTACTCAACAATCATGTAATCTATTTATTAATGGATTGACCCAAAAATTCCAATGTTTATAAAGTAGAGTAAGAAATTAATCAGTTTTTAAAATATGTTTAACGTTATAAATAAACTGAGTTTACTTTTAATCTTAATAAAAACTCAGAGTATAGTCCTTTTATAACCATATACTTATTAAAAGTTGATTTCGTAGCCGTAGTATAAAGAAAATAGGGCAGCGGTTGTCAACGGTAGTAGTATTACAATTTATCTATATGAAAATAAAATTTTAATAAACTATTTATAACCATGTACTTATTAATAGTTGTTTGCGAGCTGTAGTATGTAGAAAATATGGCAGCGGTTATCAAATATTGTAGTACCATACCAATCCTTATAAAAATATAATTTGAACAATGCAACTTATTTTATATAGAAAAGTGGTGGATTAAAAATATTAAAGTCAAAATTAATTGAAGCAATGTAAAACAAAAACACGCCTCAGTTATAAAACTAGTAAAATCGACTTACTAACATGTGTTTTTAAGAAAATAGCAGGTCTAAATGAAAAAATTAATATGTCTACGAAACGAACATGTTTCTTCCAATAAATTTATAATGATAAAACAAATAATAGTTGTACTAGAAATATCTAAAGAATATGTTTAACACTAAACTTAAAAACTTAAAACTTGCATAATGCTGAATTGTAGAAGCTTACATACTTTCAATCCCACAATAATTTAAGTTTTTACGAAATTACTCGAACGTTAGATAACAAATTTAAACAAACAAGTATTCAGTTAGTAAAGCAATAATCATTTTTTGGCAACAATGGGCAGTATAGTTTTCCATTTAAACTTACAAAGAAGAGTACAACTATGTTAATATAGACAATATTGTCATTGAATTTAAAACTCTAACGAAGCTCTCTTTTTTATTGATTCGAAAAATAAGTAAAAGTTGTTATTTTATATCAGACACTTGATACTTGTCACAAAATTTAAATTGTAAACTACTAATGTTTCGTAAATTTATATTTGATCTTAAAAACAAAGTAAATCTTTTTCAATTTCAATTTTTTATTTATCTATAGTTTAAACTTAAATTTTACTTAAAGTATATGAAAGGCTAAAAGGTTTACTTTTAATTCGTTATAGTGTTTTCTCAAAAAATTTTTTGAATATCTCAGCCATTGAATATTTGATTCATTGTTTAGGGTTAAATAACTCTACGAAATAAACAGTCTTACCTAATTACAACTAATTAGAAGTCTAACTAGTGCCAAATTAGATTTTTATAATCCATGGTTATAATTTCAAGCTTTCTGTTTTGTGCAGCATTTAAACTATAATTGATATTTTACTTATCTAATGATAGTTTTCATAGCTTGTTTCATATCTTTTATTTTTTGCTAATAGTCTCTTGGTTAAGTATTCAAAGCTTTCAAGTTTTTAAAAAGTTTTTTATTTATTTTTAGTATATAAATTCAAAAATAAAAAATTCAAACAAAAATCTTTTTAATAAAAAAACATGAAAGTTTAATAAATTTTTGTAAAATAGTTATCTAAAATTATGACGTAAGTATTGGTGATTTAAGTTTAAAAAATAAATTTAGGCCTTTAAGTTAGAAATGTTCTGAAAATGTAATATTATTTATTACAGATGGTTTTTCTCAATTGCTTTCATTAACAGCTATGAGTAGCAGCTTAGGATGTAAGACTGATTTAGGGTAAAAAAAATATAAAAATTAAGTATATAGAGTTACTAATTAGCCTGAAATCTTGAAATTTCAAATATAAAGTAAAAAAAAACTGAAAAAGCTGTAATTTTGAAACAAAATACTTTTAGACTTTAAAATATTTTAAGTTATAAGTATTTCAATTAAGATTAGCCATAAACAATTTTATAGACCAATTATTTTTTTTGTTGTAAAACGCATTCAATAAAGTAATAATATTCAGTACATTCTGAATATGTTATGTCATCTTTAACCTTGAACTTAGTCTTAGAACCGACTAAAATACTTGTACTTTTATAAACCAAAAAAACTAAACTTTTAGCAAACCTGATATTGCTTAGAGTTGCATCACAGTTAAATTAGCATTTCAGTATCTTTTTTTTTGTATTTTTTTTCAGAAAAACATTTTAATACGTTGAGCTTCATTTTAAACAAAAAAAAGAATTAATCAAATTCATGAAAAACATGGAAGACAACTAAATTTTTAGGAGTAATTTTAAACAAACCAGTTGTTACCCTGCCAAATCTTAAGTTTGGTGTTTGGCAAAAAAATTAAACAGTGTATTGTACTTTATATATCTATGGCACCACATGCATAGTTTTATAAATTACAATGTATTATAAATTTATATATATATATAGTTTTTATAAAAAATAAACAAAGAGAATTTTATTACAGATTTAAATAACATTTATGAACATGTCAAACAAAATTACAGAAAAGAGAAAGAAAGCAAAACAGTTGAAATTGGCTTCGGAAAGTTCCGAGCATAAAAGAGCAAGAAGATTAGCAAAAAAGAAAGCAAAACGTAAAAAAGAAAGACGAAAAATAGGTTGTGATAAAGAAAGCATGGGGTACACAAATTCTTATAAATCCTAAAAACATGTTAATTTAAAACAACCCTTTGTTTGGGATACGAAACTCCTAAAAGAAGGGTTGCAAAAGTTGTCAAGTCGAGAAACGAAGAACATTGTAAAAAGAAAGCAAGAAAGCAACAAAATCAAGCTAAAAAAACTTAAAAAGCGAAGAATGCAAAAAGAAAAAGAACGGGAGGCGTGCGAAGAAGATAGGCTAGTTGAGCGAGAAGCTGTAAACTCGCAGAAGTGGGAGTCTCAAGAACGTGCGTTCCTCTTGGAACGTGCGAAACTGAGGAGCAAGATAAGGATCAAGGACAGGAGAGCAAAGCCAATCGATCTGCTCGTCAGGTACGTGCTGAGCACTGAAGAGGGTACAGAAGACCTCACTGATCTCTGCGAGCCGTGCACTTACTTGTACGGCTTGACTGACGAGGATCTTGAAAACTTGCTGCTAGACATCCAGGTTTATGAAGAACTGGAACAAGGAGAGAACGAGGAGTTTTGGAAAGATATGACAGTCATTGCTAAATGTGAGCTAGAAAACCTGAGAGGGTCTAGCGGCAGGAGGTACAGAATTAACGAAAAAGCAAAGCCGTTTGTGAAAGACCTGTTTAACGGAAAGACGTTCAAGGAGATGGTAAAAATGAGAAGGGTTATTGAGATGAAACTGAATCAGTCTTCGGATGCAAGCTACTGGGAGTACGTGCTTAAAATGACGGGCTACTTCGCGGCAAAAGCCAGAAGAAGGGAAAATCATCACGAACACCTCAAAACGAAGCTGGACAAACTGAAGCACCATTACATGTTGGAAATCAATGAGGAAGATATCGACGAGCCCGGTCCCAGTAAAATGCCGCATCCGACAAAAGTTTCCCTAATGAGCAAACCTCAAAGTTCCGAACTACCTTCGACCAACAGTGACATCAAGCAAAACAATAATGACGTCATTAGCAATGAAAAAGCTTGCATGCAGGTTTTTGAAGAGCTCGGCTACGAGCCGGTGCTTTTGAAGGAATTGTCATCGGGTGTCGTTGTTGTCGGAGAAGAGAACGACAAGCACATGATAGGAGACAAACGAAATATTTTGAACAAAACCGGATTGACAGAGGTGAGCAGCCAAGTCGTACTGATGGCGGATAAATACAGGCCTAGGAAGCCGAGGTTTTTCAACGAGTTGCAAACTGGATTTGAGTGGAACAGATACAACCGAACACACTACGATGTTGACAACCCCCCGCCAAAAACTGTGCAGGGTTACAAGTTTAACATACTTTACCCAGACCTGATCGACCCGACTGAAACTCCTCAGTATCATATCACCGATGACCCGACGAACCCGGATATTTCCATACTGAGGTTTAGTGCCGGTGCTCCTTACGAAGACATCGCTTTCAAGATAGTTAAAAATGAGTGGGACCGCAAGCACGGGTTTAAATGCCAATTCATCAATACAACCTTACAGCTGTGGTTCAACTTCAAAAGATACCGTTACAGAAGGTAAATTTTCAACATTGTGTTAGTTCTTTTGTCAAACAGAATTGTAGCTTTTTATTTGAAATTAAAAAAGTTTTAAGAGCTATTTTTGTTCTAATAAATCATTTAAAAGCTTTGGAAAAATCAAAAACCGTACTATTTAGTGTTTAAGTAAGTATAAAAACAAAAAGATGTCAATTTAACTTTTATTTTAGCAGTATTTTATCTCATATTTTGTTTACTGTATGTCAATTTATAACCTTTATTTATGATATTTTTACAAGTTATTTTTGTCTCCTTTAATAATTGTGTTCCTAAATAAGATATATTAAACTTTACGTCATATTCAACTTATTTAATTATAATATGAACTTTAAACTTCTTTTTTAATTTACTTTTTTTGATTGTTAAAAACAAGTACTATATACTTTTAAAAACTTTGTTCTATGAAAAACTTTTTTGTATTCTCTTAATCATATTATACTTAAACATTTTTTAAGTTTAATTAGTCAAATTAGTTGTACATATTTAAGATTGAACTAATTTTAATAATAAATTTCAACTTAAAAACTCACCAGTACAAACAGCCAAAAAGAAATTAGTATATGTTTCAAGGTAGTTAAGTATAAAGCTTTAATCAAAGTCATTTTATTAGATTAACTACTCAGAAATCGTATTATGTTTAAATTTTCATCTTCAAGTGAAACTATGTGAAGAAGATACTGCTTTTATCTACGTGTTCAAAAACTTTTTTTTTGCTTAAGTTTTGGTATAGTAGTGCTTTTAACTAAGAGTTTATGAAATAAAAAGGTAAAAAAAAATCCGCTATCCAAAAAATCAAAGCGTTTTAAACCAAATAATAGTTCAGAAAAAAAGTCAAAATAATTTTAAAACATTTTTGTAGCGTATCTGCGACTGTTCATACTTTTAGCTATTTTAAACTAGAATGAATTTCAAAAAAATAAAACTATAAGTTGCGTGAAATAATTAATTACTCATAAAGTAACTACTTACTAGGTTTATATAGTGGTATCTATGTGCACAGTCAGTAAGTAACAGTAAATTTATACCATAGCATAATTACTTTAAAAATTATAACTTTAAAGTATTTTTAAAATAGCATATATAACAGTATCTGAATCTATTGAAAAGTGATTATCTGCAAAAGTTTAATAGTAGACTACAGTTCTTTTTTTAAATCTGATTCAGTACTTGCAAATAAATATTGTCTTTCAATTAAATCCTATTTTATAAACTAGTTATCTTACTGAGAGCAGTTTTTTTTGCTAGATATAGCAAAAGATATATTAAAATATGCAAAGATTATTAGATATTCTTTAGTTTACCGGTAAACACTACACTATGAAATTTTTGTAAGTTTAAAAAGCAACGTTATTTATTAAACTTTTAAAACACATGTAAGTAAGCTAATTGTTGTTTAGTTTAAAAGTTAGTTATAATATTATTATGTTTTAAGTATGGTTTAAAATGGTGTAGCAAAACACTTAAAAACTCTAAACTTTAGAAGTACAACAGCTTATGAACAAAAATCATATACTTTACAAATACAATAACAACAAAAGTAACTGGAATATATTAATAAGTATTTAGAAAGTCAAACAAAAGTGTAGACTTGATTAAAATTATTAATTGAGTATATGTATATAGTTAATAAGATAAGTACTTCTGTTAAGTTTTAAATTGCATTTACTAAGAAAAATTTACCGAATTTTTGACTTTTAGTATCGATATCCTGTGATAAGATTTACAAATTTTTTTTTTCTTTTGTGGTAACTTTATTTAATTAATTCTTTTCATTTTCTAGCTTTATGATTTCAATAAATATTAGCAGTCTGTATGATTCTTACTTTTGACTTAATTATTATATAGAAAAACTGTTAATAAAAACAACAATTAATTCTACCTTTGTTACACAATTAAGTATAGTATCACTAAATGTTATCAGGCTTAGTTAAATTCTCTTTTCATAACATAAGGCAATATAGCTAAAAAAACTAACTTTAAAAGTTTTATGACAAATATTTAAAGTTTGAGTGATAATTTTTTATATGGCTTATAAACATCTATTTTAATCTTTACCTTTTGCAAAATTAAAAGTTGATATTTTAGCGTTACAGATACTATTAAATAAACGTAATTTTAACACCCAATTTATACCTACCTTACTTAACTTAACAAAAAAATCTTTAACAAATGTTTCTTAGTTGGACACCATCTTGAAAAGGCTACAAAGCTAAAGTCTTAACAACAAAAACCGTCAAGTGATGAAAAATCACAAAGCAAGTGTTCACCGTTACTACATCAAAAAATCATAACAACAATCCACTTATTTGATTTCTAATAAAGATTATTTTTACTAAAAAAATTTGTATTTTGGGTTAAAAAAGATGTTTTGTCTAAGAAAGCAGTCATTGACAAAATAGGTTTATTGCAGACAACTTCAAACTTATAACAAAACACACAAAAATCCAAATTTTGTACACCTAGATCTACTGACACTACCAACCAATGTTTAATTTTGCAGTCACTTTGATACAGTTTGCTATTCAAATGTAAAAACGTTTTAAAAGTAAAAAAAATATGTTGGTAATTACACGAAAGCTGAGTATTAATGATTTGTTGAGTCATTTCTGAAGATATTTATTATATTTTTCAATAAAAATGAAAACAAAATATAACTTAACGACACTATCAAATTTGACAATGTTTATATATATTATTATCTATATCACTTTTACGCTTATAAAATTAAAAGTACACCATTAACAAAATTGTTTACGATAATTAATAAATTATATATTAAATAAATATAGTTTTAATATGACATGAAGTTATAAGAGGTAAGTTCCCACAAGGTGTGCCGAAGAGCAGGCATGGAAACAGCCGAGCTTAACAAAGAACGTGAAGATATAATCAAGAGAAAAATCAGTAAGATAAAGAAGAAAATTACAGATTTGTTTTAATGGAAGAAAAAGGGTGAGCTTGACCCGAAAAAACCAAGACTTCATTTTGCAGTAGCGAATGAAAAAATCTGCTACAAGTTGAGGAAAAAGTAAGATTGATGAGAAGGAAGCAAAATATAGATTTGTTTGAATGGAGAGTGAATTGAACTTGAAAATCCGAGACTTCATTTTGCTGTAATGGAAAAAAAAAGTACACGGTAGTCTGCACTCCTGCTCAAACTGATGCCAACTGTTTTAAATTAAAAGCTCCGGCAGAAATTATCTAAGCTTTTCGGCATTGTTCCTGTACGCCCCAGCAGAAAAAAATTAATTTATGTTAGGTGTAGTCATTCAATAACAGTACAGACTATAAAAAGTTAAAGAAACTTGTAAAATGGCACCCCTTTTGAGGCGTTGTAGAATTGGAGGATGTCAAAACCAAGAGAGCTCATGTTTTGCAAATTGTGTCTTATGCCGTTTAAGGCGTGGCTAGCTTCCAACTAGTCTTGGCCGGAATTGCGACGTCAGAGTAAGTATGTGAGATGGCCTCAACATTTTAATTTATTTCGAAGTCTTTTTAATTTCTTATAAAATAAGGTTTTGTTTAGTTTTAGAAAAATAGAACTTGTTTATAGCTTTGAAGCACAAATGTAGGTATAACTGAAATAGTTTTTATAAATATAATCGTGCTAACTTGTAGAAGGAAGCAATATCATCAAGTTTTTTATGGGTTGACTTAGGGGAAAAGTCCGTAAATGTTTGTAGTACGGAGAACATGGACTTGATGGAAGTAAAAAGAATTAGGAAAACTAAAAAAATAGTAACAAAATGCACTATACTTAAACAAGACGTCTACTACTTCAAAAGTAAAGGTAAAAAATTGTCCGCATGTAAGGTTTATCTGCCTGCTAGAGGCTAAGAACGTACGAAAACACAATTTTGCAGACCAATTTTACCTTAGTACTACCTGTTTGCTAAAAATTTACCTATTGCACTGTTTGTGAGTCTGACCCGGTAGCAATTCATTGGATAATCTGCAAATAGTGTTTTGTGTCAATTTGGGTGCGGCGTCCAACTAGTCTCGTTTGGAGTTGCTTGGTTTCGTCGACTACTGCAAGTGTTTCATGTTTTGTTAAGTACAGTCCTGGAAAACGTGTGTAATAAAGAAACTAGATGGGTAAATTAATCAATACATTTTCGCAGTGGAACAAAACATTTACCAGGAAGGCCGACGCCTACTGCGCTGCACTCACAGCCATCTTGACGTTCGGCAGAATCACCGCGGAAGATACTGATCACGTCGTAAAAAAGCAAAGGAGGGAAAACTGCCATTGAAGTTTTTTTAGTCAGAACTGAACTGTTTGGTCAGTTTCTTTATTAACTTTGTTTTGAAGTTTTGACACGAGTGACAGGGACCTTTCATGGCGGAATAGGTTTGGCTTGCGTGCTTAAAACGAAAAAAAAAAAACAAGCTTTGAATATGAAAAATTAAGTTAAATGTGTCAGTTTCTATCAATCAAATAAAGAACTCGCATAGTCTACTTAGGCGCTTTGACCGCCTGCTTTTAAGAACAAGGGAATCTGAAACCAAATCATTCGTTGAAACTGCAAAATACCATCAAAGGCTCCCTCTACGGCCAATCAATTCTATTCAGTTATGGAGGCAAATTTCAATAGAGAAATTTAGTACATAAGTTCAAACTAGTAATACTTCATCCTAAATATTTTTCAACTGCTCGCTTAATAATGTTATGCAAACTCTTTTTGCAGAGAACGAGACATTTCAGTCGACTCAGGCGCTTTAAAAAAGGTTTTGCTGCTGGCAAGAACCATGCAGTCTGAAACTAAATCAGTTGTAGAAAATGCGACGTACATCCACAGACTCCCTTTAGTTTTTGCGGCAAGAAGTCTTAGATGCTTGGTCAGTATCTTGAACTATTTTTATACTTAGCTTGAAATATGCAGCTTACTAACTTTGTATGAAATAGCTTAGCTTATTTTTCTTCAAAAACTTCTATATCATGGTTACTGCGGTTTGACTACTCGCAAGAGAATAAGAAACTAAATATTTCGTGGAAACTGCGAAATGCAACAACAATATTGCTGGTGATAGTTTTTTTTCGTGCATTACGTGGCACCACAGGAAAAGGACTGTGTTTAGTTTTTAAGTCATAGTAAAAAGATAACGTCAAGTGCAATTTATTAAATTTTATTGTAAAATGTGTCAAAAGGAAAGTAATTTGCAGACGGAAGAATTAAAACGTAGTTATAAATAAGTGTTTATGTGCAATAAAAGAAACAAAAGTTTATGAATAAGTTATGTCACTAGTCACTGTAGACTCACATGGTTTGATGCGTTGAAGTGGAAATCAATAGCTTTACAGTAAAAGTTTTAAAACAATTTGTCACTAACAAGTGTCGCGGTATGAATAGCATATTATATAACATGTGTTTAGAGTAGTAATAAAAATGGTGTATAGTTTCACATTAAACTAAAAATTATAAATTTAACTAAAAAATTGACATGATCAGTTCAAGTAAATAAAGTAAATTTATTTATGCAAAACTTTTACACTAAAACCATCTCTTAAGATCGGTTTGTTGGTGTATAAGATGAGAGGATAAAATATGCAGAAAAGCAGGCTCCAAAGAAGATGTAGATGTTCCTAATGAAAGAGTGGAAGCCACATGATGGACGTTGAAATCAAAAATGTAGAAATTGATAATTCAATCGAGAAGGTTGAAGACTTCATCGATAGGTTCGTTCGCAATTAGGCTGAAATAGGCGCAGTAGAAAATTGATTGCTAATTTGCTTTAAAAGATTTTCTAACCGTTTACATCTACAGCTTGTGTGAAAACTTGAAATAAACTTGTGTTGTCATTAATTTAATACAACTAATGCTCAAAACACTTAACAATCTCTCAAAAAACTCCTTAATTAAAGCATGTAACATAGTCAAAGATATTGGAGGTGTTGTTATAGATAAGTTAGATTAATATAAAAAAACTAGACAAAATTACTAAAGACAAAAACCGCTTAGAAGAAATCAACTACAATCTCAACACTAACAATTGTAAAATAGCTCCATGGATCATACAAGAATACAAAGTTATTTATAATTGAAGAAACTTCATTAATAGTTTTTTTTTTTGCTGAAAAAAAGTTTCAACTAAAATGTTATGTATAGATCAATAGCATTCCAAACGAAAAGAAGCCATCATTAGGAAGGATGATGGTCGTATGCAAGATGAAAGCGATTGTAATAAGATTAAATCTGATTATGTCATTGCATTCAGCGGACTAATCTTTGCACTTTAGTAGAAATTATTACATCAAGATAACACAAAAAGTCATTTGAAGACCTGGCGGTTGATTCATTTCAGTAGTGAGCAACAGTTAGTATAAGAATGTTGGTTACTTATTAAATATAATCAATTATATAGCCAAAAATTTGTTTAAATAGTTTTTGTTCAAGTAACCAAAAAAAATCTTGATCAACCTGCGTTCAAAATAGAATTAGGAGATAGAATATTTAAAATCCACTTAAGTCTGGATCTTAACACTAAAACAGCAATTAAAGTTCTCACTTTATGTTTTATTCTAATAACTGGTTATTCTTCCTTTTTGCATACAACAGTTCAATTATTCAATAAAAACTCAACCGAAAATTTTTAATTTTCAGAAACTGTTGACACACACAGCAGGTTAACTTTACATTTTATGAAGCCATTTAATTTGCACAGAATTTGGCTGGTGAGTAAATTTTTCAACTACAAAAGCTAGGTGAAGTTATAAAATATATTTTAGAATTGTTAAAGGTGTCTACAAATTAATTATTATAAGGTAGATATTACTAGGCAGGAATATCATCATACTTTGGAGCTCATGAGGGTAATAATGTTAAAAGTAATATTTTAAATGTAAACAACATCGAGTCTACCAACCAAAAACATTATGATTCCCGAGCTTTTGATAAATTATTAAATATTGATACAATTAAGTGTATTGAAGATAAAATATAAACTATATAATAGAGATTTAAAGACATAAGTTGGAATCATCAGCTCCCAATTTAACTATTTGTTGATTCTCCAACTAGACAGTCTACTGATTATTCATCTTGAAAATCGAATCTAGTTCTTAACCTGGGTTTAGTTCATATTGATTGATGATTTTTTTTTTGTTGAGCTTTTTTTAACTTAAGATTTTATATATACAATTTGTACTTAAACATTAACCTCTTAGTAAACATATTTAGTTTATCTAACTTCATTCCTATTTTGAGTTTGTAATTATCAACTACAGAAGTTGCTAGTTCGAAGTCTATTGCAATAAAATAAAAAACAAGCAGGAATAATATTACTAATAAACAGTTAGAGAAACAGAAACATACTTTAATAAAGAGTCATGCTGTAGTTTATAACTTTATGATACTAAATTTGTTTACAGCCAAAAATTTGCTATCAGGAAAAAGCTTTTGTTTTATGACGTATGAATAAAACTAGTAAAAATTGTTTGCTTAAAATTTAAGCGCCAACTTCAGCACTAAAACAAAATGTACTTTTTCAAATTTGTAAGATTTTTCATAGGCTGATGAAAATGGTTTAACTGCCTTGATCTAAAATTATAAAGTCGAAAGTTTATTTATACTAAAATTTATTCACAAATAAGTCGCTGTTTTTTCACATACATTAAACTTTCAATATAAATTTCAAAATGTCTTTGCTCGGTCAATTATGATTTACTTTTATTCAACTGCTCATGCAGCGCTTAATTTATTTTCAATCTATGTTAGCTTAAAATTTACTTCAAAATTTCGGGTTCCAATGTATTGTATATTTATAAACATAAAGTAAATTTTGTTACCTTTTACTTATTTTTACTGTAACTGCAGTTAAAGAATTACAATCAAGTATGAACTTAGCAGTTACTTTATGAACGATATGTTTTATTATTGTCAATTTATCGCCTAACACTTGAACCAGACATCAAAACCTAGGTCACTTAAACTGAAAAGCACTCGAAAAAAAAAAGATAAACACAAAAAGTTTATTTTATATCAAATTGTTATAAGAAAACACAAGTTCAAGTTAATAGATAAACATTGAAATATATTAAACAAAAAAAAATTCTATATTAAAGGGAATATGTATCATGTTGTTAGAAATATAATTCACTTAAATTATTACAAATACAGTAGAGGCAATAGTAAAGTACATAAACAATCTAATATTTACAATGATCATTTACAAAATTTATAAACCAAAGCCCCAACCACATAATCAGTTAATAAGGTAAAAAAAATATTTACTTAGAACACTGAAAGAATATTATTTCTAGAAAAATGTGTTGCTTACAAAGGAAACCGAATTATAAATTAAACCAGACCCTGTAGATTAAATCTATGACTGAAATAGAAAAAAAATATTTATTAGTTAAGAAATTAAATTAGTTGAAAAAATTAAAATATTATAATTCATATCAAAAAGGACACAAAAAAAAACATTCAAAAAAATCTATAATATTTACTAGGTAAAGAATGATTTTTAAATAAACTTTTTTTTGTTTCTTAAAAATATGAATTATTTTTATTTTTAGAAGTTATTACTTGATTACTATTTATTAAATTAGGAATTTTAGTTTTAAAAATTAGGTGTAGTATTTTTCATACTCCCGTCTAGCTTATGAATGAGATTGCCAGCTGGTACGGCAGAGGTAGCTAGAATAGTTTTTGTGAAAACACTTTTATGTCCTAGAAAATACTTTCTTTTTTTTAAATAGTACTAGCATAAAAGAAATATTTAAGTAAAAAACTTCGTTTTTTATTTACTGTTCTATCAACTGATTTATATGAAAAGTTTCTTAGGATTAAAAAACAAGTAAACTACTGTAAACAAAAATCTTTATAAATATATGTTTTGTAACTATAAAATAGAAAATAAAATTTTAAATTTTTTTGTCAGTATAAAGATTTAAAAGTTTTTAATTTTTCAAATCTTTAAAACTTACCAAATAATGCTTAAGCAAGGTTTTAGTAAAGTATTTAAAAACAACTATTTAATGAAACATTTGTTTTATATTTTCGAATATAAATATTATATTTCTTACTATAAATATTCACTTTTATTATAAACTTTTGTTTTGTAATTCTCTCTTATAGTTGTAGGGTTATCAGAAATTTTTTTTTATTGTTTTGTAACTTATTTTCATGATTATTACCATAGTTTCTTTGACTCAGCTTCGTCAAATTTTTCATTACAAAAGTAATAGTTATGTTTAAGCTCAGTTATTATGCTTCATAGTTATATATAATTATTTTTATGGTATATACTGCGGTGTGTCTACTTTGTTTTAATTTGTAGCTTATTTTTCATATTATATTTTAAGATAATATTTTATTAAACTAAGCGATAACGAAAAACTTCAAAAATAACTTTATATGAGAACTATAATATTTATACATGACAAAGCATAGTGGTATTTTTTAAGATTTGAGAGTTTTTATTAATTGTTGACTTTAGGGTAAAACTAAATAGTTTCAGTTTAAAATGTAAGCTTAATATAAAATTTAAAACACCTTAAAACTTTGCTTTCTAAAAACGTTTTTATAAAACTAGCTACTACCTAGTATTTTAAAATATTGCTTAAGTTAATAATACAGTGAATTACAGCTAATACAAGTTTTATAAAACTTACTTATATGTCATATTTAATTAAACCTTCAAATTTTTAATTCAAATCTACTCTTGCTGTTCAATATAATGGTCTTATTACTAATATACAATTTTGTTTAATTATCCAAAGGTACTTAGGCGCTGGATCAACATATACAATATCTTAAGCTTAAAAAGATTTTTTTACTAAAACAAGCATACTTAACTTTTTCAGATAGATCAAATTTAAGTTTTAGTTTTTATTAAACTAAAGCTTCGGTGAAAAACAAAACCAAAAAGGAGTTTTAGGGTAGGTACAGTAACTGATTTTTATAACACTTATAAATACATTCCTACCATTTAACTAAACCTTTTATTAAGCAATCTAAATGTTAAAATAAAAAAAGTTAAAAACACGATCGAAAACATGATATTTAATTTTTTACAACTTTAAATGTTTTAATATAGTAAAGCAACTTGAGACGTGCTGGACATTTAAGTATGGTCTGAATCCTTCACTTAACTAATTATACATTTTTTTTCACAAATATTTAAACAAGGCCAGTACAAAACCTTTAATTTAAGTTAGTAATCACATGACCCTCTAGCTCAGGGTTTCCCAAAGTGGGCGATATCGCCCCCCTGGGGGCGATTTTAGTATTTCGGGGGGCGAAAATTAGAAAGGGGGCGAAAGGGTGGGCGATAACTAGTAAGGGGGCGAAAAGGGGGCGATTTTAAAATTTTCGGTTGTTATAAAATTTTTACTTTTTATTTTGCTACTTTACTAATTCTAGCTTGCTATTAGTTATTTGACACTGAGGTAAAACTTAAACAAAAAAGTTTATTGTGTTTATGTAAAATATAGATAAAAAAATCAAGTACTTATGACTCCTACTTTCAAGTTAATTACATATTTTCAATTATATATTTTTTTTATTTAACACTTACATAGATCATAGACGATCGGAACTCTTTTCACTATTTTTTAACCTGACATATATGTTATTTAAGATCATAAATGGTTTGTAAAAATCTAAGTTTTCTATATTAACTATCACCTCATGATATTTCTAATTGTTTTTTGAAAAGTCATTAAGTTAGAGTAAGAAATAAAACTATACAGGGTTGCCAATTTACCTAGAAAAACCTGGAATTTGACAATTTAGGCAAAAAAAAAAATTATCTGGAATTTTTAACAATTTCAACATATTAAATAGTAAAATTTCGATTTGACACAAAAAAGCTATCATATAGATAAAAATATGGATCCCTTCGTGGCAGATCTTTTTGAAGTAAACGACTCACAGGAAACCCTCTCCGACTTACAAACTGACCTTGAACTTAAAGTAATTTTTCCAAAGAACGAAATGAAAGCTTTTGAACTCAACAAAAACTAAGGCAAAAGTATCCAATCATTTGAGAGGAACTTAGATTGTTGTGTATAGTTTTTTCTTCTAGCTATGTTGTTGAGAAAGCTTTCAGTTTAGTTATCAACATCTTGAGCAAAATATCTAATCTAGATATTTGTAAAGGAGGTGACTTGAGGCTTTATTTGACTGATTTAGAATCAGATTAGAAAAACTTGCAAGAATTCATGAACCTCATCCTTCGCATTATATTTGAGTTCAGTAGCAGACATTATTTTATGAAAGTTATTTTTATTTATTTGATTTTTTAAAATACTTCTTGTTTAACCTGGTTCGTATTGTATTTAAGTAGTCTTTTTATATTAAAAATTCTTTTAAGTTATTTATTCTATAACAGGTTTGCATAATGCCTAATAAATATTAATTACGTAGACTTCCTCTTGAGTTCGCACTCGTTACCCAAAAAAGTGCAAACTTATACTTTCTTAAATTTAACTTAAACAAAGTCTATTACTAACTAAGTATTAATAAAACAAAAAATACACAATATTTAATAGCTTATATAGATCTTTTTTTATGACTGTTGTTTTATGTTATAGTTGATTTTATGTTTATTCATAACGTTATTGCATATAACATATTTAAATTTATCATTTTGTAAAAAAATGGTAATAATTTTTGAGTTTAAACTTTTTTATTTAGTTCAAAGTGCGAATTGAAGAGGAAGTCTACTGTATTTATAAAATGTTTTATGTTTTAAATATGTTAATAGCTTTGTTTTGACCTGGTTAATTTTGTAGTTTATATTTGTCGATTTACATTACACTAAAAGTTTTTATAGCATAGTGGTTAAAGTATTTGTTTGAAAGAAATTTATTTGATATATTTTTGTTATTACTTGTTTAATCTGTATAAATAAAAAAACCTTTATAACCATTAAAGTTTTTATTTCAAAAATTACTTTTGGTTTTAAAATAGTATAGATTTCATGTCTCTATTTGAAAATATTTAACTTTTTCATTTAAAAGATTATTAAACTCAAACTTATTTTCTAACTTGATTTATTACTGTTAGAAAATCTATATATTAGATAATTTTAAACTATTAATACAACTGTTTTTTGTTTTATCTTATTTTTTAATATATTAGCAATTAGAGTATGTTGTTTATTTTAATAGTTCAACGCTAGCTTCTAGTTTTTCACTATTTTTTCTAGTAAATTATTATAGGCTAATAAGAAATCAAAAATAGGCAAGCAAAAAGACTGCTACAGTGACAAAAGAAAGTTTTAACACGACTAAAAGAATTTTTTAATTGATTACTTTCTGTTCACAGAATTAACTGTAAAACATTTGATTTTTTTTTGAATTTAAACGAAGAAAAAAATGTTAAAATTAAGGTTTAGTTTCCTAAAAGTTATTTTAAGTCAAATACTATTTAATGGTATTCTACTACAAAACATATAGTTTAAAAAGTTTAGAATTAAATTTTTAATTTAACAACTAACTTGCTTATAATATATCTCAGCATTGAAATTAATAATTTTACTGCATTAACAGAAGGTATTGATAAACCCACTTTTCATGTGAGATAATCAACCAGTCGGTCAAACTTCCTCAAACTGGATCAGCAATAATGTTTTAATATCTATTTCATTATGTTAAAAAATATCTGTTCATTCTTTTCTAGTTTTTTTAATCTCTGGTATTTAGTCTTAGAATATGCCTATTTATATAATAATTTAATTATTTTGTGCAGCTTAAATAAGTTACTTAGTATTCTTTCTAAATGTCCGAAATTCGTTAAATGAGAGATAGTTATAATATCAGGTTTCAGTTAAGATTTCAGATGGGTAACTTACGGTCCAGATCCAATCAAATTTCGACCCGCCAAGTAACTTGAAACTACTTGTGCAAAATAAACAAAATTTAGTTTTTTGATGTTTATGATTTTGAAATACACTTTCAATTTGGTTTTCAGTTACTATAGTATTTCCTAGATCACAATAATAGTAAATAATTTTATTACAATTATGCTCGAGTTTTTTAGTTTTCTATATGTTGTTTTTTTAAATTATGCAGCCCGCAATTACATTTTTTAAACGAGGTAAAACAAGAAATGATTTTTTAGTAAATATGAATTGCTGACTACAAAAGTTGTCCAAAACTACCCTAAAAGTTTCATTAGTTTCAAAACAATTCATATTTAAACAGAATTGATTACTGATTACACAAGGCTTTTTAATATTTAAGTATTTTTATACACTTCACTGGGCTTATAAGAAAACAACAGTAACTTATTTTCTCAAGCCCTGTAAACTATTTTGAATACAGCCAAAAAGCGCGTGTATAAGAAATACCAGACTAAATTACATTTCGAACACAATTTTTTGGCTCAAAAGTTTGTACTCAGGAGAAAAACTACTTTTTAGAATCGTGGGGGGCGATTATTTTTCAAATTTCTGAAAAGGGGGCGATTTAGTAAATGAGATTGGGAAGCCCTGCTCTAGCTAGTTACACTTAACATCAGTGCGTGTTTTGACTGGTTTATTTGAGCCTGTTAAACTCAAGAAGATAAGTAAAAAAAGCGGAAGTTATTCTCAAAAACTTTTGTTAAACCAGATTTTTACACATGTAAGTAGCTTTGTTGTGCTTGTTTGCTAAGTTTTAAAACAATGAACGTTGATTTTATACTAAAGAAACATTAGCTAGAGTTTTAAGTTTTGATGGTGCTATCCTTGATATCAGCTGAGATAGATTAGAAAAAAATTATTTTGATATAAAATGAATTTTAAAATTTATAAGAGCCTAATTTTCATAAGTAACTTTTGCTAATGTGCTTAATGTTTTCATTTGTACATATGTACTGTTTATTGACTAAATACTACTGTTTTACTTCTTTGTTAAATATGTACTAAAGTTTAAATATACTTAGTTACTTGTAGATTATTTAAGAGAACATATATCAAAAAGCAATTAAAAGTTAGTTTATAACAAAGCAGATTTCCTCAGAATTTATAATATGACATTTTTGTACTATTATTTGACTTTTTAGTATGTATTAGTTAATTTATTTAGTTCACTAAAACTGACGACCATATTATTTAAATTACTCAACAATGTATTTTTTAATATATTGAAAATTTTCATTAATATGTTATTAAATTATTTTTTTTTAGATATACATTAACTTTAATACTAAAGTTTAATGTCATAACCATTTACTTTTAATGGTGATATTTCAACAAATGTAGAAGAAACTAATTATAATTGAATAATTAAGATAGGTGATTTACGTCAATGGTTCAATCAAATGGGAGCGAGTCAGAATGACACAGCGAAAAAATGGGACGGTGGTCAAATAGACACGGTGCGTCACTTTGGCACAGCGACAAAATTACACGGTGCGTCACCTTAGCACGGTGCGTCACTATGGCACGAGGGTCACATTGGCACAGCGACAAAACGACACGTTGCGTCACTTTGGCACAGCGACAAAATGACACGCTGCGTCACTTTGGCACGGAGGGTAATTCTGACACGGAGGGTCACTTTGGCACGGTGTCACTTTAGCATGGTGGGTCACTTTAGCACAGCGACAAATTGACACGGTACGTCACCTTGGTACGGAGGGTCACTTTGACACGGCGTCACTTTAGCACGGTGGGTCACTTTAGTACAGCGATAACATGACACGGTACGTCACTTTGGCACGGTGTCACTTTAACACGGTGGGTCACTTTAGCACAGCGACAAAATGACACGGTGGTTAATAAGGGAGGGAACGATTTGTTTTGAAACTTCAATCTTCATTGGTATGGACAACGATCTTATTTTTCTAGGAAAATTTTCGGTTTCCTGTCTTCTAATCGGTTTTGTAGAATCAGCAACAATCACATTGATTAACTTTAAAAACAAAGACCGCAGAAATTTTTGATTGAGACTTCATAAAATAAAGTGAAACACGTAATGTTTATACCTTCGATTGTCCATCGTCGTACTTATAAACAATATACTCATTTTTAAGCAGTAGCAAGGTGTTAGGTGTGCTTAAAAGCTGTGCTTAATAAACGACAAATAATCATTTGTATCAAACAACGTTCACAAAGATGCAAAAGCAGCAATTTTTTAAACAAACTACGACTGCCAAAATCAAAGGGAATTTATTTTTGGTTTCTTTCGAATGAAAAAACTTAAGCACAGTTTTGTACTAGAACTTAAAACGAGTAATAAAAATTAGAAAATGACTTGCCATTTTACGACTAGAAAGATAAAAACTCATATAAACACATTTTATAAACTTTAGCAACAGTCTGATTTAAAAAATACAATTTACATTTTACAACAATCATTCAGCACATCAAAATAATAAACTAGTAGACTTAAAAACAGAGGTAAATTTGTTTTATAAACTAAAACTCATACGTTATCGAAAACAACTTTTCTGCTGTTGTAATTCTAAATTCTAATGCGGTTCTTATTTTACATTTTTATGCTTAAAAATGTAATACTTGCGCTCTTTTGGCGACTTAATAGGTTGCAATTTTGAACTAAAATACTGCGTTCCCTGACGACTTACGTTAGTAGCAACATATTCAAAAAATCATTGTGCACTTGTCTTAAAAGATCGAAATTTTACGCCTCTATTCAATTTATGTTAGTTGCAACATATATCGTGCACTTAGAAGTAGACATATAATGCTCTTTCGCAAATAAGATTGTGTACCTAAGCACTAAAAATACATAGATAAAAGTATAAGTACAAATAACCGCAAAAAAATTAGTTTTTTTAACAAAAAATTCCCTACATCAAGCATCTCTTTAAGTAAAACTCAATAAACCACTACTACACACTTGTAATACAATTGTGGACTTGCTTTAACAAAATACAATTTTCTTACTATTATAATAGTAAAACTTCGCAAAATAAACCATTATCGTAATTGATATTGTCAAGATTTTAAACTCTTTAAAAGATTGATCATTAATTATCTAAATTATTTTCTCGCTGCGTTTTTTAATGAATTAGGCGTCTGATTCCTATAAGAATATTCCTAAAGCTCAGGCATTTCGTGGTCTCCAATATCTCAATACAGATATTGGAGACCACGGGTTGGCCATGATAATTAGGTAAATAGCACATCGCTTTTACCAATTACTGCCGAATGTCCCATAATTTCAAAATGTTGTCTAATTTATATCAAAAGCAAATAAGATTTCTTTTTTTACTTTTTCATTAGAAATAAATTAACTCCTAATTAATAAACAATATTGTTTAAAAATTTTAGAAAAAAGGTTTTAGATATCCTAGAAACTTTTTTATTTTTACAAAAAACTCCTTTTTTTGTTCGCAAGATTAAAAATTATAAAATTAAATTTATTTTATATAACAGAGTTAAGATAAAACCGAGTTTTCTAAACATTTGTAACAAAACTCAAGAATATAAAGTAGCAGAAATGTTTTACAAGCAAATTAAAATCTGCTTTTACTGTATTATTATGAAATTTATTTACTGATTTTGTATTAAATATAAATGCTATTTATTTCTTTATATGCAATAAAATACTATAGTATCTGTCATACTCTAAGTTTAATTATTTATATTTTAGGTTACAAAGTTTTGTAAAAATGAAATAGACTTATAGTATTATTTTTAATAGAATTAACTAAATTGACGATAAACTTAACATTTAATACATTATTTTTAAGAACAACTAATTTTGATTTATTAGGACTTAAGCTGTTTCAACGCTATTTGTAACTAGTTTGGATTAAAACTTGAGCAATACCCTTGGTATTTAACGGAACATTAAAAGGGGCTTATACATAATAAATATGCGTATTGTTTCTGAAAAATTAAATAAAAGTTATAATTGTAATATTTCTATTAATTCTCTATTATCTGAAATGCTTGGTGCAACAAAAAAGATTAAAAAAATTGACAGTGTCAGTTAAATATTTTATATATTCTGCCATAACTGTAAAAAGTTATATGCTAGTAAAATGATTAAGATCGATTTCTACCTTAGTTAAACTTTTATCTGAAGAACTGATAATTCTTACCTAAGAAGACTCCATTGAAACCTAAACTAATTACATTGAATAAATGTTTTAGTTTTAATTTTTTTTTATTAAATAAAACAACGAACTTAAACAAAAATAAATAAACTAATAATTTATTCTAAAAAAGTATCTTACCAAAGAAATAAACGAACATAAACGAAAATTTAAAAACAAAAGTGTTAGTCCATAGAAAAATGGTATGAAATTCCATAAATTTAGGCTCCAGGACCGTTTATTTTAATTATTTGCTTTAAGACAAGTTTATTGTACATTTTCAATACAGAGTTTTAAGTAAACATCCTATCTTATTAACTTTTGTTTAATATTTTTTTATATGTTTTTGGAAATTTAAGACTTTACATTAAAAAAATTATTTTTAACTGCTCGTAATAGATTGTTGAAGCATGTGATTTACGTCTCGATAACTGAAATGTTCTTTGGTATAACTTTTCGAGCGATAGTCTTTTGTCGTTTAAAAAACAGTAATAAAAAAACTTTTATGTTTAAACAAACTAATAGGTTAAAATATTTTTCATATTTAATATAACTGGCTAGTTATTACAAAAACAGCTTAACTCTGTATTTTTAAAAACTAGAGTTAAAACACGCATGACTTAATCTTACAACGAAATAACTCTGTAATAAATTAAATTTTAATTATTTTTCAGAACAATTCCTGGTAATAGTTAATTAAACGTATAACAAAAAGTACTAAATTTTATTCATTACATAAATATGAAAAGTCGTGAAACGTAAACAATAAAACTTAAGATTTTTTTTGTTTTTACACTATGACTTAAATTTAAAAGCATTCTATCATATATAGTTTCAAATGTATCAAGCTACTATAGTTTGGAAAAAATATAATAAGTCTTTTGTTTAATTTATTACTATCAAAATTTTACAATTAAAAGTTATATTACTGAAGAAGTTTAGTTTTGCTTATAAGTTTTTATAATTTTGTTTTATAAAACTGAATGAAGCTTAAAATAACAATAAATTGTTACATTATCGAACAAAAAATTTCTACTGTTTGGTTAAGCTTTTTAGTTTTGTTTGTATAATAAACTATCAAATGTATATATTTACAACGCTGTAAAAAGTATTTAGTATAGCTGTTTTTAAAAATAGTTAAAAAAAAATTCAAATTAAAGTTGTATTTTAAGGTTTACTTACTTACATATTTACTGCGCGTTTATTTTTAAATTTTAATCTAGTTTTCAAACATGTGCTTTGAATACTACATTTTTCGAAATATTTACAATTCGAATTCAAAATGTGTTACTTTAGGAGTAAAGCTAATAACTAAAGGAATAATTGGTTTAACTCCAGCTTCTGTGTTGTTATACTCACTTTTCCAAATTTTGCTTACAATTTTTACACGTACTATAAAAAAAACTTTCAAATTAAGGTTTTTAAAAGTTTGGTTTAAGCAGTAATAACGCTAATTGCAAAAAAAAAGTTAAAAGATGTTCAGAGCAAACATATATGAAAAAAAACGGTGCAAAAATGACAATCCATGATATAGTGACGCACCGTGTCATTTTGTCGCTGTGCCAAAGTGACGCACCGTGCCTAAGTGACGCACCTTGTCATTTTGTCGCTGTGCCAAAATGACGTGCCGTGTCGAAGTGACGCATCGTGTCATTTTGTCGCTATGCAAAAGTGACGCATCGTGTCGCTTTGTCGCTGTGCTAAAGTGACCCACCGTGTCAAAGTGACGTACCGTGCCAAGGTGACGCACCGTGTCATTTTGTTGCTGTGTCATTCTGCTTATAAAGGATCAAATGTGCTATATAATTTATAACAAAAAATATTCAACTTCTTATTAAATAAAACCTCCTCAACAAAAGATATACCCATTTGTTAAATAATAATACTTAAAATACTACTTTATTATAAATTTTCAATTTAATGAAATTTCTAAAGGACTGTCAAAATAATTCATCTAAAATACATACAAAATCGAGAAAATAAAAAATCAACATTTGAAAATCTAAAAAAAATTCTTGTTTAAAATTAGATATATAAACTAACTTAAAAATCTATTTAAGAGGACTTAAACTAATAAAGTTCAAAAATAGCTAGTTTGGAGGCAAAAGCTAGTTGAAAAACAAAAAATTATTGCTTGAAAATATATATAAATAAAAAGTGATAATAAATTAATATAAACATATAAACACATTCTTTTACTTATAATATATAACTACCAGGTCACAAAAATAGACATTACTGTTTTTTTAAGTGTTTTATTTAAAACAACTAAAAGTATATAGTATTATTAAAAACTTTAAATATGTGCTACTCCGCTTAAAAAGCATAACGACCTTGCCACACATACACTAATTACACTTTAAGTACGTATGCGCACTAAAAGTGCATTAAAACGCTGATTGTGACGTAACGTAAAAAGTTAAGCAATTTTCTCAAACTTTAATTATTCATTAACAGACACAAACATCAAAATTCAATTCATCTTTAACTGCAATTATTACCTCTAGATTTAATTTGAAAGCTGTTGTAAACACAGCTAAAATTTATATACTATTATTTTGATATAAAATAAAATATATTGGGTAACATCAATATGTAATACTAATGCTTTCAGTGTTCTTTCATATAATCTGTTTGTTTTAAGGAACGAAAACACTTTATACAAACTTCAAAAAATATTTACTTGAAATTTAAAAAATAATATAGTTTTATATTAAAAAAGTTCATTAATTCAACTAAAAATAATTAAAAAGTTATACAAAATTGTATTAAAATCTTTTTAACAACGACTTCAAGGTCTTTAATTGTCAACAAAGTTAAGTTACTACATATTTTGCTCTTTAAATATTTACAACAAAATTTACTTTTACTATAGTAGTCAAAAGAGTTTCAAAAGCTTTAGTTACAGTTAAATTCTCTCAGGCATAAACTTTTTTTTTCATAATATAATTTACTAGTTCTTACCCTATTGCCCAAAGCAAAATTAGTACGTGTAAAAACAAAACGCTTGATTGAACATCTAATTTAAGTAAAATAATAATAAATAGTATGATCTAAACTGTTTTTTCTTCAAGTAATTTAATTTTCTATCCAATTATTTGCGATAATTGGCCTGAAAATTAAACAACTTTTACTTTTTATACCGTGGCATATCTGATTAAGTTTTTGTAAAAATTTTAATTTTTTCTATAAATCCGGTTTAACATAAAACTTTATAACTGAACAAAATTTAAGTTCACTAGTACAAAGACTACTTTTTAACTTTTTGAATTTAATTGATAAAACATTAAGTAGTTTTATTCTTTAAACTTAAAATATATTATTAAAAATCCTGTTGTTATCTATTTCCAAACTTCTTAACAAACAGCTTTTCATGAATAAAAAACTATATTTGCTTAAACTGTTAGCTTGTAAAGGAAATTAAGTATGGTTTTGAATTTCTTTAATTGAGTAACTCTAAAAGATAGTTATAGAATGTATAGTTGTTTCCTAGCTCTTCTATACTAGTAGTTGTTAAAAATTTAGTTCAGAAGTTTTATTTCTTAGTGAAATTTGTTTAAATGAAATAATTAAATACATTGTGTTGTATTTTAGGATGCTGTTAAAATTTTTATTAGTCTTATAATTCTTAAAACTTGTTTAAAAAAAAATTTAAGTATAAATATTTTTTTTAGTACGAAAACTTACGAAAAATTTCTAGTCAAAAGTAATGTAAAAAGAGCACAAATTGATTAATACAATTCAAGTCATTGATACAGTCAGTTATTACTTTTATATCTTTAAGCTTAAAAAGTAAATTTAGCTATTTCAAAAACACTTAAAACAATGATAGTTTTAATTTTTTAAGTTTAGTAGTTAGCTACAGTTAAAGTTTATTGAACGAACGAGCGCTAATTATACTTGGTCCAGAGACCTTGTGTACGAAAAATTTTTCAGTTATTGAATCGTACACTACTTTGATACCTTTTAACGTAAAGGACTACTATCAATTAAACCGAATCCTTGAAATTCTTTACACTAAAACTAACAATATTTAGACTATTATTATTTGTAAGAACTAAAAGTTACCTACAGCAAGTATTTATTTCGGCCATTATCAACAAAGTTGCAATGTGTTTATTATAAAACTACTTATAGTAAAAGTTTTTGTATATTGAACATGTCTTAAAGTAAATTTTGAAATTAGGCTGTAAAAAGTAAGCATGGTTGCTACTGATCAAGCTAAGAAAAATTTCCTGACTTTTTCCTGACTTTTTACTAAAATTTTCCTGACTTTTATTAATCAAACTCTTGAAATAATTTTATTTTTAAATACATAATATAACACTTGAAACTATATAAAGCTTTCAATCTAATTTTATACAGGTTAAAAACAACGGTTTTTTGCTGAATTCTATCATCAAACTTCCAGTACATCACTTAAACCATCTGTTTATAATTGATATTTGTAATAAACAGCTCTACTAGCAAAATACTTGTATCATTACCTTATAAACACAGCTTGTCTGAAAAAAGACACAATTTTTTAGCATTTCCTAGCATAAATGTATCTAGATAAACAAACGACATATAAGGAACTGTTGCAATTAAAACCTTGAATTAATAACGAACTTTCATAACTATAATCTTAAAACAATAACAAATTTTTACAGTTGAAACTTTAAAACAATAAAGAACACAATTTTTTAGAATTTCCTAGCATAAATGTATCTAAATAAACGAAACGACATATAAGAAACTTTTACAATTAAAACCTTAAATCAATAAGGAACTTTCACAACTCAAACCTTAAAACAATAACAAGCTTTCACAGTTAAAACATTAAAACAATAAAAAACTTTATAAAATACTGTTTTTTTTAAATGTATGTACTAAGATTTATTTTCTCCGTTTTTTTATTAGCACTTCAACCTCTTCATCTAATGAAGATATGGTTTCCTTCATCTGATCTGCATTCCGCTTCAGTATAAACATTAACTTGTTACATTAAATACTAAACTAACTGTTTAATTATAAAGAACTCAATTATTTACTTGAACAAAAAACACTTTGTTTCTAAAATTATGCTAGATAAACTTTTGTGTATATATCACAGTTTCACTATGGAAGTGTCTTTGCTACAGATCATCAATACTAAAAAGCTTATAAAATCTGCTTGTTGAAGTAGGGTGCATGATCAATATGTTAATAGAAAATTTTTCGCAGTTTTATAAAGGATACTTTACTAATCTATACCAGATGAAGGCATTGGAAATAAAATTAAATATTTTTGTAATTTCTAGGAAAATTTCGGAATTTTTTTCTGACTTTAAAGGACTTTTAACTAATTTTTACGATTTGAAGGCTTTGGAAAACGAGGAATTTTGTAAATTTAAAGTGACAAAATCTGACTTTTTTTTATATTTTATCAAATTTCCTGACTTTTCCTGACTTTTTTCAAACCCCCCATTTTTTCCTGACTTTTCCTGACTTTTGTATTTTTTTTTAATTTTTCCTGACTTTTCCTGATTTCCTGACTTTTCCTGACCGAGTGGCAACCCTGAGTAAGTATTTTAAGTTTTTTGAAAATACAGTTCGTACAGTTTAAATTTCTTTACTAGTTTTTGACATAGTAAAATGTATTTATATTTATTCACTGATCATTGAATCTTATTTTAATTTTCCTTTACTTTTATAAAGATTTATACACAATGAGAGCTAATAAAATTGAGTTTATAATTATACTAAATATGATAGTTTAACATTTATTCTGTGAATCAGGTTGTGTTTAGGATTTTTAAGTGGGGTAGCACACATTTTATTTTTACAAAACTAAAGAATTCTCTATACTTGCTGTTTATAAAACACCTTAGAAATTAAAGGTAGTGTCTAATACTTTGCAATATTAGTTGTTTACTACAACTTAAATGACTTTTACAACTAAAAAACTATTATTGCATTATTATCATTGTGTTTTCATAAATATTTGCTTTTTAAATTTAAGCTTTATTTAAAAAGAATCTTGCAATAAAAGGCTAAAAGAAATAATGTGATTTTAATCTACACAGACCTAATGATACTTACATTACTTTATATAACATTTGATTTTAAATTAGTTATTAACAAGTAAATAACTGTTCATAAATCAAGTTATTTGACAACTTGAAGATATTACAGCACTGAAATTTTATTTTTTTCTTATAAAATTAAATTCAATTTTTCTTTACGTTTAAATATATTTATTGGTAAAATGTTTACGATTCAGGTAAATTATTTTACAAAAACTAAAGTATCAGTATAGTTCAGCTTCAAACTTTAGTATTAAAGTTAAATTCTCTTTAATCAGATAACATTTAAAATAAAGTCACTAAACTAATTTCGTTATTAACTAGTTAAAGTGGTATGGTATTTTTATGTTAACTGAAATAGTTAAAATTAGAAACTTTAATGATAGTCTGAATCCTAAGTAAAGTTATAAACATATCATAATAAAAGCTTTGCGAAAATATACTTTAATATAACCTAGTTTTTAACTGCTATATAAATAAAGAAGTTCAATTAAATTATTTTTTTTACAAGGTAATAAGGGTTAGTAAATTTTATTATGTATTGTAAGTATACTTGAAGTACAAACTACATTGCCTCAATCTAAATTTTAGCATTTTCTATCATATTTGAAACTAATGGTCTTCTTGGTAACCAAAAAACTAAACTAAAAATAAAACATCTTGTGCATTCTAAGCTCAAAACTCCTTAAAAGTTTGCTGATTTTTTTTCGGTCTCCACTTCAAATTCCATAATATCTTGTGTAAGTTTAAAAATGAGTTTTCTGCATCCTAAAAATAAACCTTGTGCACACTGTGAAGAAGACTGCATCATAGTAGTAAAAATATATTCGATAACCTTTATGGGTGGTTATGAACCTAAGAGCACATTTTATTTCATCTTTACAAACAAATGAGTTATGTTGATTTTTTGGTTATACTTGGTTTAAGTTTAAAATTTTAAGGTTATCTTTTATTTAGTTTAAAAACTCTATTGTTGACTTGTTGCATTTGTATAATTTAATATAAAATTTAGTACATATAAATCGAAATAAGCAATCATACGTTTAAAAATTTTGAATAAGCAAAATCTTAGTTTTTATTAACATGCATGAATATGTTTTAAATACTATAAAAAATAATTTTCAAAGTTCACTTAATTAATTTGCTAAGTGTTTGACATGGTCATTATTTTATTAATAGAAACTGGTCACAAACAAGAAAAAAGTAGTTTGCACGTTTTTAAAACTTCAATTTTTTCTTGAATTACTTTAGGATAAACATTTAAATTAAAGTTAATTTTTTATCTATAACTTAAAGAATTAACTATATTTTACATCTTTCTTAACAAAAGTTTTTTATAAAGTAAGTGCTTTTGTTTTCTATACATTTTGTAATAATAGGGGTATATCACGTTTTTTTTCGTCGGGGCAGATGTAAAAAAAAAGCTTTTATTTGGTCGGAAAATTTAAATTTTATTTAGTTCACGAAAATAACTCGATTATCTAATCTAATTTCAAAAAATTATTTTTCTTTAATATCTTCAAACAATATATAGTCTCTTAAGAAAAGTATATGTCTAAGACCTTCTGTAAATTTAATGTAAGAACACTTTTTCAAATAATCAAAAAATCTAGTAAAGTTTGAAAACGTGGTTTAGAGAAATAAATTGATATGCTCGTGGCTTGATTTAAATTAACCATTTTAGACATTCGTAGGCTGGTAATTTGCATCTGGAAGGCCGGATATGGTTTGCATGCCGTACCTTTGCACATCCATGTCGTAACCTTTGATTTTGCATAAGCTAGGTTTAATTTTTGCTTATAGTTTTTTATACTTTACCTTACAAAATCATTTATTATTATTTTTTATTTAAAAGCTATGTCTAATTTTCTTGTCAGTTTTATCAGTCATTTTATGGTACTTTTATTTGTGATAAATAAAAACTTTTAAAAAGTTAAAACAATCTAGTCTTCAATTATATTAGTACTTTAAACATATTAACAAAATCAAATCAAGATTATTAAGTTTACTGATAAAACGTACAAAATAATTTTTTTTTAATTAAGCAACATTACTTTATACAAGATCAATAAAGTATTGACATCAAATCTAAAAATAAATCTAAAATTGTATTGCTGTAGTGTCTATTTAAACTAATAATTGTTTGAATAACCTATGACGCAAACTTTCAAAGAATAAATAAACCTTAAGTATAATAACAATTTTTTAGTTTAAAAAGATTAAGTTCTCTTTAAAACATTAAGGTCTGAGCATTAAAAACTGTATAATAAGTGCAAAAACAAAATTAAACCGATAGGACTAAAAATTTAACTTAAGCAAGTCTGGTGAAGAATTGATGTATTCAAACTATCTGAGTTTCGTTTTGTAATTCAATAAATTTTCGCATATTATTGTAATCTGTATTGTAATAAACCCTGCTGTTGACAAAGAAGTTGTGTTTTGTTTTTACAAAAGACCATGTTAGACCAGGGGTCGGCAGGCAGTTGGTGCTCGCGGGCCAAATTTCTATTTCTTAAAGTCTTTGCGGGCCATAGTTTTAGTTTTAGTGATATTTGTACAATGTTTTGGCTTTAGTTTTGGTAACACAAGAGATAACTTTACTTTTATTCACTTAAATACTTCAAATGACTTTTAGCTACACATAAAATGCCTATTTAATATATAAATATATACTGTAGTAGAACTTACATTGTTTAATATATTTAAGTCTTTATAAAATGTATACTTTCTCAAATACTTATTAAGATAAACTTTTATAATACTTTCATTATTTTACTTAATACCTAACTCTCTATAAAAGCTGAGCTTGAAAAACATTTATGGGTCACTTTTATACATTGTTGAGATTTTGTTTTAGGAAATAGTTTTTGCGTCTTAAATAGTTTGCACTCTTTTGAAATTTCAGTAGTTAGTTAGTTAAACAAAATTGATAAACTTTATTCTGTAGATAAGCTAAATCAAATTGTTTAGCATATTAGTGATGGAATACTATAATAAAATACCTTATTAGTAATTAACTAGTCTTTTCTACGGTTCCCACTTTAAAAACAATAATGTTTAAATTATATTAAAAGGTAACTAAAAGTTAAAATAGCTAAACACTTTCTGGTAATCAAGCTTAAATACATAACTAAAACATCATTATTATAAAAAAGCACGGCATGCAAATAGACAAAAAATTACAATTAGTAAAGTACACTACAGTCACAAAAACTATTCTGAGAATTCGAAGATTTGTTTAAAGTTTTTAAAATAAATGTTTCAGATACACCAGAGTTTTATAAAAATAAATTAAACAGCTTTAATCTAGTCTGAATTAAAAAAAATAAACTAGCCTGTTTGTTTGGCAACCTTGTTTAAAATAAAGTTCACAAAATAAAGAAATACCGAAGTTTATAAATATTGAATTAATTATATATCTAAAAAAATTTATGTAATTCAGCTTGAATGGACAATTAAGTTTTTAAACATTTTTAACAAATGGATAACAAATTATTAACCACTTTTTTATTGAGCACTATAGCAATTTTTTATCTGCAATGAAAATATTGCATTTAAAAAGAGCAAATGTGAATAATAATACGAGCTATGAGAACTAAAATACGTTAGTTTGAAGTTATTGCGAGAAAAAAAATCGCTAAAGTCAGTTTCAATAACGCACATAATTATTTTCAGTAAGTACAGACTGATCTGAAAAAAAACTGTTTAGGCAAGTTATAAAATAGCAAAACTATTTACTAAAAAAAAGATACCGTTCGTCGTTTAAAACTTATTTAAATAATTTGTGTTTGCATTAGTAAAATATTTTGGTTTTTTTCTTCAATATCAACAAGAAGTCGTGTTTAGGGAATATCTGAAAATTATCAAGCCGCATAAACTAAGTTAGGACTTAATTCAATCTCTTAAGATGCGAGAACTGATATAACAGATATTGCTAATTTTAGAATTTTTATTAGAAGTGGTTTTACAAATTTTGACAATTAAGAAGAATTTCTAGGTTTAATTCCAATACAAAACACAACAACAGGTAAAGACATTTCAAAAGCAAAGGTGCAATGAACCAACATAAAGTTTTTAAAAGTACCACTTTTTACTTCTGTTTTTAGCATATAAATAAGTTAAATGTAAAAAAAAAACTGTCTTTAATAATATTTAAAAATTAAAACAACAGATTTTTAAGTAAAAATTGTCAAATTCCAAGCTCTTTCGGGATTTTTTAACAACACTTACTGTTCACACTTATATGTATACAATTAATATAAAAATTAATTCAAATTATATCAGTTTAAACAGTTAAAATTTGAAATATATATTAAATCAAACAAACACTGTGCATTGAACAAATGATAGATCAAAAATTTAATTCATCACTCTTTTAAGCAAAAAAGTAAGTCCGAAAGACAAAAACTAGCCTGATATGTTGATCTGAGGTTTGAAGTCTTCAAGTAGTCATAGTCTGATTATGTAGCAACTTTTATTTGTTTATATGATCGAATTTAAACTATTTTAATTAAAAATGTACAGACCTAATAAATTACCATTTCTAAATGTAGTTTGTATTAAATAGGAAGTTCCAAAAAACAGCAATTGTTTATAATAGTTTGCAACGCATAAAAATAAACTTATTTTGCCAAAAAACATGGTATGAAAAATCAAAAAGTATACCTAACAAAGCTTCTTTAGTTTATGTCATATATATTGATTATATTGTTTCTTTACCCACTTAGATATTACATGAAAAAACAATAATGTTAGAAAATTATGCATAAACTAAATTTCATCTCGTTAAGTATTAAATAAAAAGTGGTTTAAAATATTAGCATCTATGTTCATTGTTGTGCAAAGGAAATAACAAAAAATGCAAAGGAAATTTCTAAAAAATCATAGGTGTCAAAACCAAAATAAAATTAACCTTATTTCTTCTTATTATTAATAAATTGTTTTTTTAAATGTTTTTGTGTAAACTAGAGTATAACATTAAGAAATAAAACATCTGTAAAAGAAACTTAGTTAAAAAAAAACGTGAAAAAAAAACTAAACTAAAGAAATTTCATTTTAGTTAATTACGGTGCATTACTTTTGTACAAAACAAAAAACAACTGCATTTAGTTTTTACCAAATAGGTATTATATAACTATTTTACTGTTTTAAAACACTTTTACACTCTTTTTTCAGAAAATAATTTGCTGTTGAAGGAAGAAACTTATTATTAAATCGAAAAAAAAAACCTGGTAGAATGCTAACCTGCCTTTTTCACATTTTTAAGCTAAATCAGTATAGTCCTTTAGTTGCTTTAAAATGTTATTCAGGAACTTAAAACAAAATCTATCAGACAAAATTAACTCAAAATATATTTTTGCTCAGCGGGCCACATTCATATGTTCGCGGACCGCAAAATTTTCTTTCGCGGGCATCAATCCATTCAAAAAAATAACGTGCTCGCGGACCGCAGTTTTCCGACCCCTGTGTTAGACCAAAAGTAAAAGGGTCAGAATGTTTGATTGTAATGTAACGGTGTTTCCCTTAATATTTCCTGAGTCAGCAAATATTTTTTTTCAATAATTTTTTTAACATTAGTTATTACTTTTTGTAAATGTTCGATATTTTTTGATAAGGTGTGTTAAGGATAAGGGTATAAATTAAATGAAAAAAAAATCACAATTATTTTGCTGACTCAGCAAATATCGCTAGATTTAAGAAATAGGTAATTATAAGAAATGATTAACTTAAATTTTTCACATTACATTTTTCATATGTTTTTAAGCCAAAACTTAAATATTTTATATAACAATATTAAAAGTTTTTTTAAGACGTGCTTAATAGTCATACAACTTTTTTGCCCTTAAAATTTTTGAAACAATAAATTTTATTTCAATCCATGTTGAATTATTAAAAGTGTTAGTAGATGAAACAGACCTAGGTTAAAAGTTTCATGCTGATTAAAAAACTAAACGCACACAACTCATGTTCCTAGGTTAGGTTATGCTCCATGTTATGCATGAGCTAACTTCTTACCTATTTTAAGTACAGCTTATTTTTATGCAAAACTATAAGCTTTTAAACTCCTGCATTTTGTTCATTGCAGCTTTTGTTTAAATGCCAGTAAATTCACTAGTTTACTTGCTTATAATCTAAGTGTATATATACAATAATAAATATTAAAAATAACTATTATAATTATTACCCAGACTCAGTGAAAAACAAATCTTGACCTTCTCAAAAAAAAATTGCAAAAGAAAAGATTAGATTCTTAAGCAAGTTGAAGAGAAATGTGTAATAAATAATACATTATAAAACATTATATTAAGTTAAGATAAATAATTCTACTTAAGTTATATTAAACTTTTTAGTAGTAATTGTTAGTTTTTATTTATATTTTTTGTAAAACTATTTTTTAAGCAATAATGGATTTTAAACCAAAGACCTGTGAAGGCCAGATAGCAGTTTCATTTTTTAATTATCATTGAGTTCAAAAGCAACTAAGACAGTTAATGAAGACAAAAAAAAAAGTTTTTAAACTTTTATAAAAAAACATGTTTTACAACTTAAAAATAACAAGAAATACTTTTAAATTTAAGTATAAATGTAATGATATTTTTGAATTATAGTTTATTTAACCAATGTAATATGTTAAAACGTCTTCATTGTTTACTTCTTTAAAAAGTAACTTATTTAAAAAATGTTAAAATTGTAAATTATCAAAACAAATTCATAGCTTAAAAGTTATAAGCTACACAGCTACTTTTCATAACCCGAACTTTCAACAAAATATGTAAAAAAAGTAGAAGTTTTACAACAGGAGTAGTTACTGACAATAATTAAGCTCCGTTTTTTTTCTTGTCTCATAACTTTCATAAAACTACTATTCACTATGTTTTTTGACATTTAGTTATTTAAATGCGAGTTAAGTGAGAGTAGTATTTCTAGAATATGATACATGCATAGTTAAACTAATAATAATTTATTTATCCTCATTTTATGAGTTCTTTAACTTTTTGTTTTTTATTTTAGAAGAATAAAAATATTTTTTATAAAGCAGTACAAGTAGTTTAACTAAAATAAAATTAAATTTAATTGCCCAATTTCCAAGCTTTTTAAGTTTTCTAATAAGGCTTTATTGTTTTACAAACAAAGAAATATTCTTCTACTTTTTAAGTATTGTTTCATTTTTAAGGTCTATTTTGAATCATTTAATAAACAGTAATTCCAAAAGGTTTTATAATAATAAAAAATATTAAAGTCTACATATATTTAAGAGTTAATTGATGGTGTATAAAGTTATCGATTATATTAGCATTTTTTATCAAAATGTTATCAATGTATTTGTTTTTAGCACCAAAAATAAGTATCATGGTTACAACTATTCAAACACTATTATCAAACACTATTAAAACTATATAAAATTAGATACTAAAAATAGATATGTCTGTGATAAATAAGTAGTTGTTAAGTATTGGTAGGATTTGAAGTTGAGAAAAAATTATGTATATGCTTGTGATTAGCCTGTTTTACATACTTTTAAAAAGCTGTGAATGTTTTATCTTTCATTTTCATTAGCAAGAAAATGTATACTATGCGTTTTGTAAACAAAATTAATGTTAAAGTCTAAAAAAAATAATTTAGAAGTGTTATATTTCAATAGAAAATCTAAACACAAACTCTTTTATCTAAACTGTTTTATTTTGTGCATGGGATTTTTTATGTAAAATACAGCATTTGTAAGTGTATTAAATGCTTAAAATAGTTTTTTACCTTATTTATTATCGCTACTATTTCTTGACCAAGATATAAGTTTTGATTTTTTTTTTATTTTTACAGAATTTTAAAGTTTTAACGTTTATTAATTAATGTACAGTTAAAAAATCTAACAAAAATACTTTTTTTAAGTGTAGTGTCTTTTCAGAGCATAAATGAAAGCTAAGTACTTTTACTTTTTACAAACTTATACATTATTTTCTTTTGGATTTTAAGCAATACAAGGTCTCAGTTTTATTCTTGTAAATATAAAACATTTGTAATACTTTAAATTACATATTAAAGGACAGACTATAAGTTTGTTTTACAACCTGGGTTCAACATTCTTTTAAATTACCCTGAAATTTTATTTTGAAAGGTTGTTTTTTAGTGATAGAATACTTTTGTTAACAATAGTTTTTTTTTAATTTTAACTAAATGTCTTTCTGTTTAAATAGATTTATTTAAAACTTCCTCAAATACAAACGCCAAAAAGAACGGAAGGACTTATAGGTAGAATCAACTGTTTATAAGGTTTGTTTAAGTTAATTTTTCAATTGTAACAAAGACACCATTCTAAGAAGCTTATATTTTAGAACAGCTTGTGATAAGCTGAATATAAATTTTACTGTATCTAATTATGTATCTGTTTGTTTTACTTATCAGCCTAGTTTTAAAACTTAAACAAGTCTAAAGATTGTTATAAACTATATATTACATAATGAAATGTAACAGTTTTTTATACAACTAATTAACTACCATATTTTAATTTTAAAAACTAATTGAACATTTTATGTTAAATATCAAAAATATTTTGTTTAATATCCATCCAAGCTACTTTACTAGATGAATAAAATGCTTTTAAAATATCTGTTTATATTATTTTGAATTTTTTCTTTATCTTATGTTTTTGTAAAAAGTGGTAATTTTTAAATATATAAATACACATTTTTCTTATTATACCACTTTGTATCTGTGTTTTGTTTACTTAACCATAATTTCAGTTTAGACTCTTAAAACTTGTAAACATTGATCAAAAAATGTATAGATAACAGAAACATTACTTAATTTTTTTATAACTTAGATGTAAATATCAATGTTTAGCATTCTATACATTTTATGCTATTAAAATCTTAACCTAAAAAAAGCGTAAACATTTAGTTACTCTATTTTATTTTCTTGTCTTTTAGCAAAAAAAAAGTTATGATAGTCTATTTTATAAAAATGTGACATAAATTTTACAAACACTTTAAACTAAAATGAGAAATCTCATATTTGTCTATAGTAATTTTATTCAGTTTAAAAGTTTTTATTGCATTGATTTTGTTCATCTACAAAGGTATTTATATTTTGTACATTACACTTTGTTAATTTGTTCCATGTTAAGTAGTACAAGTTTTACATGTCTGCACAATTAAATATTAAGTAATACAACACTTTAGATAGTTTTAATTTTATTAGCCCCCATGACAAGGTTATATTTGCTAATAAAGTTGTTAAAGAATTTAATATTTTAAGATGTAAATTTTCTAAATCATATATACAAATAAAATCTTCAGAAACTGAATTTTAATTTTTACATAAGACTTAAATAAATAGTATGAATATTTGTTATTTTTCATAACTGTTTTTGATTCAATATTTATTTAACAAAAATGATATGCTTTAATGATTTTTTATTTTACACTTTATTAGCTAACAATAACCGTACATGTAGAATTACACATTTACATTGCTTTAATAAACTTTTTTGTTTCATCATGAAAATTGAAAAATAACACCATGTAAGTCATTTGTCAATGTAAGGCATCTGTTTTAAAAGCTTATATTATAGTTTTGTTAACTTTTTTAGTAAAATTGGTTTAAATATCGAAAAAGGGCAAATAAAGTTTTCTTTTATATTTTTTCTTTGAAATATATTCCTAACAAAATATTTTTAAAAAATTGAATTAATTGAGATTCATTTATGATTTATACTTAAAAACTATAAGATTATTAAAATTTATTAAGAAATACTAAACTGCAAATTTTTTAACACAGAGTAGTAAGGTATAATATAAATTAAAACGAAAAAATTGAGCTATCTTGTGTTTAGATATTTAATCAAAAGATATTATATTGTAATTGTAGTGTAATTGGCTAAACTTGTTTAATTTTTAAAAAACTAAAGATAATTAGTAACAAGTAATATTAACTTAAAAATTTCAAGTTTATTGTTATGAAATAAACATTTAGGGAATGGGTCACAATTGCACGAGGTTACTAAAATGCACGAGAGTACAAAATTGTACGAAGATACTTTGCATGAAAAAATTTTTGCACAAGTTACAAATTTTGCACGAAGGTTCATTTTTGCACGAGAAATTAAAAAAACAGAAAAAAAAAACTAAAAGATAAATTAATAAAAAAGCATATAAAAAAAATAATACTGACCGAGGGTAAAAGTAAGGGGTAACAGTGATAGTAAAAACAATTAGTAATTAAAAAAATGATATTAATATAAAAAAAAGAAAACTACATAAAAAAATTATAATGGTTACAGATAAAAACGTTACCGACTGAGGGTAAGGGCTAGGGGTAACACTGATAGTAAAAAAGAAAACTAAAAATAATATTAAAAAATTATATAATTAAACTCAACCCGTGAAAAATTGTATGCTCGTGAAAACGTGTCTTCAAGCAAAAGTATCTTCGTTCAAAACTATCTTTGTGCAACCTTGTGCACTCGTGCAATTTTGTCCCCTCGTGGAATTTTTACGCTCGTTCAGTTTTGAAAGCTACCCGAACATTTATTATACTAGTATGATTTTAAGTAAATATAAAATTAACAGTTCTTATACAAATTTTAATAACAAAATACAAATACTAATAGGAAAACTAAATGTTTACTTTAAGTGATTTCATTTGTTTGTAACTTCATCTGGAGTTTTGCTTTTCTTGAAAATATAAACTATTTTAGCTGTTTTTTTCTTATTTAACTTACAGTAGGGTGTACAATGAACGACCCACTCGAGGAGTAAGTTAACGGCCCGCAAAATTAAGTGATAAAGTTTAAGCGGGATCCGGCCTGTTAGCATGTAGATCTCACCTGCTCTACCAAATTTTGGAGTTTATACTAAATCTTCTAAGGTTTCAGCAAAATAAAAATGTTTAGGTACATTTCCAGGAGAATTAAACCTTTCTCTAGATATAGCAAAAAAAAGTCACAATGTAATTTTTTTAAAAAATTGAACAACTAAATAGCTTTGGTGGATTGAATTAAATTAAAATGCTTTCACCCACCAAAGACTAAGTTTTTCTCTACCTATCCTGTCGACTAAAATCGTTTCCCAACCCTCAACACAGAGAGTTAAGGCCCCAGAAATAAGAATTAGCATCGTTATATAGCTGAACTAACATTTAAACTACAATTAACAAGAGGGAGCAATATCTAGAGTAAAGTAATACTTTTTGGATGATTTACGTAAGTCGGGGCAATTAATATTAAGGGGGCGAAAGAGGAGGGGATAAATTTTAAAATTTTAGTCAGTTTTAGAGTTTGTTTTATGGTTGGCGTTGCTATTTTAATAACTTAAACTTGCTATTAAATATTTGACTCTGAGGTCGATTTAACCATAAAAAGTACATTTGCTCAAGTAAAAAATAGAACATATTCTAAGTACTTACGTACAGGATTAAAAAAAGTGGGATGTTGTTCTTTTGGGACAATTTTGGCTATCAAAGGGCGATAACTATTATGGCCAAACAAAATTAAATAGGTAACTAACCAGTTAAAGGGCAAACGTAATAAAATGGGTGATTGGTTTCAAGAAGAAATTAGGAAAACCTTAGTTTAAAGAAGTTGTAGGTCTAGGTCAAATAAACTATGCTTTATTATTTAGTTCACCAGTTACTAACACTTGTTCCCATTCAGAATTACATATGAAACTACAATTCTATGCAAATATCTATCAATAGATGAGGTCATATAGTACGTGGATTAGTTTAAGCAACCACAAAAGGTTTTGTCTTTTATATTTTTATATTTTTGTCTTTAATATTAAAATATATAGCTATACTTCAACAGCAATAAAAATAATTTTAAGAAATAAATACCAACTTTAGTTGTATTTGAATGTTTTTAGTTTATGATGCTCCCTCATGACGTCATCACGTCTTGATGTCATTGTATGACAAAAAATTTATAAAGAGTTCTTTGATATTAATTTATTTTGTTCTTCTTAATAATGTAAAAAGTATTTAACAAGTGAGTATTGTTTTTTTTTATTAGAAATCTTTTTTTGTGATAGTATTATATGTCTTAAATTAAAATATGTGCTATGTTAGTTATAATATTTTAAACAAATAACAAAGCAGTTCTTGTAGTATGTTATAGTTTTTATTTATTGCAAAAAAAACTGCTTAAGTTTCTAAATCCACTTGAATAATTTTAAGTTGACACTACTAGATTTAAAGTTATATAAATCTTTATTTATTATTTTTTATATAATAAACAATCTCACATAACTTAACAAAAATTAGAACAAAGTATCTTTTTTAGCTATTGTTGCTTAAAATACTATTATAACTTTATAAGAGTTTATGGTATAATTTACATAAAGAAGTTTTAGCATTTATTATATTCCCTTACTGTAAAACATAAACGGTAAATTAGTAGGAGGTATAAAAATAGTTAAATTAATAACTTTCAAAATACTTTGGTAATTATTTGATCGGAGCGTGATAAAAAGATTCAACTTTTACAAGTTAATATACTGTTGATTAACTATATTTATGTAATGAAGAACCGTTAAGAATAAAAATAATTAAAAATGTAAAGAATTTCAATTTAAAATTGACTTTTTTCCTTAATAGACATATTTTAAATTATACACTTATAATATAGTTTTAGTTTTTATTTATACGCTGCAAAAAACTTGAAACTACAATGACAATTACAAACTTTATGTTTAAATACGTGTATACTTAAATTGTTATAAAAAATACCTGTAAAAAATTTCGAACAGTTTTTATGTTTAATTAAATATACACCTTTTTTGCCTATGAAAAACGTAAGAGATACATTTGTAGTGTACTGTGAAGTGTATGAAATAAATAAGTTGAAAAACCATCTCTAAGAAATATACATTCGAATATACTTATAATAAGTTAAATTCCAGTTCGCGCTGAAATTTAGTGTACTTTTGAACTAAGTTTCTAAACTGTTTTAAATACTTCATCAATGAAAAAGTAGTTGCTATTCTTTAGCTAATGCTAAGTTCAAATGATGTTTGTTTTTCAAAAGCCATTTAATATAATTTTCAGTTGTTTTTAAATTTATGTAAGTTAGTAGAAATAAACAACATTTATTTATTTTGATTTTTAATGAAAAACTTTAATGTATGCGATATTAACTAATGAATAAAAAAAATGATAAATGTTATAAAATTTTATAAATTTATTTGTGATTGAAATAAAATCACTTCTTTTTCAAATAAAGAGTTAGAATTGTATTTTTCTTGTTATAGTTCAAAATTTTGCAAAACGATTTTTTAGTTTTTTGACAAAAGTTAATTTTTTTATTTTATAAAATGAAGTATAAAATCTTGAAACATTATTAAGACTAAGATGTCAGACCAAGACACCAGTTCGAATGGGTTGGGAAATCCGGTTGAAATTCGTCGTGGTCAGAATGATGCCAGGAGTTGGAATACGGAGTTTCATAATCCTGATTTCGAACGAATGCGGTTGTTTTTCAGAAGGATCAGAGAGGATGGGAGAAGACAAGCAGAAGTAAGGGAGATCATCGCTGAATTGGAGGAGTTGCAACGGGAAGCGCAGATAGGGGATCAGCGAACTAACACAGGTAGATAATAAGAACTTTGAACAAAGGTTTTGAAAACTTAGAAGTTAGTCAATGTTTTAACAAAATTTTTTTTTTGATATAAGCTTATTAAGTACTACAAAATTTAACAGTGCAGTTAGTGAAAAATACTTCGAATGTTGTCTTTGTTAAGTGCTTTATAATATACGAAGCTGCAAAAGTGGAGCTCTTTCAGAAATATTTCGATGAAATTTTTGATAAAAGCTATTTAAAAGTACATTGAAACCACTCAGTTCCAAACCGCACAATCCCCGCTAGATCAAATCCGAAAACCTTTTACCGACCAAGGATTAGGCGTAAAAGTGATAGTAGAATTAGAGAAATAGAAATATCAAAGTAAAAAACAAAAGAAAAAGTAAAAAAATTGTGAAAATAAAAATAATTTTTTTGGATTGGGATTGTGCACGGGTGAGAATCGTGCGGGTGGGAAATGATCGTGGGTAGGAATTGTTAGTATACCGGTTTCTTTTATCTGTTAGTATCATTTTTAATGTTTCGTTAAATACCATAGAATACTCAAACAGTAGTCTTCCTCTCGAGTACACACTTTGAACACAGCTGAAAATTGTATACTCAATAATTCTTGGTGTATTTTTATTTTAAAACCGACTTATTTAAACATGCTAAAAGTCAATAAAGTTATATACAGACCTGATGTTTTTTTGAATAAAAAGTTAATTATAATCGTTAGTTTTATTGAAACTTTTGAACCACTAATAAAATTTAAAGAATTAACTCAAGTTACAAACAACTTTGTTTAACAAGTTAAAAATTCATGTTTCATACCTAAGAATTTTATTTCATTGCTTTTATAATGTATAATTTAATGATTCTTTAGGTACAAAAGTTACATTTTTTTTTGCGACTATGTTAAATATTCTTAAATACTTTCATTAAAATTGCGCATAGACTTAGTATTTGTTCCTTAAAGTTTTCAAATGTTTCCTCTAGATTTATGATTTTCAATGGCTAACACATTTTTGACTGCCTTATTATACCTGTGCTTTAAGTTTTTCAACTTCAAATTAAGTCTTAAATTAGACTTTTATCATACTATTTTTATCCTTACTCTTTAAGAATACAAAACTGCTTATTTGCTTTTTACGATTTAGTTAAGTTTGTGATTAATTTTTTTTGAACAAAGGATAATTCAAATGAAAGCTTGTTTTTTCATTATGATTTCTCATTTGTAAACTTTTTAGTAAAACTTAAAAATTACAAGTTTTAATATTAAAAACAACATTTTTGTTTATATTGGGCATACTCAACATAAGATTTAATGTTAAAAAAATTTAAGTTCAGCGTTATTTTTATCAAAATGTTATAGTATACCATTTTTCAAACACTTAAAGCTTAAACTTTATTTTCAGGTCGTCTTCAGAAGCCACCTTGCCGACGTACTCGCCTCAACTCTGTTGGTGACGAAATCCCACACTCGGATGACGAAGGTGAAGCACCAACAAGGAGAACTACAACAGGCTCTCAGAGGAGGTCAATGGCAAGCAGGGATGGGAATCTTGGAAGGCCCACTGCAAATAGACGAATTGGATCTAGGGTTCTCCTCTAAACAGATGAAGTAGTCCTTGAAAAATTTGTAAAATATATCTTATAGTTGTAATTAAACTTATAGAAATAAACCTGTTGTTAGACGTTCAAGTTGTGATTTTGTTAATTTATAGTTAAGTTTATATATTGTATCAAAAGTATTTTTAAAAAACTTTTAAATAAACAATCATTACCGATATCAATTACATTTTTATTTATTTACTTTACGCATTTTGTGTTAAATCAAAAAGCCTAATTTAGCCAGTTGGTAGTTTTAAGTTAGTTTTTTATTTTCGATATGACCTTTTAGTTTTAATATAACGCTAAATATCTTTGCTGATACAGTAGAAATTTCGACAGTTTTTTTGATGATTTACTAAAAATGTTCATCAGGCAGTTTTTATAATGATGCAAAGTTAATAAATTTAATAAATAAATTTCAATACCATACAGTTGTACAAAAAAATTAATATGTAATATGAATAAGTATTTCTATTTTAAATGAATGAACTTTATTCTAAATCTTTTATTTACTTTTCAAATTAACAATTTTTTGTTCTTATAAATAATTACATAGAATAAACTGTAAAACAGTCATTAAAAATTTACTCTCAATTTGTTTTTAAAGTTGTAATTTTTTTAATTACGCCAACCCGTAAGAACACTATCACTTTTTGATAATTATTATGTTTAGCTCAGAATTCTGAATCCAATCAAATATTAAACATTTGTATTTCTAGGACCTTTAAGCATTAGTAAGTACTATCAGCCTATAGTTCTACTATTATATGTACGCACAAAGGTTAAGAAGAAAAAAATATTTAAAAATAAAACTTATATGTGTTTTGTTTCTAACATTAAGTCTTTTTAGATCAATATTAAGGTTAATAACACCAAAAAAAAACAAGTTATTTGAATTGAGCCACTTTATAAACATTAATTTTTAAATGTCTAAAATTTCTTTATTTAAAATAGTTCTATACATACTAAATTTTTAGAGCAAATCGCTACAGAATAAGTCAAGCCTGACTTTTTAAAAAGCAAACAAATGTTTATTCAGTATTCAGAACTCTATATTTTTAATGTTTACGTAACCCTGCGTAAAAGAAATACAACTTCTTGTTTGTTTTCAAAACATATTAGGAAACAGTATTACTTGGTTTGATATTCATCAATCAGTAAAATTTTTCGTGCAATTAAAAAAAAAGTTTCTCAGTATGCTATATAACTATATGACTTAAACTTATTTGTTTTAAAAAGAATTTGAGCATAATAACTATTTCTAAAAATTGAATTTTACCAATAGGCTGCTACTTAATAGGTACACATTTTTATTGAACACCCACTTTTGGAGTTTTTTCGAAGTGTATACATAAGAAAAATGTTACTTTAATAAACCTTGTAAGCTTATAAAGTTTAACCCTGATAAAAGTATTAAATATAGTGAAAACCCAAAAAGTTGCATAATTAAAAAAGAAAGTTTTTTTCTTGGATAATCTAAATAACAATTTGCATAAAGTTGCACCATACACTCATAACATTTGACAAAAAATGTGTTTATTTAATAAATGAACTGGTAAAAGAATCATCTATTGGTAAACATAGACAAAAGTGTTGATCTAGTTTGATTTAAAAAATTCCTATCAAACATAAACTTGTACTAGGTTATTTTACTATTTAGCATCATTTTATGTCAAATAAATTAGCTAATCTTGGGAATAAGTTTTATTACATTCATTTTGCTGAAATTAGCAAAATAGAATAATTATAAGGTTAAGTTTTATTAATCTAAAAAGTGAAAAAAATTAAAAAATCCTGTGAAAATGATAAAGTAAATTATATAATATGTCAATGTTTTGTTTTAATCATTAATATTTCCGTATTATTGCTAACACTAGTTCTTAGGTTTAAAGTAAATTTGAAAAAACTGATAATATGTCCTGACTTTTCCAACTTAGATATGATAAATTTACAATGCTTTCTTATTTGCAAAGTTACACTCTTATATAATACTGATCCATCTTTATAGTGCCCAACTTGTCATAATCTTTTAACTACCAAGCAGTTGTTTAAAGAATATTTAAATAAAAACAAAAATATGATAAAACAAAGAATATCAAAATAATAATAGTTATTCAAATACTATTTACCTAAAATTAGATTTAGTTCAGCTTAAAGTTTATTAATTACTAAATTGTTCATATTTATACAATTCAATAATTTAATGTTCTGTTTTTACAAAGGGCCTTAGTTAGTACCAAGTATTGATATTATATTTTTAAGAGACTATTTTATTGAATATAACTGGTATTTGAATAGTTTAAAAATATATAAAATCTTTAATAAAAAATAGTTTTCAAAATATAAAAATATTTTCAAGTCATTAAATTTTACAAACTTTAATTGTAACTAAAAATACAAATATAGGTTAAAAAGGAAAGACCAAACTAATCCAAAATTATGGTTTTAAAACTAAATTATTTTTTATACAAAATTTATTATAATTTTTTAACTTAAAAAAAGGCCTACGTTAAATTTAAAGATACTAAATTTAATAACAGTGTATGCAGGGTTTCCAAAACACCTTTAATTCTGGAAAACCTGGAATAACATGGAGTTTGATAATTTAGGCTGACTTGAAAAGAGAAGCTTTAAATATGTCTTATCAATTTCTTTGTAAAACATTTTTTTCATCTTTAACTTAATTTTAGACTAAAAATAAACCCTTAAATGTGTAATTTTAAAAACCTACAAAAAATTTGGAAAACTTGTTAAAAAACCTTTTGAAATCCTTTGTGTGTGTAAAAACTTCATAAAAAACATCAAAGGATTCTAGTTATTTGAAGGAAGTTGTTATAAACTATTAAATTTTTTAATTTTTAAAACCAGACTTAGTAATATAACTTAGTTTTACCAATTGAACTTAGCTTAACACCGATTTATTAAACTTTAGATTGTTCGAATAAAAGTATTTACGTTTGTATTATAAATTATCTCAGATGTACAAATTTCATGAAAAAATAATTATTAGACAGATTAATTAAACTTAAGTTTTGTAAGAAATTTGATAGAATTCCTTTATTTTAATATATTATTAAAAAAAAAAACATTTTCTTATATTTAATAATCCTTCAATTCTACTTAATTCTTCAAATATATTTAATAAACTTTATTTTAGCATTTTTATACGAATTAAACAACAAAATGGGCATGAAACGAAATTACGTAACTTCAATCTCCAGTGAACCGAAAAGAAAGCAGAAAAGAATTGTGAAACGTCACTGCTATAATTTGATTAATGGATGCAAAGTTGTCATTTGCGACACCAAGTTTAAAAAGTCAAGTACTGGCAAAAGTTTCTTTGAAAAATACAAAATAACAAATTATATTGCTTCAGGAGGAAACGGAGTTGTCTGCAAAGGTTTGTTTTATAAATAGTTTTTATTGAGTGTATACTAAATAAAACTCGCTTTATAATTACAACAAGTATTTTAAATACAGTCAAACATTTCTTTATATGTAAAGTTTGTATGAAAATATTTTTTATACTTACTAGTTTAAAAAAAAAACTATTTTTACAGGTATAAACATTAAAACTAATAAAGTAGTTGCAATCAAATACAACAAGTTTTACACATCCAAAAATAAACTACCAAATGAAATAAAAGCCCATAAAAAAGCTTTAAAAGCCGTTGAAGGTACAAAATATGAAAATGGTTAGTATAAATGAATTTATAAAATTTCAAAGTTCCTAGAATTACCTTTTTATGCAATAAAAATGCAAGGAAAATAAAATTTAAACATTTTTTTCGGAAAATATGGAAATTTATAATTATAGCAATGATTATTAATTAAATGTTTTTTTTTATATTTAAGTAATGAAGGCATTAAAGTATAACTAAAATTAGTTACATTTGTACTGAACGTTATAAAACAGGACTAAATTTATTTATGTTCTTTACAACTTTTATTTTTTAAATCTTTGTTTTAGTTTACATTAAAGAAAATATATTTTGTATTTAAGAAAATTATTTATTACAAAACGTACAATTTTTTTTCAGTAATAATCAAGCTCGAAGACTGGTATTTATTCGATAAGTATTATGTGCTCGTTTTAGAATACTTAGAAAAATACGAAAGTCTAGGAGACTATGTAGACTACAAAAGTCTTATCGAAGAAAATTGTGCAAAGAAATTGTTTTTAAAGGTAATGTTGTTTTCAATTGTGCTTATTTTTAAAAAAAGAATTTTTATGTTAAAATATTTTTTATTATACTCTTAAATGACAAAAATATGTTTAAAATTATATATATAGCGTATAACATATTTAAAAAATATTTTTTAAATATACTTTTATAGATAGTTAGAACTGTTAATGTTCTAAACAAAAACGGAATATATCACTTCGATATTAAACCAAACAACATGCTAATTGGATTCAATAATGGAGAACCGAGTATTAAAATAATAGACTTCGGACTTTCTAACTGTAAAACTCATAAAGTAAGTTGTTAAACGTTGTTTTTTTTCTTAAACTTTATAAAAACTTCACTTAATCTGTTTTAACTTAAAACCTATTTTAATCACTTTTTAGTAAATATGCATTTAGGTATAAAATCATTTCTTTTAAATGATCAAGTTCGTTTGGTAGTATTTAACTTTTTCACACTTGTAATAAATTATTTATAAACTGCTATTACAGTTTTAATAAAAAACTTAGGTGGAAAAAATATGGAAAATACCCATTGGAACTTATGGTTACAGATCACCAGGGGTAATAAGGAAGAATTGTTTCTATTTCGCTGATATTTGGGCTACTGTGCTCACACTATACTACATGGTGACAGGATGGCATTTGTTTGATAATGATAAAAAAATTGACAACCTTAACAAGTTTATAGCGGTCACACCCTTCGAAGATTTTGTGTTGTATGTGTTGAAAACAATTCGTATGAAATCTGAGATAAATGACCAAAGCTTGGAAATTTCACACAAATGGTTAAACGACATTTTGTGTGACGAACAAGTTTTAAAATTTTGAATTAGTTACTTTTAGGTAAATTTATCGTGCTTTATTTTTACAGGGTTTTACAAACAAACAAAAGTGTGTAAAACTCAATAAATTTCTAGTAGAGTGTTTAGTTAAAATGTTTATGGTTTTATACTTTTTAAACTATATTAACCGTAAGGTAATACCCGTAATAAAATAAATCTAGAAGATTATCTAACTTTAAACTTAAAGTTTCTAAAGATACTTGTTTGTAGATCAAAAATGTTTCTAGTACCAAATATTAATTTCTATAAGTTTATATGTTAACAAAAAGTTTTAGTAATTATTCTTTTTAATAAATTTTAAAAGATGACAGTAATGAGCTCACTAAATAAAACAAACGGCTAAAAAGTATTAGTCTGTTATATTCAATAATCAAAAAAGCTGTTTTTTACAAATAATTAATGTTTCTAGGCCAAAGGGAAACAAATGTTTAACAAAAAAAGGTGAGATTTTAAACTACTGCTGGCTTATAGGTAAACATTTTGTTAAAAACATAATGATTTTACATTGGAAAAAAATGTTTTGTTGGTAAACGTTTACGCCTCGTTGTAATATAGTCAAATTTTTTAGCAATACACATTACTATAGTAACTTAATAAGTTTGAATTTTTTGCAGCAGCACATGCTCAAATAAAGTTTCATCTAGAGATTAAAAGCATTACATTAAGACTTAGAAGTGTTAACATTTCCAATAGTTAAACTTTTGTTTAAACTTGCTGCCAAGTATAAAGCAGAAATGTTTTTGCTTTTTTGGAAGAAAAAAAAAAACTCTATAGTTATAAACTAATTTAAAAAAATTAACTTTAATAATGTTGTTCAAAAACAAGTAGTAAAACTTTGTTGTAAATAATAAAAGTGCTGTTGCTATGCTACACAGCTAACTAATTTACTAATTAGCTTGATGTCCGTAATTTTTTTTGATAAATTCGCTAATGAACCACAATAAATGCTGATCTTAGGAGTTAAAATGTTTTTTCTAATGCTTATTAAAAATAGGATAATAAAATAATTAAACAATAACAAAAGAAAACACCGATATAACTAAATTAAATTTTAGAAATTTTTTTCGAATATAACATTAAGTTTTGTTTTAAATAAGTGAAAATTGTTTTGTTTTAAAGACTTAACAAAGATTAAATTTGGAATGCATTTAATGTATTCGGAAAATATAGTAGAAATAGAAATCGTACTAAGAGTATACATTTTGATCATTTTTCCTAGTTGTTGTTTCACTCAATGCATAATGCAATTGTTCTTTATTCATTTAAAACAAGTTTTTTAAGTATAATATAACTTATGTGAATTAGACAGTCCCAGTTTAAAATTTTAATAAACATAAACCTAATTCTCTTCATTATTTAACAGCTTTCGAGTCATTCTTTTAGAGAAGCTTAGGGTGGGCAATGTACGAACCGCCAAGAAAACGTCTAAGGCTCACGACATGTTTTTAGCTTGTAAGTATCTTGCGCAAATTAAAAAAACAGTTCAACTTCTAAATAACACATGCTTTGAAATATGATTCTATTTTAATTATAGTGTATAGTAGTGCTTATCAAATTCTTGTTTTTTAAAACTTAACTACTAAAGACTAATTATAATTTTTATGGCTCAGTATTATGAAAATCTTAAAACATTAAAAGTCTTACTTAATTACTACTAATTAGAAGTCTAACTTGTGCCAATTTAGATTTTTATAATCCATGTTTAAAATCTCTAGCTTTCTGTTTTGTGCAGAACTCAAACTATAATTGATATTTTAATTATCTAATGATAGTTTTTAAGACTTGTTTCATACTATATATATTTGTTTTATAGTCCCTTGGTTAAGTATTCAAAGCTTTTAAGTTTTTAAATAGTATTTTATTAACTTTTAGTATATAAGTTAGAAATTAAAAAAAAAAACTAAAATTTTTATTAAAAGATATGAAAGTTAAATAAAATTTTATAAAAGAGTTATCTAAAATTACGAAGTAAGTATTGGTGATCTTAGTCAAAAAAAAGGATTTCAAATCAGAAATGTTCACGAAATGTAACATTATCTATTACAGATTGTTTTTCTCAATTACTTTCTATAACAGCTATGAGTAACAGCTTAGGATGTAAGACTGATTTAGGATAAAAAAAACTATACAAATTAAGTTTATAGATTTACTAAATAGTATGAAATCCTGGAATTCGACATATAAGGTAAAAAAGAACTGGAAAAACCTGTAACTTTGAAACAAAATATTATAGACTACAAATTGTTTTTAGTTAAAAGTATTAAATTAAAATCAGCAACAAAAATATATCATAAATATTTTTTTAAACCAATTATTTTATTTGGTGTAAAACGTATCCAAAAAAACACAACAGTATCTACTCAGTATATTTATTCTTTTTAACATACATTTTACCTTAAACTTGATCTTATACTTAAATTCAACTAAAAAACTTGTACTTTTATTAATCTAAAAAAAAATTCTTAGCAAACCTGATATTGCTTAGAGTTGCATCACATTTAAATTAGCATTTGAATATTTTATTGCAGTTTTGTTCCATAAAAAAAATCTATACATTGAGCTTAGTTTTATACAAAAAAAGAGAAATAAAAAACTTGTGTAAAACATGGAAGAAAACCAAACTTTTAGAAGTAATGTAAAACAAATCAATTGTTACCCAACCAAATTTTAAGTTTGGTGCTTGGCAAAAAATTAAACAGTGTATTGTATTTTATAAACCTATGGCATAGTTTTATAAATTACAATGTTTTATATATATATACAGTTTTTATAAAAAATAAACTAAGAGAATTTTATTACAGATTTAAATAAAACTTATGAACATTTCAAACAAAAGTATAGAAAAGAAAAAGAATGCAAAACAGTTGTCAAAGGCTGCGGAAAATTCCGAGCATAAAAAAGCAAGAAGATTATCAAAAAAGAAAGAAAAAAACGTGAAAGAAAGACAAAAAATAGGCTGGGATAAAGAAAGCATGGGGCACGCAAATGCTTACAATTCCTATGAAGATGTTAATTTACCACAACCCTTTATTTTGGATAAGAAACTCCTAAAAGAAGGGTTGCAAAACTTGTCAAGTCAAGAAAAGAAGAACATTGTAAAAAGAAAATAGGAATGCAACAAAATAGAACTAGAAATAATAAAAAAGCGAAGAATGCAAAAAAAAAAGAACAAGAGGCGTGCGAAGAATATATGCTAATTGATAGAGAAGCTGAAAACTCTCAGAACTCAGAGTCTCAAGAACGTGCGTTCCTCTTGGAGCGTGCGAAACTGGGGAACAAGATCAGGATCAAGGAAGGGAGAGTGAAGCCGATCGATCTGCTCGTCAGGTACGTGCTGAGCTTTTAAGAGGGTGCAGAAGACCTCACTGATCTCTGCGAGCCGTTCACTTACTTGTACGACTTGACTAAAGAGGATCTTGAAAACTTGCTGCTAGACATCCAGGTTTATGAAGAACTGGAACAATGAAAGAACGAGGAGTTTTGGAAAGATATGACAGTCATTACTAAATGTGAGCTAGAAAACCTGAGAGAGTCTAGCGGCGGGAGGTACGGAATTAACGAAAAAGCAAAGCCGTTTGTGAAAGACCTGTTTAACGGAAAGACGTTCAAAAAGATGGTAAAAATAAGAAGAGTCATTGAGATGAAACTAAATCAGTCTTCGGATGCAAACTACTGGGAGTACGTGCTTAAGATGACGGGCTGCTTCGCGGCAAAAGCCAGGAGAAGGGAAAATCATCACGAACACCTCAAAACGAAGCTGGAAACACTAAACTACGAGTACATGTTGGAAAGCAACGAGAAAGATATCGACGAGTACGGTACCAGCAAAATACCACATCAGACAAAGGTTCCCCTCTTGAGTAAACCTAAAAGTTCTGAGGCACCTTCGACCAGCAGTGACGTAACGCAAAACACTGATGACGTGATCAGCAATAAAATAGCTTGCATGCAGGTTTTTGAAGAGCTCGGCTACGCGCCGGTGCTTTTGAAGGAACTGTCACAGGGTGTCGTTGTTGCCGGAGAAAATAACGACAAGCAGATGATAGGAGAAAAACGAAAGATTTTGAACAAAACCGGAATGACAGAGGTGAGCAGCCAAGTCGCATTGCGGGCTGATAAATACAGGCCTAAGAAGCCGAGGTTCTTCAACAAGGTGCAAACTGGATTTGAGTGGAACAGATACAACCGAACACACTACGATGTTGACAACCCCCCGCCAAAAACTGTGCAGGGTTACAAGTTTAACATACTTTATCCTGACCTGATCGACCCGACTGAAACTCCTCAGTATCATATCACCGACGACCCGACGAACCCGGATGTTTCCATACTGAGGTTCAGCGCCGGTGCTCCTTACGAAGACATCGCTTTCAAGATAGTTAAAAATGAGTGGGATCGCAAGCACGGGTTTAAATGCCAATTCATCAATACAACCTTACAGCTGTGGTTCAACTTCAAAAGATACCGTTACAGAAGATAAATTTTAAACATTTTGTTAGTTCTTTTGTTAAACAGAATTGTAGCTTTTTATTTGAAATTAAAAAATTTTAAGCACTATTTTATTCAAATAATTCGTTTAAAACTATTAAAAAAATCAAAAAACGTACTATTTAGTGTTTGAATAAGTATTTTATTAGGTCAATTTATGTACTTTTTTATGATAATTTTGCAAATTATTTTGTCTCCCTTAAAAATTTTGTAATTGAATAAAGTATAGTAAACTTTACGTCATATTCAATTTTTTTAACTATAATATGAATTTTAAACTTCTTTTTTAATTCTCTTTTTTTTTAAATACATACATTATACTTTCAAAATATTTGTTCTATGAAAAACGTTGATAAAGTGTTTTAATTTCTTTTGGTTTTTATTTATATGAATCTTGAATATTTTTTATATTTAAGTAGTCAAATTAGTTGTACTTATTTATGATTGAACTAATTTTACTAATAAAATTAAATTCAAAAAATCCATCAAATAGAATTTAGCGTAAGTATTAAGCTTCAATTAAAGTTATTTTATTAGATCAATTACTTGAAATCGTATTATGTTTAAAATTTCTTCTGAAAGTGAAACTATGTAAAGAATATACTGCTTTTATCTACCTGTTCAAAAACTTTTTTTTTGCTCAAGTATTGGTTAGTAGTTCTAACTATTGTTTATAATTTATGAAACAAAAAAAAGAAGCTATTCTGCTTTTTGAAAAATCAAAGCGTTCTAAACCAAGTAATAGTTCGGAAAAAAATGTCAAAATAAGTTTGAAACATTTTGTAGCTTATCTGCGACTATACATACTTTAAGCTATTAGAAAGGAGACTTAATTTAAAAGAATTAAAACTATAAGTGGTATGAAATAATTAATTACTCATCAGCTACTTTTAGGTATATATAGTGGTACCTTTGTACGCAGTTAGTAAGAAGCATTTTTTAAATTTATACCATAGCACAATTACTTTAAAAGTTATAACTTTCAAAAATACATTTAAAATAGTATAAATAATAGTATGTGAATCTCTTAAAAAGTGATTATCTGCACAAGTTTAATAGTAGACTACAATTTTTTTTTATCTATAGCTGTTGCAGTACTTTTAAATAAATATTGTCTCATTATTAAATTCTATTTTTTGAACTATTTATTTTACTGAGAGTAGTTATTTTTGTTAGATTTAGTAAATGATATATTAAATAATGTAAAGATTATTAGATATTCTTTAGTTTACCGGTGAAAAATACACTATAAAATTTTTGTAAGTTTAAAAAACAAAGTTATTCATGATAATTTTAAAACACATGTAAGTAAAATACTTGTGGCTTAGTTAAAAAGCTGGTTATGATGTTATTATGATTTAAGTACGGTTTAAAATTTTGTAGCAAAACACTTAAAAACTTCAAGCTTCAGAAGTACAACAGCTTATGAACAAAAATGATATATTTTGCAAATAAAATTAAAAAAAATAACTGGATTATATAGATAAGTATTTAGAAAGTCAAAAAAAAAAGTGTAGACTTGATAAAAAAAATTAATTAAATATATGAATGTAGTATAATTAATAAGATAAGTACTTCTATTAAGTTCGAAAATTGTATTTACTAAGAAAAGCTTACTGAATTTTTGTCTTTTAGTATCCATATCCTGTGATAACACTTACAGAAATATCTTTTTTCTGTTGTGGTAATTTTATTGAATTTGCTTTTTTTCATTTTTTCGCTTTATGTTTTCAATAAATATTAGCAATCTGTATGATTCTTAGTTTTGACTTAGTTGTTTTCATAGAATACTTTTAATAAAAATATTAGTTAATTCTACCATTGTGACATAATTATTTATAGTATCACTAAATATTATTAGGTTTAGTTAAAGTCTCTTTTTGTAACATAAGGCAATATAGTTTAATAAAACTAACCAAAAAAGTTTTATAAATATTTAAAGTTTGCGTGGTAATTATTTTTTTATGGCTTATAAACATCAATTTTAATACTTACCTTTTGCAAAATAAAAGTTAATTTTTTAGCGTTATAGAGTATATTAAATTAACGTAGTTTTAACACCAATTTATATGCACCCTACTCAACTTAACAAAAAAATCTTTAAAAAATGGTCCTTAGTTGGACACCATCTGGAAAAGGCTTCAAGAACAAAAACCACCAAGTGTTTAAAATCATAAAGCAAGTGTTCACAATTACTACATCAAAAAATCATAACAACAACCCAGTTATTTAATTTCTAAAAATAAAATTTTTAGCTAAAAATTTTTCGTATTTATGGTTAAAAACGATGTTTTGTCTAAGAAAGCAGTCATTGACAAAATAGGTTTATTGCAGACATTTTCAAACTTATAACAAAACACACAAAAATCTAAATCTAACACAACTAGATCTACTGACTCTACCAACCAATGTTAAATTTTGCAGTCACTTTGATGCAGTTTTCTTTTCAAATGTAAAAACATTTTAAAAGTAAAGAAAATATGTTGGTAATCACAAGAATGCTGAGTATTAATGACTTGTTGAATATTTATTAAATTTTCACTCAATTAAAAGTGAAAAAATACATAACAATTTTATAAATGTTTCAATATATTATTATTTATATCACTGTTACGCTTATAAAATTTAAAGTACACCTTTAACAAAAATGTTTTATACGACATAAAATTATGAAAGGTAAGTTCCCACAAGGTGTGCCGAAGAGCAGGCACGGAAATAGCCAAGCTGAACGAAGAAGGTGAAGATATAGACAAAAGAGAAATCAGTAAGAATAATGAGAAGAAAATACAGATTTGTTTTAATGAATGATTATTTGGACCCGAAAATCCAAGACTTCATTTTGCAGTGGTGGAAGAAAAAATCTGCGACAAGTTTGGTAAAAAGTAGAGGGTAATCTGCTCAAATTGATGCCAACTGTTTTGAATCAAAACAGAAATTACCCAAACTTGTCAGCATTGTTCCTATGCGCCCAATCAGCAAAAATAGCTGTTAACAACATTTTAGTCCTGGAAAACGTGTGTAATAAGCATACTTACAAGGTAAATTAGACAAAACTTTTTAGGCAGTGGAACAAAAAATTTACAAGAAATTAAAACGTCTACTGCGTTGCACTAACAGCCATCTTGACGTTCGGCAGAATCAGCGCGGAAGGTATAGAGTACATTGTAGAAAACGCAAAGAGTGGTACTCTACCCGTGGATTTTTTTGGACAGAACTGAACCGCTTGGTCACTTTCTTTATTAATTTAGAATGATTAAAGACAACTAAATGACTATCACTTTTACTTTGTCCTTATGTTGTGTTTTATCTTAATTTTTGTAAATTATATAATTTTTGAGATAATAAGTAATACAGTTTCTTTTTCTTACTTTTTTTGACCGCCCTTTTGACATTAATATAAAATTTTGAAGTTAAGTAGGATTTTAAGGATTTAAATTATTTAAAACCAGGCTTTAAACACTAATTTAAAAAATAAAAACGAAATAATGTGCTGATATTTATATTTTTATTTCTTATTTTAAAGCGGGTTGTAAAGTGTTTTTCACTGTTTTCATAATGTGCTTTCAGTATTAAAAAAGCAAACAGTTTTTTTATTAAAAATAATTCATTTTTCATTTCAATACGTATATATTTGTGTTTGTCTTTCGAATACGCGTTAGTTGCTTCGTTGGTGAATTAGTAAGAACAAGTTACGATTAAATTCAACATTTATTTCTAGTTTCGAGAATCAAGAAAACGTCTACATCGCGGAGTTGATGTTAGTATTTATATGACTTTACGATTGTTAATACTTTAAATAGATTATATTTTTGTCGTGATTTAATAGTTTTTCTTCGGGACTAAGGATTATTATTTAAAATAAAGTAAATTGCATTTATTTAAAGTGTGTTTTATTCATAACTTAGGAATAAGTTTGTAACTATATTCAACTAGCTCTTAAGTAAAATATCTTAATTGGTTAAAACTTAATATAAACGAAAACCTTATTTACAGCATTATACTTAACAACACTGTGCTTAAACAGATTAACTTGCTATGTGTTTTTCATTTAAATTAAAATATAATTTATGGATTGCTAAAACTTTATTGTTTTTCGTACTACCAATAGAGTAGAAGTGTGCTAGCTATAATCGAACAAGACACATACTTTAAATAGTTATTTTATCAATACCTCTAGAGTTTGGAATCATAATTGATAATATAGAAAATTAATTAGACATAGGAATATTTTTAAACTTAATAAATATCTTAATTTAACAACTTTAGCTAGGTAATATAAATAGCAAACAACACACAACTCAATAAATAAAACCGGCTGAATGTAACTGGCCTATATGGAATCAATAAAAAATGTTAGAGTTTAGTGAAATAGTTTATAAAAATTAACAATTTTGGTTTCTAATACCTATTTTATTTACAACTAATTACATTTTTTCAACAGTTTTCAAGCCGAGGATTTTGAAGAGAGATTGCATTATTTTGGCAGTAGCCTCGCACAAGCACAGCCTGTTCATGTGGATCTTGGTCTCGCCAGTCTTCTCATCCTTCTGTATGCAGTAGCAGGTGCTGTAAAACTCTGTGAACGTCTTGCTGAGGTCGTACAAGTACTCGCACAGCACATGCGGCTTCAGGTTGCTGCACACGGTGTTGAGAACAGTAGGAAACTTCAGAATGCTCTTTGCCAGCTCCTCCTCTTTGGGATGACTGATCTCAACGCCTCCCTTCTTCAACGAATCTGCAGCGTACTCGTTAAGGCTTTCTTGGCTGACTCCCGCGTTTCTAGCAATGGAGCAAATCCTGGTGTAGGCGTAGAGCAAGTAGGCCGCAGTGTTGCCTTTGTCTTCCAACATTCTGTCGAAGGAAAAGACGTAGTCATTGGTCCTGTCGTGCGACAAGTCAGCGTATTTGATGCATCCGTAAGCAACTGACTTCTTCACTTCTTCCAACTCTTCTACAGTCAGCTCCTTAGTTCTGCCGTTCTCCTTTAACTTTTCCTCGCATCTCTTCAGCCCTTCGTCGAGTAAATCAACCAGGCGAACTGTGGTACCTGGATAAAATAATTAAGTTTTGATAAACAAATGTTACAACTTTACAACTTAAAGCAATAAAATTAAAGGTAAAACTTTCATCTTTTAATTGAGATTATTAATTAACAATATCATAAAAACATCAATATCTTAATAAAAACATCTGATATAATTAATATATCGTTATTCAGACAATTAGATTAATTCTCACCTGATCGCGTTTTGAACTTCTTTTTATCTTCACCAAGCACCACACCAAATCCAATATGCTCCACTCTGGTCTTCTTGCTATCGTAAACACCAGCTTTCTCTGCAGCCGCAAACACCAGATCAAAGTGGCTCGCCTGTCCGCTGTCCACCACATACAAAATAAATTCTGCCTTCTCATCGTTTGCTCTTTGGCTAAGTGCTGCCAAGTCACTTGTGTCATAAGTGAAGCCTCCGTCTGATTTCTGAATGGTCATTGGGTAAGACTGGCCTTCAATGAAGACAAGCTTTCTGTCATCTTCCACTTTAACCATTCCTTTTTCTTCATAAAACTTGACAACTCCAGGCATGAGGTCCTGGTAAAAGCTCTCTCCTCTTTCTTTGAGGTCTTTAGAAATGTTCAGCCGCTCATACACAGCTTTGAACTGCTTGCTGGACTCCTTGCAAATCAGCTGCCAGGCCTTTGTCACATCTGGCTCGCGGCTCTGCAGTTTTACCACATACTGGTAAGCTCTCTTTTTGAACTCAGCATCGTCGTCAAACCTCTTCTTTGACTGCTTGTAAAATGTTTGCAAGTCTTGAATTGGGGGACTAACTTCCTTGTAGTTGGGAAACGTGTCAATCAGATGAGCAATGAGCATTCCAAATTGAGTTCCCCAGTCACCAAGGTGATTAAGTCTCAGCACATCGTGACCAATAAACTCAAACAAGTTTCCAATACAGTCTCCAATAATGGTAGAGCGCAAATGACCTACATGCATTTCTTTGGCGATGTTGGGTGAAGAGTAATCTATTACAACCCTTCCTTTGTGTCCGCATTTTTCAACTTCCACACCATGAACAAGCAAGTTTGCAATAGACATCTTGAGAAACTCTGGCTCGATAAAGATGTTTATGAATCCGGGTCCAGCAACCGTAGTTGACTTGATCAATGCATTTTGAGGCAGACAGTTCACAACTTTCTGGGCAACTTCCCTAGGCCCAACTTTAGTGCCTTTTTTTTTCAACATTCCAGAGATTTGCATGGCATTGCTGCATTGAAAGTCAGAAGCTTGTTTGATGCTTGGCATAACTGACATTTTGCAATCAACATCTGGGTAAGCAGCATTAACAGCCTGCTGGAACAATTGAGACAACTTTATAACAATATCCATCAATTTTTTAGAAGAGGTTTGTTCTTCTTCATTGGCAATTTTCAAATGCATGGCTTGGTATTCTAGCTTCTTATTTTCTGCTTCAAGCTTTTTTATCTCGTCTGTTTTGCTTAGTTCATCAGTCTCACTAGTTTGCACTTCCTTGATTTGCTGCATCAAGTTTTTTGCCTCATGTTCTTGACTAATGACTTGGTCACTTACATGTTTCAATTTTGTAGCATCCATTGCACTTCTTTTAAAATTTACTTATAAACTATCTGTCCAATTATTATACATAATACATTATACGCTAATATTATAAAATTATCATATACTATATATAGTTGCCAAAGTTTTTTCTAAATTTTTTCCAAGTTTTCTTAATTACTTCACGATTCAGAAGTACAATTTTTTTTTGTTTATTTTTACTCTAAAAATTTAAGGTAAAAAACTGCCTAAATTATTATAAAATAAATACTGTAATGCTACTTTATATGTGCTTTATAAAAAATGAAGTTCTAATAGGTATCCAAAAATTCATTCACTACGATAGATTAAATTCTTATTGTTAAAAACTCCTGGCTTTTTATAATTTTTGTTGTTAAGCCTAGTTTTTTTTTTTGCACAAACTGTCATATTCCGGTTAAAAAACTTTCCATATGTATAAAAAACAAAATTTAATTCATAGTTTATTTACTGAGCTAAATAAGTAAGTTCATTTAAAATGGTACGTATCTTAAGTTTGTGGATTTTAAAGTAATTAAAATTATAACGTTAAACTTTTTCAAAATTTAAAAAAAAAAGTTTTCTGAAATAATGAAGTGGTTTTAGCTCTTAATAATTAAAAGATTTCTCTTAAAGTTCTAAGAAATTAGATAACAAAAACTTGCAGCCTGTACATTTGTATTAATAGTTTTTTTAATATTACTAGATTTTACAAATTGTTAGTTTTATAAACTGGCTTTATACTTTTTTCAATGAAGTTAATGTAAGTTCTAAAAAGAAAAATTACCCCTTTGCGCTAATGAAAGCAAAGGAATATATTTAGACAAAACTATTCATCTTGGCAGAAAAAATCTGAAGGAATAATTTTAAAAAGTATGAAGAGTTGTTTGTATACCAGGAAAAAAGAATATCAGAACTGGCTTTCAGTATATTCAAAGCAAATTAAAATGATAGAAATTGAAGGTCTTAGCTTATAACACTAAGTCAAAATTAGCAAAATTTACAAACTTAAGCTAAAGGAAAACAAGAAAATCTAAAAACTATGTTGTTCATAAATTTTTTTTTGAATATTCATCTCAGTAATTATTGCAATTATGATAGGTAAGTGGTATCATTTACTAAATCTCAAAAAAATAAAGGAAGCATAAAAATGTAGTAAAAAAAGTATTGTTTCATTATGATAACAGGTTAGTTACAGCTGTAAAAAGAATTAAATAAACTCCTGTGATGTAACTAATCAACCATTATGTCTAAATTGATATACACTTTTTGGTTAAGATTTCAATTACGTCATTTTAAGTCAGGTTATAGAATTCAAATCAATTTTGTCAAGATAACTAAAGCAGTTTATTCCGCTATAATGCAAAAAGTTTTTGATCAAAAAAAAATTTGGACAGTTAAAGTTCTAAAAACTAACTCCTCTCTACAGGGTTGCAACTGGTTTTTATGAAATTTCTTACAGGTTTTCTGAATTTCTTTCAGGTATTGTAAGTACATGTTTTTTGGGTCTATTTTTAGCTTAAGTTATGTTTAAGGTAAAAAAAAACTGTGTAAAGTTGTATTAAAATATTATAAGATACGGTAAGGCTACTTTAAATGTGTTAATAAAAAAAAATAACAAAGACAATGTTTTTTTATCTATTTGATAGATTTTTGTGTCAAATCCAAACTATAATACTTAATACAACAAAATTGTTCAAAATTCAAGTATTTCCAGGTTTTTTAGTGACTTTAGTTCAATATTTCTTTATTTTCAAAATTTCTAAAATTCTATAACATAATTTTATCCAGTTTTTTCGTTTAAATTCTAAAATTTAAGGTTTTGTGGTAACCTTGTTTCTATAAGAAGCTGCTGTTAACGCCTTCAGGTAATAAAGATAAAAAACTTTTTCCGAGTAATGCTTAAAATAATTATAAAAACCTATATTAATAAGAAACTGTATTTTACAAACTTCTTATCTTAAAAAATAGTACTAAAAAAACTTTTTTGAAACAAAACCCAATTTAAAAAAAACTAAGTAAAAAACTAATTTAAATTGTTTTCACTACAAATTATTTTTCCTAAATTATTGTTTTTAAAGTAAACATTTTATCAAACAAACAAAACATTAAAAAATTTTATAAAACAAAAGTTATTTCTAGTAAAAAAATGGTTGTTGTAAACTTATTTGTTTTATATAGTATATACAATATCTAAATTACAATTAAAAGCACTATCTAGTTTAAAATTAATTTCATGACATACAATGTCACCACCTTTTAAAGAAAAGACAGCTTAAATGATCAAAATCTAAGCTGATTTACTTCATGCCCGCCTTAGCTTATGAGAAGAATTATAGAAAAAATGCTATAATGCAAAAATACAGGGTTGACAAATGATTTTGAAAAATTCTCTCCTTGTTTTCAAAATTTTCTCCAGATTTTTAAAAGTACAAAGTTTTGGGTCTATTTTTAGTTTAAAGTTAAGTTTAAGGTAAGAAACTGTGTTTAATAGTATTAAAACATTGGAAAAATATTGTAAAGCTACTTCAAATGTGTTTTGTGATTAAAAAAATTTGATAATTAATTTTTTTTTTATCTATATGATAGATTTTTGTGTCAAATTGGAATTTTAATAATAAACATGTTAAAGTTGTTAAAAATTCCAGGTTTTTTCAGTTTTTTTTTTCAAAATTTCTCAAATTCCAGGTTTTTCTAGGTTTCCAGATTTTTTGCAACCCTGTAATCATTACTTAAAAGACCATTTTTGTTTTCAACCAGTTTATAAATAAAACAAGGAACTATTTGAAATAATAAAATTAATTACAGAGTTGCCCCTGTTAATCTGATAATTTATACAAATAATGTTTCTCATAAGTAAGTTTAAAGTAGTAAATAATTAAAATCACTTAATACAGAGTGAATGTTTTTGGTAAATTTCTTCCAGGTTTTCACAAGTACAAGTTTTGGGTCTGTTTTTTATAACATTAAGTTTAAGGTAAATAACAGTTTTAATTATTAAAACAAATTTGAAAAAAAAAGTTAAGTTATTTTAATGTAGTGCTTTATGAATAAAAAATTAATACTAACAATTAAATATATCTATATGACAGAGATTTTAATTCAAATAGAATATTCATTACTTTCAAGGTAAAAACTGTTTAAATCCAGGTTTTTTAGTGATTATTGTTTAAAATTCAATACTTTTTATTAATTTCTCCAGGTTTTTTAGCATAAGATGTCCAATTCCAGTTTTTATCAGGTTTTTTGGCAAACCTTAAAAGATTTCATAACACTTTTCAACTTATGAGTCATCAAAATTTATTCTCTTTAGTTTATTTGTTATGTAGCTTAAAAAGTAAAAAATTAACTAATGATTTAGTATCATAAACAAAGGAAATTTTTATTTAGAAAGATAATTGAAATTATTGAATTAAAACATATAAATAAATCAGAATTTAAAATAATCTAAAAGTTTCTGAATTTCGCAGTCAGTTTAAAACTTTCGAGATTCATCAAATGCTGTATGTTAATGTCAATCCTGTAATAATCTATATTACAAAAGGATATTATTTAATTTTTATCAAACTGGCAAGGTAAAAATTTCAAAAGGAAAAATGAAATATATAAGTAATGACATATACGAAGTCTTTATATTTTAACTTCAGCCTCTAGTTCTTGATATTTAATAACAATGCAATGTCAGAACAACTATTATGAGCATTAAATTATACCTTAAACATCTACACATTTCTACCCCAATCAATTCATAATCAAAAGGACTCTTTATCTGAAAGGAAAATAAAAGGTTTTAAAATAGTAATTAAAATTTAACAGATATTTTAACATAACTAATAGTTTTTAAATTTTGCAGTCAATTTAAAACTTTTCAAGTTTCATCAAAGGTTGTATGCTAAATGCCATTCTTAAAATTGTTTAGTAACAAGTGACCAACAGACAATTATAGCTTTTAGCCAGTTTTGGACTTTTAAAACAATTTTTTATACCAGGGCCATAAAAACAACTTTTTAACACTAAAAAATATAGTTTAAACATATTTCATAAATTATATACTTGAAATAAAAGGCTAATACTGTTTGAAGCAAAGAATTTTATTGAGTTACACCAAACTAGCTTAATACAATATAAGTTCATGAGAAAAATTTAAAAAAAAGTGGTAAGATTAAAAATATAAACTATTATTTAAAGTTGAATACTTAAGAAAATGATAGAAACAAACGGGACTAATATTTAGAATAAAAACATACTTCATATGAAAATTGAACTTAAAATCAATAAAAACTATATTTAGGTTTTAGAAAAATAAAATTGATTTGATTTTTTACACATTAAGATTTTTAAGTTTACTAAAAGACAGAAAGGAAGCCTGAGACAGTTTGAATTTATTAAAAATATTCAAATTTTTCAAGTAATAAAAACAAAAACTCACATTTAACTCATATCTTACTTATAAGTAACAAATAAAAATAATATTTAAAACTTTACAAACAAGCAAGGTAAAAATTTTAACAGGTAAATTAAAAAGTATAAGTAATGAGACAAATGAAGTTTTTATAAATTTAACCTCAGACTCTAGTCAGGGTTGCCAAATATTTTTAGCAACTTTTCTTTAGGTTTTCAAATTTATTTAAGTTTTTTAGAAGTACACATTTTTAGGTATACTTTTACATTAAAGTTAATTAAAAATTAGTGTTAAATAGTATAAAAATATTGAACATATAATGAAAAATTATTTTAGATGTGTTTTAAAATAAAAAAAAGTATTTATGGTTACAAAAAAGTTTATCAATCTTGTAGATTTTTTGTGTCAAATCAAAATGTTTCTAATCAACATGTAAAAATTGTTTATAACTCCAGGTTTTACAGTTTTATTTTTCTCAAATTCTAGGTTTTTCAGCCTAAATTGTCAAATCCAGGTTTTCTAAGGTTATTTCAGGTTTCCAAGTTTTTAGCAACCCTATCTAGTTCTTAATATTAAATAATAATGCAATACTTATCAGAAAAACTTATTTAAAACATTAATATTACCTTAAGTATGATCACATTTCTACCCCAATCAATTCATAATCAAAAGGACTCTTTATCTAAGGGAAAATAAAAGCTTTAAAAAAGTCATTGAAATTTAACAGAGATTTTAACATACCTGATAGTTTCTAAATTTTGCAGTCAGTTAGAAGCTTTTGAAGTTCATCAAATGTTGTATGCTAAATGCCATTCTTAAAATTGTTTTATAATCATGTGACCAACTGACAATTATGGCTTTTAGCCAGTTTTGAAATTTTAAAACAATTTTATATACTAGGGCCATAAAATTAATTTTTTAACACTAATAAATTAAATTTTAAACATATTTCACAAACTATATACTTGAAATAAAAGGCTAATACTGTTTAAAGCAAAGAATTTTATTGAGTTACACCAAACTAGCCTAATACAAAAAAGTTACTGAATAAAAATAAAAAAAATAGTGTAAAAAGTAAAAATAAAAACTATTATTTAAAGTTGAATACTTAAGAAAATGATAAAAACAACACGGGACTATTATTTAGAATAAAAACATAATTCATATTAAAATTGAATTTGAAATTAATAAAAACTAGCTTTAGGTTTTAGAAAAAAAAATATTTTGATTTTTTACATGTTAAGATCTTTACAGTTACTAAAAGCTGGAAGGAGGCTAAGACAGTTTGAGTTTAATAAAAATATTCAAATTTTTCAAGTAATATAACAAAAAATCACATTTAACTCATATCTCACTTATAAGTAACAAATAAAAATATTGTTGAAAATTTTACAAACAAGCAAGGTAATAATTTTAACAGGCAATTAAAAAGTATAAGTAATGGCACATTTAAGGTTTTTATAAGTTTAACCTCAGACTCTAGTCAGGGTTGCCAAATATTTTTAGCAACTTTTCTTTAGGTTTTAAAATTTATCCAGGTTTTTAGAAGTACACATTTTTGGGTCTATTTTTAGTTTAAAATTAATAAAAAATTAGTGTTAAATAGTATAAAAATATTAAACATATAATGAAAAATTATTTTAGATGTGTTTTAAAATAAAAAAAAGTTTTTATGGTTACAAAAAAGTTTATCTATCTGGTAGATTTTTTGTGTCAAATCAAAATGTTTCTACTTAACATGTAAAAATTGTTTATAATTCTAGGTTTTACAGTTTAATTTTTCTCAAATTTCAGGTTTTTCAGCCTAAATTGTCAAATTGCATGGTTTTTTAAGGTTATTTCAGGTTTCCAAGTTTTTAGCAACCCTGTCTAGTTCTTAATATTAAATAATAGTGCAATATTTATCAGAAAAACTTATATAAAACATTAAATTATACCTTAAGTATGAACACATTTCTACCCCAATCAATTCATAATCAAAAGGACTCTTTATCTAAGGGAAAATAAAAGCTTTAAAAAAAGTCATTAAAATTTAACAGAGATTTTAACATACCAGATAGTTTCTAAATTTTACAGTCAATTTGAAGCTTTTGAAGTTTCATCAAACGTTGTATGCTAAATGCCATTCTTAAAAGTGTTCTACAATCATGTGACCAACTGACAATTATGGCTTTTAGCCAGTTTTGGACTTTTAAAACAATTTTATATACCGAGCCATAAAAACAATTTCTAACAATAATAAATTAAATTTTAAACATATTTCACAAACTATATACTTAAAATAAAAGGCTAATACTGTTTGAAGCAAAGAATTTTATTAAGTTACACCAAACTAGCATAATACAATAAAACTTACTGATTAAAATTTGAAAAAAAAAAGTGGAAAGGTTAAAAATATAAACTATTATTTATAGTTGAATACTTAAGAAAATGATAGAAACAACACGGGACTAATATTTAGAATAAAAACATAATTCATATGAAAATTGAATTTGAAATCAATAAAAACTAGCTTTAGGTTTTAGAAAAAAAAAACAAAATGTTTTGATTTTTTACACATTAAGATTTTTAAGTTTACTAAAAGACAGAAAAGACGCCTGAGACAGTTTGAGTTTAATAAAAATATTCAAATTTTTCAAGTATAAATACAAAAACTCACATTCATCTCTTATCTCACTTATAAATTACAAATAAAAATATTATTTAAAATTTTACAAACTAGCAAGGTAAAAATTTCAACAGGTAAATTAAAAAGTTTAAGTAATGGGACAAATGAAGTTTTTATTAATTTAACCTCAGACTCTAGTCAGGGTTGCCAAATATTTTTAGCAAGTTTTCTTTAGGTTTTCAAATTTATCCAGGTTTTTAGAAGTACACATTTTTGGGTCTATTGTTAGTTTAAAATTAATTAAAAATTAGTGTTAAATAGTATAAAAACTTTAAACATATATAAAAAATTATTTTAGATGTGTTTCATAATAAAAAAAGTTTTTATGGTTACAAAAAAGTTTATCTATCTGGTAGATTTTTTGTGTCAAATCAAAATGTTTCTACTTAACATGTAAAAATTGTTTATAATTCTAGGTTTTACAGTTTAATTTTCTCAAATTCCATGGTTTTTTAAGGTAATTTCAGGTTTCCAAGTTTTTAGCAACCCTGTCTAGTTCTTAATATTAAATAATAATGCAATACTTATCAGAAAAACTCATTTAAAACATTAAATTATACCTTAAGTATGATCACAATTCTACCCCAATCAATTCATAATCAAAAGGACTCTTTATCTAAGGGGAAAAAAAAATATGCCTTTAAAATTTAACAGAAATTTTAACATACCTGACAGTTTCTAAATTTTGCAGTCAATTTGAAGCTTTGAAGTTTTATCAAATGTTGTATGCTAAATGCCATTCTTAAAATTGTTTTATAATCATGTGACCAACTGACAATTATGGCTTTAAGCCATTTTTGGACTTTTAAAACAATTTTATATACCAGGGCCATAAAAACAATTTTTTTACACTAATAAATTAAATTTTAAACATATTTCACAAGCTATATACTTAAAATAAAAGGCTAATACTGTTTAAAGCAAAGAATTTTGATGAGTTACACCAAACTAGTCTAATACAAAAAAAGTTACTGATTAAAAATTAAAAAAAAGTGTCAAAAGTAAAAATAAAAACTATTATTTAAAGTTGAATACTTAAGAAAATGATAGAAACAACACGGGACTAATATTTAGAATAAAAACATAATTCATATTAAAATTGAATTTAAAAATAATAAAAACTAGCTTTAGGTTTTAAAAAAAAAAAAAACATTTTGATTTTTTACACATTAAGATTTTTAAGTTTACTAAAAGACAGCAAGGAAGCTTTAGTGAGTTTAATTTTAATAAAAATATTCAAAGTTTTCAAGCAATAAAACAAAATCTCACATCAAACTAATATCCCACTTATAAATTAAAAATAAAAATATTATTCAAAATTTATCAAACTAGCAAGGTAAAAATTTCAACAGGTAAATTAAAAAGTATAAGTAATTGGACATATGAAGTTTTTTATAAATTTAACCTCAGACTCTAGTCAGGGTTGCCAAATATTTTTAGCAAGTTATTTTTAGGTTTTCAAATTTATCCAGGTTTTTAGAAGTACACATTTTTGGGTCTATTTTTAGTTTAAAATTAATAAAAAATTAGTGTTAAATAGTATAAAAACATTAAACATATATGAAAAATTGTTTTAGATGTGTTTTATAATAAAAAAAGTTTTTATGGTTACAAAAAAGTTTATCTATCTGGTAGATTTTTTGTGTCAAATCAAAATGTTTCTACTTAACATGTAAAAATTGTTTATAATTCTAGGTTTTACAGTTTAATTTTCTCAAATTCCAGGTTTTTCAGCCTAAATTGTCAAATTTCAGGTTTTTTAAGGTAATTTTAGGTTTCCAAGTTTTTAGCAACCCTGTCTAGTTCTTAATATTAAATAATAATGCAATACTTATCAGAAAAACTTATTTAAAACATTAAATTATACCTTAAGTATGATCAAATTTCTACCCCAATCAATTCATAATCAAAAGGACTCTTTATCTAAGGGAAAATAATAGCTTTAAAAAAAGTCATTAAAATTTAACAGAGATTCAACATACCTAATAGTTTTTAAATTTTGCAGTCAGTAAGAAGCTTTTGAAGTTTCATCAAACGTTGTATGCTAAATGCCATTCTTAAAAGTGTTCTATAATCATGTGACCAACTGACAATTATGGCTTTTAGCCAGTTCGGACTTTTAAAATAATTTTATATAGCAGGGTCATAAAAACAACTTTTTAATACTAAAAAATATAGTTTAAATATATTTCATAAATTATATACTTTAAATAAAAGGCTAATACTGTTTGAAGCAAAGAATTTTATTGAGTTACACCAAACTAGTCTAATACAAAAAAAGTTACTGATTCAAAATTAAAAAAAAGTGTCAAAAGTAAAAATAAAAACTATTATTTAAAGTTGAATACTTAAGAAAATGATAGAAACAACACGGGACTAATATTTAGAATAAAAACATAATTCATATGAAAATTGAATTTGAAATCAATAAAAACTAGCTTTAGGTTTTAGACAAAAAAAACAAAACATTTTAATTTTTTACACATTAAGATCTTTAAAGTTACTAAAAGACAGCAAGGAAGCCTGAGACAATTTGAGTTTAATAAAATTATTCAAATTTTTCAAGCAATAAAACAAAATCTCACATTTAACTCATATCTCACTTATAAGTTACAAATAAAAATATTATTTAAAATTTTACAAACTAGCAAGGGAAAAGTTTCAACAGGTAAAATAAAAAGTATAAGTAATCGGACAAATGAAGTTTTTATAAATTTAATCTCAGACTCTAGTCAGGGTTGCCAAATATTTTTATCAAATTTTCTTTAGATTTCCAAATTTTTCTCCAGGTTTTTAGAAGTACACATTTTTGGGTCTATTATTAGTTTAAATTTAAGTTTAAGGTAAAAATTTTTGTTAAATAGTATTAAAACATAAAACATAAACTGAAAAATTGTTTTAGATGTGTTTTATAATAAACAAGTTTTTGATGATCTCAAAAAAGTTCATCTATATGGTAGATTTTTTGTGTCAAATCAAAACGTTTCTACTTAACACTTAAAAATTGTTTAAAATTCCTGGTTTTCCAGTTTTATCTTGTCAAATTCCAGGTTTTTCAGCCTGAATTGTCAAATTTCAGATTTTCTAAGGTTAGTTCAGGTTTCCAAGTTTTTAGCAACCCTGTCCTGTTCTTAATATTAAATAACAATGCAATAATTATCACAATAACTTATTTAGAACATTTAATTATACCTGGAAATAAGTAAAAACACATTTTCATCCTTATAAAGTGTCATAATCAAAAGGAGTCGCTAGCTGAAAGGAAAAAAAAAAATTGAAAAAAGTCATATAAAACTTAAGTGCATAGGGGGGGAGGGGGGGGCGGGTAAAACACTTTTTTCGCAGTTTATTCTTTTTATATAGTCTTGGCTATGCTACAAGATGCTTTTTACAGATTTTAAAAATTCAAAATATATTTTAAGATACAGCCGATCAAATAAATGTTTTTTTTCAATTTTTCTTTTATAGAAATTTTTTTTTCTAATTTTGTTCTAACAGAATTTTCTAAATATTGCAACGAACATTTACTAAATATTTGAGGTAGTTATCTCAAAAAACGTAGGAGATGATACATTTTCAATTAAACTTTGGTTACACCAGAGACAGTTTTACTTATATTCATTATACTATTTTAAATGACTTGACTTTCTTACACATACAATGCATATTTAGAACTTACATTGTTTAATAAACTTTAGTCTTACTAAAACAGTACTTCCTTAAACACTTAATAAGTTAAAATTTATAACTTATTTTCATTGTTTTACTTACAACCTAACTCTTTATAAAAAACAAGCTTGAAAATAATTTGTGAGTCACTTTTAAAAATCTTTTATAATATGAACCACATTTTCATATTTTAAAATATGTTAACTTTTGAAAACTGTTTTTGCACACTTTAGAAAATTCAGTAATTAGTTAATCAAATAAAATTACTAATTATTTATACTTTAAATAAGCTTAATCAAATTTTTAACATAATTAATGCTCGAACACTTTAGTAAAATACCTTTTTAATGTTCTATCACTTTTTAACATGGTTGTCACTTTAAAAGCGTAATTTGTCTGAATTATATAAAAAGTATACTAAAAGGTAAACAAGCTAAAAGCTTTCTGTTAATTGAGCTTAAAAACATAACTTAAAAATCATTATTATAAAAGAGCACAATATGTAAATAGATAAAAAAAAATACAATTATTAAACTACACTACAGTCATAACAACTATTCTGAGAATTTAAAGATTTATTCAAAGTGTTTAAAATAAAAGTTTCAGATACACCTGAGTTTTTTCAAAAAATTCTTAACAGCTTTAACCTAGTCTGAGTTTTTAAAAACTTCAAACTATCCTGTTTGTTTAGCAATAAAGCTTCATGTTTAAAATAAAGTTAACAAAATAAAGAAACATCGAAGTTTATTAACAGTGAAGTAATTTATAGCTAAAAAATTATTATAATTCAGCTTGAATGGACAATAAAGTTTTTAAAAATTTTTAAGAAACGTTTAAAAAAATTTTAAGTTGTTAACGAATTAAAAAATCTTAATTTTTATTGAGCGTTATAGTAATTTTTATCTGCAAAAAAAATATTGCATTTAAAAAGAGCAAATGTGAGTTATAAGACAAGCTATAAAATGTTAGTTTAGAGTAATTGCGAGAAACAAAAATAAAACCGCTTAAGCCAGTTTTAACAACCCACATGATTATTTTCAGTAACTACAGACTGATCAGAAAAAAACTGTTAAAGCAAGTTAAAAAGTAACTAAAGTAATTACTTAGAAAGGATACCGTTTAGAGTTAAAAACTTATTTAGAAAATTTGTGTTGGCTTTAGTAAAATATTTAAGTGAAAGGTAAAATAACTGTCTTAAATTATATAAAAACATTTAAAAGATACGGTTAACCTACATTATATGTGCTTTTTTATAAAAAACATCTTTATTGTAGATTTTTTGTGTCAAATCTAAATTTCATTACTTTACATGTAAAAATCGTTCAAAATTCCAAGTTTTATCGATATTTCTCAAGTTCAAGGCTTTTCTGAGTTTATAAGTATAAATTGTCAAATTCCAAGGTATTCCGGGATTTTTTGACATCACTATTTATAAAATTAATATAGATAATAATTTAAAATATATCAGCTACAAGACTTAAAATTTAAAATAAATTTTAGTTCAAATTAACATTGTGCATTGAACAAGACATAGATCATTAATTTATTTTACCACTCTTTAAAACAAAAAATTTGGTCCGAGTGACCAAACTTAATCTAATATTTTAGCACAAAAAAAGCAATTCAAGCCAAAAATTGAAAAATGACTTAATTAGCCTGAGATTTGTAGTCTTCAAATAGTCAAAGTTTTAGTAAGTGGCAATTGTTATTTGTTTAATTGATCGAACTTGAACTACTATGATTAAAAATGTACAAACGTAATAAATTACCATTTATCAATTTAGTTAGTACGAAATAGGTAGTTCCAAAAAGCACGACTGTTCACAGTAGTATGCAACGCATAAAAATTAACTAATTTTGCCAAAACAAATAGAATTAGAAATCCAAAAGTATACCTAACAAAAACTTTATTAATTTATGTTATATATATTGTTTTAAATGTGTCTGTACACACTTAGATATTACGTGTAGAAACAATAATGTTAAAAAATAACACATTAACTAAATTTTATCTCGTTCAGAATTATATAGAAAGTGGTTTAAAATATAAGCATCTATCTTCATTAGTGTGCATAGGAGTTAGTTTAAAATGCAAAGAAAACTTCTAAAAAATCAAAGGAGCCAAACCAAAATAAATTAACCTTATTTCTTCTTCTTATTATTATTTTTATTATGTTATTTAAAATGTTTATGTATAAACTACAATATAACAATTAGTAAAAAAATCTGTAATAGAAAGTTAAGTATAAATAACGCGGAAAAAAAAACTGTACAAAAATGAAATTTTAGTTAAATACTGTGCATTACTTTTGAACAAAACGGAAAACATTTGAGTTTAGTTTACTTACTATTAGGTATTGTATAACTATTTTAATAATTCAAAGCACTTTTCACACTCTTTTTTCAATAAACAATTTGCTGTTGTAAGAAGAAAGTTATTATGAAATTGAAAATAAAAACTTGGTTGAATGGTATCTGTCTTTTTCATATTTTTAAGCTAAATTAATAAAGTCTTTTAATTCTTTTAAAATGTTATACAGGGACTCAAAACTAAGTTAAAAACAAAAATTTAACTTAAAACATATTTTGCTCAGCGGGCCACATTTACATGCTCGCGGGCCGCAAAATTTTCTTTGGTGGACTGCATTCCATTCAAAAAAATATACACGCGGGTGGCAGATTTACCCTTTGCTGGCCGCATCGGCCTGCGGGCCGCAGTTTGCCAACCCCCGATTTAGATCAATGGCATTCCAAACGACAAACGAAAAGAAGCCATCATTGTGATAGATGTTGGCCGTATGCAAGATGAAAGCGGTTGTACTAAAGAATAAATTTGACTCTGTCAATGCATTTAGCCGGCTAATCTTTGATTTTTAGTAGAAAACATCACATCAAGATAACAGAAAAAGTCATTTCATAGACCTGGAGGTTGATTCATTTCAGTAGTTTAAAATTGTTTATAATTTCTTAATAAAGATCTATATACCATAATCAATTATATAGTCAATAATCTATTACAATAGTTTTTATTCAAATAACCAAAAACAAGTCTTGATCAACCTGATGTAAAAAAATGAAGAATAAAATCCACTTAATTTAGATCTTGACACCAATCTAGTTCTAATAGGTTGATTAATTAATTTAGATTTAACAACCTATTTTAACTTCGTTTTTTTATTTTAGTAACTGATTATTCTTCCTTTTTGCATACAGTTCAATTATTTTCTTTAATAGTAACATCAATTTTAAAACTTAGTTAAATTTTGAATCTTATGAGGCTATCTTATTTGCACAAAAATTGGCTGGTAAGTAAATTTAATATCTACCAAAGCTAAGAAGAGTTAAGAAAATAATTTGTGAAATTTCTTTGCAGTGCAACGTTTAATAGAATTTAAATTTATTAAATTTTAAACGTTACACGGCAAACGACAATGCTGACGTCACTGATCATTGCCAGCAAATGGTTGCTTCATGTGAAGTTTAATAAATCGTTTGTAGATTGACGACTGCAAGTTTTTCGGTTGTGACTGGCTGATAAGTCCTAATATGGACGAAACCGGTCTCAGTCTACCGAAACTTGTGGTCTGATGATCGAATTGGCATGGTCAACCCTTTCGTTAAACTTGAGCTTGTCTCACAGCAACCGAATGTCCAGGCTTCTACTCTGCTGATTTTCGCCGATGTTTTCCGTTTAAATAAACTTTAATTTTGTTAATTAAAATTATGAATTATTTTATTTTTAGAAGTTAAATGTTTGATTACCCGAGATTAAAATTAGGAATTTCAGTTTCTTAAAATTACGTGTAGTACTTTTCTTGCTCCCGTCAGCTGGTACGGCTAGAATAGTTTGTTGTGAAAACACTTTTATGTCGTAGAAAACCTCTCTTTTTTTTTTCTAAAAAACATTGTACTTGCAGATATAGATACATCGAATTAAAAAAGATATTTTACAGTTCTAACAACAGAATTGTATAAAAAGTTTCTTAAGATTACAAAAAAGTAGTATTATGGATTATTGTAGAAAAATCTTTACATGTATATGTTTCAAAATTATTAAATAGGAAGGAACATTTTCAATATTTTGTCATTATAAAAGTTAAATAGTTGTTAAATTTTTTTAATGTTTGAAACTTATCTAGTATTGCTTAAGTAAGGTCTTAGTAAAGTATTCAAAAACAATTATTTAATGAAACATTTGTTTAATACTATTGAATATAAATATTATAATTATTACTTTAAATATTTACATTTTTGATAAACGTTTGTTTTTGTGATTCTCTATCTTGTAGTTGAAAGTTGCAGGGTTATCAGAGAAAGAAAGACATCATTGTTTTGTAACTTGTTTTCATCATTGTATGTCAACATAGTTTTTTTGACACAGCTTTGTTAAAAATTCCATTACATAAGTGTTAGGTGTGTTTTAGCTCAGTTATTATACTTTATAGTTATATTTACTAAATTTTTAATATATACCTGCAGTCTGTCTACTTTGTTTTTAATTTGTAGTTTATTTTTTATATTTCATTTTAAGATGATAGTTATTTAACTAAGTGATTTTGAAAAACTTCAAAAATAATTTTATATAAGCACTATAACATTTATATTTAAAAAACAAAGTGGTAATTTTTAATATTTGAGAGTCTTTTACTACCTGGTCTTTATGGTAAGAATAAATAAGTTTAGTTTGAAATTTAACGTAAGCAATTCAAAGTGTAAAACATCTTAAAACTTTGCTTTATAAACAAGTTTTTAAAAAACAAGATAATACCTAACATTAAAAAAAATTCTTATGATAAGAATTCAGTTAATTACAGATAATACAAGCTTTATGAAACTGACTTATATGTCAATAATTTTTATTTGAAAGTTTGAATTCCAATCTACTCTTGCTGTTCAATATAAAAGCCTTTTTACTTATATACTATTTTGGTTAATTATCCAACGACGGACTTAGGCGCTAAATCTACATATATAATATCTTAAGTTTAAAAAATTTTTTTTACTAAAACAAGCATACTTAACTCTTTCAGATAGATCAAATTTAAGTTCTTAGTTTTATTAAACTAAAACTCTAGTGCAAAACTAAAACAAAAAGGAGTTTTAGGGTAGGTATAGTAACTGATTCTTATAGTGACTAATATTTCTCTAAACTTATAATTACTTTCCTACGATTAAATAAAACGTTTTATTGAGCAATCTAAATGTAAAAATAAAAAAGTTAAAAACACGATCCAGCACTTGACAAAAAACTTTAAAAGTTTTAAATTCTTTTTAAAGTAAAGCAACTTAAGACGTCTTGATATTTAAGTATGGTCAGAATCTTTCACTTAACATGTTATATATTTTTTGTACAAATATTTAAACCAGACCAGTAAAGCCCTGTAACTTTAACACATGACCCTCAAACTGGTTACACTATACATAAGATGCGTGTTTTGACTGGTTTCTTGGAGCCTGTTAAACCCAAGAAGATAAGTAAACAAAGAGCAATTTATTCACTAAAACTTTCGTTAAACCAGATTTTTTAACACGTGTAAGTAGCTTTTGTTGTGCTTGTTTGCTAAGTTTTAAAGCAATGAGTGTCAATTTTATAATAAAAAAAACATTAGTCATAGTTTCAAGTCTTGACGGTGCTTACCTTGCTATCAGCTGAGGTAGATTTAAAAAATATTATGATACAAAATATTATTAAAGTTTGTAAGGGCCTATTTTTTATAGGTTACTTTTGTATAAATGTTTAATGTTTTCTTTTGAATATATGAACTGGTTTTTAACTAAATACTACTATTTTACTTCGTTGTTAAGTTTGTACTAAAATTAAAATATACGTAGTTCTTTGTAAATTATTAAATAATTATTAAAAAGCAATTAAAAGTAAATTATAATTTATTATTATAATGAATCAGATTTTCTCAGAATTTTTAATATGATATTATTTTGGTAATATTTGATTTTTTACTAATTTTTCTTAAATATTTATAGTTCACTAAAACTGATGACTATGTCAGTAAAATTAATTAAAAATGTATTAATTAAGTGAAATTATAATATTTTCATTAAAACAGTATTAAACAAAAAACTTTATTTTTGTTTTAAATAAACTTTAAATTTAATACTAAATTTCAATGCCAAAAACAATTATTTTTTATGGTCATATTTCAACTAATGTAGATGAAATTAATTGTATTTAAATAATTAAGGTAGGTAATTTACATCAATGGTTTAAAAAAATGTGCTGTATAATTAAAAAAAAATTAACTTCTTTTGAAAAAATACCTTTCATCAACGAAAGATATACCCATTTGTTTATTTAAAGTACTACTTTTATTATAAATTAAATATGTTTTAACTGTTTTCATTTACGGTGAAACTTCTAGAGAAGTGTCAAAAATATCACATTCAAAATACATACAAAGTCGAAAAAGAAAAATCAACACTTGAAAATCGAAAAAAAAAACTTGTTTAAAAGTAAATACATAAATTAACTTTGAAAAACTACTTAAAAAGATTTAAACTAATATAGTAAAAAAAAGCTAGTTAAAAAGCAAAAGTTAGTTCAAACACAAAAAAATATTGCTTGAAGATATAAATAAATAAACAGTGATAAAAAATTTATACATATTTATAAACACAAACTTATATTTATAATACGTAACAACAAGGTCACAAATATAAATATTGCTATATTTTCTAAGTGTTTTATTTAAAACTAATAAAATTAATTACTTTTAATAAAAAGGTAAAATATGTGCTACTCCGCTTAAAAAGCCTAACGCCCTTGCTACACATACACTAATCACAATATATGTACGTATTCACACAAAAAGTGCATTAAAACCCTGATTGTAACGTAAAAAACTTGAGCAACTTTCGAAAGTTTAATCTTTATTTAACAAATACAAACTTTAAACTTCAATTCATTAACGACTGCAACCCTATTATCAAAAATATTGATTTGAAATAAGAAAATTTACTTTAGTTTTATATTAAAAAAAGTTCATTCATTGTTTAACTAAAAATTAACAAAACATATTCAAAAGTGTATCAAATTCTTTGAAACAACGACTTACAGTTCTTAAATTGTTAACAAAGTTAAGTTTGTTGCCAATTTACTACAAAAATTCGATATACCAGTATTTACAATAAAGTTTACCGCTATGATAGTAGTCAAAATATTTATTTAGATTAAAACTTTTTGGTAAAAACAATTACAAAAAAACTTTTAAAATGTCCCTGGTAGAGGTTTTTTCACACTAATTAGAAAACTAATTAAAAATTATTTAAAAAACAAATAAGTTTGTATTTATGTTAATTTTTATTTATGAATTTTATTCGCAAAGTAGATATGTTGTTATTTGTTTTATTATGTATTTCTTTAACTTACATCTATGAATATAACAGCAATTCAGAAATTTGTGTAGAATTAATAAATTTATGTATTTAAAAAAATCAAATATGTAGATCGTAGCAAGCCCCGTTGGCCGAGCGGTTGAGGCGCAAGGTCTGAAGAATCTCTTAATCTCACTTGCCTAGATTCACCACCCATCACAACCATATTTTCATCTTTAATTTTAGATCTGCTCAGCCCACTTTTTAAAATCTGACCCGATCCGAATCTTTTTTTATTTCAGATACGGTCGGAACCGAGTCCAGATTTTTATTGTAAATTGCGATTCGACCGGATCCGTATCCTAAACATTTTATGTTTCATGTATTTTTAATAGAGAAAAAAAAAACTTGTAAAAACTAATTATAATATTACTTTTATATAAATATCATCCTATAGTATATACTCTAATTTTCAAAGAAGAGCCAATGTTATAGGGAGGGGTCAGTCAAATTTGTTAAAAAAAATTGACACTAGGTGCTAATGAAAACCTAAGTGTTAATTATAAGTCAGTTGGTTTAAATACAAAAAATTGAAACTTTCGTAGAGTAGAGTTCATATAAAACAATTTAATTAGTTACTCTCAATAATTAAAGTATTTTACAATGAAAAAACTTTTATGGTATATACCTTAAGGTATTAAAATGGTATATAAACTATTTAAATATCTTTTATAAATAATGAGAACTTCAACCAAACAAATGGACTTTAAATACTATAATACTCACATTATTATCACATTCTTAGATTAGGCTAACATCAATTTTATTCATTTATGTGCTGTTAACTGTGTCGCCATTGCTACCGTTTAGGGACGTAGCTAGCTCAAACAAGTTACGAATCTACAGAAATTAAAACATCTGAATAGACGCGTGATAACGTCCCAGCGGGAACATAGCAACTTAAAGTTCTTTATTTTGCTCAACATCCCCTTTTACTTTTTATGTGTTGCCACTTGTGTGAACCCAGAAAAAATTCGTTAAAAATCAGTATAGTGAAATCACAATTTAACTCAAAAACATTTATATTATTTTGAAAATCGAACATTTAACGTAGTCAATAGTAACAACAAGTTATGCAAATTTTTGTAACATAAAATTGTATGATTTTGATTTTTGAAGCTACAGCTTCCATTAAAATCAATTTTGCAATGCAGATTTTTGACAAATTAAAGCTTTAATGCACTAAATGTTACAATTTGGATGTATTTAGTTCGTTTAACTTTTACGACACTAAAAATGCTATAGAGCGCATATATGTTAAAATTATCTCTCAGGAGTGCATAACTAAGTATAAATGAATACTAAAACCTAAGAAAACGTGTCTTTTCAAGCTGACAACAAAGCAAGTTTTTTCGCACATAAGTATACGTTTCTACAAATCTGCAGAAACGTACCAAGCTACGTCCCTGCTATTGTTTATACTTTCACACACTACAACACTTTACTGTTACACTCAAAAATTTTATGTTATATTATTCCGTTTAGTTATTAGCACCAACTTATACGGTTGAATAATTTTATCTCATTAAAAAACTATTTTTCGTGCTTAGTAGAGCGAAGGATTTCTTAGCTTAACGCACGAATGTTAGGAAAAATGCAGCTGTTAATTAAGTCTTACTTGGCTGAAAGGGAACAGTATGTTATATTTATTATGGGTATGAATCAAAGGGGTAACGTAGGAGTAATACAAAGTTCAGTCCTAGGACCTCTTTTATTTCTTATACACATTAATGACCTAAAAATTTATAATAGCTTAAAAGTATTAAATTATGCAGACAATACCCTACTGTGTAGAACTTTTAATAAAAGACAGTGACAACCTTAACTTTGAGCTTCAAAAAGTATCAAATTTGCTGAAAGAAAAAAAAAAGATTAACTATAGATAAAACTAGAAGTATGCTTTTTTTTTATTTTAAACAACTACTTTGAACAACATAAATTTTAAAGTCAAAACAGGTAAAACAGTTAAAAATACTAAAAAGATAAAAGTACTTTTGACTAATAATAGATAACAATTTAAGTTGAGCAGAACACATTGAAATGATAAAAAGTAAATTACTGTAGACACATGGTGTTTTTTATAAACCAAGGAACTTTTTAAATGAAAAAAAAATTCAGGGTTGCCACACACTCAGGTAATTCAGGGAAACTCAGAGAAGTTTTAAGTTATAGAAAATCTCAGGGAAACTCAGGAAGACTCTGGGTAACTCAGAGAATTTTGATTCTTATTTTTAACTCAGAGAAACTCAGGGCAGTTTTGGTTTTTTCTAAAGATTTCATAGAAACTCTAAAATTTTTTTAAATCTTAGGGAAAAATTTTTTAGATTTAGAATGAGATTTAGTTTAACAAGTTTTAAAATTTCGTTCCAAAAAGTTAATTTTATTTATTTTAAAGAGCAGAAAATTTTCCGCCTTGTGGCTAGTTAATCAATATTCTTTGAGTTAAAATTGTAATTTTTTAATAAATAATAAAATTTTTAAGGATTTGAAAAAAACTCAGGGAAGTTTTAGGTTACTTAGGGAAGTTTCTGGTCACTCAGGGAAGATTTTTTGACTCGAGTGGCAACTCTGTTTTTTACCTAATTTAAATTAACTTTTTATGAGCCAAATAAGGTATGGTCGGTTATGCTGAGGCAGAATTTAAAAAAAATCAATATAATCATTACAGGGTTGCTACTTTATTTGGAAACCTGGAAAAATCTGGAATTTAAAAATTAAGGCAAAACTGGAGTATGAGAAATTTTAAAAAAACTGGAAAAAACCTGAAACTTTGATCAAAAAACCAGGATTTTTTTAAATTGGAGATTTTGTTAATTTCTATAAAATAGATAAAGTAACAATAACTATGAATTTATAACTTATAAATTTGTAGTTTTAGCTAACTTTATTGCTGTGGAAACAATTTTTTTTTTTAACATTAACTTTTTGTTGAAACTGTAAGTGAGTGGAAGTGTTTAGGAAAGAAAGAAAAAACGTTAGTTTGTACATGTAAAAAAAAATGTTACTAATTTTTTACAGAAAAAAATTAAGTTAACAGAAAACTCTTCTAATCTAAAAAGTAAAGTAAACAATGCTTTTTTTGTATGATGCCATTCTTCTATTTTAGCACAAATGAATTTAATATACTTCATAAAAATTAATTAAAAAAAAAAGTTTTATAAACCTTGAAATGTAGTATTTAGATTAGTAACAATCTATGTATACTTTAATGAAATAACAGTTTTACTTGCCCTTTTATTTAGTTATAAATTGAGTAATATATAATCATCTAACTGAAGCAAAATATTAAAGTAATAAGGAATTATTTATTTCAGTTCTTGCACTTACTTCTTGGACTTGGTTCTTGTTTAAAAAATATATTTTAAGTTACTATTGCAACTTTTAGAATATTAAGAAGTCATTTAAGAAACTATTTTATCAAGAATTAATATAAGATAACACGTTCAAACTAAGAAAAAATTTAAGTACACTTTCAGCTGTTTGTATTAAACCAACATAAAGGCTTTTAAAAACCATCTTAGATAAATTTTACAGGTTCCAATATAATAAAATAAATTGCAATACTTACAGTATATGTTAAGTAATTTATAACTTTTGAAAAGCACTTTTTTATTAAATAATAACATACTAATAAACATTATTAAAAAAAAAATTCAAAACCTGGAAGAAATTCGAAAAACCGGGAAGAAATTTAGAAAACCTAAAAGAAATTTAGAAAACCTGGAACATTTTTTGTTAAAACGAGTGACAACCCTGTCACAAGTAAAACACACAGGTGCAATTGCTACAAAAAATAGTAAGAGAGTGAAAGTATTTTGAAAATTAAAAAAAAAACATTAAATGTTTAAAATTATTTAAGCATTGGTTGGGAGTTTTTACATTCAAACTCGTTAAACGTTTTTTACCAGAAAGTTTTAATAGTTAATTTAAAATTATAAATAAAGTACATAGTAATTTAACAAGGTCCAGAAAAACATTTTTTTCTACCAAGATTTAAAAACAGTAATGGTCATAAATCACTGGCTTACCCAGGTAGTAAGCTTTGGACAGACCTACCTATTAGTTTAAAATACCAAAGCAACCTTGGAAGGTTTCAGGTTGAGCTGTATGGTACTCATTTAATGACCAACTAGTTTAATAGATTTTACAAAAAATGAACAGCTACTGTTTTTCTTTATAAACAGTCAATAAGTATACATTTTTTATCTGAGGTATTTTTGAATATTAATTGGGTTTTATAGCATAGGAGAGGCTAGTTTGTAGAAAATCATAATATGATTTTTTCTTGTTAATATTTTGTGAGTGTATTAGAAAAAAATCATTAAATAGTCTGCATTTTATCTGTGTAAATAAACTTATTCATATCTATATACAATTTGCCAAAAAAAAGTTAATAATACAAATTATAAGCTGAAACTACTGATAACATTTGAAATTAGTAAAAGGTTAACTTTTTTGATGATTGTTATTGTTTTTTAATTTATTTTACAAAGAAAACTGAGTTACTATTTAAATGTTTTTTGAGCTTGTTTACATTTTTTTTTAATCCGATAGTTTAAATTGAAAATATATATTTAGTTTATTCTTTTTATTTAGTTTGAGCATATAATTTTTATTTTATACAATTTTATTTTACTATATTTATCCTTTTTTAAAATTGCAGCTTTTTTTATTTATTTTATTTATTAAAATGCTATAGCTTTATTTCATTATTGCTTATTTTTTATAAGTTAAAACAAGTTTATTGTAGAATCCAAGTTCTTAAACATTCTTTTTTAAACTTAAAACTTGTTTTTCTATCTATTTGTTTTAATCATATAAAATGTAATTAAGTTTAAATTAATTGCTAAAACTATTGATAAGTTTTAAGTATAAAAATATTTCAGATTAGAAATTTATCTTCTAACGCAGAGTTAAATATATATTATATAAGTGTTTAATGTCATATAATATTACATATATTTTTTTGAATGACTTAGTTTATGAAATGATTTAATGTTGTAAAGATTAAAAGTCACATTTTTTTATAGAGTTTTTCGTTTTATAGTTTAGTTTAATTTTTTTTTTCATGTTTTAGCTCATTATAACTTTGATTAAAGTTTGGTAAGCAATTCGATGCCCGAGAGGTCTTTTTGTATACCCAGGTCAGTAAACCAAAAAATTTTGCGCAAATTTTCGTTAGTTTAATAAACTCTTTTATCCAATAAAGAAGCACTCAGCAGTAGATTTTATTTTTGCACTAAAAATAAGTTTTAAAGCTTTGAGGGTTACATGTCAATTCAAATTCGGACAATTCGAATTTCGACAATTCAAATTCTTAATATATATTTGAAAGACAATATCTCAAGTAATAAAAATTTAAAAAAAATTAAAAAAAATCTGTTTAGATCTTATTAATATGTAAAATCTTTTTTTATTTTCAAAATCCAAAATACTTTTCAAGATGTTTCAAAATTGTTAAAAATAATAATCTAATTTACTTAATTTAAGCCATATCTCAAAAATTTTTAAATTCTTGCAAAAAGAAAAAATGGCTTGTTGATATTAGGATAACCTTCATATAAATCATATATTTGAGAAATATACACTACTTTTTTATTTGTGGCTGTTTCAATTTATTTTAAAGAATTTGAATTGTCTGCATTTGAATAGTCTTGCATCCAGTTTTAAGTTAGATTAAAGCAACACAAACATTTTAGAAACTTAATTTTTTTTTTTTTTAATTTAATCAAAAGGTATGTTTACAAGATTAAGTTGTTGCAATTGTTACGATTATACACCAATTGACTTTTTTTTTAAAGTTGATTGTTTATTCTGTTTTCTCATTATAGATTTTAATAATAGCGGGTTAACTCAATTTATATTTTTTACGGTTGTACAAAGTTAAACTTAGAAATGTTTGATATCTGAAAAAAATAAAAGTTTTGGATAACATTTTAGTTTAATAATGTTATCAAATATATTTTAATTTATGTATAAACTACGTACTGAAATTTAACATGTTGTTGATACAGTTATTAAATAGTGTTATGAATTTAGTTAAAAAAACAAATATTTTTTTTGGTTAGTCTGTTTTGTTAACTAGTTAATACAAATCTCTAAAAGACAATTGTAAGGTTGCTTAATTGTTACAAAAATGTTTTAGATATAACTTAAACTTTATCACTATAACACAACTCTGGTTTTAACTTTTATGATAAAGTGATTTCATGTGTTTTAGTTACTTTTTGTTTATGTTTGAAACTATATTAATTTTACAAATTTCACAACAGACAGGTTATTACTTATTATTTCAATTTTTTTTTAAGTATAAAATTTAAATACTGTTCCCTATAATGCAATATATTTTAATTAAGAGGTATTAACGTCTTTATTGTTAATAGTACTAGAAAAAACTTATTTAAACCTTGGTTGAATTATTTATGATAATGTATCTTTTATTGCTTTAAAGAGAAAAATTACACAGCTACTTTGAGATAAACTTTGAGACAAAACTGAAAAAAGCAAAAGTTTAACAAAAGGAGCAGTTATTGGCTGGCTATTAAAAAAACTCTTTTTTTCTTATTCTGTCTCATACTCAAGACAAAAATAGCCAATTTATTTTTTTCTGACCATAAAATGTATATTTGCGATTATAGTTAGTGTACTGAAGAAAAAGTAAAATTGTTTTGCTTTTTATGTTTTAAAAATGGTATACTACAAATAATATGTATATGTTTTTCTTGTTTTTTTGTTGTTGTTTTATAAGAATTAAGATACATCTAATAAAGCAATGCAAGTAATAATAGACTACAAAAATTCTAATTTGAGGTATTTAGTTTCTTACATTTTAAAAATCTTTGAAATTATTATGGTTTTAACAATTGCAAAAACATGTTTTTACTACTTTAGGTATTTTTTGATTGTAAATGTCAAAACTTTGAAAGATTTAATTTAAAGTGTTTGATAAAGTTTTTATAACGATAAAAAAAACAATTTAAAGTCGACTTGTATTTTAGCTTTAATAGTGTATGTTTTGGAAGTTTATACAAAAAAGTAAACTTTGACCATGAATTTAACTTTTAAAGTACAAAAGAAGTAATATGGCTTTCATTTTGAATGATGCAACAAAAATTAGTTTAGAAGTTTGACTAATTTACGTAATTTGACCCAAAGTATTATTTTACAAAAGTTAGTTGTTCTGGAAAAATGACTAAGGTATTATTAATGTTTAGAAAAGTACTAAATTTTTTCTTTTCTCTTTTTTTTAAAGTTATTTGTTAGAACATATAAAAAAAGATTAAAAGTTTAATATTTAACAAGAAAAGCTTAATACACACACATACACATATTTGATCTAAGCTGTTACATTTTAAGTTTTTTTTTTCTTTTTTATATTACTTACAGTAAGTGTAGTAACAGCTTTTAATCTCTTTTTACTTATTTTTGTTCTCAATGTGTATGTTTAAATTGCAGTTAATAACTAGTTTAATTGACTATGAAGTAATTTTATGAAAAAAAGTTTTTTGGTGAAGTTTTAGATTTTTAAGACATAAATGAAGATATTTTACAAAAAAAGTTTAATAATATTACAATTCAAAATATAGGTTCTTTTAGAAGTACAACAAAAAGCTAAGTATTTTAGATTATTCATATTTTATGCCATATTTTTCTATATGTTTTTCAAAACAATATAAGGTATTGGTTTTGTTATCTTAATTTTTATACATTTGTAATTCTTACAATAATATAAAGTAGGACAAACTATTTTTATAAGTTTGATTTACAGAAATTTGCTGCTAATTCACCTTAAAATAAAGTTTTTAAATACTCGTTTTTTTTAACTAATAAGCATTTTGTAAATACGTATGTTTATTTTTCAATTTTAACCACTTTCATTTTTAAATAACTAGGTTTTGTTTAATATTTTAATTGGAAATTGTTTTGTTTAATTGTACAAAAGAAACAGTTGGACTCCTTTATAGAACAATCTTATTATCAGGTTTGTTTGTGCTAATTTTTACTTATATGTAGAATGATCATTCTTAGAAACGTATATTTTTGACCAGAATTGTTTGTGATAAGATAGTGCTAAGTTTAAATTATATATAACTGTTTTTAAGCTAACTGTCGAAAATTATAGGTTTTTAAAGATATACTATACGTTTTTATTTTCAGAATTAAATTCTTAAAAGTTTTATTTACAACTAATTACTTGTAACATCTTTGTTTTAAACTTTTTTATAGTTTAAGTTACTTTTCAAATATATATTCTTTAAATTGTATCAAAGTAAGTTATAAAGAGATTATAAAATTATTTATCTATTTGTATTAAATACTTATTTAAGTCTTATATTTTTGTATAAGACATTGTTTATTTTAAACTTCTTAATCTTATAAACAAAAGCTTAATTCTTGTAAATCCAAATCTTTAAAAAATTAAAGTCATAAAATTTTGGAACTATGTTTTGTTGTTACTATAATTTAGCTTTTTTTAACTCTTTTACTATTTAGATGTGTTATCAATAGTTATCATTACATATATTTTATTCTACTAAGTTTAAACATAAAAAGTGTATAAAATTAGCTGTTCTGTTTAAGTAATATTTAAAAAACTTGTATAAGTATATATTAAAAAATAAAGTCTATTATAAAAATACGTAAAATAAATTGTATGCACTCTTTAAACAAAAAAATACTGTTTTTGCATCTTATTTATACATCATTTATTGCTTTAATTCAGTCAGTGATGACGTTATTGGTGAGCAAAGTATATCTATATGCTATGTTGAATCTTTAATTTTCATTTTTAACATACCTGCAGATTTGAATATAAACAAGACTAAATTTTAGATAGTTTAAACTTTTCTTATCCCAAATGATATTGTTGTTTCTGCTTGTAATACAGCCGTAATTATTTTAAACATTTTTATATTTAAAAAAAAATTAATTATAATAAAAACACATAATTTTTTTTTTTAGAAAAGAAATACTTAAGGTTTGTACAATTAGTATCAATGTATGTGATTTTAAATGTTGCACTATTTTTGATTCAACATTTTTTAACAAAAATAGCATGTTTTTTTTTTTTTGTTTTTTAAACAATATCAGTAAACAATAGCATTATTTATTAAGTTATACTGTGTTTGATCAGACTCGATCAGAGTTGTTTCTTAATAAAAACTGCATCTTTATTCTATTTAATTCATCTGTAAAAGATAAACCTATGCATCTGTTTTATTAGTGTGTCAATTTTTCGACTAATCTACTTATTGAAAAGAAACAAACTAAATTTATTAATTTCATCTTTAAATGTATTCATTTTATTATTAGATTAATTTTCAGAAACTTGATTTGTGTGATACTTAATTAACATTTTAATCTAAAGTACTATACAGTTTACTTAAACTTCTATAAAAGACTACATAAAAAGTGTATAAACTTATGTAAACTCAATTTCTATTCATTTTATCTAAATTTATATTGTGTAATATTGTGAATAACAAAATATTAAAAATAATAAGTTTTATTACTATACGATTAACATCTATCATACTACTGTAGTTTTATAGTAGACATAAATATAAATATTTTTTATAATTTTACGAACAAAATATGATTAAATAGGAATAAATACTACATGTTAAAGTTATGTGAAATAGTTTTTAAAAATTAGCGTCATCTGAAACTTTTGCTTTTCTTAAGCATATAAATTAGTATCGTTGTTTTTTTTGCATAATTTAGCATAGGTTCAAGCAACGTACGGCCACTGAGTTGATTAAATTACCAGTCCACCAATGCTTACAAATTTTAAGAGGATTTCGGCTAGCGAGCACGTAGTCCAAGCCCACTAAAGCAAGTTAAGAAATTTAAGCTAGAAATTCCAGCTAGAAAAAAAAAAAAGTACAACTACAGAAGATTTAAAACTTACTTTAGTAGATACAGTATAGAAAAAAATCTCACTGAATTAATTTTTGTCAAAAATAATTGAATAATTAAGTAGTTTTTGTGGATTTAAATTAGACTTAAATGCTTTGGCCAACTAAAAAACAGAATTAATTTTTTTTCACATCTGGCCCGTTGACTAAAAACTTTTCTCAATCCTAATTCAGAGAATTCAGGCCCCAGATTTAAGAATTAACACAGATATATTTGTTGCTGAACTGACATCTAAACCAGGAATAAAAAAAAAGTGCACTATTGTTCCTTTTCAGTTTATTCAAGTAAGTCGTGGGCAATATAAAATAAGGAGGCGAAAAGGGGGGTTAATTTATAAAGTTTATAGAAGTCTTAAGATTTTGTGTTTCAGCTTTGCTTTTTTACTAATTTCAACTTGCTGTAAAATCTTTGACTCTGATATTGTTTTAAACATAAAAGTCCATTTTGATAAAGTAGAATATAAAAATATGCTTACTGCTTAGTACAGGGTTTTTAGAAATAGTATAATTTATGGGCAACTTTTGCAATCAGAAGGCAATAACCAGGAAGGCCACACAAAAGTAAACTAGTAGTTGATGAGGGATGATACCTAATAAAGAAGGAGATTTGTTTATTAATTTCTGTCAAGAGGCCATTGTAAAAAGAAAGATTTAGAAAACTTTAGTATAAACTAAAATAGTTTTAAGCCTAGGTCAAACATACCGTGCTTAGTTTTAAAGTTTGCAAGTTACTATACTTACATCTGTACAAGATTACTACTTAAAATACCTTCAAAGAGTGAACAATTTAAATAACCTCTTATTGTTTTTATTTTTAATGTGAAGCAGTGGCTAAACTGCAAAATATCTTTTGACGGAATTGATAAATATAAAGCATTAAAATAATAAATGATTCTATGAGTTAAGATTAGTTTGTATTATTTAGTTATCTAAAGTATTTACTTTTGAACATAGTTTTATTCTTAATATTTTAATAACTTTTGAGCTTTCCTTTTATTAATTTAATACCTCTTAGTTAAAGTTAAGTGCCTACTGTTAGCCTCGATATTATAAACTGATAACAAAGTATTAATTCAGTTTCTTATACTTTTAATTTATTGTAAATGAATTGCTTAGGTTTAAAATATTTTAAAAGCAATTTCCATCTCTTAAATAGTTTGTAAAAGGTATAAAGATTTAAAAAATGTTTAGTTACATTATTTAAAAAATATCAAAAAAATAAAACAAAATAAAACAATTTTATTAATTATTATTGTATTAAGTTTTACTATTAGTTTTTTGTAATTTTTCAATTTGAAATGTACACAAACTAGTTTTAGCAAGCATAGTTTTCCCTAACTGTAAAACACAAACGGTAAATTAAGAGGTATAAGGGATAAAAAACTTGATAACTTTTTTAGACACCTTAGTAGTTAGTTGACGGGAACGTGATAAGAAATTTGCTTTAAATGACAATTACTAATTAATTTCTTATTTTAAATTTTAAATCAATTTAAATAAAGACTACTATAAACATTAAATAGAATACATAAAGTAATAAGTTTTAATGTAAATTTTATTTTTATTCTTAGTAAACTTACTTGAAAAAAGCATACTAATCAGTAATCATACATAAATTAAGTTTTTATTTTTACGAAGCAAAAAGAATTTAGAATTGCAAGGACTACTGCAAATTTTAATTTATAGTATGTTCAAAGTTAAATTATAACAAAAAATATTTGCAGAATAAGAAAATCTGTTTTTTTTTACTAACTTTAATTATACAAGAGACAAATGTGTAGTATATAAATTTTTAAAGTTAAAATATTAGAAAAGTGTATACATTTAAGTATATTTTTAATATGTTAAACTTGAGTACTATTTGTACTTTAATTTTTCTTAACTATTTAAGTATCATTTTAAGAAAATGTAATAGATATTCTTTAGCTGATACTAGACTGAGTGATGTTTGTGTTTGAAAAGGCATTTTACTAATACTACTGCAAATCATTTTAAAACTTTTATTAGTTTAACTAAAATAAACACCTGTTTAAATTTTAGTTTTTTTGAAAAAATTTTTATATATAGGTTGCGTAATGTATTTATTACCAAATGCTATTTTTTAAAATTGATAATACTATTTAATAAATTATAAAGTTACACAATACTTTCAAAACTAATTAATTCACTTTAATCAAAAAATATTACTTACTAAAAGTTGAGACATTTACAAAACAAAATTTTATTTTGATTAGATAAAAATTTCTTACTATAATTTTTTAAGTGTAGTCAAAACAATTTGATTTAACTTATAACACTACCCAAATTAAGATGTCAGACCAAAACAACAACCCAAACGGGTCGGAAATCCCTCAAACGGTGGTAAATTGGTGGATGCGAAGGAACAGAATGATCGGGAATGATGAGAGAAGACAAAACCCATGGTATAGAAGGATCACAGAGGAAGTGCAGCGATTCCGACCGGAGCTCGTAGGGCAGATTGGGCATCAGCTGACTAATGCAGGTAACTGGAGAAATTTTAACGAAGGTTTAAAATTGAACAGTGCAGCTAGTTTAAAACAACTAGAATATTTTTCTTAGCATTGTAAGATGTGCCAATCTTTAAAACGGAAGCTCTTTCTTAAAAATTTTTATAAAGTTAGTTTCAATGAAAACCTTTTATTAGTTCAGTGGTTGCTAAATAGCATAAATATTTAAATTTTTTAATATATGTTAGAACAGTGAAGCAGTAGTTTTTCTCTTGATTATACACTATGAAAACTGCCAAAAGTCGCAAACTCAAAAAATATAAGTTAATTATGTAACATTTTTCCGCATAAACGACTAAATTAAATGTTTTAAAAGTTAATAAAGTTATAAAGAAACCTAATTGCTGTAAAAAAACAAAAATTTTAGAAATATTCTTTTTTATTAAGGCTGTTTAGTTTTAGCTAAATCTTTAATAAATTGACTTAAACTGACAAACAATTTAGTACTATAGTTGGAACTTTTTATATAGAATTTTACTACATAAATTTTGAATAAATAGTACAAATTTTACAACAAATTTTTTTTAAATATTTTTATTTCTAAAAAGTAGATGTTTTTAATACTAAAATAAACACAATTTAATTTGTAGGTATATTTAATGTCATTATATTTTTTATAAAGTTGCGTTTATAACTGATATTTGTTCTACATAGTCTTGAACATTTCCTCTAATGTAGTAAACATTATATGGCAAAAAAAACTCTAATGGCTTTTTATTAGAGTTTCATACAATGTTTTTCCTACTAAATTTATTTAATGATATCAAATTTTTAAGTTTTCAATTTAAACCTAAACTAGATTATTTTTTTCTTTAAGTTTTTAAAAACACAATAAGTATTTACTTCTTTAACGTTTTATTTTTGTTTAATATATTTAAACATGACACTACTTGAATAAAAAGTTTTTTTTTTATGTTATTTGTCACTAGTAAACTTTTTTAGTAAAACTTAAAAGTTACAAATTTTAACATCAAAAACAATGTTTCTTAGTTAAAATGTGCGTTCTTAACACAAAGATTACTGTTAAAAAAATTCTTAAGAACAGAAGTTTTGATGAGGATGTAAAAGTTTGCCATTTTCTAAACACTTTCAAACACAAATAGTATTTTAGGTCGTCAGCAGAAGCCAACTGGGCGGCGTCTTCGCCTCAACTCTGTCGGTGACGAAATCCCACATTCGGATGACGAAGATGAAGCACCAAAAAGGAGAACCACATTAGCCCCTCAGAGGAGGTCGACGGCAAGCAGGGATGGGAGTCTTAGAAGACTCTACCGTCAGAGGATGTCGGTTACAGTGTTAACAGTTTTATGAGTGACTTTTCAAGTTTTGAGATCAAATTGCTTAAAAAAAGTTATTAATTTACAACATTTTAATATGAAAAAAGTTAAAATTCAAAAAAAAAAACGTTATAAGATACTATTAATTATTAAATTCATATTTTTTTTAAACCTCATTAAAATGAGCAAATGAATTAACAAAATAGAAGACAGAGGAGGCCAGCAGCAAGCAGAAATGTTGCTCGTGGAAGAAGTCCCACTCCGGAAGGATGGACAACTGTCCTCATCTGAAGTAGTTCGAGGAAATTACTAAAACGTGTTGTATAGTCGTAATTAATTTTATAGAGTATTAGTAATAAACTTGATGCTTGATTTTAAAATGTGTTTTTGTTAGTTTTATGGTTAGAAAATATAGTTCGTCGTAAGTTTTTACATATAAAACAAAATCTGTATTTTGCGCGATTCTTGGTGAGGCAGATGTTTAATAATTTATTACGACTAATGGTTTTTCATATCATTTTAATATAGACACCAACTATAAACTTATTCTTTGTTAAATATACTTGAAATTTCGTTAATAAAAGTAGTAATATCACAAAAAAATCTAAAAACTGCTTAATATGAAATCTACCCATAACATAACTTTATTAAAAAATATTTAGTTTAAGACCTATTTCTTAACATCTGCAAACATTTTAAGATAGTCTAAATTACCATGCTTACATTTTAGCCTCACTATCAGCTTTAGAAACATTCAAAAAAAGTTAAATTTGGCTGTTTAAGTAATATAATTTTGTTTACATATCTAAAACTGCATTTCTGAACAAAATTTGGTTTCATGCATGTGTAAGGTGAACAATACTTATCAAAGCACTAATTATTTCAAATGTGCATGGGTAGACAGTCTCTCACAAGCAATATACTGTTTGTGATATCATAAATAAATGTCAATAAATAATACCTACGAAGAAGAATTACATACTGAATCACTGATACGATTATAATCTTTGTTATAATAAGATTAACGACAAAGCGCTAAAAATGCCTTACAGTACATTGAGTTTATCATTAAAAAACCTTTAGATTAGTTTTCAAAGACTTTTGCAAGCACGAGCTATAAAGCTAAAGTATAGAAACTGACGAAAATGAAAAATAGATTATGATTATGATCGTAACAATTGGCGCCCCACATCAATAGAAATTAATTAAGCTTTTAAAGATTATTTAGGAGATTGGTTTCTATTTTTTTACTTTTCTATATAATATTCTAAATTTTTATTACAGTTGTTAAATGCTTTGTAATTCTTTACTTTTTTGATAAAAACTATTCAATGTTTAGTGAGTGTTGTATTTTTTTAGAAGTATGTCAATGTATGTTTTAAAGCGATTTCACGCCGATTTGGTTTAATTTAAACTGATTTGTATCATACGCCATATCTTCATGATTCATATCTTACGCCGCTAATCTATCAACCAACTAGTTGGTATCCTTAAATTAATCATTAACGTTTTTATTATTGTAAAAAAAACTAATATTCAATACTTTCTAATAATTTAGATGCAAAAGTTTATTTTTGTTAAAGTTTAGTATATACATAATTAATAAGTTATAATGTACATATCAGTATTTGAAATAATAGAACTGAGTTTCGTTATTTTAAAAAGGTTTGTACTATATGTAATTATGAACTTTTGTTATTCATTTTCTTTATACATATTTTTTTATTTCTCAAACGTTTCTGAAACCAACAAAGTTTCCTTTTCAAGCGATAAATGATTTAAAAAATGTTTAGTAAGTAGAGAGTTGAAATATATGTTTAAAGTACTATGCCGTACGAGTATAAAGTTCAAACAAATACAATTTTTAAAATGTAGCAAACAAAACTTAAGTAAAGATAGGTCGATAATCATTTCATTTTTATCTTTGCGTTTCCATATAGTTTTACTTCCGCATTAAAATTTATTTTTTTTTACCTGAATCAAAATTGATTCTAGGCTGAAGAGTTTGCTCTGCTGACATTGTTTTAAAATTTGAAAATTCAAAGTTTAGTCAAATTAATTCCTGATTCTAATTATTTAAAAGCTAGATAGTTATATAAAGTTGTAAAATCATTTCTAAATCACGTTAAAAAAAAACATTTTTTAAACAATTTAACATAGAACTATAGTAATGTACAAAAAATAGTCATATCAATTAAAAGGATAAATTTTTATTGTTCAGAATAAGTATTACATGTTTTGCGTCGGCTGCAGTTCTAAAGTTGCTTCTGATTAGCTAATATTTTTTTGTTATTTAAGTTTTAAACAATAAAATCTTTTTTTAGTTAAGTTTTTGTACATCTGGGTAAAAATGGTTAGGGATAAAGTTTTGATTAAAAATTTTTGGTAAGCTGGGTTATAGATAAGGATACCACCGCGTAAAGTACATAACCACATAAAGTACGCACCCGATTAAAGAACATCTTTTCTTTTGTTATTTGAGACTTAGTTTGCATTTAACGCGTAACTAACGCTAGTGTGCATCTTTTTAAATGGGGTGACTTCAGATTTCCACTACTTTTTTGAATTGCTTGAAAATCATGTAAATAATTTGCATATTTGCTCAGTCAAAAATTTTTATTTCTTGGTTTTTTTCAATTTTCAACCATAAAATTTTAATTCTTTTATTAATTTTTCTATGTTTGGATAAGGTGGGTTAGGGTTAAAAAAGGATTAAATATTAAAAAAAAAAAAAAATAAACATTTTGCAGACTTAGCAAATATGCAAATTATTTTCATGATTTTCAAGCAATTCAAAAATAGTAGTTGAAATTTGAAGCTACCCCTTAAATGCGTACTTTGTGCAAAAGTGATGCTCGTGCAAAAATTAACACATTCCGTTTTATCCACAAAACAATTTAAAGGCTAGGTAATTTTTCAAATTATATTCAATCTGTTTTTATTACGTTAATTCCAGTTTTTTAAGTTGTCATGCAGGAAACAGGACACAAGTTAACAAGTCCATGATTTGTACACAAAAATGTTAGACAAAATCTAGAAATAAACCATATAAACACAACTTTAAGTTTAAATTATCTTTAAATCACTTCATATAAAAAATCTTAACTTAAAAATAAATTTTGTAAATAACTTTGGAATTGATTCTGTTTTTAAGAGGCCTAAGTCGCATTTAGTTGTGTTTTAAATAAAATAAATCAGTAACAGCCGAAAGCTGAAAAATCATCTAAATCAGAAGTCGGCAAACTGCGGCCCGCGGGCCAAATGCGGCCCGCGAATGATAAATCTGCAGCCCGCGAGCACGTTACATTTTTGAACGGAATGTGGCCCGCGAAGAAAAATTTTGTGGCCCGCGAGCATATAAATGTGGCCCGCTGAGCATAAACATATTTTAAGTTAAGTTTGTTTGATTAATTTATTTTTAAGTCCCTGTATAACATTTTAAAAGAGTTACAAGACTTTACTGATTTAGCTTAGAAATGCGAAAAAGACAGGTTAGCATTCCACCAGGTTTTTTTCTCAATCTCATAATTACTTCTTTTTTACAACAGCAAATTATTTTCTGAAAAAAGAGTGTAAAAAGTGCTTTGAATTAGTAAGAAAGTTATTTAATACATATTAAGCAAATAAACTAAATGCAAATGTTTTCCGTTTTGTACAAAAGTAATGCACAGTAATTAACTAAAATGTCATTTCTTTACAGTTCTTTTTTATACGCTTTATATACCTAAGTTTCTATTACAGACGTTTTATTACTAAATACTATATTTTAGTGTGCACAAAAACATTTTCAATAATATAATAGTAAGAAACAAGGTTAACTTATTTTGTTTCTGATACCTTTGATTTTTTAGAAGTTTTTTTGCATTTCTAATAAATTCTTATTCAAACCAATGAACAAAGATCATCATAATTCAAAAACTCTTTTATATTATACTTAACAAGATAAAGTTTAGTTTATGCATAATTTTCTAAATTTATTTTTTTTACATGTAATATCTAAGTTTGTAGATCAAAAACATTTAAAACAATACATATGACATAAATTATACAAGTTTTTGTTAAGTATACTTTTTGACTTTTAAAGCAATTTTTTTTTGGCAAAATAAGTTAATTTTATTGGTTGCTGTTTTTTGGAACTATCTATTTAATACAAACTAGATTTAGAAATGGTAATTTATTAAGTTTATACATTTTTAATCATAATAGTCCAAATTCGATCAAGTAAATAAATAAAAATTGCCACTCACTCAGGTTAAAGCTATTTGAAGACTTCAAATCTCAGGCCAATTTGGTCATTTTTCAGTTTTTTGCTATAATTGTTTTTTGTATTTTAAAAGACCAGGCTAGTTTTGATCACTCGGACTGACTTTTTTGCTTTAAAGAGTGGTAATTTAAATATATGATGTATGTTTTGTTCAATGCACACTGTTGGTTTGAATTAAAATATTTTTAAAGTTTTAAGTTTTGTAGCTGATATAATTTTAATTATTATTTATACTAATTGTATACATATAAGTGTGAATAATTAGTGTTGCCAAAAAATTACAGAAAAGCTTGGATTTTATTAATTTATAATTAAAATATCTGAAAAAGCTTTGAACTTGCGAATAATTAAAAAAGCCTAGAATTTTAAACAACTTTTACATGTAAAGTAATGGAATTTCGATTTGACACAAAAAATATACGATAAAAATATTTTTTATCAAAAAACACATTTAAAGTAGCTTAACAGTTTCTTTCAAACTTTTCTTTATTATTTAAGACAGCTTTTTTTACCTTTAACTTAATTTTATACTGAAAATAGAAGCAAAAAGTTTTACTTTTAAAATCTTTATATTGGTGCATTGCACCTTTGCTTTTAAAATGCCTTTACCAATTGTTGTGCGTTGTATTAAAATTAAACTTAGAAACATTTTGAAATGTCAAAACCAGTAAAACTACCTGTAATAAAAGTTCTAAAATGAGCAATACCTGTTGTATCAGTTCTCTCATCTTAACAGATTGATTTAAGTCCTAATTTAGTTTATGCAACTTAATAATCTTCAGACACTTCCTAAACACGACTTCTTGTTGATACTGAAAAATTCAAAAAAAAAAAAATTCTATTAACTCCAACACAAATTATCTAAATAAGTTTTTAACTCCAAACGGAATATTTTTTTAGAAATAACTTTTGCTACTTTATAACTTGCCTGATCAGTTTTTTCTGATCAGTATGTAGTTACTGAAAATAATCATGTGCGTTGTTAAAACTGACTTAAGCGATTTTATTTTCTCGTTTCTCGCAATAACTCTAAACTAACGTATTATTGTTCTTATAGCTCGTCTTATAACTCAAATTTACACTTTTTAAATGCAATGTTTTTATTGCACATAAAGAATTGCTAGAATGCTCAATAAAAATAGGTTTTTATAATTCATTAATAGCTTAATAACTTTTTATACAATTGTTAAAAGTGTTTAAAATTTTAATTGTCCATTCAAGCTGAATAATGTTATTTTTTTTTTAGTTATTAAAGTTGATTCACTGTAAAAAAAAATTCGATATTTCTTTCTTTTGTGAACTTTATTTTAAACAGGGTTGTCAAACAGGCTAATTAAAAAATTTAAAAACTCAGACTACGCTAAAGCAGTTCAAAAAATATCTATAAAACTCAAGTGTATCTGAAACTTTTATTTCAAACACTTTAAATAAATCTTCGAATTCTAAGAATAGTTTTTATGACTGTAGTGTAGTTTACTAATTATATTTTTTAATGTCTAATTACATATTGTGCTTTTTTATAAAAATAATATTTTAGTTATGTATTTAAGCTTGATTAACAGAAATTTTTTAGTTATTTTATTTTTTAATTATATTTAGATATTTTAGATTTTAAAGTCGCAACCGTTTACTAACAAAGTATATTTAGTTAATATTTTTAAAAGTATTCGAGCATAAATTACGTTAAAAAATTGATTTAGCTTATCTACTTAGGTATTAATTTTATTTTATTAACTAATTACTGAATTTTCATAAGAGTTCAAACTATTTAAGACACAAAAACTATTTTTAAAAATTAACATTTTCATTACAATAGGAAATAATATTAAAAAAATAATCAAATATTTTTTTTTAATAGCTTGTGACTAATAAAAATGTCAAAATTAAATTTAATTTTTTGAATAAAACAAAATCAAACGTCTTTAACTAGCTTGATGTGAAATTTTCACAGTTTTTTATTGAACCCGTTTTCCTTATAAAGTAAAGCATCCTGCAAAATTCTTTGTTAAATGAATTGCGCCTGAAAAGTTACTTATTATTTATATAAACACATTGATAAAGTATACTTAAACTGGTGATATAGTAATTAAAAAAGTCATTTAAAACCAATTATATTGTAAATGGTTATTGAAAATTAAGAAACCTACAACTTTATAGGAGGAGAACAAATGATTATAAAAGAAGACACAACCACCAATTAAACCATCAGGTTAAAACAACTAATGTCAGAGAAATTGCAAAAGAAAAAAGCCATATTAATTATTCAAACAAGACAACAAAAATTATTTTTACAGATTATAAACCTATTAGCCTTAAAAAAAAACTAGTGGGACATCAAATAGAAAATTGAAACTACATTTAAAACAAGGTGAGGTGATGAAAGATAATATTAAACAAAGTATTGATAGTATAAAACTTAAGGTTAAAGAATTAACAAATAAATTTCTAGAAAGGCCGATGTAGAATATTAGTATTATAGGGACAGGTTAGACATGATAGATAAGTGATGCTCCTTTGTGATTATTCGTATTTAATTTTATTTTCTATGCAAATAGTATAGTATTAACTTCAGGTTTCAGCCATTTTGTCTAAGATCTTTTTAGTTTGATTATTATGATATAAGTTTTTCCAAATTTGTGACAAACAGTATTTATTAGTTATTTAAGTTATTGAAAGTTAAAAAACTAATTATATATATTATTTTTTATCTAAGTGGTAACTACTTACAATTCTCATATAAATTAGTTTTATGATTAGTTTGAGTTTATGTATGTCTGGTTTAACTGTATTGGATTTTTTTGTTTTGCTTTTAACCAATTACACTTAGAACAAACATAAATTTTAAATCTGCCAATAAGAGGGAAGCAGAGGGTAGAGTGAAAATCCTTTTCCAAAGAAGAAGAAGAAGTGTAATGGTTTGCATCTATTGTATGCTCTCCTTTGTTAAAAACAACCATGAAAATTTTTTAGGTAACTTGCACAAGGTGAGGTGGTGAGTGCTACAAATTCAGTCAACCAGAACGCAAGTATCTCAGCCAATATTTTCATTGGATGGAGTGGTTGGGTAAGACCTGTAGACTGAAAATAAGACACATATTGTATAGATTTAATTGCAAGTAAATCTATTGCTGTATTTTTTGGTTTAAGTATAACAATTATTAATTGACCGACATCTAATTGTCTTAGAGTTTTTAAACATTTAAACACATTGTAACAGGATATCAAATCTTACAGGATACAGCACTTGAAAGCTGTAAAAATTCTATGGAAAGTTTTGAGCTAAAATCATTGTTCATTCAAGCGTTTAAGAGAAATTCCTGTGAAATGTTGAATAAGGTTAAGAACATTGCTTATAAACCAGTCACAGAGAGTGTTGGGGACATTCTAGCCACAACCTGGTGCAGTAAACATGTTATTCATGTAGAATAAACATTTGTACTGTTTTCTTGTGTTATTTAAAGTATTTTTTTAACTATGTTATTTTTTTATTAATTTTTATTTAAATCCTAAGAAGTTGAATCTTATTTTCTACACTTATAAAGTATATTCTTTTCAGATTGAGTCTTGTGTAAATTTTTGACTACACTCAAAATATTTTCTAAAGTATGGTGTTCGTTTTATACTTGTAAGTGTTTGCATCAAAATTCTTTTGAATCAACATAAGTTTTTTACTTAAAAAGTAGAATACAAAAAGTTATATAACTAACAAAGTATCTACAAAGAAAAAAAAACATTTGCAAAAACTTAATTTATTGACATTTAATGTAAAACTCATGTTGGTTAAGAAACAAAAGTCATAAAAAGTAGCTTTAAGTTCAGAAAAATTACCAAATTAGCCTGAAATTTGCTAAAAAATTAGAATAAGCTTGGGTCAACTAGCTAGAACTTTTTAAAAAGGTCAAATTAGACCAAATGTGTAGAAAGACTGTTTTCATTTTTCAAGCCTATCTTTCCCTAATTTATTTCATGACCTAACTAAGTAAAATTCAAATCTATGGAAATATTTATTTATACAAAGAAACAAGTTGATGATTTACAAACAACTAAATATATGATTTTTGTAAACCTTGTGGAGTACGTAAGTGTAAAGTAAGTTAAAGTTAAAATAGAAAAATTACTCTACTGATAAAAGGGTATGGAATTACTCTACTGATCTAGCTTTTTGATTAACGTTTTCTTTTTATCATCTTCACTAACATATATAAATGATTAAACAAGTATTTTTAATGTTAAACATAATTTAATAAGTTTTTGTAATTTAGTTTCTAGTTTAAAAGTAGGTTTAAAAATTTACAAGTCTACGAAAACTAATATATCTATACGGATAAAATGACAAAACAAAATAACTCAAAATTAAGTTTAATGACTAACTTATATAGGAAATTATTGTAAACTAATTAAAATGAATGTGTTTGTTAAAGTTAATCAATACTTTTATAAGGTTGTTTTTTATAATACCAGAAATTTATGAAAAAAAAGTTGGCTTTACATAAAACTGTGACTTAATAAATAACTAATATTTAAATATTCAAATATTACTTAATAAATTTTTGTTTTGATTTGTTTTTTTTACGCTTAAGTAATTTTGTAAAAAATGTAAGACATCCTGTGAAAATGATAAAATGAATTATACAAAATTTGAGTTTTAGTTAGTATATAAAAAGTAGTTTTGTAACTTTAAAAGAACACTTAGGTAATTTTTGTGCTTCTAAGCTACACAGTTAATACTAAAACTTAATAGAGTTTACAAATTAAAGTCAGTTTATTCCAAAAAAAAAACACAATTTTACTAATAAAAACCATGTTAGTGATGTGTTTTAATCATTCATACTTCCTTGTTAATGCTAAACCTAGTTATGAGGTTTAAAACAAAAGTTTAAAAAATGAAAAGAAGTCCTACTTTAAATAATTCTATTTAACAAATTTACTATGCATTTTAATTTGCAAGTTTATGCACTTTTTTAAGACTTATCATAATCTTTTAATTAGTTATCAGTTTTTTTATGAATGTGAAAATAAAAACAAAAGGTATCACGAAAACAAAAAAATCAAAATAATACTAGTTACTCAAATACTATTTACCTGAAATCAGTTTTAGACTAGCTAACTGTTTATCAAATGTTGTAAATTGTTTATACAACTTAATGGTTTAATGTTTTGTTTTTAGTAAGGGTCTTATTACCAAGTATGTGTATTTTATAGTGACTATTATTACTGAAAAGTTTACAGAGTACAACACACACTGAAATGTTTTAGTAGATGATAAATTTTACAAAAAAAAAAACTTTACAAACTAAAACAAAAATATTTTTTTTAATCAATAAAGATTACAGAAATAAATGTTACTAAAAGCACAAGTATAAGTTTAAAAGGAAAGAAAATAGTAATCTAAAGTTTTTGTTTGAAATTTAGTTAAATTTTTATTGTAAAATATATTATTACTTTTAAATGTAAAGTAAGGCCTACATAAAATTTGAAAACAAAATTTTTAATAAGATTGTTTGTAGGGTTGACACAAATCCTGGAATCTTAGAAATCCTTTATTTTAGAAATTTGACGAAATACCTTGAAAAAATGTATTATGAGAAATTAAAAATGATTATGAGAAATTTTGTAAGAAACCTGGAATTTTACAGAAGAATTACTAAAAATCCTAGTAAAAAAACTGGAATTTTAAACAATTTTTACATGTTAAGTAGAAAAACTTTGATTTTACACAAAAAGTATATAACAAAGATAAAAAAATTTGTCGTCATGAATTTTATTTTCAAAAAACATTTTTTAAATGATTTACAGTATCTTTTCAATGTCGTAATACCTTTTAAAAGATATTTTTACCTTAATCAAATTTTATCCCAATTTAGACCTTTAAACGGGTAAATTGAAAGAATTGGACTAAATTTAAAAATTTTGTAAAACGTTTTCCAAAAAAAAATTGACAACCCTGTCTATTTGAAAAAGTTTGACAAAAAACATCAAAAGATTTTAGTTATATAAAAAAGACTTATAAACTTTTTAAGTTTTTTTATTTAAAACAGTGCTTCTAAAATTCACTTTTATAATCTAGCTCTTGTCAAAAAAATACCCTCTTTATAAAAAACCTGAGTTAACTATGCTGCAGCTTTTTTAAACTTTATTAAAAGTCCGATATTGTTGAGTGAAATGTTCTTAACAATATTTTAAATCTTTTTAAGCACACTAATTTGAAAAAAATTGTATAAGCATCCCAATATTAAAATTGCCATTATCTTTTGCTCTTCTAACAGCAACCTTTTTTTAGCATCTCACTGTACCACCACATGTCCTGGAATAGAAAGTTTATGAAGATCATAAATCATTTTAAGTTAATTATTGCCTTCATCCTATTTCCCTTATCACCCATTTTTATACCAACCCCTCTCATTTTAGCCCTCAACTAGTTTTTAGTAATCGAGCCCTAGACTTAATATTCTAACCAATTTTTAAAGCGTTGTTATTTACTCGGTTATTATTAAAACAAAATTCAAAAAGGGTTGCAATATTATAAGCATTTACCTAGACTGGTTTAAAACTTCAGTGGACTAACATTATAGATAGCAATTTCATATTAAATAAGCTTTGCTAGTTTTTAGTCTATTTTAATTGAATAAAAAAAATACATAGATTAATGTATTGTAACTAATATACAGTATATTACTTAAAATTCAACTTTTTAGATTTATCAATTTTATTTAAAATTAATTGAAACTATAATTATTTAACTTTATCAGGTACAACTAATTCACCAACTAAACTTTGAAACAATGTTTTTTCGCGAGTTTTAAACAAAAGTTGATACACATTTACTTTAAAAATGTTATTGTTAATTAAAAACTTAGATTAGTCAGTATTATACATATCACGTAAGAAAAATTCTTAAGACAGTTTTTTTTTTGTAAATGTTGAAATTATCAATAAAATTTGTAAATTAGCTTTTTTTTTGTTATTATATCTAAGAATCATGATCTTACCTAGAATAGTATGTTGTTCGTGGCTGTATTTCCCCAAAATCTTTTAAAATTCTCTGATAAGTAATATTGAGAAAACAGATTATTTCGAGAAAAATCATAAAATATAGTTTGTTGTGTGGATTTTACAAACAAACAAATGAACATTTTGAAATCATCCTTAAAAACTTCAAATTAAAATAATTTTACCACCTCATTTTATTGTATTATTACAATTTTATAAAAATAAAACAGTTTAATATTTTTGTTTTCATAATGCATAAACCTACTTTAAACTTTAACTTAAACTTTTTCAAAGCTCAACATAAATACTGAATTATTGAGTGTTGCTACAACCTAAGTAGAAAATAGTTTTTGAAGTGTATTTGATAGATTAGTTTTGATAAAAATGGGATTTATTAATACATATACAGAATGTTGATGGAAATATTAATTCTTACAAAGAACAAGTTGATGTTTTACAAACACTTGAAAATGTTATTCTTGTAAGCCTTGTAATGTACGTAAATGTAAAGTAAGAAAAGTTAAAAGAGGAAAATATGATTTAGAAAAGGTATGAAGTTATACTACTGATCTAGCTTTTTAAATAAAAATTTTATTTTTTGTCAAATGGACTGACATCTTTATGAATAAAAAGATAAAACAAAGTATTTTAAAATTAGTTTGAATAACTAACTTATAAAGGAAATCTCTGTAAATTAATGAAATTTACTGTGTATTTTTGAAGGTAATAAATTATTTCATAAAATTTATTTTTTTTTATTCCGGAAATTTATGAAATGAATAATGTTTTTATTTTAAATTTATTGTTAATTCTGTTACTGCGACTTAATAAATAACTAATCTTTGAAAAGTTATTTTTTAAGACCTTTACAATAAAATTTCGAAAATTTTTGTAATTTGTTTTATAACTTTAACTTGATTTTAGTGAAGTTATCTGTGTACATGGGCATTATTACCTAACTAAAATTTTTCTTTACATAAAAAGATAACCTTAATATTCTTGGCTGACTGATTCTATTTTAAAATATAAAAGAGGGCGTAGTTTCATGTTAAAGAACCTGGCCTGTTATGTACAAATGGCTTTGACATCTTGCCTATTAACTAAATAAGTTATAGAGCATTAATAATGTATTAAGATCTCTTGACTCATAGTATAATTGAATTCATTACAGTTTGAGACGCTAAAACAATTAATGTACAAATATTAATGTTGCTTTAGATTTTGAACATACCCCACAGTTTAATTAGCTCGAACTGGGTCTTGTTAAAAAATCAAGATCTATCCGGTTTATGAAAAACGACAATTATTAATAAATGTTTTTAAGTGTAAGAACGAAGTTAAATTAAATTAAATTAAGCTCACACAACAAAATCAATATAATGATGATGTCCTAATGCTTTAGAAAAAATTTATAAATGCTTATTATTGTCTATTATAACTTCTTACTACCAATTATGAATTGATATATATGTATATATAGATATATATACAAAGTATTATAGATCCTTGGTTATTCATTTGTACCTGAAGACGTGACTTAGTAGTATATCTTAGTTGTACCAATTGAACGTAGCTTAACACCTATTTGGTAAACTTTAGAATGTTCGAATAAAAGTACTTACTTTTGTATGAAAAATTATCTCAGATGTATAAAGTTCAAAAAAAATAACTATGAGTTAGATTAATCAAATATATGTTTTGATAAAACTTAGTTTCTTTAGTTTAACATAATCTGAAATTTTTTTTTTCCTATATTTCAAAATGCTTCAATTCTACTTTATTCTTCAAAGACATGTAATAAACTTTATTTTAACATTTTTATACAAACTAAGCAACAAAATGGGCATAAAACGAAAACACGAAACGTCAGTCTCCAGTGATACGGAAATAAAGCAGAAAAGAATTGTAAAACGTCACTGCTATAATTTGATTAATGGTTGTAAGGTTGTCATTTGCGATACGCGGTTTAAAAAGTCGAGTACTGGCGAAAGTTTCTTTGAAAAATACAAAATAACAATTTATATTGCATCAGGAGGAAATGGAGTTGTCTGCAAAGGTTTGTTTTATAATTAGTTTTTATTGAGTGTAAACTAAACAAAAAGTGCTTTATAAATACAAAAAGTTTTTTAAATACAGTTCAAACGTTTTATCTTTAAAGCTAAATATGTAAAACTTACATAACTATATATTTTTTTATATTTATTATTTTAAACAAAAAACTATTTTTACAGGTATAAACATTAAAACTAATAAAGTAGTTGCAATCAAGTACAACAAATTTTACGCATCAAAAAATAAACTACCAAATGAAATAAAAGCCCACAAAAAAGCTTTAAATGCCGTGAAAGGTACAAAATATGAAAATGGTTAGTACAAATGTATAAAAAAAATTAAATTCTTAGAGTTACCTTTTTGTGCAATTAAGTAGCAAAGAATGTAAACATTTAAATATGTATCTTTTGAACATAAATAGTTATAGCAATGATTACTATTTTAATATTATTTTTTATATAAGTAAGAAAGACATTTTATATCTAACTAAAATAAATTAAAACCATTTACATTCGTACTATACTGAACTTTAAAGAAACGTTAATAGTTTTAATTTGGTTGTATACAACTTTTATATTTTTATATCTTTGTTTTAGTCTACATTAAAAAAGAACGTTTTTTATTTAAGAAAACTAGTTATTATAAAACGTAGAATTTTTTTTAGTAACAATCAAGCTTGAAGACTGGTACTTATTCGATAAGTATTATTTGCTTGTTTTAGAATACTTAGAAAATTATGAAAGTCTAGGAGAATATGTAGACTACAAAAGCCTTATCGAAGAAAATTGTGCAAAGAAATTGTTTTTAAAGGTAATTTTGTTTTTATTTGTGCTTAATTTTTATTATTTAATGTGTAAACTTTATTTATTAAGTTATTAAAATAGCTAAAATGTGCTTAAATACAATACATATGTTATGTATTGTTTATTTTTTTAACTATTGAAATTAAATTTTTAGATAATTGAGACTGTTAATGTTCTAAACAAAAACGGAATATATCACTTCGATATTAAACCAAACAACATGCTAATTGGATTCAATAATGGAAAACCGAGTATTAAGTTAATAGACTTCGGACTTTCTAACTGTAAAATTCATAAAGTAAGTTCTTGAACCTAGTTTTTTATAAAACTATATAAAAAACTTTATTTATATATCTTTACTTAAAACCTATCTTAGTGTTGTTAAATATGCATACATGAATAAAATACATTCTTTTAAGTGATTACGTTCGTTTGATAATATTTATTTTTATACACTTGTAATAAAATATTAGCAAACTACTTTTAACGTATCAATAAAAACTTAGGTGAAAAAACTATGAAAAATACCAATTGGAACTTATGGTTACAGATCACCAGGCGTAATAAGGAAGAAATGTTTCTATTTTGCTGATATTTGGGCAACTGTGCTCACTCTTTACTACATGGTGACAGGGTGGCATTTGTTTGATAATGACAAAAAAATTGACAACCTTAACAAGTTTATAGCAGTTACACCCTTCGAAGATTTTGTGTTGAATGTGTTGAAAACAATTCGTATGAAATCTGAGAAAAATGAGCACAGCTTGGAAATTTCACACAAATGGTTAAACGATATTTTGTGTGACGAACAAGTTTTAAAATTTCAAATTATTATGTAAACATTCTTATTTTTTACCGCTTCTAAAAACAAATAAAATAAAAGTGTTTGACACATTTCAAATTCTAGTTTACTTAAATTCTAGTTCAAATCTATTAATTTTAACTTTACAAAATAACATAAACCATAAGGTAATATCCATAAAAAAAAGCTTTAAAATGTAACGAATTGTATCTTTATAGTTTTGAAACGTACTGGATATAGACATCAAACAACTTTCTTGTATTAAGTTTTAACTCAAAAAAAAATTAAAATTTTAATTGTTTCTAGTAAAATGCATTTAGGTTTATAAACAATTATAATTTTCAAACGATGATAGTTGTGTACTAATTAAACAAAACCATTAAGTAACGGCTTATATATAAGATTTCTTAAGGACTGAAAAATTAAAATAAGTCTGTATTATTCAAATATTGGATTGTTATAGACAAATTAAAAATAAATGTTAAACTTTTAAAGGTTAGGCATTCTAGATCTGCTGTTGTGTAGAAAAAAGTCTTAGTTAAAGTATAATATTTTCAAACTATAAAGAAATATCTATTTTTTTTCGTTAATCTTGATCAGGGTTTCCCAAACTTTTTTTCAAATGTCCCCCTTTAAAGAAATACAATAGGGTTGATCATGCGAATTCGATCATCAGATCACAAGCTTCGGTAGACTGAGACCGGTTTCGTCCTTATTAGGACTCATCAGTCAGTCATAACCGAAAAACCCAAAAAGGTTTTATTCTTATAATATATTCTTATATATTCTAAAGCCTTTCTATTGAAGTAATCACTGATTTACCACTGTTGTGTAAGGAAAGTCAACTTAAGCTGTTTTGCACAATTTGTTTTAAAGCTATAAAACAATTTGCTTGCTAAATTCTATATTTGGTGAGGTTTACGTTGTTTATAAGTAATCCATAGTCCATACTTGTGAAGTTGAATAAACACTTTCTAGCTTATTGGTTTTATACAGTTTGTCAAATGATAGAGACGGCAACTACTGATAAAACTAACTGATAAAAATTTTAACCAAAAAAAATTTTGGAAAGTAAAAGCTAAAATAAAGTTTTAGAATCGTAATATAGATTTAATACTGGAATTAGTTACATAGTTGTACAGTTATATTGTGGTTAAAATAAAACTAAAAACTATATTTTAGTACTGTTTTACTACAATAACGAAGTTTGCGTGTTACATTTAAAACCCGGTCTTTTAAGTACAAATGGCTGTCACACCTTCCCTATCAACTAGATAAGTTGCATAGCCCTACTATAGTTTATCAAGAAATCTATAAAGGTTATTTGCCTCTTAGTACCCTTAGTGAAATAAAATTTAATACAATTTCAAACGCTTAAACAATTAGTGTACAAATAATGTAATTGCTTTATTTTTAAACATACCCCACGTTTGATTTACCTCGACTCAGATCTTAGTAAAGCATCCTGGACCTATCTGGTTTACGAACAATAAAAATTATTAATAAATGTTTATAAGTGTGAGCTCAAAATTGAATTAAATTGAATTAAGCTTATGCAACAAAAAAAAACGAAAATTTAAAAACACAACAACTAAAAAAAGTTCAATAACAATACTCGTTTCTTTGCAATTATTTAAAATTGTCCTACTTTAAAACTTTTTAATAGTGATTTGTAATAAAGTTATTAAATTCTTTTTGTTGTTGCGGTTTTTAACTTTAGCTTGTGTTTATTGTATACGCTTGATCCAATTAATTTTCAACATTGTCCAAACACTAAAAAGTATTTATAAATACTATTATTGTTTATCATTACTAAATTCGTACAATTAAAAATGCAAAAATAAACACTATATGCATATACGGGTAGGTGTCAAATTTGCACGAGGGGATATTGCACGAAGACACTTTTGCAAGATGAACTAATGAACCACAATAAATGCTAATCTTAGGAGTTAAACTTTTTTTTAATGCTTATTAAAAATAAAACAAAATAATAAATAATAGTAAAACAAAATAATAACGAAAGAAAAAACGGATATAACTAAATGAAATGTTAGAAAATGCTTTTGAATATAACAATAAGTTTTTTTTTAATTCAGTGAAAACTTTTTTGCTTAGAGACTTAACAAAGAATAAATTTGGAATAAATTTAATGTATTTGGAAAATTTAATACAAATAAAATCGTACTAAGAATAAACGTTTTGATAATTTTTCCTAGTTTTTGTTTTTGTTTCACTCAATGGTTAATGCAATTGATCTTTATTCATTTAAAACAAGTCTTTTTAAGTATAGTACAATTCTTAAGTATGTGAATTATTCTGTCCACTCTATAATGTTAATAAACATAAACCTAATTCTTTTTATTATACAACAGCTTTTGAGCTGTTTTTTTAGAGAAGCTAAGGGTGGGCAATGTTCAGACCGCCAAGAAAAGTCCAAGGCTTACAACATGTTTTTAGCTTGCAAGTATCTTGCGCAAATTAAAAAATCAGTTCATTTTCTAAATAACACATGCTTTGAAGCATGCTATTATTTTTATTTTAGTGTATAGTAGTGCCTATCAAATGCTTGTTTTAAAAAAAATTTCTACTAAAGACTAATTATAAATTTTATAGCAGAGTAATAAGAAAATCTTAAGACACTAAAAGTCTTACCTAATTACAACTAATTAGTAGTCTAACTTGTGCCAATTTAAATTTTTATAATTCATGTTTAAAATATCAAGCTTTCTGTTTTGTGCAGAATTCAAACTATAATTGATATTTTGTTTATCTAATGGTAGTTTTTATGGATTGTTTCATACTTTTTTATCTTTGTTTTATAGTCCCTTGGTAAAGTATTCAAAGCTTTCAAGTTTTTAAATAATATTTTTTTTAATTTTTAATATATATTTCTAAAATATATAACTCAAACAAATATTTTTTATTAAAATATATGAAAGTTTAATAAAAGTTTATAAAAAAAGTTATCTAAAGTGTCTAAGTAAGTATTGAAGATTTTAGTTTAAAAACAAATTTTAGTATTTCAAATCAAAAATGTTCTGGAAATGTAACATTATTATAACAGGTGGTTTTTTTTTAATTGCTTTCAATAATAGCTATGAGTAACAGCTTAGGATGCAAGACTGATTTAGGATAAAAGGAAGACTATAAAAATTAAGTATATAGAGTTACTAAATAGTCTGAAATCCTGGAATTAGACACTTTAGGTAAAAAATAAAACTGGAAAAAACTGTAATTTTTAGCAAAATACTTATAGACTAAAAATGTTTCAAGTTAAAAGTATTTTAATTAAGATTAACCACAAAAATATATCATAGACCTTTTTTTTAGATACATTATTATTTTTTTATTAAATGCATCCAAAAAAGCACAACAGTATCTTCTTAATATGTTTATTCTTTTTAACATGTATTTTACCTTAAACTTAATATTTTTAACCTACTAATAAACTTGTACTTTCATAAATCAATAAGAATCTCTTAGCTAACTTGATATTGCTTAAATTGCATTACATTTAAATTAGCATTACAGTATCTTTTATTTAGACATTTTTATACAAAAAAGAAGAGAAATAAAAAACTCGAGTAAAACATGGAAGAAAACCAAGTTTTTTGAAGTAATTTTAAACAAACCAGTTGTTACCCTGCCAAATTTTAAGTTTGGTATTTGACAAAAAAATAAAAAAACAGTTTACTTTAAAAACTTATTGCACGACATGCATAGTTTTATCAATTACAATGTTTTATAATTGTATATATATGGATACTTTTTACAAAAATAAAACTTAACATAATTTTCTTACAGATTTAATTAAAATTTGTGAAAATGACAAACAAAAGTACAGAAAAGAAAAAGAAAGCAAAACAGTTGACAAAGGCTTCGGGAAATTCCGAGCATAAAAGAGCAAGAAGATTATCAAAAAAGGAAGCAAAACGTGTAAAAGAAAGACGAAAAATAGGTTGTGATAAAGAAAGCATGGAATACACAAACTCTTACAATTCTTATGAAGATGTTAATTCACCACAGCCCTTTGTTTGGGATAAGAAACTCCTAAAAAAAGGGCTGCAAGACTTGTCAAGTCGGGAAAAGAACAACATTGTAAAAGGAAAACAGAAAGGCAAAAAAATAGAACTAGAAAAAATTAAAAGGCGAAAAATGCAAGAAGAAAAAGAACAAGAGGCGTGCGAAGAAGATAGGCTAGTTGAGCGAGAAGCTGAAAATTCTCAGAAGTGGGAGTCTCAAGAACGCGCGTTCCTCTTGGAGCAAGCGAAGCTGAGGAGCAAGATAAGGATCAAGAACGGGAGAGCGAAGCCAATCGATCTGCTCGTCAGGTACGTGCTGACCACTGAAGATGGTGCAGAATACCTTACTGACCTCTGCGAGCCGTGCACTTACTTGTACGGCTTGACTGAAGAGGATCTTAAAAACTTGCTTGCAGACATCCAGAATTATGAAGAACTGGAACAAGGAAAGAATGAAGAGTTTTGGAAAGATATGACAGTCATCGCTAAATATGAACTAGAAAACCTGAGTGGGTCAAGCGGCTGGAGATACGGAATTAACGAAAAAGCAAAGCCGTTTTTAAAAAACCTGTTTAATGGAAAGACGTTCGAGGAAATGGCAAAAATGAGAAGGGTCATTGAGATGAAACTGAATCAGTCTTCGGATGTAAGCTACTGGGAGTACGTGCTTAAGACGACGGGCTACTTCGCGGCAAAAGCCTGGAGAAGGGAAAATCATCACGAACATCTCAAAACGAAGCTGGACACACTGAAGCACCATTACATGTTGGAAAGCAACGAGAAAGATATCGACGAGCACGGTACCAGCAAAATGCCGTATCCGACAAAGGTTCCCTTCTTGAGCAAACCTCAAAGTTCCGAACTATCTTTGTCCATCAGTGACGTCAAGCAAAACAATCATGACGCCATCAGCAGTGAACAAGCTTGCAAGCAAGTTTTTGAAGAGCTCGGCTACGAGCTGGTGCTTTTGAAGTAATTGTCACCGGGTGTCGTTGTTGTCGGAGAAAAGAACGACAAGCACATGATAGGAGACAAACGAAAGCTGTTGAACAAAACCGGATTGACAGAGGTCAGCAGCCAAGTCGTACTTATGGCTGATAAATACAGGCCTAGGAAGCCGAGGTTTTTCAACAAGGTGCACACGGGATTTGAGTGGAACAGATACAACCGAACACACTACGATGTTGACAACCCCCCGCCAAAAACGGTGCAGGGTTACAAATTTAACATACTTTATCCTGACCTGATCGACCCGACTGAAACTCCTCAGTATCATATCACCGACGACCCGACGAACCCGGATATTTCCATACTGAGATTCAGTGCTGGTGCTCCTTACGAAGACATCGCTTTCAAGATAGCTAAAAAGGAGTGGGACCGCAAGCACGGGTTTAAATGCCAATTCATCAATACAACCTTACAGCTGTGGTTTAACTTTAAAAGATACCGTTACAGAAGGTAAATTTTCAACATTGTGTTAGTACTTTTGTTAAACGGAATTGTAGCTTTTTGTTTTGAAGTTTAAAAAGTTTTTAGAACTGTTTTTATTCAAATACATCGTTTAAAAGCTTTGGAAAAATCAAAAAACGTACTATTTAGTGTTTAAATAAGTATTTTATTTCTTATTTTGTTTACTGTATGTCAATTTATGTACTTTTTTGTGATATTTTTACAAGTTATTTCTGTCTAGTTTAGAAATTTTGTGCTTGATTAAAGTATAGTAAACTTTACGTCATCTTAAATTTATTTAGCTATTTATTTAGCAATGAGAACTTTAAACTTCTTTTTTAATTGTCTTTTTTTTTAAATACATACATTATACTTGCAAAATATTTGTTCTATGAAAAACATTGATAAAGTGTTTTAATCTCTTTTGGTTTTTATTTATTTGAATCTTGAACATTTTTTATATTTAAGTAGTCAAATTAGTTGTATTTGTTTTATGATTGAACTAATTTTACTAATAAAATTTAACTTAAAAAATTCACCAAATAGAATTTATCATAAGTAGAAAGTAGTTAAGTATTAAGCTTTAACCAAAGTCATTTTATTAGATCAACTACTCAAAAATCGTACTATGTTTAAATTTTCATCTTAAAGTGAAACTATGTAAAGAAGATACTGCTTTTATCTACTTGTTCAAAAACTTTTTTTTTGCTTAAGTATTGGTATAGTAGTTCTTTTAATAATGAATTTAAGAAACAAAAAATAAAAGAAGCTATTCTGCTTTTTAAAAAATCAAAGCGTCTTAAATAAATTAATAGTTCGGAAAAAAATGTCAAAATAATTTTGAAACATTTTGTAGCGTATCTGCGACTATACATACTTTAAGCTATTAGAAATGAGACTTAATTTAAAAGAATTAAAATTATAAGTGGCGTGAAATAATTAATTACTCATCAGCTACTTTTAGATATATATAGTGAAATCTATATACACAGTTAGTAAGAGACAGTTATTTAATTTATAGCATACCATAGTTAGTTCAAAAAATGTAACTTTCAAAAATACATATAAAATAGCATATATAACAATACCTGAATCTCTTGCAAAATTATTATCTGTAAAAGTTTAATAGTGACTACAATTCTATGTTTTTTAATTTGTATCTGTTTTAGTACTTGTAAATAAATATTATCTATTGATTAAATTTGATGAACTTATTATTTTACTGAGATTAGTTATTTTTGTTAGATATAGTAAATGATATATTAAAATATGCAAAGATTATAAGATCTTTAGTTTACCGGTAAATACTATATTATGAAGTTTTTGTGAGTTTAAAAAGTAAAGTTATTCATTAGAATTTTAAACACATGTAAGCTAATTTTGGTTTAGTTTAAAAGTTACTTACAATATTATTATGATTTAAGTAAGGTTTTACATGGTGTAACAAAACACTTTAGAACCAAGCTATAGAACCACAACAGCTTATAAACAAAAATTATATGTTTTAGAAATACAATGAAAATAAAAGCAACTGGAATATGTTAATAAGTATTTAGAAAATCAAACAAAAGTGTAGATTTAACTAAAATAAATAATTAAATCTATGCTTTTATTATTATTAATGGGTACTTCTGTTAACTTTGAAAATTGCATTTACTATGGAAAAATTACCGAATTTTTGACTTTTAGTATCTATATCCTGTGATAACACTTACAATTTTTTTTTCTTCTTTTGTGGTTGTTGTATTAAATTTTCTTATTTTAAAGCGGGTTGTAAAGTGTTTTAAATGTTTTCATAACGTGCTTTCAGTATTTAAAAAACAAACAGTTTTTTTATTAAAGACAAACAGTTTTTTTATTAAAAACAACCATTTTTTTATTTTTAGGAGTTAATATTCATTTCAATGCGTATATATTTGCGTTTGTCTTTCAAATACGCGTTAGTTGCTTAGTTGGTGAATTAGTACGAACAAGTTACGATTAAATTCAACGTTTATTTCTAGTTTTGAGAATCAAGAAAACGTCTACATCGCGGCGTTGATGCTAGTATTTATATAACTTTACGATTGTTAATACTTTTAATAGATTTTATTTTTGTCGTGATTTAATAGTTTCTTTCTTCAGAATTAAGAATTATTATTGAAAATAAAGTAAATTGCATTTATTCGAAATGTGTTATATTCATAACTTAGGAATAAGTTTATAACTATATTAAACTAGGTTGAAAGTAAAGAAAGTAAAATATCCTAATTGGTAAAACTTAATATAGACGGAAATCTTATTTATAGCATTATATTTAACAACATTGTGCTTAAACAGATTAACATGCTATGTGTATTTCATTTAAATTATAATATAAATTATGATTTACTAAAACTTTATTGTTTTTTTTACTACCAAATGAGTAGAAGTGTGTTAGCTATAATCGAACTAGACACAAACTTTACATAGTTATATAATCAATACCTCTAAAGTTTGGAATTATAATCGATATTATAGAAAACTAATTAGACATAGTAGTTTTTCTAAACTGAATAAATATCTTAATTTAATAACTTTAGCTAGGTAATATAAATAGCAAACTACACACAACTCAATGTAAACCGGCTGAATGTAACTGGCCTATATGGAATCAAAAAAAAAGTTAGAGCTTAGTGAAATAGTTTATAAAAGTTAACAATTTTGGTTTCTAATACCTATTTTATTTACAACTAATTACATTTTTTCAACAGTTTTCAAGCCGAGGATTTTGAAGAGAGATTGCATTATTTTGGCAGTAGCCTCGCACAAGCACAGCCTGTTCATGTGAATCTTGGTCTCGCCAGTCTTCTCATTCTTCTGTATGCAGTAGCAGGTGCTGTAAAACTCTGTGAACGTCTTGCTGAGGTCGTACAAGTACTCGCACAGCACATGCGGCTTTAGGTTGCTGCACACAGTGTTGAGAACAGTAGGGAACATCAGAATGCTCTTTGCCAGCTCCTCCTCTTTGGGATGACTGATCTCAACGCCTCCCTTCTTCAACGAATCTGCAGCGTACTCGTTAAGGCTTTCTTGGCTGACTCCCGCGTTTCTAGCAATGGAGCAAATCCTGGTGTATGCGTAGAGCAAGTAGGCCGCAGTGTTGCCTTTGTCTTCCAACATTCTGTCAAAGGAAAAGACGTAGTCATTGGTCCTGTCGTGCGACAAGTCAGCGTATTTGATGCATCCGTAAGCAACTGACTTCTTCACTTCTTCCAACTCTTCTACAGTCAGCTCCTCTGTTCTGCCGTTCTCCTTTAACTTTTCCTCGCATCTCTTCAGCCCTTCGTCGAGTAAATCAACCAGGCGAACTGTGGTACCTGGACAAAATAATTAAGTTTTGATAAACAAATGTTACAACTTTACAACTTAAAGGAATAAAATTAAAGGTAAACTTTCATCTTTTAAATGAGATTATTTATTAACAATATCATAAAAACATCAATATCTTAATAAAAACATCTGATGGATTAAATATATCGTTATTCAGACAATTAGATTAATTCTCACCTGATCGCGTTTTGAACTTCTTTCTATCTTCACCAAGCACCACACCAAATCCAATATGCTCCACTCTGGTATTCTTGCTATCGTAAACACCAGCTTTCTCTGCAGCCGCAAACACTAGATCAAAGTGGCTCGCCTGTCCGCTGTCCACCACATACAAAATAAATTCTGCCTTCTCATCGTTTGCTCTTTGGCTAAGTGCTGCCAAGTCACTTGTGTCATAAGTGAAGCCTCCGTCTGATTTCTGAATGGTCATTGGGTAAGACTGGCCTTCAATGAAGACAAGCTTTCTGTCATCTTCCACTTTAACCATTCCTTTTTCTTCATAAAACTTAACAATTCCAGGCATGAGGTCCTGGTAAAAGCTCTCTCCTCTTTCTTTGAGATCTTTAGAAATGTTCAGCCTGTCATACACAGCTTTGAACTGCTTGCTGGACTCCTTGCAAATCAGCTGCCAGGCTTTTGTCACATCTGGCTCGCGGCTCTGCAGTTTCACCACATACTGGTAAGCTCTCTTTTTGAACTCAGCATCGTCGTCAAACCTCTTCTTTGACTGCTTGTAAAATGTTTGCAAGTCTTGAATTGGGGGACTAACTTCCTTGTAGTTGGGAAACATGTCAATCAGATGAGCAATGAGCATTCCAAATTGAGTTCCCCAGTCACCAAGGTGATTGAGTCTCAGCACATCGTGGCCAATAAACTCAAACAAGTTTCCAATACAGTCTCCAATAATGGTAGAGCGCAAATGACCTACATGCATTTCCTTGGCAATGTTGGGTGAAGAGTAATCTATTACAACCCTTCCTTTGTGTCCGCATTTTTCAACTTCCACACCATGAACAAGCAAGTTTGCAATAGACATCTTTAGAAACTCTGGCTCGATAAAGATGTTTATGAATCCGGGTCCAGCAACCGAAGTTGACTTGATCAAAGCATTTTGAGGCAGACAGTTCACCACATTCTGGGCAACTTCTCTAGGCCCAACTTTAGTGCCTTTCTTTTTCAACATTCCAGAGATTTGCATGGCATTGCTGCATTGAAAGTCAGAAGCTTGTTTGATGCTTGGCATAACTGACATTTTGCAATCAACATCTGGGTAAGCGGCATTTACAGCCTGCTGGAACAATTGAGATAACTTTAAAACAATATCCATCAATTTTTTAGAAGAGGTTTGTTCTTTTTGAATGACAGTTTTCAAATGCATGGCTTGGTATTCTAGCTTCTTATTGTCTGCTTCCAGTTTTTTTATCTCGTCTGTTTTGCTGAGTTTATCAATCTCACTAGTTTGCATTTCCTTTATTTGCTGCGTCAGGTTTTTTACCTCTTGTTCTTGAGAAATGACTTGGTCACTTACATCTTTCAATTTTATAGCATCCATTGAACTTATTTTTAAATTTACTTATAAACTATCTGTCCAATTATTATACATGTTAAATTTTACACTAATATTGTACAATAATTATATACTATATAAAGTGCCAAAGTTTTTTTGTAAAATTTTCCAATTTTTCTAAATTACTCCCACGTTTCAGAAGTATAATTGTTTTTTGTTTATTTTTACTCTAAAAACAAATTTAAGGTAAAAAATTGTCTATGGTACTATAAAATTTTGTAAAGATACTGTAATGCTACTTTATATGTATTTTATAAAAACGATTTTTTTAAATTGTACCCAAAAATTCGTTTACTATGATAGATTTTATTCTTATTGTTCAAAACTCCTGCCTTTATATAATTTTTGTTTTTAATTCAAGTTTTTTATTTGCACAAACTGTCATATTCCGGTTAAAAAACTTTCCATCTGTATATAAAACAAATTTTAATTCGTAGTTTATTCACTGAGCTAAATAAGTAAGTTCATTTAAAACGGTACGTATCTAAAGTTTGTGGCTTTTAAAGTAATTAAAGTTCTAACGTTAATCTTTTTCAAAGAAAAAAAGTTTCTTGAAATCATGAAGTGTATTTAGCTATTAATAATTAATAGATTTATTTTAAAATTCTAGAGATTAGATAACAAAAACTTGCAGCCTGTACATTTGTATTAATAGGATTTTTTTAATTACCAGATTTTACAAGTTGTTAGTTATAAAAACTAGCTTTATACTTTTTTAATGAAGTTAATGTAAGTTTTAAAAAGAAAAATTGCCCTTTTGCGCTTAATGTAAGCAAAGGAACATATTTAGACAAAACTATTCACCTTAGCCGAAAAAAAATCTGAAGGAATAATTTTAAAAAGTATGAAGAATTGTTTGTATATCAGGAAAAAAGAACATCAGAACTGGCTTGCAGTATATTAAAAGCAAAAGAAAATGATAGAAACTGAAGGTTTTAGCTTTTAACAAAGGTGAAAATTAGCAAAACTTACAAACTTAAGCTAAAGGAAAACAAGAAAACCTGAAAACTATGTTGTTCATAAAGATTTTTTTGACTATTCAAGTTAGTAATTATTCCAATTTAGACAGGTAAATGGTATCATTTACTAAATCTCCTAAAAAACGGAAGCATAAAAATGTAGTAAAAAAAGTATTGTTTCATTATGATAACAGGTTAGTTACAGCTGTAAAAAGAATTAAATTAACTTCTGTGGTGTAACTAATAAAAAGTTATGTCTGTTTTCATATACACTTTTCGGTTTTTATTTTATTTACGTTATTTTAAGTCATGTTATAGAATTCAAATCAATTTTGTCAATATAACTAAAGCAGTTTATTCTGCTATAATACAAACAATGTCTGATCTAAAAAAAATTTGGACAGTTTAAGTTCTAAAGTATATTTAGGAAAATCTAACTCCTCTCTACAGGGTTACAACTGGTTGTTATGAAATTTCTTAGTGGTTTTCTGAATTTCTTTCAGGTATTGTAAGTATATGTTTTTTTGGTCTATTTTTAGCTTAAGTTATGTTTAAGGTAAAAAAAACTGTGTAAAGTTGTATTAAAATATTAAAAGATACCGTGAAGCTACTTTAAGTGTGTTAATAAAAAAAAAAACAAAGACAATGTTTAATTTACCTATTTGATAGATTTGTGTGTCGAATCCAAATTATACTACTTAATATAACAAAATTGTTCAAAAATCAGGTATTTCCAGGTTATTTAGTGACTTTTGTTCAATATTCCTTTATTTTCAAAATTTATGAAATTCTATAATATAACTTTATCCATTTATTTCGTTTAAATTCTAAAATTTAAGGTTTTGTGGCAACCTTGTTTCTATAAGAAGCCGCTGTTAACACCTTCAGACAAAAGTCCTTATTTAGTCAACTTATTATAAACCAATAGAACTGAAACACATTCATGCAACTAAGTAAATAACAGTTAAAAAATATATTATGACGTAGTAATTCAAAATTGTGTATAAAATATCATTTGTAGAGTCTAGAAGATTTTTTACATTATAATGATACTTTTGTATGTATAAGTAAATCCAAATCGAATATAAATACATAAAAAAACACTTTTCCGATATTAACCTTGAACTAAAAACTATCTTAGTAAGGAACTGTTTGATGTAAGTTATTGTTTAAAAATAGATACTGATATTATGAAATAAAGCATAAAACTTTTCCAGAAAAACACTTAAAATAATTATAAAAACTTATATTAATAAGAAACTGTATCTTACAAACTTCTAATCTTAAAAAAATAGTACTATAACAACTTTTTTGAAACAAAACCTAAGTTAAAAAAAAACTAGGTAAAAAATTAAATAATTTTTTTTTACTACAAATAATTTTTTCTAAAATATTGTTTTTAAAGTAAACATTTTATCAAATAAACAAAAGATTAAAAGCTTTGATAAAACAAAAACTATTTCTAGTAAAACTATCTTAATAAAAAAATGGTAGTTGTAAAATTATTTGTTTTATATTATATAATTTTAAATTACAAATAAAAGCACTATCTAGTTTAAAATTAGTTTTATGATATACAATGTCACCACCTTTTGAGGAAAAAACAGCTTGAATGATCAAAAACTAAGCTGAGTTACTTCATGCCCGCCTGAGTTTATAAGAATTATAGAAAAAATGCTATCATGCTAAAATAGAGGGTTGACAAATGATTTTGGAAAATTTTCTCCTGGTTTCAAAATTTACTCCAGATTTTTAAAAGTACAAAGTTTTGGCTTTATTTTTAGTTTAAAGTTAAGTTTAAGGTAAGAAACTGTGTTTAATAGCATTAAAACATTGGAAAAATACTGTAAAGCTACTATAGACGTGTTTTTATATAAAAAATTTGACAATGAATTTTTTTTTAATCTATATGATAGATTTTATTGTCATATTGAAATTTTAATAATAAACATGTTAAAGTTGTTAAAAATTCCAGGTTTTTTCAGTTTTTTTTTTCAAAATTTCTCAAATTCCAGATTTTTCTAGGTTTCCAGATTTTTTGGCATCCCTGTAATCAATACTTAAGAGACCATTTTTGTTTTCAACCAGTTTATAAATTAAACAAGGAATTATTTGAAATAATGAAATATATTACAGAGTTGCCACTCTTTGAGTCAAAACAAAATGCCTAGAGTGACCTTAAACTTCTCTAAGTAACCCGAGTTTTTTTAAATTCTAGATTCAACATTAAAATTTAAAATCAATTTATGTTGAATAAAAAAATTTATGAATAATTTTATGTATCCATGAAAACTTACTTATTATATAATAAAAAATACTTTGAACTTTTTTGACATTTTAATTGACTACCTTTGAGGATTGCCAAACTTTTTTTAGAAATGTCTTTCAGGTTTTCAAAAGTACACGTATTTCTAATTAAAAGCTAAGTTTAAGGTTTATAACTGTACAAAATAGTATAACACATTGAAAATATACTGTAAAGCTACTTAAACGTGTTTTTTACAAATTTTTTTTTGATGATAACAAATTTTTTTATCTATATGGCAGTTTTTTGTGTTAAAAAATTTACTATATGTAAAAATTGTTTGAAACTCCAGATTTTATAGTGATTTTTGTTTAAAACTCTAGGTTTTTTTTAAATTTCCTCAAACACAAGGTTTTTTCAAGGATTTCAAGATTTTTGACAACCCTACTTTAAACTTACCACATAAAGTAATCTCACTTGCATAGATAAACTCCATGCATGATAAATAGAAATTTTAGATTTAGAACAAAACTACAATTAAATGTGAGAATGTGAAAAACTAGCAGCAAGGCTAAAAAATTTTAAATATGCATTTTAAAGTCAATGAAAATCATGTTCTTGAACAAAATTAGGAGTATAAAATAACTAAATATTGAATCTGCATCAGCATTACTTGTTATAGATCTAGAAATAAATATGCTTTGAGATTTTTTCAAAGTCTTAAAACTATCCTGATATTTTTATAAAAAACCAAAAGTGCAATTAGTCATCCTTAGTTTTTAAAACTTAGTTATCTTGAGTTGCCCTGAGATTTTCTAAAATTTCAAAATATTCCCAGTGTGTGGAAAGCCTGATACTAAGGAAAAAAAAAAATTTTTTATAAAAAGGTTGGATATAGGCATAAAAAAAATATATAACAAAATTGTTTTATAATACTTAATATGCTAATCAAAAATGATAAGTATAAACAATGGTTTCTTCACTAAACTCATTTTAACATACAATAAACATCTTAACATATCATTTATATTAAATTTCATTAAAACAAATTATTTAGAACTTTAAATTATAGTTAATTTCAATTAAATATTTCATCATATCAGTTTAACATCCTAAGCTATTATTCCAAGCTCTGTTAGCTACGACTGATTTTATAAAATGGTATTTGCTAAAATGCGTAATAAAATATTTATTCTGATAATTTATTCTAATAATGTTTCTTATAATTAAGTTTAAATTAGTAAATAATTAAAATCACTTAATACAGAGTGAATGTTTTTAGTAAATTTCTTCCAGGTTTTCACAAGTACAAGTTTTGGGTCTAGCTTTTATATAACATTAAGTTTAAGGTAAATATTAGTCTTAATTATAAAAACAAATTTTTAAAAAAGTTCAGGTATTTTAATGTACTGTTTTATAAATAAAAAATTAATACTAACAATTAAATATATCTATATAATAGATATTTTAGATAAAATAAAAGTTTCATTACTTTTAAGGTAAAAATTGTTTAAATCCAGGTTCTTTAGTGATAATTGTTCAAAATTCAATACTTTTTTATTAATTTCTCCAGTTATTTTAGCATAAGTTGTCAAATTTAAGTTTTTATCAGATTTTTTGGCAAACCTTGTAACATTTCATAACACTTTTGAACTTATGAGTTATCAAAATATTTTTCTTCTCTTTAGTTTATTTTTTAGGTAGTTTTTAAAGAAATAGATTAACTAATGATTCAGTATTATTATCATAAACAAAAAAAATTTTTATTTGGAAGGATAATCAAAGTTATTGAAAAAAAACATAAAAATTTAACAGAATTTGAAAATATCTAATAGTTTCTGAATTTCGCAGTAGGTTTAAAATTTTTGAGGTTTATCAAATGCTGTATGTTAATGTCAATTCTGTAATAATCTATAATACAAAAGGATATTATTTAATTTTTACCAAACTGGCAAGGTAAAAAAATCAACAGGATATATGAAAAGTATAATAATGGCATATACGACATTTTTATATTCTAACTTCAGCCTCTAGTTCTTAATATTTAATAACAATGCAATATCAGAACAACTTATTATGAGCATTAAATTATACCTTTATTATAAACACGTTTATATCCTAATCAACTCATAATCAAGGGCCTCTTTATCTGAAAGGAAAATAAAAGCTTTCAAAATAGTCATTAAAATTTAACAGAAATTTTAACATACCTAATAGTTTTTAAATTTTGCAGTCAGTTTGAAGCTTTTGAAGATTTTATCAAATGTTGTATGCTAAATGCCATTCTTAAAATTGTTCTATAACCATGTGACCAATTGATAATTATGGCTTTTAGCCAGTTTTGGACTTTTAAAAACAATTTTATATACCAGGGCCATAAGAACAATTTTTTAACATTAATAAATTAAATTTTAAACATATTTCACAAACTATATACTTGAAATAAAAGGCTAATACTGTTTGAAGCAAAGAATTTTATTGAATTACACCAAACTAGCCTAATACAATATAAGTTAATTATAAAAATTTGAAAAAAAAGTGGTAAAATTCAAATTAAAAACTATTATTCAAAGTTTAATACTTAAGAAATTTGTAGAAACAACACGGAACTAATATTTAGAATAAAAGCTTACTTTATAAGAAAATTGAATTTGAAATCAATATAAACTAGCTTTAGGTTTAAAAAAATAAAAAGCTGTTTTGATTTTATACACATTAAGATCTTTAAGTTTACTAAAAGACAGCAAGGAAGTCTGAGTCAGTTTGGGTTTAATAAAAATATTCAAAGTTTTCAAGTAATATAACAAAAACTTACATTCAACTTATATCTGACTTATAAATTAAAAAGAAAATTATTAACTAAAATTTATCTAACTAGCAAGGTTAAAATTTCAACAGGTAAATTTAAAAGTATAAGTAATAGGACAAATGAAGTTTTTATAAATTAATCTCAGACTCTAGTCAGGGTTGCAAAATATTTTTAGCAAATTTTCTTAGGTTTTCAATTTTTTCTCCATGTTTTTAGAAGTACACATTTTTTGGTCTATTTTCAGTTTAAAGTTGAGTTTAAGGTAAAAATTTGTGTTAATTAGCAAATAAACATTTAAGGCATTCTAAAAAGTTGTTTTAGATGTCTTTAGAGTAAAAAAAGTTTTTGATGATCACAAAAAAGTTAATGTATATGGTAGATTTTTCGTGTCAAATCAAAATGTTTCTACTTAACATGTAAAAATTGTTTAAAATTTCAAGTTTTCCAGTTTAATTTTTCTCAAATTCCAGGTTTTTTAGCCTATATTGTCAATTTCCAGGTTTTCTAGGGTTATTTCAAGTTTCCAAGTTTGTAGCAACCCTATCTAGTTCTTAATACTTAATAATCATGCAATACTTATCAGAAAAAAATATTTAGAGCATTAAATTATACCTGAAGTATGAACACATTTCTACCCCAATCAATTCATAATAAAAAGGACTCTTTATTTCAAAGGAAAATAAAAGCTTTCAAAAAAGTCATTTAAATTTAACAGAGATTTTAACACACCTAATAGTTTTTAAATTTTGCAGTCAGTTTGAAGCTTTTGAAATTTCATCAAATGTTGTATGCAAAATGCCATTCTTAAAAGTGTACTGTAATCATGTGACCAACTGACAATTATGGCTTTTAGCCTGTTATGGACTTTTAAAAACAATTTTATATACTAGGGCCATAAAATAATTTTTGAATACTAATTAATTAAATTTTAAACATAGTTCATATACTATATACTTGAAATAAAAGGCTAATACTGTTTGAAGCAAATAATTTTATTGAGTTACACCAAACTAGTCTAATACAAAATAATTTAATGACAAAAATTTGAAACAAAGTGGTAAAATTAAAAATTAAAACTATTTTTTAAAGTTGAATACTTAAGAAAATGATAGAAACAACACGGGATTAATATTTAAAATAAAAACATACTTCATAAGAAAATTGAATTTGAAATAAATATAAACTAGCTTTAGGTTTTAGAATAAAGAAAACTGTTTTGATTTTTTACACATTAAGAACTTTAAGTTTACTGAAAGACAGCAAGGAAGCCTGAGTAAGTTTGAGTTTAATAAAAACATTCAAAGTTTTCAAAAAATAAAACAAAAACTCACATTCAACTCATATCACACTTATAAATTACAATAAAAAATATTATTTCAAATTTATCAAACTAGCAAGGTGAAAATTTCAACAGGTAAACTAAAAAGTATAAGTAATGGGGCAAATGAAGTTTTTATAAGTTTAACCTCAGACTCTAGTCAGGGTTGCCAAATATTTTTAGCAAATTTTCTTAGGTTTTCAAATTTTTCTCCAGGTTTTTAGAAGTAAACATTTTTGGGTCTGTTTTTAGTTTAAAGTTAAGTTTAAGGTAAAAATTTGTGTTAAATAGTAAAATTACATTTAACATATATTGAAAATTATTTTAGATGTGTTTTTCAATGAAAAAAGTTTTTAATGATCACAAAAAAGTTTATCTATATGGTAGATATTTTGTGTCAAATAAAAATGTTTCTGATTAACATGTAAAAATTGTTTAAAATTCCAGGTTTTTCAGTTTTATTTTTCTCAAATTCCATGTTTTTCAGCCTAAATTGTCAAATTCAAGGTTTTCAAAGGTTATTCCAGGTTTCCAAGGTTTTAGCAACCCTGTCTAGTTCTTAATAATAAATAACAATGCAATACTGATCAGAAAAACTTATTTAGAACATTAAATTATACCTTAAGTATGAACACAATTCTACCCCAATCAATTAATAATCAAAAGGACTCTTTATCTGAAAAGAAAATAAAAGCTTTAAAAAAAAGTCATTAAAATTTAACTGAGATTTTAACATACCTGATAGTTTTTAAATTTTGCAGTCAATTTGAAGCTTTTGAAGATTTTATCAAATGTTGTATGCTAAATGCCATTTTAAAAACTGTTAAATAATCAAGTGACCAAATGACAATTATGGCTTTTAGCCCGTTTTGGACTTTTAAAAACAATTTTATATACCAGGGCCATAAAAACAATATTTTAACATTAATAAATTAAATTTTAAACACAGTTAATAAACTATATACTTGAAATATAAGGCTAATACTGTTTGAAGCAAAGAATTTTATTGAATTACACCAAACTAGCCTTATACAAAATAAGTTAATGATAAAACTTTGATAAAAAGTGGTAAGATTAAAAATAAAAACTATTATTTAAAGTTGAATACTTAAGAAAATGATAGAAACAACACACGACTAAAATTTAGAATAAAAAAATACTTCATATGAAAATTGAATTTGCAATCAATATAAACTAGCTTTAAGTTTTAGAAAAAAAGAAAACTGTTTTGATTTTTTACACATTAAGATCTTTAAGTTTACTAAAAGATAGCAAGGAAGCCTGAGTAAGTTTGAGTTTAATAAAAACATTCAAAGTTTTCAAAAAATAAAACAAAAACTCACATTCAACTCCTATCCCACTTATAAATTACAAACAAAAATATTATTTAAAATTTATCAAACTAGCAAGGTGAAAATTTCAACAGGTAAATTAAAAAGTATAAGTAATTGGGCAAATGAAGTTTTTATAAATTTAACCTAAGACTCTAGTCAGGGTTGCCAAATATTTTTATCAAATTTTCTTTAGATTTTAAAATTTATCCAGGATTTTAGAAGAACACATTTTTGGGTCTATTTATAGTTTAAAATTAGTTAAAAACTTGTGTTATGTAAATTTAAAAATTTAAAATTTAAATTTAAAACATCAAACATATAATGAAAAACCATTTTAGATGTGTTTTTTAATAAAAAAAGTTTTTATGGTTACAAAAAAAATTATCTATCTGGTAGATTTTTTGTGTCAAATTAAAATTTTTCTACTTAACATGTAAAAATTGTTTATAATTCCAGGTTTTACAGTTAAATTTTTCTCAAATTCTAGGTTTTTCAGCCTAAATTCACAAATTCCAGGTTTTCTAAGGTTATTTCAGGTTTTTAAGTTTTTAGCAACCCTGTCTTGTTCTTAATATTTAATAACAATGCAATACTTATCAGAAAAACTTATTTAAAACATTAAATTATATCTTAAGTATGAACACATTTCTACCCCAATCAATTAATAATCAAACGGACTCTTTATCTAAGGGAAAATAAAAGCTTTAAAAAAAGTCATTAACATTTAACAGAGATTTAACATACCTGATAGTTTTTAAATTTTCAGTCATATTGAAGCTTTTGAAGTTTCATCAAATGTTGTATGCTAAATGCCATTCTTAAAATTGTTCTATAATCATGTGACTAACTGACAATTATGGCTTTTAGCCAGTTTTGGACTTTTAAAAACAATTTTATATACCAGGGCCATAAAAACAATTTTTTTACTAATAAATTAAATTTTAAACATATTTCGAAAACTATATACTTGAAATAAAAGGCTAATACTGTTTGAAGCAAAGACTTTTATTCAGTTACCTAATACAAAAAAAAGATACTGATTAAAAATTATAAAAATGTGTCAAAAGTAAAATAAAAAACTATTATTTAAAGTTGAATACTTAAGAAAATGATAGAAACAACACGGAACTAATATTTAGAATAAAAACCGACTTCATATGAAAATTGAATTTGGGATCGATAAAAACTAGCTTCAAGTTTTAGAAAACAAAAAGCTGTTTTGATTTTTTACGTATTAAGATCTTTAAGTTTACTAAAAGACAGAAAGGAAGCCTTAGTCAGTTGGAGTTTAATAAGTTATCAAGCAATAAAACAAAAACTCACATTCAACTCATATTCCACTTAGAATTTACTAATAAAAATATTTTCTAAAATTTAGCAAACTAGCAAGGTAAAAATTTCAACAGGTAAATCAAAAAGTATAAGTAATGGGACAAATGAAGTTTTTATAAATTTTAACTCAGACTCTAGTTAGGGTTGCCAAATATTTTTAGTAAATTTTCCTTTGGTTTTCAAACTTTTCTCCAGGTTTTTAGAAAAACACATTTTGAGTCTTTTTTTAGTTTAAAGTTAAGATTAAGGTAAAAATTTGTGTTAAAAAGTATAAAAACATCAAACATATACTGAAAAATTAATTTAGACGTGTTTTATAATAAAAAAGTTTTTAATGATCACGAAAAAGTTTATATGGTAGATTTTTGTGTCAAATCAAAATGTTTCTACTTAACACGTAAAAATTGTTTAAAATTCCAGGTTTTCCAGTTTTATCTTGTCAAATTCCAGGTTTTTCAGCCTGAATTGTCAAATTTCAGGTATTCTAAGGTTATTTCAGGTTTCCAAGTTTTTAGCAACCCTGTCCAGTTCTTAGTATTAAATAACAATGTAATAATTATCACAATAACGGCTTGCCACTCGGTCAGGAAAAGTCAGGAAATCAGGAAAAGTCAGGAAATCAAGAAAAGTCAGGAAAAATTTAAAAAATTGAAAAAAGTCAGGAAAAGTCAGGAAATTTGATAACATTTTTAAAAAAAGTCAAATTTGTCAGTTTAAATTTACAAAATTCCTTGTTTTGAAAAGTCTTCAAATTGTAAAAATTAATTAAAAGTCCTTTAAAGTCAGAAAAAAATTCCAAAAATTTCCTAGAAGTTTACATAAATATTTAATTTTATTTTAATGCCTTCACCTAGTATAAACTAGTAAAATATCCTTTATAAAACTGAAAAATTTTCTATTGACATATTGAACAATGCCCTACTTGAACAAGCAGATTTTGTAAGCTTTTTAGTATTGATGATCTGTAGCAAGGACACTTCCATAGTGAAACTGTGATATATACACAAAAGTTTATCTAGCATAATTTTAGTATCAAATTGTTTTTGTTTGAATAATGTGTTCTTTATAACTAAGCAGTTAGTTTAGTATTTTATGTAACAAGTTAATGTGTATACTTTACCTCTTTATAATTTTTTCAAAGTTGTTTAAATTTATAAAATAAGTTATAAATGAGGTATGTGCCAAGATTAAGTTTAATTTTTTTATGTCTTTTTTTTACAGTTACTTAAGTATATTCTTTTTTAATTGATTTTTAATTTAAGGATTTTATATTAAATAGTTTGGGTAGTATTTTACTAAACTAAGTGAACAATTTATATAAGTAAAACTGATTTAGAAAAGTCAGGAAAATTTTGGTAAAAAGTCAGGAAAAAGTCAGGAAAAGTCAGGAAATTTTTCTCAGCTTGATCAGTGGCAACCATGCAATAACTTATTTAGAACATTAAATTATACCTAAAAATAAGTAAAAACACATTTTATCCTAATCAAGTGTCATAATCAAAAGGAGTCGCTAGCTGTAAGGAAAAAAAAATTGAAAAAAGTCATTAAAATTTAAGTTCATAGGGGGCAGGTAAAACACTTTTTTCGCAATTTTATTCTTTTTATATAGTCTTGACTAAGCTACAAGATGCTTTTTATAGATTTTAAAAATTCAAAATATATTTTAAGATATAGCCGATCAAAAAAATGTTTTTTTCAATTTTTTTTTATACAAATAATTTTTTTTAAATTTTGTTCTAACAGAATTTTCTAAATATTGCAAGGAACATTTACTAAATATTTGAGGTAGTTATCTCAAAGAACGTAGGAGAATATACATTTTTAATTAAAAGTCTTTTTTAGCTGTTTTAATTTGGGCCTCCTACAAGGAACCTATCGTTGTGTCCGACTTTAACCAGCTACATCTTGAAAGTTATTTTGAAGTTTTAAAGTCTGTAAATAGCATCTTTTGGCTTAGTAAATATTTTTTAAATAAGATCAAAATGTGAAAAAAGTCTTGACCGCCCTATGCCCTTAAACAAGTTTTTATAAGTTGTAACAAACAACTTTATCTATGAATTAGAACAGGGGTTGGCAGGAAGTTGGTGCTCACATGCCAAATTTCAAGTTTTCAAAATCTTCGGGGGCCACAGTTTTAGTTTTAGTGATATTTGACTAATCTTTTGGTTTTAGTTTTGGTTACACTAGAGACAGTTTTACTTATGTTCACTAAATTATTTTAAATGACTTTTAGCTACACATAGAATGCATATCTAGAACTTACATTGCTTATATACTTTAGTCTTACTAAAATATGTACTTCCTTAAACACTTAATAAGTTAAAATTTATAACTTATTTTCATTATTTTACTTACAATCTAACTCTCTATAAAAACCGAACTTGAAAATAACTTGCGAGTCACTTTTAAAAATCTTTTATAAAATGAACCACCTTTTCATATTTCAAAATATGTTAACTTTTGAAAACTTTTTGGCACACTTTAGAAAATTCTGTAATTAGTTAATTAAATAAAATTAATACTTATTTATACTTTAAATAAGCTTAATCAAATTTATAACATAATTAATGCTCGAACACTTTAGTAAAATACCTTATTAATGTTCAATTACTCTACAACATGGTTGCCACTTTAAAAGCGTAATTTGTCTGAATTATATAAAAAGTATACAAAAAAAGTTAAAAAAGCTAAAAGCTTTCTGTTAATCAAGCTTAAAAACATAACTAAAAAATCATTATTATAAAAGAGCACAATATGTAAATAGACAAAAATAATTACAATTATTAAACTACACTACAGTCATAACAACTATTCTGAGAGTTTAAAGATTTATTCAAAGTGTTTAAAATAAAAGTTTCAGATACACCTGAGTTTTTTCAAAAAATTCTTAACAGCTTTAACCTAGTCTGAGTTTTTAAAATTTCAAACTATCCTGTTTGTTTAGCAATAATGTTTAAAACAAAGTTAACAAAATAAAGAAACATCGAAGTTTATTACGGTGAACTAATTTATAGCTAGAAAATTATTAAAATTTAGCTTGAATGGACAATAAAAATTTTAAAAATTTTAAGTTATTAACGAATTAGAAAATCCTACTTTTTATTGAGCGTTATAGTAATTTTTATCTGCAAAAAAAATATTGCATTTAAAAAGAGCAAATGTGAATAATAAGACAAGCTAAAAAAACTTTAATATGTTAGTTTAGAGTAATTGTGAGAAACAAAAGTAAAACCGCTTAAATCAGTTTCAACAACGCACATGATTTTTTTAAGTAACTACAGACTGATCAGAAAAAAAAATGTTAAAGCAAGTTAAAAAGTAGCTAAAGAAATTACTTAAAAAGGATACCGTTTAGATTTAAAAAATTATTTCGAAAATTTGTGTTGGCTTTAGTAAAACATTTCAGTGAAAGGTAAAATAACTGTCTTAAATAATATAAAAACATTTAAAAGATACTGTTAATCTACTTTAAATGTGCTTTTTTATAAAAAACATTTTTACGGTAGATTTTTTGCGTCAAATCGAAATTTCATTACTTTACATGTAAAAATCGTTCAAAATTCCAAGTTTTATCGATATTTCTCACATTCAAGGCTTTTCTGATTTTATAATTATAAATTGTCAAATTCCAAGTTATTCCGGGATTTTTTGACAACACTAATTGTTCACAATTATATGTATAAAATTAATATGGATAATAGTTTAAAATATATCAGCTACAAGCCTAAAAATTTAAAATATATTTTAGTTTAAACCAACACTGTGCATTAAACAAAACACAGATCATTAATTTATTTTACCACTCTTTAAAGCAAAACACTCGGTCCGAGTGACCAAACCTATCCTAATATTTTAGCACACAAAAAGCAATTTAAGCCGAGAATTTAAAAATGACTTAGTTGATCTGAGATTTGTAGTCTTCAAATAGTGAAAGTCTTAGTAAGTGGCAATTGTTATTTGATCGAACTTGAACTATTATGATTAAAAATGTACAAACTTAATAAATTATTTTTTCTCAATTTAGAGTTTGTATAAAATAGGTAGTTCCAACTGTTTACAGTAGTATGCAACGCATAAAAATTAACTAATTTTGCCAAAAAAAAAGAATTAGAAATCCAAAAGTATACCTAACAAAAACTTTATTAATTTATGTCATATATATTGTTTTAAATGTGTCTGTACACACTTAGATATTACGTGTAGAAACAATAATCTTAAAAAATTATACATTAACTAAATTTTATCTTGTTAAGTATTATATAGAAAGTGGTTTAAAATATAAGCATCTTTGTTCATTAGTGTGCATAGGAGTTAGTTTAAAATGCAAAGAAAACTTTTAAAAAATTAAAGGAGTCAAACCAAAATAAATTAACCTTATTTCTTCTTCTTTTCATTATTTATATTATGTTATTCGAAATGTTTTTGTATAAACTACAATATAACAATTAGTAAAAAAAATCTGTAATAGAAAGTTAGGTATAAATAACGCGGAAAAAAAAAACAAAACTGTACAAAAATGAAATTTTAGTTAAATACTGTGCATTACTTTTGTACAAAACAGAAAACACTTGAGTTCAATTTATTTACTAAATAGGTATTGTATAACTATCTTAATAATTCAAAGCACTTTTCACACTCTTTTTTCAGAAAATAGTTTGTTGTTGTAAGAAGAAAGTTATTATGAAATAAATAAAAAAACTTGGTGGAATGCTACCTGTCTTTTTCACATTTTTAAGCTAAACCTGCATTTAACCAGTTAATGTTTGCTTTTTAGTAGAAAACATCACCTCAAGATAACAGAAAAAAGTCATTTAAAAGACCTGGAGGTTGATATTATTTCAGTAGTTTAAAATTGTTTATAATTACTGAATAAAGATCTATAAACCATAATCAATTATATAGTCAATTATCTATTACAATAGTTTTTATTAAAATAAACAAAAACAAGTCTTGATCAACCTGATGTAAAATTAATGAAGAATTAAAATCCACTTTATTTAGATCTTGACATCATAGGAAGTTTTAACTTTGTCTTTATTTTAGTAACTGATTATTATTCCCTTTTGCATACAGTCAATTATTTTGTTATATAGTAACATCAATTTCTAACTTTTAAGTTAACTTTGAATCTTATGAGGCCATCATATTTGCACATAAATTGGCTGGTGAGTAAATTTAATACCTACCAAAGCTAAGTAGAGTTAAGAAAATAATTCGTGAAATTCTTAAAGATGTCTAGAAGTTAATTATTAAAAGGTAGATAATACTGGGCAGAAATTTCTTCTTACTTTAACAATTAACTCATAAGGGTGTATACGTTCAAAAGTAACATTCGAAATGTAAACAAAACCACACCTACCATTCTAAAAAATTGTGATTCCCAACTAAAAGAGCTGTTGATTACTTATAAATAAAATATATAATCAAGTATATTGAAGGTAAAAAACAAAGTATAAAATAAAGATGTAAAGATATAAGTTGAAATCATCTGCTCCCAATCTAATTATTTGTTGATTCTCCAACTAGACATTTTGCGGATTGTTTCTCTAGTAACTATACTCTAGTTTTTTAACTAAGTTAATTTCATATTGATTAAAGAGTTTTTTCCCTAAGCTTGTTTTAATATAAGATAATATATAAACGTTTGTACTTGTACATTAGCCTCTAAATAAACATGTTTTTGTTTATCTTGATTTATTATTACTTTGCATTTGTAATCATCTACTAAAGAAGTTGGTAGTTTAAAATATATTTCAGATAAAACAAGGATAATATTATTAAAAAAACAGTTCGGAAAACCAAAACGAAGTAGTCATACTTATAAAGTAAAAGTTTTGCTATAACTTATATATGAAGAGATATCAAATGTAGTGGCTGTCAAAAATTTACAAACAGAAAAAAGCTTTTGTTCTATGACGTATGAATAAAATTAGTTGCTTTAAATTTAAGCGCCAATTTCAACATTAAAAACAAAATGAACTTTTTCAAATTTAAAATTTTTTTCATAAGCTGATGAAAATTTTATTAGCTGCTTTGATCTGAAACTATTCTGTCGAATCTTTATTTATACTTAAGTTTATTAACAAGTAAGTCGTGATTTTTTCTCGTACAATAAACTTTAAATAATTTTTTTAAATGTCTCAGTTCTGTTAATAATGATTTACTTTTATGCAACTGCTCATGCTGTATTTAATTTATTTTAAATTTACTGCAAAATTTAAAGTTTCAAAGTAGTTTATATTTATAAAAGTAAAATAATTTTTGTAAGCTTTTACTTATTTTTACTGTAATTGAAGTGAAATAATTTCACTCAAGTATGAACTTAGCAGTTACTTTAAGACGATATGTTTTATCATTGTTGGTTTTGTGTTCAATGCTGGAGCCAAGCATCGAAACCTAGATCACTTAAACTGAAAACCACTCGAAAAAAAAAAAAAAAAAAAAATAAACACGACAAGGTTATTTTATATCAAGTTAGAAAACACAAGTTAAAGTTGAAAGATAAACATTTAAACATATTTTACAAAAAAAATATATATTAAAGGGAACATATATATATAATGTTGTTAAAAATATAATTCACTTAAACTATTACAAGTACAATAGAGACAATAGTAAAGTACATAAACAATTTAATATTTGTAATGATCATTTACAAAATTTAGATACCAAAGCCCCAACCACTAATATCTGTTAATAAGGTAAAAAACATATACTTAGAACACTGAAAAAAAATCTAGAAATGTTTGTAACTTACAATACAAACCATATTACAAATTAAACTAGATCCTGTAAATTAAATCAATAACTGAAAGAAAAAAAAACATTAGTTAGTTAAGAAATTAAAATAGCTGAAAAAATTAAAATATTATAATTCATACCAAAAGGGACACGAATAACACATTAGAATATATTTACAATATTTACTTGGTACATTATAATTTACAAATAAACTTTATTTATTTTTATTTAAAAGTATGAGTTAATTTTATTTTTAGAAGTTAAATATTTGATTTATATAGATTAAAATTAAGAATTTTAGTTTTCAAAATTACGTTTAGTACTTTTCTTACTCCCGTCATCTGGTACGGCTAGAACAGTATTTTGTGAAAACAATTTTATGTCGTAGAAAATATTTCATATCTTTTATTTATTTTTTCTAAAAAAAAATGCACTAGCAGAAAAAAAAAACATTTAATTAAAAAACTTGGTTTTTTATTTACAGTTCTATTAACAAAACTGTATAAAAAGTTTCTTAGGATAAAAAAAGTGTTATTATAGTTTACTCTATAAAAAAGTCTTTACAAGTGTATGTTTCAAAACTATAAAATAGAAAGGAACATTTTAAATATTTTGTTATCATAAAGATTAAAAAGTTGTTGATTTTTAATGTTTACAACTTATCTAATAATGATTTAGTAAGGTCTTAGTAAGGTATTTAAAAACAATAACTTAAAGAAACATACGTTTTATTTTTTTAAATATAAATTTAAATATTATATTCGTTGCTTTAAACGTTTACATTTGTGATAAACTTTTGTTTTTTTATATCTTTCTATTAAAATTGTAGGATTACCCGAGAAAGAAAACCTCATTTTTTGTAACCATTTTAATAGTTATTAGTTTCTTTATCTTATTTTTGTTCACTATTTCATTGCAAAAGTGTTAGGTTTGTTTTAGCTCAGTTATTATACTTTAAAGTTATATATATTTAATTTTATGGTATACACTGAAGTTTGTCTACATCGTTTTATTTGTAGTTAATTTTTTTCTTTTAAAATAGTATTTGTTAAACTTAGCGATTTTGAAAAACTTTAAAAATAATTTTATATATAACAAAGCTTAGTGATAATTTTTTAGATTTGAGAGTCTTTTACTACTTGTTGACTTTATGGTACGAATAAACAAATTTAGTTTGAAACGTAAGTCGTAAGCTAAAAGAAAATATGAAACATCTTTAAACCTAGCTTTCCAAACAAGTTTTTAAAATGTAGCTACTATCCAATATTAAAAAATACTGCTTATGATAAGAATTAAGTTAGTTACAGATAATACAAACTTTATGAAACTATTATAAACGTCGATACTTTTTATGTAAAAGTTTTAAATTCAAATCTTCCCTTACTGTTGAATATAATAGCTTTATTACTTATATACTATTTTGGTTAATTATCCAACGACAGACCTAGGCGCTGAATCAACATATACAATATTTTAAGTTAAAAAATATTTTTTTCACTAAAACAAGCATATTTAACTCTTTCAGATAGATAAAATTCAAGTTTTAGGTTTTATAAAACTAAAACTTCCGTTGACCCTCTAGCTGGTTACACTACATATCAGGTGCGTGTTTTGACTGGTTTCTTGAACCCTGTTAAACCAAAGAAAAATTTCCTCGAATCTTTTAACATGATATTTTTGTACTATTATTTGATTTGTTAAGTAAATTTTCTTTAACTTTTATAGTTCACTTAAACTCATGATTATGTCAGTAAAATTAACTAACAACGTACTAATTAAGTGAAAATATAACATTTTCATTAAAACGGTATTAAACTAAAATTTTTTATTTGTTTTAAAGATACTTTAAATTTAATACTAAATTTTAAGCCAAAAACAATTACTTTTTATGATGATATTTCAACTAATGTAGATGAAACTAATTGTAATTGAATAAATAAGGTAGGTAATTTAAATCAATGGTTCAACCAAATGTGATGTAGAATAAAATAAAAATAACTTTTCTTTAAATAATACCTTTCATCGATGAAAGATTTACCGATTTGTTTACTTAAAGTACTACTTTTATTATAATTATATGTGTAAACTGTTTTCACTTACGGTGAAACTTCTAAAAAAGTGTCAAAAATACCACATCTAAAATACAAACTGAGTCGAAAAAAAAAACCAACAATTAAAAATTGAAAAAAAAAACTTGTTTATAGGTTAATATATAAATTAACTTTGAAAAACTACTTGAAAACGTTTAAAATAATAAAGTAAAAAAAAAAGCTAGTTAGAAAGCAAAAGTTAGTTCAAACTAGTGAAGTACAGGACCCGGATTTTTTTTTCAAATTAGAATTCGGCCGGAACCGGATCCGGACTGTTTTTTCAAATTAGAATCCGGCCGGAACCGGATCCGGACTTTTTTTAAAATTAGAGTCCGGCCGGAACCGGATCCGGACTTTTTTTAAAATTAGAATCCGGCCAGATCCGGATATCAGACAAAAATGGCAATATCCGGCCGGACCCGGATAGTGAGTCTGGTACATCACTAGAATAAACTAGCCTGAGTCAGAATGAGGTTTTTAAAAACTGAAAAAAAAAGAACTTTAATCTAATAATAAGTAGAACAGCTAGCCACAAGGTTTACAAATTTAGGTTTTATTTACAAGTAAAAATCTGAAATCAAGTTCTTGAACAAAATACACTAGAAAATTACAAAATATTGAAAACTGGATCAGCTCAAACTCATTCAAAATCTAAAAAAACTAGCCTGAGTTTTTTTAAAAAACTAAACTAGCCTGAGGCAGTATAAGATTTTCTAAAATTCCCAAAAACTCTCAAACTAGCAGGGTTGCCACTGTTTAAGTCAATAAAACTAGCTAGAGTGAGTATAAACAAGTTTGAAACATTTCGTCATATGACTCTCATTGGCTCGTACATTCAACCGTATTAACTCTAAATATTCTCTGAGCTCAACTTTAAACAATAAATAATGCAAGTATTCATTCCAAAGTTTTCAATTTTACAACATATGTAAAGAGTTTCATTTCATTAAATGTTTATTTCATAGTTTAAATGTAAACAAATGTAAATTAGTCACGTGTACAAAATGAGCCAATCACGGTAGATGTTTAATTTAACTGACGAAAATAACTCTTATTAACTTAATCCTGGCTTAAATATTTAAACAATTAAACACCTGTTGAAATATTCACTTTTAAAACAAAACACTACTTACAATAAGCATTCACAAAAACGTTCAAGATATTTTGTTGCTTCAAGCTACCTACCAAACTAACTTACTGTTTACATATAAACTGCCTGTCATGTTCTGATGTTTTGTTGCATCAGTATTAAGTTTGAAACATTTCGTCATATGACTCTCATTGGCTCGTACATTCAACCGTATTAACTCTAAATATTCTCTGAGCTCAACTTTAAAAAATAAATAATGCAAGTATTCATTCCAAAGTTTTCAATTTTACAACATATGTAAAGAGTTTCATTTCATTAAATGTTTATTTCATAGTTTAAATGTAAACAAATGTAAATTAGTCACGTGTACAAAATGAGCCAATCACGGTAGGTGTTTAATTTAACTGACGAAAATAACTCTTATTAATTTACTCAGGGTTTGTTATTGAAAAAATAGTTTTCAGTATGCTCTTTTTTACTAACTAGATCCGGGTCGGGCCGGATCTCTGTTAGGATCCAGCCGGACCCAGATCCGGACTTTTTTTTCAAGTTAGAATCCGGCCGGAACGGGATCCGGACTTTTTTTCAAATTAGAATCCGGCCGGATCCGGATATCAGACAAAAATGGCAATATCCAGCCGGACCCGGACCCGGATAGTGAGTCCGGTACATCACTAGTTCAAACAAAAAAATTGTTGCTTCAAAATATAAATAATTAAACAGTGATAAAAATATATACATGTTTATAAACACATATTTTTATTTATAATACATAACTACAAGGTCACAAGTATAGGCATTGCCATATTTTCCTAGTTTTTTATTTAAGACTAATAAAATTATTTACTTTTAATAAAAAAAATAAAAAATGTGCTACTCCGCCTAAAAAGCCTAACGCCCATGCTACACATACACTAATCAAACTTTAAGTACGTATGCGCACAAAAAGTGCATTAAAACTGATGGTAACATAAAAAGTTAAGCAATTTTTTAAAATTTTTAATGTTCTTAAACAAATAATAACTTCAAAATTTAATTCATTAAGGACTGCAATCCTATCCTCTTCATTTAATTTGAAAGCTGTTGTAAACACATCTAAAATTTATATAGTTTTTTCGTAATTTGAACAAAAAAGTATATTGGGTAAAATCAATAATATAATATTAATGTTTTTAGTGTACTTTGTTAATTTATTTGTGGTAAGGAACTAAAGAATTTTATGTAAATTTTAGAAAATGTTGATTTGAAATAAAAACATTTACTTCAGTGTTATATTAAAAAAAGTTCATTCATTTTTTTAACAAAAAATTAACAGAAAATATTTAAGATTGAATCAAATTCTTTGTAACAACGACTTACAGGTCTCAAATTGTAAACAAAGTTAAGTTTGTTACCAAAGTTACTAAGTATTTCGATATACCAGAATTTACAATAACGTTTACCGTTACTATAGTAGTCAAAAAGTTTATATAGATTAAAACTTTTTGGTAAGACAATTACAAAAAATTTTTAAAACGTCCTAGGTAGAGGTTTTTATCAAATTAATTAGAAAACTAATAAAAAAATGTAAGTTGAGCATGTTTAATTAAAATGTTTATAATAAATGAATTTTTAGGCTTAAACAAGCACAAACGAAAATTTAAAACGACTTTAAAGTTGTTATAAAAAAATTATTTCAATAACAAATAAAATAGTATTCTATGTTTGTTTTATTAATTAATATTTGTTTTTTGTTATATTCGCAAAGTAGATATATAGTTAATTGTTTTATCATGTATTTGTTGATTTTACATTTAAGAATATAACTACAGTTCAGAAATTTGTGTAAAATTTCTAAAGTAATGAAATTTATAAAATCTAAATATGTAGATCGTAGCAAGCCCTGTTGGCCGAGCGGTTGAGGCACAAGGCTTGATAATCATCCTAAACTCACTTGCCTGGATTCAATACCCATCACAACCATGTTTTGTTTCATTAGTTTTAGGTCTGCTCGGCCCAATTTTCAAAATCCGACCCGATCCGGATCTTTTTTTATTTAATATCTGGTAGGAACCAGGTCAAGATTTTATTTTTAAATTGCGATCCGACCGGATCAAGATCCTAAACACTTTATGTTTCATGTATTTTTAATAGAGAAAAAATTTATAAAAGTTAATTATAATAATTCTTTGGTATAAATATTATCTTATAGTATATACTCTAACTTTTAAAGAAGAGTCAATTTTATATTATATAGGGAGGGGTTAGTCAATTTTGTAAAGAAAACTTGACACTAGTTGCTAATAAAAACCAAAGTGTTAATTATAAGTCAGTTGGAATAAACACAAATATTTAAAACATTGGCGGAATAGAGTTCACATAAAACCATTTAATCAATTACTATCAATAATTAAAGTGTTTTACAATAAAAAAAACTTTTATGTTGTATAGCTTAAGCTTTTAAAATGGTATATTTATAATTATATATCTTTAATAAACAATGAGAACTTCAACTAAACAAATGGACTTTAAAAACTACAATACTTACATTATTATTACATTCTTAGATTAGGCTAACATCAATTTAATTTATTTATGTGCTGTTCAGGGACGTAGCTAGCTCAAAAAAGTTACGAATCTACAAAAATTAAAACATCTGAAATGACGCGTGATAACGTCCTAGCGGAAACACAGCAACTTTAACTACTTCTAATGCTATCGAATTTAATCTGAAAACATGCACTTATATTAACAAATCAAAAATAGAATGTTGAAGTACGAGTGATAACTGTATACAAGGCAATTTATTTCGCTCCACACCCCCTATGACTCTTTATGTGTTGCAACTTGTGTAAACCCAGAAAAAAAATATTAAAAGTAAGTACAGTTCTTATCCACTTATCCGGACACTTTGGCCAAAAATTTTCTGTAAACATGATAAGATAACGAAAATTCCGGGTAAGTACAAAAATAAATTTTTTCATATAATGATATAAATTTGAACAATACTTGCCAAAAATGACCTAGAATGTTCATCCTAAATTAAACGGTGTATTTCAGAGGCATTTTCATAGAGTATTTGACCAATTATTGTACTACCCTTCTAACGTTCCTGATGAAATCAGATATAAATAGCGCTGTCCAACTTTTCAAACCAGCCTCTCTCTACTTTTTTGTTTGTTTTTGTGGCTTTAATTAATCCCAGCTCCTCCTTTTCTGCTTTAAACTTTTTAAACTTTTCTTTATTTTTTAAAATTTCGTACTAAGTCGACCTGCTTATACTGAACTGCTTGATTATAAAAGACTATGGGACTTTCTTTTTTAATTGTTTGTCAAACTTCAAGTTTGTTTTTATTGGTTAGTGTAACTCGTTTTTTTTTTTTAGAACTCTTGACAATTTCTAAAACCTGGTAAGTTAAGTGTGTCAAACTTATGTAAATTAAAAAAAAAATATATATAGTCATGCATCTTATCTGAAACAAAAAGTTTGTGAATTAACAACTTTTGTAATGTTGTTTGAATTATAAATTAAACATATAATAACTGTTATACACTTATTTTCTAAAAAATCATAAAATAATTATCTATAAAAAAAATCTTGAAAGTTTAAATAAAAAACTAAAAGTTATGTTTTTATTACATTGCTTTAGAAATTTCAAACTGACTTACTTTACATGCATACAATGTTTTTGATAACTAAACTAATTTTGAACGAAGATATAATGTAATCTTTAGTAGTACTATTACGTCATAATAATGAACAACATTTTAGAATTCATAAGATCACTTAAGGTTTTCTTACAGCATGTAAGCTTAAACATTTGCATCATACAAGATTTTTTTTGAACTTTTTTCTTACCGAAACTGTCCGGATAAAGAAAATAAGCACTGAATAGAAAAATCACAAATTTAATCATTATTTATTTGTATTGTTTTCAAAATCAAACATTTAACGTAATCAACAGTAACAACAAGTTATGCAAAAATTAGTAACATAAAATTGTATATTTTTTGTTTCTGAAGCTACAGCTTCCATTAGAATCAATTTTGCAATTTTACAATGCAGCTTTTGTCAAATCAAAGCTTTAATGCTCTAAATGTTACAATTTGAATGTATTTAGTTTATTTAATTTTTACGACACTAAAAATGCTATAGAGTTCATATACGTTAAAATTATCTCACAGGAGTGCATAACTAATTATAAATGAATACTAAAAGCAGAGTCTTTAGGCTGAATTAAAAGCAAGTTTTTTCACACATAAGTATACGTTTCTGCACATCTGCAGAAACGTACCAAGCTAAGTCCCTGCTACTGTTTATAACATTTTATGTTATATTATACTGTTTAGTTGTTAGCACCAACTTATATGGTTGAATGATTTAACTTTCAATTTCAAAAAGTATCTAATTGAGTGAAAAAAAAAACTTAGATTAAATATAGATAAAACTAGAAATATGCTATCTTATTTAGTTATAACAACATTTTGGAAAATAAAAATTATAAAGTCAAAATAGGTAAAACAGTTGTAAAAATAGTAAAAAAATAAAAGTACTGTTTTCTAATAATAGATAACAATTTAAGTTGGGCAGAACACAAAAAACAGAAATGACAAAAAGTAAAGTACTATAGGCACATGGTCTTTTTTATAAAACAAGATACTTTCTAAATGAAAAAAATTCAAGGTTGCCACACTCAGGGAACTCAAGGAATTCAGGGAAATTTCAAGTCATAGAAAATCTCAGGGAAACTCAGGAAGACTCTGGAAAACTCAAGGAGTTTTGATTTTAATTTTTAACTCAGGGTAGTTTTGGTTTTTTTAATATTTTGTTCCAAAATATTTTTTATTTTAATGTGCAGAAAATTTTAAGCCTTGTGGATAGTTATTCAATATTGTTAGAATTAACATTGTAATTTTTAATATGATGAAATTTTTAAGGATTTTAAAAAAACTCAGGGAAGTTTAAGGTTACTCAGGGAAGTTTCTGGTCATTCAGGGAAGATATTTTGACTCAAAGAGTGGCAACTCTGATTTTTACCTAATTCAAATAAACTTTTTATAAGCCAAATAAGGTATGGTCGGTTATGCTGAGGCAAAATTAATGTAATCATTACAGGGTTGCTACTTTACCTGGAAACCTGGAATTTGAAAATTAAGGCAAACCTGGAGTTTGAGAAATTTTGAAAAACAAAACTGGAAAAACCTGGAACTTTGAACAAAAAACCAGGATTTTTTTAAGTTCGAGTTTTTGTTGATTTTTATAAAATAGATAAAGTAACAATACTTATAACTACTATATAAGTATTTTTATAAGTTATAATACTTTATGACTTATAAATCTGTAGTTTTACCTAACTGTATTACTGTGGAAACAATATTTTTTTAACATTAACTTTTTATTGATACTGTTAGTGAGTGGAAATTTTTATAAAAGAAAAAAAAAACGTTACTTTGTACTTGTAACAAAAATATTACAATTTTTTTACAGAAAAAATTAAGTGAACAGAAAACTCTACAAATCTTTTTAGCAAAAAGTAAAGTAAAGAAAACAATGCACATTTTGTATGTTGTCATTTTTCTACAATAACACAAATGAATATAATATACTTCAAACAAATTAATTAAAAAATATATTTAAACCTTAAAATTCAGTATTCAGATTAGTTACAATCTATGTACACTTTAATGAAAAAACAGTTTCACTTGTTGTTTTATTTAGTTAAGAATTGATTAACATAAAATCATCTAACTGGAGCAAAATATTAAAGTAATGAGCAATTATTTGTTTCAATTCTTGCACTTACTACTAGGACTTAGTGGTTGTTAAAAAATATATGTTTGAACTTGATATTGCAACTTTTAGAATATCAAATATTAGAAATAATAAAGTATTAAACTACTTTTTCAATAATTAATAAAAGATAACACGTTTAAACTAAGAAAAAAAATTAAGTACACTTTCAGCTATTTGTAATAAACCAACATAACGGCTTTTAATAACATCTTAAAATACTTTTACAGGTTCCAATATAATAAAGTAAATTGCAATATTTACAGTAATTTTTAAGTAATTATATCTTTTGAACATATTTTTTTTAAATAAACAATAATTTACTAATAAACATTATCAAAAAAAAAAAATTTTTTTTAACTAGGAAAAAAATTTGAAAAACCGGAAGAAATTTAGAAAACCTGGAAGAACTTTGGAAAACCTGGAAATTTTTTGAAAAAATAACTGGCAACCCTGTTACAAGTAAAACACTCAGGTGCAATTACTACAAAAAATAGTAAGAGAATGAAAGTAATTTGAAAATTAAAAAATACTATTAGATGTTGAAAATTATTTAAACATTAGTTTGGAGTTTTTATATTCAAACTTGTAAATATTTTTTACAAGTAAATTTTAAGTGTTAATTTAAAATTATAAATAAAGTACATAGCAATTCAAAAAGGTCCTGAAAAATATATTTTTTCTACCAAAATTTAAATACAGTAATGGTCATAAATCACTAGCTTACACATGTAGTAAGCTTTGGACAGACCTTCCTATTAGTTTAAAACACCAAATTAATCTTTGAAATTTCCAGGTTGAACTGTAGGGAACTTATTAAATGACCAACTAGTTTAATAGAGTTTACATAAGATGAACATGATTTTTTTCTTTATAAACAATCAATTAGTATACATTTTTCATCTGAGGTATTTATATTTTTTTGAATATATTAATTGGGTTTATAGCATTGGTCCAGCCTAGTTTGTAGAAAGTTGTAATATGTTTTTTTCTTGTTTATATTTTTTTAGTGTATTAACAAAAAAAATATTAAATAGTCTGCATTTTATCTGTGTAAATAAACTTGGTCATCTCTATATATATTTTTCAAAAAAAAAATCAAATTATAAGCTGAAATCACTGATAAAATTTAAAATTAATAAAAGGTTGATTTCTTAGTGATTTTTGTTGTTTTTTAATTTATCTTACAAAGAAAACTGATTTACTATTTTAAGTGTTTTTTGTGCTTGTTCACATTATTATTTTTTTTAAATAGATACTTTTCTATAAAAAAAATATATATTATTTTTCTTTATATTTAGTTTGAGCATATTAATTTTTTTAATACAACTGTATTTTACTTTACTAATCCTTTCAATATTCCAGGTTTATGAACTATTTTATTTGTTTTTAAATGTTAAAGCTTTATTTATTATTTCTTATTTTTGATAAGTTAAAAGAAGTTCATAGTAGAATCGAAGTTCCTAAACATACTTTTTTAAATTTTAAATTTGTTTTTCTATCTATTTTTTTTAATTATATTAGATTTAATAAAGATTAAATTATTTTTTAAAATTGTTGATAAACTTTAAGTATAAAAATATTTTAGATTAAAAATTTACCTTCTAATGCAGAGTTCAATATATATTAAATAAATGTTTAATATAATATACTTTTATACATATATACTTTTTATTTTGAATGTTTTTGCCTAGGAAAAGATTTAATGTTGTAAAGTTTAATAGTTTAATTTTTTGTAGAGTTTTCGTTTTATATGTAGTTTTAATTGTTTTTTTAAGTAAGGAAAAAAGGTTAATATTTCCGAAAAAGAGCTAACTACACACACATACATATTTGATCTAAGCTGTTACAATTTATGTTTTTTTTTATCATTTACAGTATGTGTACTGACACATTATAGTCTCTTTTTACTTTTTTTCTTTATCGCTAAATATGTTGAATTTGCAGTCAATATCTATTAAGCTTGACAAAGAAGTAAATTTTTTAAAACTGCTTTATTTGTAATATTAAGATAATATAATAATATAGTTAGACATATTAAAATAATTACAACTAAAAAATTTGATGGAAATGAATGTTTAATTGTAGGTGTTTTTTAGAAAACATATGAGAGCTAAATATATTGAGTTGTTTCAAAGTTTACATACTATTTTGGTTTTGCTTTTAAAAAGCAATAAAAGGTTATGCTTTTTTTCTGGTAAATTTTAAACATTTATAGCATTTGAGATTACGTTAATTTAAGTTTAATTTGACTGGGTGTAGCATGTTGTTTAGTTTCCATAAAAAATAAATTTAATCCCAAGTACTTTATTAATGCAATAGGTATTAACATTGTTATTGTTAATAGAACTAAAAAAACTTATTAAACCTTAGTTGAAACATTTATGATAATGTATCTTTTATTGCTTTAAAGAGATAAATTACACAGCTATTTTGAGATAAACTTTGAGACAAAACTAAAAAAAACAAAAGTTTGACAAAAGGAGCAGTTATTGGCTGGCTATTAAAAAAACTCTTTTTTTCTTATTCTGTCTCATACTCAAGACATAAATAGCCGATTTCTTTTTTTCTGATACTAAGTTGTATAATTGCGAGTTATAGTTAGTGTACTGAGGAAGAAGTGAAATTGTTTTGTTTTTTATGTTTTTAAAATGTTATACTAGAAACAATATGTATATATTTTTTCTCATTTTTTTGTTGTTGTTTTAAAAGAATTAAGATACATCTAATAAAGCAATACAAGTAATAATAAACCAAAAAAATTCTAAATTGAGGTATTTAGTTTTTTACATTTTAAAAATCTTTGAAATTATTATGGTTTTAACAAATACAAAAATATATGACTACTTTAGGTACTTTTTGATTGTAAATGTCAAAATTTTGTAATGTTCAATATCAAGTGTTTGATAAAGTTTTTATAACAAAAAAAAAACAATTTAAAGTCGACATGTATTTTAGCTTTAATAGTGTATGTTTTAGAAGTTTGTCCAATAAAGTAAACTTTTGACCATGAACTTAACTTTTAAAATATAAAAGAAGTAATATGGCTTTCATTTTGAATGATGTAACAAAAATTAGTTTAGGAAATTGAGCGTTTTTATGTAATTTGACTCAAAGTATCATTTTACAAAAGTTATTTGTTCTGGAAAAATGATTAAGTTTTATTAATGTTTAGAAAAGTACTCCATTTTTTCTTTTCGCTTACTTTTTAAGTTATTTGTTGGAATATATAAAAAAGGATTATAAGTATAATATTTTAGAAGAAAAGCTTAATACACACACACAAACACATATTTGATCTAAGCTGTTACATTTTATGTTTTTTTTTATATCACTACAGTGTGTGTATAAACAGCTTATAACATCTTCTTACTTTTTTTTGTTCTCAATGTGTATGTTTAAATTTCAGTTAATAACTAGTTTGATTGACTAAAAAGTAATTTGAAGAAAAATATTTTTTTGTTGAAGTTTTAGATTTTTAAGACATAAATGAAGATATTTTACTTAAAAAGTTTGATAATATTACTATTTAAAATATAGGGTCTTTTAGAAGTACAACAAACAGCTAAGTATTTTAGGTTGTTCATATTTCATGCCATATTTTTATATGTTTTTAAAAGCAATATAAGAAGTTGGTTTTGTTCTCTTAATTTTTATACCTTTGTAATTCTTAAAATAATATATAATACGACTAACTATTTTTATAAGTTTGTTTTTTAAAAATTGCTGCTAATTCACCTTAAAATAAAGTTTTAGATACTCGTTTTTTTTTTAACTATTAAGCATTTTGTAAATACGTATTTTTATTTTTCAATTTTAATAACTTTCATTTTTATTTAACTAGGTTTTGTTTAATTTTTGTCAAAATACGAAAGACAAAAGGAACAGTTGGACTTCTTTGTAGAACAATCTTATTATCAAGTTTGTTTGAGCTAATTTTTACTAATGTGTAAAATAATCATTTTTAAAAACTTCTATTTTTTATCAGAATTGTTTGTGATAAGATAGTGATTAAGTTTGAATTGTATATAATTGTTTTTAAGCTGACTGTCGAAAATCATAGGTTTTTCAAGATGTATTATACGTTTTTATTTTCAAAATTAAATTCTTAAAAGTTTTATTTTTAACTAAGTACTTATAAAATCTTTTTTTTTAATCTTTTTTTATAGTTTAAATTACTATCCAAATATATATTCTTTAAATTGTATTAAAGTAAGTCATAAAGAGATTATAAATCGATTTATCCGTTTGTATTAAATACTTATTCAAATCTTATATTTTTGTAAAAGACAATGTTTTCTTTTTAACTTTTTAATCTTGTAAACAAGAGCTTAATTCTTGTAAATCAAAATCTTTAAAAAATTTAAAGTCATAAAATTTTGGAACTATGTTTTGTTGTTATTATAATAAAATTATTTTAATTTGTATTTAATTAATTTAAATTGTATAAGTACATTTTATAAAAAAATTCTTATAAAACAAGTAAAACAAATTATGTGCACTCTTTAAATTAAAAAAAAAATTGTTTTTGTATTTAAGTTATACATCATTTATTGCTTTAAATTAGTCAGTGATGACGTTATTGGTGAGCTAAGTATATCTATATGCTATGTTAAATCTTTATTTTTCATTTTTAACATACCTGCAGATTTGAATATAAACAACACCAAATTTTAGATAGTTGAAATTTTTCTTATCCCCAATGGTAGTATTGTTTCTGCTGGTAATACAGCCGTAATTATTTCAAACATTTTAATATCTAAAAAAAATTAATTAAAAAAAAAACACATAAAAAAATTTTTTAGAAAAAAATACTTAAGGTTTGTACAATTAGTATCAATGTATGCGATTTTAAATAATTCAATATTTTTGATTCAAAATTTTTTAACATATGAATATGTTTTTTTTTTGTGTTTTAAACGTTACGAGTAAACAATAGCGTTATTTATTAAGTTATACTTTGTTTGATCAGACTCGATCAGACTTGTTATTTAATGAAAAGTGCAAGATCCTATTTCATTCATCTGTAAAAGATAAACCTATGCATCTGTTTTAATTAAGTGTCAATTTTTTGACTAATCTACTTATTGAAAAGAAACACACTAAATTTATAAATTTTATCTTTAAATGTATTCATTTTGTTATTAGATTAATGTTCGGAAACTTGATTTGTATAATACATATTTAACATTTTAATCTAAAATACTATACAGTTTACTTAAACTGCTATAAAAGACTACATAAAAAGTGTATAAACTTATGTAAGCTCAATTTCTATTCATTTTATCTAAATTTCTTTGGTGTAATATTTTAAATAACAAAATATTAAAAATAACAAGTTTTATTACTATACGATTAACATCTATCATACTAGTGTAGTTTTATAGTAGACATAAATATAAATATTTTTCATAATTTTACGAACAAAATATGATTAGTTAGGAATAAATACTACATGTTCAAGTTATGTGAAATAGTTTTTAAAAATTGGTGTCATTTAATACTTTTGCTTTTCTTAAGCATATAAATTAGTATCGTTGTTTTTTTTTTGCATAATTTAGCATAGGGTCAGGCAACGTACGGCCACTGAGAAGTTTAAATTAGCATCCACCAATGTTTACAAAGTTTGAGTGATTCCAGCAAGCGAGCACGTAGTCCTCACTAACTAAAGCAAGTTTATAAATTTAAGCTATAAATTCCAGGGTTTAAATTAAAATTGAAAAAAGAAAATTTTAAGTACAACTACGGGAGATTTAAAACTTACTCTAGATACAGTATAGAAAACAATCTCACTGAATTAATTTTTGTCAAAAATAATTGAAGAATTTAGTAGTTTTTTAGATTAAATTAGACTTAAATGATTTGGCCAACAAAAAAACACAATGACTTTCCACATCCGGCCGTTGACTAAAAACTTTTCTCAATCCTAATTTAGAGAATTCAGGCCCAAGAATTAAGAATTAACACAGATATAGTTGTTACTGAACTAACATCTAAACCAGGAATAAAAAAAAGAGCACTTTTGTTCCTTTTCGGTTGATTCAAGTAAGTCGAGGGCAATAGAAAATAAGGTGGCGAAAAGTGGGAGGTTAATTTATAAAGTTTATAGAAGTCTAAAGATTTTGTGTTTCAGCTTTGCTTTTTACTAATTTCAACTTGCTGTTATATCTTTGACTATGATATTGTTTTAAACATAAAAGTTCATTTTGATAAAGTAGAATATAAAAATATGCTTACTGCTTAGTACAGGATTTTTAAAGAGTGGTATAATTTATGGGCAACTTTGGCATTCAGAAGGCAATAACCAGGAAGGCCACACAAAAGTAAACTAGTAATTGATGAGGGATGATACCTAATAAAGAAGGAGATTTGTTTATTTCTGTCAAGAGACCATTGTAAAAAGAAAGATTTGGAAAACTTTAGTACTAAAATATACTATAAACTAAAATAGTTTTAAGCCTAGGTCAAACAAACCGTTCTTAGGTTTAAAGTTTTCAAGTTACTATACTTACTTCTGTACAAGATTACTACTTAAAATACATTCAATGGGTGAACAATTTAAACAACCACTTAATGTTTTATTTTTAATGTGAAGGTGTGGCTAAACTGCAAAAAATCTTTTGACGGAATTAATAAATATAAAGCATTAAAAAAATAAATGATTCTATGATATAAACTTAGTTTGTACTTTCTTAGTTATGTAAAGTATTTTACTTTTGAACATAGTTTTATTTTTAATGTTTTAATAATTTTGAGTTTTTTCTTGTATTAATTTAATTTATCAAAATTAAAGTTAAGTACCTTGTTAGCTTCGATATTATAAACTGATAACAAAGTGTTAATTCAGTTTCTTATACTTTTAATTTATTGTAAAAGAATTGCTTAGGTTTAAAATATTTTAAAAGCAATTTCTATCGCTTAAATAAGTTGTAAAAGGTATAAAAATTTAAGAAGTGTTTAGTTACATTACTTAAAAATTATCAAATAAATTTAAAGAAAATAAAACAATTTTATTAATTATTATTGTATTAAGTTTTACCATTAGTATTTTGTTATTTTCAAGTTGGAATGTATAGAAACTAGTTTTAGCATTTATAGTTTTCCCTAACTGTAAAACATCAACGGTAAATTAAGAGGTATAAGGAATTAAAAACTTTGTAAACTTTTTTAGATTAGTTGACGGGAACGTGATGAAAAATTTGTTTTTAATGACAATTAATATTTTTTAATAATTTTAGATTAATTTAAATAAAGACTATTGAAACATTAAATAGAATACAAAAAGTAACGATTTTTAATGTAAATTTTACTTTTATCCTTAGTATACATACTTGAAAAAAGCATACTAATCAGTAATCATACATAAATTAAATTTTCATTCAAATTCATAGCAAAAAGAATTCAAAATTGCAATGACAACTGCAAATTTTAATTTATAGTATGTTTATAGTTAAATTATAACAAGAAATACTTGCAGATAAAATAAATTGTTTTTATATTTAATTAACTTTAAATATATAAGAGACAAATGTGTAGTGTATAAATTTGATAAGTTAAAATATTGGCAAAGTCTAGTCTATAAGTATATTTATAATATGTTGAACTTCAGTACTATTTGTACTTTAATTTTTCTTAACTATTTCTTTATAGTCTTTTGCTAATACTAGATAAAGTGATGATTGTTTTTGAAAAGGCGTTTTACTAATATTACTGCAAATTATTTTAAATATTTTATTAGTTTAATTAAAATAAACACCAATAGTTTAATTTTAGTTTTCGTGAAAAACTTTTATGTATAGGTTGCGTAATGTATTTATTACTAAACTCTATTTTCGAAAATTGATAACACTATTACAAAAGTTATAAAATTAAACAAAGGTTTTTAAAACTAATTTACTTTAAAGAAAAAAAATCATTTATGAAAAGTAGAGTTATTTACAAGACAAAATTTTATTTAATTAGATCAAATTTCTTACTTTAGTATTTCAAGTGTAGTCAAAACAATTTGATTTAATTTATAACACTACCCAAATTAAGATGTCAGACCAAAACAACAACTCAAACGGGTCAGAAATCCCTCAAACGGTGGTAAATTGGTGGATGCGAAGGAACAGAATGATCACGGATGATGAGAGAATACAAAACCCATGGTTTACAAGGATCACAGAGGAAGTGCAGCGATTCCGACCAGAGCTCGTAGGGCAGATTGAGCATCAGATGAATAATGCAGGTAACTGGAGAAATTTTAACGAAGGTTTAAAATTGAACAGTGCAGCTAGTTTAAAATAACTAGAAATTTTTTCTTAGCATTGTAAGATGTGCCAAGCTTTAAAATGGAAGCTCTTTCTTAAAAATTTTTATGAAGTTAGTTTCAATGAAAACCTTTTATAGTTCAGTGGTTGCTAAATAGCATAAATATTTTTTTTTAATATATGTTAGAACAGTGAAGCAGTAGTCTTTCTCTTGATTATACACTATGAAAACAGCCAAAAATCGCAAACACAAAAAATATAAGTTAATTATGTAACATTTTTCCGCATAAACGACTAAATTAAATGTTTTAAAAGTTAATAAAGTTATAAAGAAACCTAATTGCTGTAAAAAAACAAAAACTTTAGAATTATTCTTTTTTATTAAGGCTGTTTAGTTTTAGCTATATCTTTAATAAATTGACTTAAACTGACAAACAACTTAGTACTATAGTTGGAACCTTTTATATAGAATTTTACTACATAAATTTTGAATAAATAGTACAAATTTTACAACAAATTTTTTTAAAATATTTTTCTTACTAAAAAGTAGATGTTTTTAATACTAAAATAAACACAACTTAACTTTGTAGGTATATTTAATGTCATTATATTTTTTATAAAGTTGCGTTTATAACTGATATTTGTTCTACATAGTCTTGAACATTTCCTTTAATGTAGTTTATATGGCAAAAAAACTCTTAATGGCTTTTTATTAGAGTTTTATACAATGTTTTTACTACTAAATTTATTTAATGATATCAAATTTTTAAGTTTTCAATTTAAACCTAAACTAGATTATTTTTTTCTTTAAGTTTTAAAAAACACAACAAGTATTTATTTCTATAACGTTTTTTTTTGTTTAATATATTTAAACATGACACTACTTGGATAAAAAGTTGTTTTTTTATGTTATTTGTCACTAGTAAACTTTTTTAGTAAAACTTAATAGTTACAAATTTTAACATCAAAAACAATGTTTCTTAGTTAAAATGTGCGTTCTTAACACAAAGATCACTGCTAAAAAATTCTTAATAACAGTGGTTTTGATGAGGATGTAAAACTTTGCCATTTTCTTAACACTTTCATATACAAATTATATTTTAGGTCGTCAGCAGAAGCCAACTGGGCAGCGTCTTCGCCTCAACTCTGTTGGTGACGAAATCCCACATTCGGATGAGGAAGATGAAGCACCAAAAAGGAGAACTACAACGGCCCCTCAAAGGAGGTCGACGGCAAGCAGGGATGGGAGTCTTAGAAGACTCTACAGTCAGAGGAGGTCGGTTACAGTGTAAACAGTTTTTTGAGTGACTTTTCAATATTGAGATTAAATTGCTTAAAAAAGTTATTATTTAAAAACATTAATACAAAAAAAAATTAAAATTCAAAAAAAAAAATGTTAAAAAATACTATTAGTTATTAAAATCAGATTTTTATTTAAATCTCATTAAAATAAGCAAATGAATTAACAAAATAGAAGACAGAGGAGGCCAGCAGCAAGCAGAAATGTTGCTCGTGGAAGAAGTCCCACTCCGGAAGGATGGACAACTGTCCTCATCTGAAGTATTTCGAGGAAATTACTAAAATGTGTTGTATAGTCGTAATTAATTTTATAGATATTTAGAAATAAACTTGATGCTAGATTTGAAATAGTGTTTTTTTTTGAAAACTTTATGGTTAGAAAACAAATTACGTCGTAAGTTTTTATATGTAAAAAAAATCTATCTTGCACGATTCTTGGTGAGGTAGATGTTTGATAACTTATTAAGACTGATGGTTTTTCATATCAGTTTAATATTGACAACACCGATATACTTACAGCTGTCTTAAGCTTTATATAATATACTTAAATGTTCGTTAATAAAAGTAGTAATTTTACAAAAAAAATCTAAAGACTGTTTAATATGACATCTACCCATAACATAATTTGATTAAACAATATTTAGTTTAAGACCTATTTCTTAACATCTGCACACATTTTAAGATAGTCTATATTAGCATGCTTACATATTAGCCTCACTATCAGCTTTAGAAACATTCAAATCTAAGTGACACTGTTTAAGAAATAGTTAAAAACTTGATAAGGCATTTGAAATGTTAAGCTATTGTATTATTTGGCTCGAATGATGCTTAAAAAGAGATGCAATTAACTCTTACACTGGTAAAGTTTCAGGCAATATTGCTAAACTAATTGCAAGAGTTTGAAATGATTTAAGATACCTACATGCTCAAAGTCTGATATTTAGAATTGCGGTCGTTTATCATTATGAAGTAGATATTAATCCACTGTACGCAAGTAAAACGTGTCCCCTGCGAAGCTTTTATGAAAAAAAGTTAAATTTACCTGTTTAAGTAATATAATTTTATTTACTTGTCCAAAGCTGCATTTCCGCACAAAATTGGACTTCGTGCATTTGTTAGGTGTACAATACTTATCAACGCATTAATTATTTCAAATGAGTATGGGTAGACAGTCTCTGACAAGCAGTTTATTGTTTATAAAATCAGAAAAAAAATGTCAATAAAGAATACCTATGAAGAAGAACTAAATACTGAACCCATTAATTTGAACATTACCCTTGTTATGTATTTAAAATTAATGACAAGCGCGCTACAAGTGCCTTACAGTACAGTTAGTTTATCAATGAAAAACCTAAAAACTAGCTTTAAAAGACTTTTGCAAGCGCGAGCTTAAAAGCTTAAATATAGAAACTGACGAAAATGATAAAATAGTTTATGATCGTAACAATTGGCGCCCCCACATCAATAGAAATTAAATAAGTTTGAGAAAAATTATTAAGGAGATGGGTTCTTTTTTTTTACTTTTCTATATAATATTTTAAATTTTTATTATAGCTGTTAAATGCTTTTTCATTTTTTACGTTTTTTATTTAAACTGTTCATTGTTTAGTGAGTGTTGTATTTTTCTTTTTAGAAGTATGTCAATGTATATATTAAAACAATCTTACGCCGCTTTTCTATCAACAAACTGGTTGGTATCCTTAGATTAATTACTAAAGTTTTTATTATTGTAAAAAAAAGTTAAAATTCAATACCTTCTAATAATTTAGATGCAAAATTTTATTTTTGTTAAAATTTAATACATACATAATTAACAAGTTATTATGTACATATCAGTTATCAACAGGGGCGTTGCGTGGGGAGGGACGCTGGCGCATGCGTGCCACCCAAAAAAAAAAAAGAAGTAAAAAAAATGCAATATCTTTATCCTTTATTGTTTATTTTTTCTGCTTAATTTGCCTTTTTTCAACCATGTTTTTCTAATATTTGAAAAATAAAACGATATTTCGAATACCAATTAGTGACAAGTTAGAGAAATTACCCAGTATACTGATTCGGTGCGTAATTGCAAATGCGCATTGATGTTGATGAAAAACTCCATAAGGAAACATTTTATAACTTCATTAACTTCATAGGAATTTAGACTCAAACAGTACGCAACTAGTTAGTGCACCGCAGTAGTATAACCTTATGAGAGATTTTTTTAAAGGACAAATGCTAACATTTTGTTAACATACCATAAAGCTAAACCCGTTTTTATAGTGAAAATGATTCAAGAATAAACAAATTGTAGTAAAAATAGCAAAAAACAACTGCTAATAAGATAAAAATAAATTGATAACAAGAATAAAAAACATTAACAACATAATTTAAAAGAAAAATAACAAAAAAAAAGAAATAAATAAAATAATAAATTAAAATAAATATTAAACAAACAGTTCATACTGTGATTACAATTTTAATCTTACTATACAGAAAGTATTTTCTAAATTATTTTAACTTAAAATTTTTATCAAAAGTAGTTTTTTTTTTCATTAAGATAAGAAACAAATCAAACTTTGTTATTCTAACAGCCATAAAGTTTAAAAAATAAACAAATTAAAAATTTGTAGCAAGTTATTTTGAAATTTCTTTAGTTACATCCTGAATTAATTTAAAGCAAAAGGTGAAATAAAATTTTTACAATCAATTTTTAGTCTAAAAGACATAATATATTAATTTTAAATTTTAATTTAATTAGTTTTAAATCAAATTTTAGATTGGTAAAAAAATTTCTTTCTACTAACTGTTTGTAGTATTTAAATTGCTATTCCCTGAAGATCTTAGAAAAACTGATTTTAAGATAAGTGAAAAGTTATATTTCTTGTGAATTTTTAAAAGCATTGAAAAAGTTGACCTTAAAAAATTCATCTTTTAAACATTTTGTTTTGTATCAAAAACATTTAGTAAAATCTTTTCACACACTCAGGATAACTCAGGATTTTATGAAGTTTTGGAAGACTTTAGTATGTCTCAGTAAAAATCAGGATAATTCAGAACGTTTTAAGTATTTTTAAGCTCAGGCTGACTAAGGATAGATTTTTTTTTTAACTCAGGGTAGATCAAGTGTTTTTTAAAGCTTTGTTGTAAAGCCTAGTTTCTATAAGTTTAAAAACAATAAAAAAATTCTTTAAAAGAATTTAAAATGTTTTTGATGACACATGACATAAAAAACTACCTCAAAACACTTATTTTAACTTAAAGAGTGGCAAGACAATCCTGATATCTTCAAAATTAATTGATTTTTGTTTTTTTTTGTAAAATATGTTTTATTATACTAAAGAAAAAGTAAACACTTGTTTTTATTAATTTGTAGTATATTATTTAAAAAAATATGAAAAGTGATATTGTATGGAATGTTGCAAGTCTAAAAATATGTCAGATAGTAAAATTATCTGAAGTTCATAAGCTTGAATTGAAAAATAGCAGACCAATATCAGAAATTGCTATAACTCAAGACTGCAGTTCAAGTGGTATGAAATTTTTATTTTTAATTTTGTTTATATTATAATTTTTCTTCATTTGTTAAGAATTATTTTTACAGTTTTATATTGTAAAATTGGTAAAAATTTAGGAGTTAGAAAAAAACTCGCGCTTTAGATTTAAAACTTTCAATTTTAATACTGAAGATTTAACATTTTTATATATAAGATTAAAACAGTATATCAAAAGCTGCAAAAAACAAAAAGTATGAGTTATTTTAAGTTTAATACAATTCTTTTTTGCTGATATAAAATAAATATTGAACATTATTTAGAAATTGCACAGAGAAAAATGTTCTGAGGTATAATTGTTATACTTAGTTGACTATTTATTTGTAGTTTAAGGGCATAGGGGGTAAGCAATATTTTTTAGAAGTTATTCTTTAACTTTTAGATTTTTTAAAGCTTTAAGATGCTTTTTATTGTTTTAGAAAATTCGAATTATTTTTTGAGATAAGACTAGTCAAAGTCGGGCCACATAGTAGGTTCCCTATGGGAAAGGAAAAATAAAACAGCGAAAAAAGGTTAGTTTGTTTAAAATCTATCTCCTAATACATTTTTCAAGCAATCTTCTTCAAACTTTAACAGTTTAATCTTTATACAAAAAAAAAATATTTGTGAATTTAAAAATTTGTAGTAGAAATATATTTTTTTTGAAAAAGAAAAAGTTTTTTTTTATATTTTTATTTTTTTTAATTATCTAAATTCATAAGTTATTTTTTTTTCATGTAATGTAAGGAACATTTTCTAAAATTTGAAGAAGATTGCTTGAAAATGAAGTAGGAGATAGATTTTTAGTAAATTTTTTAATTTCCTTTTAAAATTGACCTCGAAAAATTTGCGACCCAAAAGTTTAATTAAGGGGATTTTTTGAGAGAAAAAATTGCGCACCCCTGACCATAATACCACGCTACGCCACTGGTTATCAATATAATATAATTGAGTTTTATTTCTTTTTAAACTGTAAAGTGTATAAGCAAGAAAAACTTTTGAACTTATGTTACTTATTTTCTTTATGTACTATTTACTTTGTAAACGTTTTTTAAACCAACAAATTTTCTTTTTCTAGTCACAAATAAATTTGAAAGTGTTTAGTAAGTAGAGAATTAAAAAATATATTTAAAGTAGTATGACGTATAACTATGAAGTTTAAACAAATACAAATTTTTAAAATGTATCAAAAAAAAGTAAATTTAGGTTAATTATAATCTTTTTAACTTTCCTTTTCCATATAATTTTTTTTGCGTATTTAGATTAGAATTTTTTGTCCCAAACCAACACTGATTCTAGGCTGCGGATTTTGCTCTGCTAACATCGTTTAAAACCTTAAAAAAAATTAAGTTTACTCAAGTTAATGCCCGTTTTTTATTAAATAAAAGCTTGTTAATTATCTACAGTTATAAATTACTTTTAAATTAAGTTTTTATAATATAAGTAAAAAAATATATATTGTCTTACAAACAATATAACATAGAACTATTTGAAATAATAAAAAACAATTATATCTTATCTATATCTTAAACGAATTAAGTTTTATTGTTCAGAATAAGTATTGCATGTTTTGCATCGGCTGCAGTTCTAAAGTTGCTTCTGATTAGTTAATATTATACTTGATTTCTTCAACTCTTAAGTAATAAATTCTTTTTTTGGTTTATTTTATTTATATTTGGGTAAGACTGGTTAGGGATAAAAGTGTGCTTAAAATTTAACATTTCAGTGTATAGCTGTTCTTAATAATTTACTGTAAATCACATTACCTCATTTGCAAAATAATATGAATAAAAACATTTCCAAAACCTTACCATATTGAATACGTTAAAATGTTAGAAATAAAATAAACTAAAAAAAAATTTTAAAGTTCTAATTAAATGTTGAAGTTTGCAATTTTTAAAAGCTACTTAAGTAAATTACTATTATCATTTAATTCAAAAACTATTCACACATATCATCTATAAAACTGTATATATATTATAAAACATTATTTCTTTTATAAAAAAAAAGACTTGAGGTAGATTAAATAGCTTACTAAGTTAAATACGATAAATAAAGAAAAATTATACATTTTTTAAAACTCTACCTACTTAAGATGAAAAAAAAAATATAACATGAAAATGTTTTGTTTTTAAAAATGACTGTTTTATTATATTTATATTAGATTACCACTTATATTTAAATAGCTGCAGACGTTAAGAAAATTTTTTCTATAAAGTTAGCTCTGAGTTATACAAAGATGCTGATGCCCACCCGTGTAATGGATTGAACAAAGGTTAACAATAATATTTTACCTTTGAAATTACTCGAGCTTGACATTTTAAGTACGAACTAACATAAGTTTGTTAAGAATTTAGTTTGCTCGTTAGTTTTGGCATTCATGAAAAATAAAGTTAACGGGAAAGTTTATTTAGGTAGTATCTAGTATTATAAGAAAATTTAAAACAATATAGTTTTAGATAACTTATTTAGAATTTCATAATAAAGTTCTAGTTTAGAACATATTAAGTTTAGTTTTTTGTTAAAATTTGAATAGCATCCCTGCATGACCTAATGACTTTGAACAATTTGGTCTTTTATATTTCCTTAACATATGAATTAGTAATAAATAAGTGTCTATTCTTAGATATTACAATATTAAAAAATACAACCAAAATAAAGTTAATAAATTATAACTATACTGTAAGTTTTGTTAAATTGAAAATTGTTATTTTTTCTTCTTGATCTAAGCCTCTTCAGGTTTAAGTTTTATAAACATAGCTTTTTAAATAACTTTAGCAAACAAAAAAATTGTTAATAAAATAAATTGTTTTATAACAAAGCCAACATGTGAATAATCATTTTATTTAAAATAAAAAAGAGCTCTTTTCTGAAAATTTAATTGATAGTGTATACTTATTTTGCTTCTATAATTGTTCTATTGTTTATGTTAATTTTAAAGCTATTTACTGTAGAAATTGTTATTTACTACATCAGTTTTAAAGTGTATCTAAGAAATGTATCTAATAGTTTTGTAGATCTGCTAAATGAAAAGCTTTTTTATAATAACTGTTCTAAAAACTAATTTTTAAAACCAAGTTTTTTTAGTGCGTTTAGTATAGTATAGAAATTGTTGTAATAAAGCAGATTAAAATATAGTTTAGTTCTTAAATTAAGTAACAGCTTTGGATTCATAACAAAAACATTTTTTTTCTATTAAAATATAAATAAATATGATACAGAAGTTAAAATAAAAATGTATAGCATTAATGCTAACATTGTAATAATTAGTTTATCATAGAGTAGTACTAGAATTATTTACTATTAACTTATTAAGTATATTTAATATTTCTCATTATATAATTAATTTTTTTTATATATGAGAATGCAACTAAAATTTCAGTACTAGGTTAAAAATTACATTTAATAAATTTTTTTAAGTACCTTAAGTATTTTATTAAAACTCAGGCTTACATGTGGATTGATTCAAAAGTCAGGGTAGAATGGAGTTAAGAATTTTACAGTTTAAAAATATGAAAGCTTTAGAAAATTTTATACATTATTTTAATTATTAAGTGAAATTTTTCTGTTTTCTAGTATTTTCAATAAGTGCACCAGTTCAAATAATTTTAATTATTAAGAGTTTTACAACTATTGGTGTTTTTATGTCTTTAAAATAAACTTAGACTAGTTTTATTCAAGCTTCAAAAAAGAATGCTATTAAATATTATAAATGTTATGATCAGTTTTAAATTAATACTATGAACATTAAAACTGCATTATAATATTTTATTTAATTATATCCTCCCAATTTGTTTAACAAAAACTATTAAATTACAACTGAGAATTATATCATTAGTATTTTTTAAATTAAACAGTGGCAACTCTGTTCAAATATCAAGAATTATTTTTTTTATTATGTGATTTTTAAAACCTTTTATTATTGAAGTTCGATCAGCTAAAACAAATGTAGTTTTTTTTTTTAATTTGGCTGATGTTTCTATTTTAAAATTTTTCTTTTAAACTCAGGTTGACTTAGAATAGCCTGGTGAGCAGAGATTATTTTTTTGTCTCTCAAAGGGTGGAAACCTTGTAGGTAATATTAGTAGGGTTAAAATCTAAAAAAAAGGCTGGGCTCCTTTCAGAATTTAGCAACCGTTAGATATTTTTACATATAATTTACAGACTAAAAAAATCGTTTTAAAAACCTTTTTAATGTTTTAATATACTTATGTTGATAATATATACCAGGGGCGTGTTTTGACTAGTTTCCTGTTTCCTGTGAACCCCATGAAAAAAAAGAAAAGAAAAATGAAAAAAAAAAATTCTTAGAATATCACTAAAAACGTTGTTTATTGACTTTGTTTTAGTTAATTTGATAAACTTTTAATAATGAATGTTGAATTTATAACACTGAAAAATAAAAAAGTTTCCTTAACAAAAAATGCTCTTTTTTGCCCAGCTGAAATGGATTTTAAATATAATTTCAATCGTGGATTCATAATAAGTAAAAGTTTTAAAGTAGCATTTTCTTTCTAGGAAACGTTTTACTAAGATGCTCTTAGTTCTAACTATAAATTGTTACTTGGTGTAAATAACTTTTAATACAGTATTATTTTTGAACTAGTAAGTTCAATTTTACTTAAAAAATGTCCAATATAATCACTAAAATTTTATTTTATTAACTTGGTTGTATATAATAATGTTGTGTGAAGCTTTTGTACTTTAAAATTTATATTTTTTGTTTATGTGTCAACCAACTGGGTTTAAACCTTGAAAAGTTCAATTTAGAGAGTTTTCAAAATTATCTTTAGACCAATACACCACCTACCAATTTATTATTTTATCATTTAATGGTATTTTAATATTTTTTTATTTAAGTTGTTTTATTTTTGTAAATCTGTTAGCCAGAAATTTTGTTCTTGATTTTTTGAAATTTTTAACTCATAGAGATTTCTATCATTATCAGAGTTCCTGCACCATCAGGCAAACATTTAATTATAATTTAAATATTTTATAATTTAGTTGTAAAAGTCTAAACATTTTTTGGTAATTACCACGATGATGTCGCACCAATATCAAGCTGAAATTATATTGTGTTTAATATCTTTTTGAACCATAATTTTTGGCTTAAAATCAATATTTTCAGCCTTGTACGTTTGATCTAAAATTATATTTTGTTTTAAACAAGCTATATAAATACATATTTAGAATTAAATTCATTTGTTATAAACTAATATACTTAACAGATTTTATTTTACAGTATAGTAATGTATATAAGTTCGTATCATTTGCTTTGTTTTAAAATAAAAATGAATTAAGTTTTTTGTTGGTTTATAATAAATAAGTTTTATTTATGTATTTAAAAAATATAAGTTTTAAGCTTTTAATTGTGGTAAAAAACAACATTAAACTTAATATAATTTAGCTTGATATTGGTGCGACATCATCCTATGTTATTAACCATTTTTTTTAGTAAAATTTAAATATTTATAGATTAAATTATTTAAAAAAATATTTTTGTTATAAATATAATTTTTTCCGGCTTTTTTAGTTTTTAATTTATCTAAATTTAATACACAGAGTTGCCACTTTACCTGGAAACCTGGAAAAACCTTGAAAAACCTAGAATTCGACAATTTGTGCAAAAATAACCTGGAAAAACCTGAAATTTGAGAAATTTTACAAAAAAAAACCTGGAAAAACCTGGAATTTTGATCAAAAAACCTGGAATTTTTAATAATTTTAACATAATCAGTTCTAAAATTTTAATTTGGCACAAAAAAATTTATATTAAAAAAAGATTTTTTTGTCTTCAACAAAATATTTTTTTATTAAAAAACACATTTATAGTAACTTTACAGCATCTTTTAAATGTTTTTGTACTAATTAACACCGTTTCTTTTATAGAAATTAACTTAAAACTAAAAATATACCCAAAAATGTTCACTTTTCAAAACCTGGAAAAAACGAGTGGCAACCCTGAATACAGTATAATAAGTAGAAATATATAATATTTTCCCATTACGACTTATATGTTTTTTCTTATTTATAAGCAGAAAAAAGCATTTTAAACACACACTTTTTCGGCTAAATATTGCGTACTTAGCTAGCAGTGCATACCTAAGAAATGCGTAGTTAAACGGGAAATTAAGAACTATAAAAAACTATGAACCCTCTTTGAAAATGTCTAGACACGCCCCTGATATATACTTTAAGGTTATAAAGTTTCTATTATTCATTATCTAAAAATACATAGTTGTTACTAAATACACTTACTTAAGATATGAAACTAGTCCTAAAGAACTAAAAAGTTACTCTTACGGTTGTTAAATGTCTTTGAATATTTGATTTAACTCATGAATACATTATCTTTATGTATATTCTAAAACATAGATATTTTTTCAACTATTTTGAGTCTTGATAGTTATAAACTTAGTTTTTAAAGTTGATGTGTTTGCTATATTATGTTCTTCACAATTTTTCTAAGTAGTTGTTCTACTTGTAAAATTTAAGTACTTGGTATGTCTATGATTATAGTTAATGAAGAACTATATATACACAACTTTTCTTTTAATAACTAAGAATGAAAAAGAACATCAGGTATACATAGTTTGCCCTAGAAGCAAAAAATTAAGAGTTTGAATAAAAGTTCGTACAACAGGGCAGTTGTTGGTCAAAATCAATTCAAATATCAAGAGTTGTGTATTATTATGTCATTTAAAAAAAAGTTCTATAATTTATAAATTTTTTTTCTACTTAGACAGTTATTTAAACACTTGGCTAGTGTTTTTTTTTTTTCAGAATAACTTAATTGAGCCTGATGTACAGAGTCTAGATTATTGTCTCTTAAAGGGTGGAAACCTTGTAGGTACTAATGGTTATAATGGTTAAATATTAAGAAAAAAAGGCTCTATTTTTAGAATGTAGCAACTATTAAAAATTTTCGCTGTTTAATCTAAAGACTAAAAAATATATTTTGTAATTTTTTTAGTGTTTCAATTTGTCTTTTATTCTTAAGAAAAATCTATGATTATAAGCATTTTGCTAAAAAAAATTTATAAGATGATTAATCGTTCTCAACAAGAACTAACTTAAGTTACGAAACTAATTGTAAAGAGCTTAAAGAATTTTAAATTTACCTACGATGGTGGATTAATGTTAATGATTATTTGATATGTTTCTTGATTTTTTTATTTATTTATGCTCTGTTACATTGATATTATTTTTCAGTTATCCTGAATCCTGAAAGTTGTAAACTTTAGTTTTTGTAATTTATTTGTTTCTTGAATTTATGTTCTGAACAACAGTCTTTTTATGTATTTTTAATGGACAATGACGTTAAATTATATCTAAGTGGTGATGACTTAAAAACCATTTGTTCCCTCGTACACTATGTCCTAGGACCAAACATTTATTGCCTTTTTATTTTAGTTCACTGAACAATATTATTATAAAAAAAATTTTCGAAATTTTTAAAATTTGTTCATTTATTTTAAAGTGAGGGTTTATCTTATCAATTCGACCTTCAGACCACAAGCTTTCGGTAGACTCAGACTTATGTTAAACTTGAGCTTCTCCCACGGCTTTTGCTGACTTTCGCCGTTGTTTTAGTTGATTCTATTATTTTATTTGCAGTTTTAAAACAAAAATTGAATACAGTTTAACAACTGTTTAGTTTTATTTTATTATAAATAATCTATAATAGTTTGAAATATATTTATTACATTTTTTAGGTAGAAAATAACTTTGAAAAATAAACAGCTTTTAGCAATGTACAAGTTAGTAGATAAATTCAAAGGAAGGGCAGAAAAAAGTTTTCAAGAAAATATTGAAAAATCTTCTAAAGGAAATTGTAGTCAAGGTAAAAAAAATCTTAATTTTTTTAAAGTTGTGGAAAACAAAATAAACAAAATATAAAAAAGGAAAAACAAAATATTGTGAAAACATAGTTAATAACTGTAGTTACTTTTGTTAATCAGTTAATAAATAAAAATTTTATTTACTTAATATAAATACGTTTAAATAAATTTTGAAATAAGATTTTATTTAATATATTATTCATGAAATGTTGTTTTTAATATAAGTTTAATAAAAATATTTGATCGAAACTTGATAAAAAATAATAAAGTATTCAAATTTGTAAAATAATCCAAAACAAATAAATCTAAAATAAGAAAATATTTCATGTAGATTAAAGATATTAAAACGAAAAATATGTTTTAACTTTTACTTTGTTGTTTTACAAAGTAATTTTTACGTCCGGTATATTTCCTTTAAAAGATAAACTTTTCTCATTTTAAAACCTCTTAGTAATTAAGTTAAGTCTTATTTATATGTTATTACAATATTGTTTTATCTTTTCAAAGGTTAATATATTAAAATTACTGGTATAGATTACTAAAATTAAGTATATAGTTATTTCATTTTAATTTAACTTTGTAAACAACATTTTAACGGTAATTCATATTTTGAACTTTGTTTTACTTTTATGTGTACTTTTGTTCTCTAATTTATCGCTCTATATACTTTTGTTTTTCAGCTTTCTTTAGAGTCTGGTGAACTGCTCTGCAGGAAAACGGTGTAACGCAATAAATATTAGGCAATAAATTAATATAATTCATATCTCTACATCAACGATTGATAACTTTGTCTTGTTCTGCTTTTTATCCAAAAACAAACTATTATTTTAGAACAAAGTATTTAGCATATCTCAATTTAAAAATTTATATATTTTCCTAGAAAAGTTTTTATGTAATAAATATGTTAACAAAGTACAACTGAGGTTATAAAAAAATAAATATTTATACATGTGTATGTATTGTTCAGATAAAACAAAGATTGAAGTGAGAAAAACTATCAGTGGCTTTAAAACGAAATAAGTTGATGCTAAATGAAGATGAAAATCCAAAGATATCCAACTGCATAAAATACAAAGTTACTAAAGATAATGTTCTGACAATTTATAGTTTAGCTAAACGTTACAAACTAGCTACTTTTTCTGAGTCATCTTTGATTCACATAGAACGTTTTTTTTCAGTGGTAGTTGAAACTCAAAACTTTGTGAACTTAGACTTTAGTACGGTTGCAAAAATACTTGGCAGTTCTGGACTAAATATTCACTCAGAAGTTGAAATATTTACTGCAGCAATTACTTGGTTGAAACATAACAGTGAAGAACGTCGCAAATATGCAAAACAATTCTTACTAAAAGTGCGACTTACGTTGTTGTCAGAACATGCATTAATATATATTTTTAAAATAGTTTCACCATTCTTTAACAATGAAGAATTTATGAGCGTAATGAATGAAGTTATGAAAAATAAAGATACACATTTTCAAAAACAAAAAAATAGTTATTCTACAAATAGGTATTGTAGTCAAAATAAGTTTAATTTAGTAGTTATTGGTGGTTTTGATAATAAAACCGATAAAAAGGTCAGGGATATACACCAGGTAAATGGAAGTAATCTAAACAATGTGAACCGACTACCTTCAATGGCTTCAGAAAGAGAAAATTTTGAAGCTGTTTGTCTAAAAGGAGAAGTTTATATTTTTAGTGGATTTAATGATAATAATATTTTTATCAATTCTGTCGAAAAATATTCGCTTTATAGTAATAGTTGGACTTTAGTAAATAATATGCCTGATAAACGTGAGTATTATTGTGCTTGTGCATTTATAGATAAAATATTTTTACTTGGAGGTCAATTTTGTGAAATTTTTCAAACAACTAACTCTTGTCTACAGTTTGATACAACAGAAGAATATTTTTCGAACAAAAGTTGGAAAGAAATGGGTAGAATGAAAGTAGCAAGAGAACATGCAGCTTGTGTAGTGTTTCATGGAAATGTTTTAGTTTCAGGTGGAATGGATACTAATAATGATTGTTTTAATTCAGTAGAATCATATGATGTATTTGGTGATAAATGGTCATCAATGCCTAATATGATAAATAGTAAAATTTTTCACAGTTTAGTTACTGTGAAGAATAAACTATTTGTTATTGGTAATAGAAATGATAATTGTGAAGTTTATGACAATCAAAATAAAATATTTGTTAATATAAATTCACGTTGTAGTTTTGGTTCGAATAACGCAATGTCGATTGGAAACAAAATCGTAATATTTCAATATAACAGTTCATCAGTAATTTTTTATGATGTTGATAAAGATGAATGGTCTGTAGAATCATGCGAAGTAACAAAGGATCTTGAAAATTTTGCTTGTACAAAATTACCTTGGTACTAATAGAATCAGTTAGAAAATATTGCACAATGCACAATTGTTTTTAAAGGTTAAACTAAAAATTAAATTTGATATGTTTTTATCGCTTACCTAATAAATTCATTTTAATTTGATTGTTTTGTAGTTATATTTTATAGTTATTTTTCTTAACTAAAAAAGATTTTGCTCAGTTGTTATATTAAAACAAAAGTAAAACTTTTAACCTTTTAATATTTTTTTGATCAATTTAAGCTCCCTATTTAATGTAAGTTTATTATTGTAAATGTGTGTCAATAGGTAATAAAGTAGTTACGATTTTAAAAAAATGTACCAACAAATTTGTGTAATTTTGATAAACATGAATGATCTTAAAGCTTTTCGAGCTACTTGCGTTTTATGTGGGAACGCTACTGTATCAGATTCGGCAGTTTAGGCAAGACCAGATTTTTAGTAGCTTCCAGGAAATCTTGAATTTTACTTGATCTGTGATCAAGTGCAAGGTTGTTTAAAAATATTATTATTTCGTTTATAAATTTAAATTTAGTAAAGGTTAACAAGTATGTATATGCTTTTTAATACAGTACAAATGTAAGACAAAATAAAAATGCTAAAGCAAGCTTAAGAAGTTTCTTAAGGTCCACGATCCTAGTTCTATTGTAACGGATCATTGATGATAAAACTTACTAGTTCAAGACGTGGGGACTTATGCTTCCTGATCTATACCAGGTTTAGAACGCCAGAGAAAAATAGTTGGGAGCCGTTCACTCAACTGCAAGCAGACTAAAGAAAGCGTTCACTCAACTGCAAGCAGACTAGAGGAAAGCGTTCACTCAACTGCAATCAGACTAAAGAAAGCGTTCACTCAATAGTAATCAGACTAGAGGAAGACATTCACTTTAAAGCAAGCAGACAAGAAGAAGGCGTTCACTTAATTGCTAGTAGATCAGAGGAAGGCGTTCCTTCAACTGCAAGCTGAACAGAAAACTGCGTCCACTCAACTGCAAGCAGCTAAGAGGAAATCGTTCATTTAACTGCAAGCAGACCAGAGAAAGGCGTTTACTCAACAGCAAGCAGAGCAGAGGAACTTTTTTTTACCTTAAACTTTATTTCATATTTAAATTATACAAAAAACATGTACTCTTGAAAACCTGGAAGTTCAAATAACCTTGAAATTTATTTTTTAATACCTTCGGCAACCTTGAAATTTGCAAAAACTTTTTTTAATACTTTTAAATCTCAGGATGACTTAGGACAGTTCAAGGTCACTTAGAGAATAGTTTTTTTTTTGACTTAAAACAAAAACCTGATAAAACAAAAATTCAGGCAAGTTTTATAAAATTTAGGGTTATTTTAGTCTTAACTAGACAATTCAATATATATACTTTAAATTTTTGGCTTTTTTAATTTAATATTTTTTTTTAATACTGAAGTTTTAAAAAAGGTTCGGTTTATTACCAAACAGGTTTTCCACACACTCAGTATAAATAAGACTAGACTAGTTGAATAATTTATAAATTCATAAGCTTGTTTTTTATGTAAAACACAGGATAGTTTTGATAATTATCCTAAATATCCTAAACAGTTTTTTACTGACTCTTTTTTGAATTGTTATGTATAAAGTCCTGTTATACTGTACTAGAAAGCGAAATGCATCACAAAAGTTGTAGCTTATACATTTATTGAAATACATGTATAAAATATAAAAAAAGTTATAAAATTATTTATTTTACAATTTTTTTTTCCTTACAAGTACTTCAATTGTAAAATTAATTATATCTTAAACCTTATCATTAATTAAGTTTTAAACTTGACATTGTTTAAAATACAAAAACTCAACTCATAACATTTAGGAATCGGAATGAGAAGTATCATACAAGCGCAGCATCGGATAAACAAACCAGGGCAGTAGACACATAATACAAGTTAAAAAATGACCAAAAAATTACAGCTTTTAATGAACCAAACTTTCTAATTGATTTTTTTTTGGCTTTTTTGTTTATATGAAATCAGAATCAACAAAAAAAAGTAAATGAAAATTAAATGCCTAGTAGTCGATCACCACAAATAACCAAGTTTAAAAACAATAAACAGCGTTATGCTATAGAAAACTGATACAAAGTACCTATGTTTCGTTCAGCGTTAATCATTTTCTAATCATAGTAACTGATACAAATGTTACAAAAAAAACATTATTAATTCATTACTATCATTTTAATAATTTTATATATCGTTCAAAAAAGGAGAACATTATAAAAACTTTTTAAGATTTCCTTAAAAAAAAAGAAAATAGTTTAAACTTTTAAACCTTACTATTTTTCAGTTTAATAAAAACAGAGGTAGACTTTATCTTTTAAGCTGAATATTAGTTATTATTCAAGTTGAATACTAACTGCAAAGTACTACTTTAAGTTTACATGTGTTTGTAGTGATAATTTACAAAGTTTTCGAAATAAAAAAAGATACTTTGAGTTGCTAAAGCTTAGATCACTACTGCCAGAATTTGTTTCTTGTAATAATTTTTTTAAGTCATCTTCTGGAGAAGTGTTCATTTTTGACTAAATTAGATTTGCTTGAAAGTGCTATGTTTCAAAATTTAAGCCTTTAGTTGTCCGTAATATTGGCTTTATAGATGCTCTTCGAAAGTTTTTATTTAACTAAAATGTTCAGGAAATTGAAAAATATATACAAAAAGCATTACAGCAAAATTTTAAATTTTTCATAGTCATAGCAACCATATAACTTTTTAAATTTTCGACAACTTCTTCACAATTAAAATTAGCTACATTAAAATACATTTTAACTTAGAGCTCTTTTACAACTAATAATTTTAATTCAATTGAACAATGTTTATTTTGAAAACTCATCTGAAGAAATAAATTAACATAAAAATTAAACTAGTTTTTTAAATAAAAATAATTTTATTTTTATTATTTAAATACTATTTCCATGACTGTAACATATCTTTTTTTTATTTTTATCTTGTAACATATCTTTAAACACTGTCGAGGTCTCCGACCGAAACTTAGGTTGCATAATAAGGTCTTAAAAGATTAAACATGTTATTTCTCCTTTTGTAGTTGAAATTTTTCTTGTTTTTTCTAAAAATCAAAAGATGAAGTCTAGATTACTATTTTGAATAATAATGTTTATTTACTAATTTTTAGCTTTTAATGTTTGTTCTTGTTTTGCATAAATCTTTAATTGGACTACTGTTAAACTTTAAACTTATTCATTTATTACAGTAAAAACGGAACTAGGCATTTTTAGTAAAAGTTGTGTCAATTATAAGTAATTAAGTAAGAGATTTATTTTTTAATTTAAAAACATACTTGTTTAAACAAGATTTTTTATCTATAATCCAGTGGAGTTTTGGTGTATAACCTTTTTAGATTAAATTTTTCCTTTGGCCTCGAATTACTAATTACTTTTAAAATACATACTTCTTTGTATTATCTAACGCTATAGACTTATACTTTTTAGCCGTTGGTCAATGGTTTTATTTAGTAAGTACATTACTGCCACCTTTTGATATTTATCCTATGAAAAATTATTTAAAACAAGATTTACTAAAACTTATGAAACTAAAAACTTTGTGCTAGAAAAATATTTTATGTCTAAATCAAGAATTCTTTGAAACTTTAAGTTTATAGTTAGTTACTCACCTGGAATTTTATTTTATTAGGGACACTAACTTAAGGTAATTATTTAAAAAACAAACAGTTTTAGCTAAATACTCTACTGGAAATTTATTGAATTTCACACACTTTTATTTGTTTGTGAAAACACTATGAAATAAACCACGATAAATATACTTACAAGTAACTAGTTTAAAATTTTAAAACTTGTTCGTCACACAAATTATCATTCAACCATACATGTGAAATTTCTAAGCTTTGCTCATTTTTCTCAGATTTCATACGAATTGTTTTCAACACATTCAACACGAAATCTTCAAAGGGTGTAACTGCTATAAACTTGTTCAAATTGTCAATTTTTTTATCATTATCAAACAAATGCCACCCGGTCACCATATAGTATAGAGTGAGCACAGTGGCCCAAATATCAGCGAAATAGAAACATTTCTTCCTTATTACCCCTGGTGATCTGTAACCATAAGTTCCAATTGGTATTTTCCATAGTTTTTTCACCTATGTTTTTATTGAAATGTTAAAACCACTTTTTTAATTTTAAACTAATTTATTTAAAGAATAAAAACGTCGATAAATAATTAGTCTTAATTTAACATAACTGTGCTGTAAAACATTGATTTACACTATTAAATGAATTACTATTATTTATAAAATTATTGACATTAATATAAAAGCACTTTGGTACAGACTAACTTTTAGCAAAATAAAGTTTTTTTTTTTAATTGATCAAAAAATACAACGTTCAAGAACTTACCTTATGAATTTTACAGTTAGAAAGTCCGAAATCTATTATTTTAATACTCGGTTTTCCATTATTGAATCCAATTAGCATGTTGTTTGGTTTAATGTCAAAGTGATATATTCCGTTTTTGTTTAGAACATTAACAGTCTCAATTATCTAAAAAGTGTTATGCTTAGAAGTTGATCAAATAAACTATAAACTAAGTAAATTCAAACTATACGTTTTGTTAATTTAGAAAATCTTTGCATTAAATATTTTGTAAAAGTAATCTAGAATTTGAAATACCTCCAAAAACAATTTCTTTGCACAGCTTTCTTCGATAAGACTTTTGTAGTCTACAAAGTCCCCAAGACTTTCATAATTTTCTAAATATTCCAGAACGAGCACATAATACTTATCAAAAACGTACCAATCTTCAAGCTTGATTACAACTGTTAAAAGTATTAAAAGGTTAAACTTCCGATAAACCACTGCCCTATTTTGGTATATAAACGCTTTTTGAAAAAGACAAAACATAAAAATTATGCAAGTTTAAACAAAACTAGTTATATTTACAAAACTAGTTATACTTACTATTAGTTATTAAATATTATATTTCTAGTTTACTATAACTAAATAAATAAGTACTAAAATTCTTACAAAAGAAAAAACAGTTTTTGTCAGAAAAAAACTCAAAGATAAACTAAAACTATTTTCTTTAAGATTACATAAAACTTATGTTAGTAAATAACATAAAATCTTTGACTTAAAACAATAAAACTAACTATTTTCATATTTTGTACCTTCCACGGCTTTTAAAGCTTTTTTATGGGCTTTTATTTCATTTGGCAGTTTATTTTTGGATGTGTAAAATTTGTTGTATTTGATTGCAACTACTTTATTAGTTTTGATGTTTATACCTGTAAAAAAAAACTTTTTTAAATGAATCAGTTTGAAGTTTTACAATTTAAGTTTGACAAGTAACATGTTTAAACTGTACTAAAATACTTTTCATAGTTTTGTTTTACTTACATTCAATAAAAATCAATTTATAAAGAGTTACCTTTGCAGACAACTCCATTTCCTCCTGAAGCAATATAATTTGTTATTTTGTATTTTTCAAAGAAACTTTCGCCAGTACTCGACTTTTTAAACCGCGTATCGCAAATGACAACCTTGCATCCATTAATCAAATTATAGCAGTGACGTTTCACAATTCTTTTCTGCTTTATTTCCGGTTCACTGGAGACTGAAGTTACGTGATTTCGTTTCATGCCCATTTTGTTGTTTAGTTCGTATAAAAATGCTAAAATAAAGTTTATTAAATATCTTTGAAGAATTGAGTAGAATTGAAGGATTATTAAATATAGAAAAATGTTTTTTTTTTTTTTTAAATTATATTAAAATAAAGGAATTCTATCAAAATTCCTTACAAAACATAAATTTAATTAATCTGTCTAATAATTATTTTTTCATGAAATTTGTACATCTGAGATAAGTTTTAATACAAACGTAAATACTTTTATTCGAACAATCTAAAGTTTAATAAATCGGTGTTAAGCTAAGTTCAATTGGTAAAACAAAGTTATATTACTAAGTCTGGTCTTCAGGTACACATGAATATATAAACATCTAAAAAATTATATACATATAGATAGACTTATAACTGGTAGTAGTTACTAGTAAGCAACGTAAGGCCCACCAAACAATAAATTTGGCATGATAATTTTGTTTAGTTTCGTAAGAATCTGTACAAAACAGCTAATTTTTTTTTATGGCAGCAACTTATAAAGCGTAATATATAGTTGTTTTTTACACAATATTGGTGTTTAAATGTTTAATTAAATATTTTTTGCATAAAAATGTTTTAAATAATATAAGTCTTTTTCCACAATAACATAAACTGCAATATTTATAATTTTACATATATGTCCCGCAAAAGACTTTTCTAGTAATACTTAATTCTCCTTAAGTTTCTAAACTTTAAATGAAAAAAAAACAGCAAATATGGTTAATAAAAAACAAGCAGTACAGTTATTATCAAAAAGTTTTATAGAACTACTAGTTCGAAAATTTTTTAGAAAAATCTGGATTTTAAGCATAATACTGTTTAGAAAAAATATCTAACAGTTAAAATAAATAAACAGTTGTTAAGTAATCAATAGTTGTTAATAATAACAGTTTGGTTAAATTTTATAGCGTGGTATACAAATGAAACAAAAACATCTGTTAGAAATAAGTATTTCGCTTACAAAATGTTATTTTAAGTGTATTGACTAAACACTAATAGGTGCTAAAACAATGTGCTTAATAACATTATTGACAAAGTTGTAAACTAAAAATATAAAATTTTATGAACATTTTATATGCTAAAAAAATCCTTTTTGTAGTAAATGAATTTCAAGTTTTTTTGCTATTATTCTTTCTACATTCACTCATCTTAAATGAACAAAAATAATGAGACTAGTTTTTAAGCTGTAAGGTGAACCATTTGTTTGTTTGTTAAGCTTCAGTTTTTTCACATAATTAACAACTTAATGTTAAAAATGTGTTACTCGCAACCTAAACCTTTAAGAAAGTTGTTAAAATAACTTGAAAACCAAATTCAATTTTAGCAAAATAAATAAAAAAGGTTAAACAGCCTGACTTTGCCTAATACTTTTTAAAATTTAAGGTAGAATGAGTCAACTAGGAATATTAAAATTATTTAAATGACATGATATTTTGTATCAAAAACTAAAAAATAACTATAGACGTATTAAGTCTAATTTACACAGATACTATTACTGAGTTCTAAATAACTTTTAAAAGCTTCACAAAAAGTTTTCACATTTTATTTGAAGGTCTAAAAAATCCTGTATTTGAAGATTAATTATTTACTAAGTCTTAGTAAAAAACAAAAACAACTTTTGTTTCATAAATTTTTGGTATGACAAAAAAACTTTACTAAAGTATTTATAAATAAAAAATAATAATCAGTATATTAAATTACAATATTTTCCTTATAAGTTAGTCATTAAACTTGATTTGATTTTTTTTTTCGTCTTTTTGCTAGATAGATTATTAGGTAGACATGTACACTTTTAAAACACATTCAAGCTAAAAACTAACAAACTTATTAAATTAAAAATCGTACATTTTTTTCGTAATTATCAGTACATGTTTGTGTTGAATTGTTTGTTTTTTGACCTATAACCACCAAAAAACTTCAGGAACTTATGAAGCAGTTTTTTTTTTAATCAAAGTTGTTTCAAACCAGATCCAAACAAAATGTATGTAAATTCTAACTAGCACAATTTTTTTGGTTTTAAAAAGTTAAAAGTGATAATCTATAACAGAATGTACACACATTTTAGAATCTTCAAACCCTTAAATTAATTCAATAACATTTTATCTATAGCTCAGCTCAGGGTTTATACCACTACGCATTAATCCATGTACGGCTTTCAAAAAATTAGAATATCTAAAAAAAAAAGTTATAAGAAATTAGGCTGCTTTTTTAATATTTTAAATCTTTTTTGATAACAATTCTTTTAAGCAAACATGGAACTTAAAGTAAATTAGTACAGTTTATTTTTTTTTTTTAAGTAATAATGTTTGCTACTTCAAAAAACTTAATTACTTGAATTCACCACAATTGTTTTTTAAACTGTCATACTTATGTTAAAAAATTGTGGTGCATTTAAGTAAATAAGTTTTTTGAAGTGGCAAACATTATTAATTTCTTTTTTTTTAATTAAAAATACTTTTTTATGTTTTTATTTTTTCTTTTATAATAAAAAATTAATTAATAAGCCAGATTAGAAGTGTAACTTCATAGCTTTTTAAAAATAAATTTTACTTTTTTTACTTTAACTTACGTTACGTTTAAGTACATTGCAAGGTTAAAAAAAATCATATTTTAAGATGTTTATAAGTCATCAACTCGTTTCTTTGTATAAATTAATATTTCAATAGTCAACTTATATCCTATGCTATTGAAACTAATCTTCCAGACACACTTTTAAAACTATTTCCTACTCAGGTCGGAGTAACACTTAATAACTTAGTGTTTATGTTTAGCTTGAAGATTTTAAGTAAAATGTGAAGTAGGTTTATGCATTTTGAAACTATTTAACTTTGTAAGAAATTTGTAAAATTCTCAAATCAAAATAAGTTTTATGATTTCTTTTCTTATTTTTGACTTTCAAATAATACTAATCAGATAATTTTTAAAGAATCAGGATACAAAAAGCTACTGGAACTAGTCTGGGTAAATAATTAAGAAAATTGCAACCTTTATTCTAATTATTTTTTTAGGTTATATACCAAGTAAATAACAACATTTTTAATATTGGTGTTTTTATTAAGTCTAGGGCTTGAATACTAATAACTAATAGGAGGCAAAAAGGGATTGATATAAAATTTTCAGTGATAAGAGGAGTGTAACTGGTAAAAAGGCAACAATTAACTTCCACTAGATCATTGACCTTCATGCACTAAATATTCAAGGGATTGTTGTGAACTGCAGAAGAATTTTTGGGTATATTTACAGAAAACTTACTTACACTAGATATTTAGAAGGTTTTATATTAAAGAGGAAAAAAATGCCATTTTTTATCTTAGGGTGCACATATATTATTTTCAAGTTTAGCTTGTGTGGAAAGATTTATGTAATTTTTAAGAGCATTGCAGTGAATATTATAGGATTTATAATAAAAAACCAAATAGTTATTTCAGGTTTTCTTATAATAAGGGAGTGATTTTTTTAAACTTTTTAAAAGTGGGTGATCATTAAAGTGAATGTTGAAAATCCTGTTTTAAAATTTAAAAAATTTAATAGTTTATAACAACTTCCTTCAAATAACTAGAATCCTTTGATGTTTTTTATGAAGTTTTATACACACACAAAGGATTTCAAAAGGTTTTTTAACAAGGTTTTCAAATTTTTTGTAGGTTTTTAAAATTACACATTTAAGGGTTTATTTTTAGTCTAAAATTAAGTTAAAGATGAAAAAAATGTGTTAAATAGTATAAAGAAATTGATAAGACATATTTAAAGCTTCTCTTTTCAAGTCAGCCTAAATTATCAAACTCCATGTTATTCCAGGTTTTCCAGAATTAAAGGTGTTTTTAAAACCCTGCATACACTGTTATTAAATTTGATATTTCTAAATTTCATGTAGGCTTTTTTTCAAGTTAAGTTTATAATAAATTTTGTATAAAAAAATAATTTAGTTTTAAAACCATAATTTTTAATTAGTTTGGTCTTTCCTTTTAAACCTATATTTGTATTTGTAGTTACAATTAAAGTTTGTATAATTTAATGACTTGAAAATATTTTTATATTTTGAAAACTATTTTTTATTTAAAATTTTATATATAATTAAACTATTTAAATACCAGTTATATTCAATAAAATAGTCTCTTAAAAATATAATATCCATACTTGGTACTAACTAAGGCCCTTTGTAAAAACAGAACATTAAATTATTGAATTGTATAAATATGAACAATTTAGTAATTAATAAACTTTAAGCTGAACTAAATCTAATTTTGGGTAAATAGTATTTGAATAACTATTATTGTTTTGATATTCTCTGTTTTATCATATATTTTGTTTTTATTTAAATATTCTCTAAACAACTGCTTGGTAGTTAAAAGATTATGACAAGTTGGGCACTATAAAGATGGATCAGTATAATATAAGTGCATAACTTTGCCAATTAGAATGCATTGTAAATTTATCATATCTAAGTTGGAAAAGTCAGGACATATTATCAGTTTTTTCAAATTTTACTTTAAACCTAAGAACTAGTGTTAGCAATAATACGGAAATATTAATGGTTAAAACAAAACATTGATATATTATATAATTTACTTTATCATTTTCACGGGATTTTTTAATTTTTTCACTTTTTAGATTAATAAAACTTAACCTAATAATTATTCTATTTTGCTAACTTCAGCAAAACGAATGTAATAAAACTTATTCCCAAGATTAGCTAATTTATTTGACATAAAATGATGCTAAATAGTAAAATAACCTAGTACAAGTTTATGTTTGATAGGAATTTTAAATCAAACTAGATCAACACTTTTGTCTATGTTTACCAATAGATGATTCTTTCACCAGTGCATTTATTTAATAAACATATTTTTTTGTCAAATGTTATGAGTGTATGGTGCAACTTTATGCAAATTTTTATTTAGATTATCCAAGAAAAAAGTTTCTTTTTTAATTATACAACTTTTTGGGTTTTCACTATATTTAATACTTTTATCAGGGTTAAACTTTATAAGCTTACATGATTTATTACAGTAACATTTTTCTTATGTATACACTTCGAAAAAACTCCAAAAGTGGGTATTCAATAAGAAATGTGTACCTATTAAGTACCAGCCTATTAGTAAAATTCAATTTTTAGAAATAGTTATTATGCTCAAATTCTTTTTTAAAACAAATAAGTTTAAGTCATATAGTTATATAGCATACTGAGAAACTTTTTTTTTAATTTCACGAAAAATTTTACTGATTGATGAATATCAAACCAAGTAATACTGTTTCCTAATACAGTGCTTCTGAAATGGGGCTCCGCGACGCCTCTCAGGGATTCCGCGAAGCCTTTCGAAATTTAAAAAAGAACATTAATTTAATTAAACATTTTATGTAAGATTAAAATTAGGGGTTCTGCGGAATAGTTGAACTCTGGAAAAGGGTTCCGCCACTAGAAAAATGTCCGAAGCACTGTCCTAATATGTTTTGAAAACAAACAAGAAGTTGTATTTCTTTTACGCAGGGTTACGTAAACTTTAAAAATATAGAGTTCTGAATACTGAATAAACATTTGTTTGCTTTAAAAACAGTCAGGCTTGACTTATTGTGTAGCGATTTGCTCTAAAAGTTTAGTATCTATAGAACTATTTTAAATAAAGAAATTTTGGACATTTAAAAATTAATGTTTATAAAGTGCCTGAATTTAAATAACTTGTTTTTTTTTGGTGTTATTAATCTTAATATTGATCTAAAAAGACTTAATGTTAGAAACAAAACACATATAAGTTTTATTTTTAACTGTTTTTTTCTTCTTAACCTTTGTGCTTACATATAATAGTAGAACTATAGGCTGATAGTACTTATTAATGCTTAAAGGTCCTAGAAATACAAATGTTTAATATTTGATTGGATTCAGAAATCTGAGCTAAACATAATAATTATCAAAAAGTGATAGTGTTCTTACGGTTTGAAGTAATTAAAAAAATTACAAATTTAAAAACAAATTGAGAGTAAATTTTTAATGACTGTTTTACAGTTTATTCTATGTAATTATTTATAAGAACAAAAAATTGTTAATTTGAAAAGTAAATAAAAGATTTAGAATTAAGTTCATTCATTTAGAATAGAAATACTTATTCATATTACATATTAATTTTTTTTGTACAACTGTATGGTATTGAAATTTACTTTTATTACAAAACTTTTCATCATTATAAAAACTGTCTGATGAACATTTTTAGTAAATCATCAATAAAACTGTCGAAGTTTCTACTGTATCAGCAAAGATATTTAGCGTTATATTAAAACTAAAAGGTCATATCGAAAATAAAAAACTAACTTAAAACTACCAACTGGCTAAATTAGGCTTTTTGATTTAACACAAAATGTGTATAGTAATTTAAAAAAAAATGTAATTGAGATCGGTATTGATTGTTTATTTAAAAGGTTTTAAAAAATACTTTTGATACAATATATAAACTAAACTTTAAATTAACAAAATCACAACTTGAACATCTAACAACAGGTTTATTTCTATAAGTTTAATTACAACTATAAGATATATTTTACAAATTTTTCAAGGACTACTTCATCTGTTTAGAGGAGAACCCTAGATCCAATTCGTCTATATGTAGTGGGCCTTCCAAGATTCCCATCCCTACTTGCCATTAACCTCCTCTGAGGGCATGTTGTAGTTCTCCTGGCTGGTGCTTCACCTTCGCCATCCGAATGTGGGATTTCATCACCGACAGAGTTGAGGCGAGTACGTCGGCCTGGTGGCTTCTGAAGACGACCTGAAAATAAAGTTTACGATTGAAGTGTTTGAAAAATGGTATACTATAGCATTTTGATAAAAATAACGCTGAACTTAAATTTTTTTAACATTAACTCTTATGTTGAGTACGCCCAATATAAACAAAAATTTTGTTTTTGATATTAAAACTTGTAATTTTTAAGTTTTACTAAAAAAGTTTACAAATGAGAAATCATAATGAAAAAACAAGCTTTCATTCGAACTATCCTTTGTTCAAAAAAATTAATCACAAACTTAACTAAATCGTAAAAAGCAAATAAGCAATTTTGTATTCTTAAAGAGTAAGGATAAAAATAGTATGATAAAAGTCTAATTTAAGACTTAATTTGAAGTTGAAAAACTTAAAGCACAGGTATAATAAGGCAGTCAAAAATGTGTTAGCCATTGAAAATCATAAATCTAGAGGAAACATTTGAAAACTTTAAGGAACAAATATTAAGTCTATGCGCAATTTTATTGAAAGTATTTAAGAATATTTAACATAGTCGCAAAAAAAAGGTAACTTTTGTACCTAAAGAATCATTAAATTATACATTATAAAAGCAATGAAATCAAATTCTTAGGTATGAAACATGAATTTTTAACTTGTTAAACAAAGTTGTTTGTAACTTGAGTTAATTCTTTAAATTTTATTAGTAGTTCAAAAGTATTAATAAAAAAATGCGATTATAATTAACTTTTTATTCAAAAAAACATCAAGTCTGTATATAACTTTATTGATTTTTAGCATGTTGAAATAAGTCGGTTTTAAAATAAAAATACACCAAGGCTTATTGAGTATACAATTTTCAGCTGTGTTCAAAGTGTGTACTCGAGAAGAAGACTATTGTTTGAATATTCTATGGTATTTAACGAAATATTAAAAATGATACTAACAGATAAAAGAAACCGGTATACTAACAATTCCTACCCACGATCATTTCCAACCCGCACGATTCTCACCCGTGCACAATCCCAATCCAAAAAAAAAAATTTTATTTTCTCAATTTTTTTTACTTTTTTTTTTGTTTTTTACTTTTATATTTCTATTACTCTAATTCTACTATCACTTTTACCGTAATCCTTGGTCGGTAAGTGGCTTTCGGATTTGATCTAGCGAGGATTGTGCGGTTTGGAACTGAGTGGTTTCCTTAGAAATGTACTTTTGAATAGCTTTCATCAAAAATTAATTTCATCAAAATATTTCTGAAAGAGCTCCACTTTTGCAGCTTCGTACATTATAAAAAAATTAACAAAGACAACATTCGAAGTATTTTTCACTAACTGCGCTGTTAAATTTTAAAGTACTTAATAAGTTTAAAATTGAAAAAAATGTTTTTTTAAATATTCACTAACTTTCAAGTTTTTAAAACCTTTGTTCAAAGTTCTTATTATCTACCTGTGTTAGTTTGCTGATCCCCTAACTGGGCTTCCTGTCGGAACTCCTCCAATTCAGCGATGATCTTCCTTACTTCTGCTTCTTGTCTTCTCCCATCCTCTCTGATCCTTCTGAAAAATAACCGCATTCGTTCAAAAGCAGGATTATGAAACTCCGAGTTCCAACTCCTGGCATCATTCTGACCACGAATTTCTACCGGGTTTCCCAACCCATTCGTATTGGTGTCTTGGTCTGACATCTTAGTCTATAAATTTTTTAAGATTTTATACTTTATTTTATAAAATAAAAATTTAAACTTTTGTTAAAAAACTAATAAATGGTTTTGCAAAAACTTGAACTTATAATAAAAAAAAAAGACAATTTTAGTATTTTATTTAAAAACAAAGTGATTTTTTTAATTATAAAATAAATTTGTAGCATTTTATATTCTTTTTCTTTTTTTTATACATTAGTTAATAAAAAAGACAGTGCGCATCGCATGCATAAAAGTTTGTCATTCAAAATCAAAATAAATAAATGTTTTTTGTTTTTAATAACTCACATAACTTTGAAAATAACTTAAAACTATGTTAATCAAATGGCTTTAAAAAATCAAACATAATTTGAATTCAGTATTATCTAAAGAATACCAATTACTTTTTCATTGATGAAGTATTCAAAACATTTTGAGAAACTTGAAAACTCAAAAGTACACTAAATTTTAGCGCGAACTGGAATTATAAATATTTTTTAATCTATATATCTTAAAGATAGTTTTTCAACTTGTTTATTTCATACACTTCACAGTACACATGTATCTCTTATGTTTTTCATAGGCAATAAAGGTGTATATTAAACATAAAAACTCTTTGAAATTTTTTACAGGTTTTTTTCATTACAATTTAAGTATTCACGAATAACAAATTTAAAGTGTGTAAATGTCATTGTAATTATAATCTTTTTTTGCTGCGTATGAATAAAAACTAAAACTATATTACTAGTATATAATAGGGTTGATCACGCCAATTCGATCATCAGACCACAAGTTTTGGTAGACTGAGACCGGTTTCGTACTTATTAGGAATCATCAGTCAGTCAAAACCGAAAAACTTGTAAAAAATTGGCACGATCGAATTGGCGTGATCAACCCTATTATTAAACTTGAGCTTGTCTCACGGTAAACGAAAGTCCAGGCTTCTGCTCTGCTGACTTTCGGCGATGGTTTTTGTTACTAGTATATATTTTTAAAACTATGTCTATTACGGAAAAAAGTCAGTTTTAAATTGAAATTCTTTACCTTTTAAATTATTTATCTTCTTAACGGTTCTCACTTGATTTAAAATAAAGTTAATCACCACTATATTATTTTGTAAAAACTAATTCTTTTTACTATGCTCCGATCAAATAATTACCAAAGTATTTTGAAAGTTATTAAGATAACTATTTTTATACCTCCTACTAATTTACCTTTTATGTTTTACAGTAAGGGAAAATTATGAATGCTAAAACTTATTTGTGTACTTTATACCATAAAAAATAATAAAATAATAATAGTATTTTCAATAACAATAGCCAAAAAAGATACTTTAGTTTAATTTTTGTCAAGTTATGTGAGATTGTTTTTAATACTAAAAACAAAGATTTTATATAACTTTAAATCTACTAATGTCAACTTAAAACTATTTAAGTGGATTTAACAACTTAACCAATTTTTATGCAATAAATAAGAACTATAACATACTACAAGAACTACTTAGTTATTAGTTTATAATATTTTAATTAACATAGCACTTATTTTAATTTAAGACATGTACTACTATCACAAGACAGATTTCTTATAAAAAACAATATTAACTAGTGGAATACTTTCTACATTATTAAGAAGAACAAAATAAACTAATATTAATGAACTCTTTATAAATTGTTATCATACAATGACATCAAGACGTGATGACGTCATGAGGGAGCATCATATACTGAAAACATTCAAATACAGCTAAAGTTGGTATTTGTTTCTTAAAACTATTTTTATTGCTGTTGGAGCTTAAATACATATTTTAATATAAAAGACAAAAACTTTTGTGATTGCTTAAATTAATCCACGTACTAAATGACCTCATCTATTGGTAGATATTTGCATAGAGTTATAGTATTATATGTAATTCTGAATGGGAACAAGTGTTAGTAACTGGTAAATTAAATGATAAAGCATAGTTTATTTGACCTAGACCTACAATTTCTTTAAACTAAGGTTTTCCTAATTGCTTCTTTAAACCAATCATCCTTTTTATTATATTTGCCCTTTAACTGGTAAGTTACCTATTTAATTTTGTTTGGCCTTTATAGTTATCACCCTTTGATAGCCAAAATTGTCCCAAAGAAACAACATCCAACTTTTTCAAAATCCTGTACTAAGTACTTAGCATATGTTCTTTTTTTTACTAGGGCAAATGAACTTTTTATGGTTAAATCAACCTCAGAGTCAAATATTTAATAGCAAGTTTAAGTTAGTAAAATAGGAACGCCAACCAACAAACTCTAAAACTGATTGAAATTTTTAAATTTATCCCCTCCTCTTTCGCCCCCTTTATATTAATTGCACCGACTTACGTAAATAATCCAAAAAGTTTTACTTAACTCTAGATATTGCTTCCTCTCGCTAATTCTAGTTTAAAGTTCAGCTATATAACGGTGCTAATTCTTATTTCTGGGGCCTTAACTCTCTGTGTTAGGGTAGGGAAACGATTCTAGTCAATGGGATAGCTGGAGAAAAACTTAGTCTTTGGTGGGCTAAAGCGCTTCAATTTAGTTCAATCCACCAAAGCTGTTTAGTTGTTCAATTCTTTAAAAATAAATACATTGTGATTTTTTTTTGCAATATCAAGAGAAAGTTTTAACTCTCCTGGAAATGTACCTAAACCTTTGTATTTTGCTCAAACCTAAGAAGATTTAGTATCAGCTCCAAAATTTGGTTGAGCGGGTGAGATCTACGTTCTCACAGGCCGGATCCCGCTTAAACTTTATCACTTTTGCGGGCCGTTAACTTACTCCTCAAGTGGGTCGTTCGTTATACACCTTACTCTAATTAAACAAGTTAAAGCAGCTAAAATAATGTATGTTTTTTAGAAAAGCAAAAACTCTAGATGAAGCTACTAAAAAATTAATTCACTTTAAGTGAACATGTACATTTCCTATTAGTATTTATATTTTGTTAATAAAAATTGTATAAGAACTGTTATTTTTATATTTACTTAAAATCATACTAGTATAATAAATGTTTGGGTAGCTTTCAAAATTGCACGAACGTAGAAAATTCCACGAGGGGACAAAATTGCACCAGTGTACAAAGTTGCACGAAGACACGTTTTCACGAGCATACAATTTTTCACGGGTTAAGTTTCATTATATAATTTTTTATAATTTATTTTAAGTTTTTTTTTACTATCAGTATTACCCTTAACCCTTGCCCTCAGTTGGTAACTTTTTTATCTGTAACCATTATAATTTTTTTTTTGTAGTTTTCTTTTTTTTTTTTTTATTATCTTTTTTTATAATTACTAATTATTTTTACTATCACTGTTACCCCTAACACTTACCCTCGGTCAGTATAACTTTTTTTTATATGGTTTTTTATAAATTTATTTTTTAGTTTTTTTTTCTGTTTTTTTTTTAATTCTCGTGTAAAAATGAGCCTTCGTGCAAAATTATAACTTGTGCAAATTTGTTTTCGTGCAAAGTATCTTCGTACAATTTTGTACCCTCGTACAATTCAGTAACCTCGTAAAATTGTGACCCATTCCCTAAATGTTTATTTTATAACAATAAACTTGAAATTTATAAGTTAATATTCTTGTTACTAATTATCTTTAGTTTTTTTATAATAAAACAAGTTTAGACAGTTACACTACAATTACAATATAATTTCTTTTGATTAAATATCTAAACACAAGATATCTCAATTTTTTCGTTTTAATTTATATTATACACTACTACTCTGTTTTTAAAACTTTTGCAGTTTGGTATTTCTTAACAAATTTTATTAATCTTATAGTTTTTGAGTATAAATTATAAATGAACATCAATTAGTTCAAATTTTTGAACAATATTTTGTTATGAAATTTTTTCCCAGAAAAAATAAAAAATAAAAACTTTATTTGCCCTTTTTCGATAAGTAAACCAATCAACTAAAAAAGTTAACAAAACTATAATATAAGCTTTTAAAACAGATGTTTTACATTTACAAATGACTTACACTGTGTTATTTTTCAGTTTTCATTATGAAACAAAAAAGTTCATTAAAGCATAGTGTAATTCTATATGTACGGTTATTGTTAACTAATAAAGTGTAAAATAAAAAAACCATTAAAGCATATCATTTTTGTTAAAAACCTATTGAATCAAAAACAGTTATGAAAAATAACAATTATTCTTACTATTTATTTAAGTCTTATGTAAAAATAAAAAATTAAGTTTCTGAAAATTATATTTATATATATGCTTTAGAAAATTTACATCTTAAAATATTAAGTTCTTTTACAACTTCATTAGCAAATATAACCTTGTCATGGGGGCTAATAAAATTAAAACTATCTAAAATATTGTATTACTTCATATTTAATTGTGCAGACATGTAAAACTTGTACTACTATGCATGGAACAAATTAACAAAGTGTGAGGTACAAAATATAAATACCATTGTAGTTGAACAAAATTAATGCAATAAAACTTTTAAACTGAATAACAATACTATAGACAAATATGAGATTTCTCTTTTTAGTTTAAAGTGTTCGTAAAATTTATGTCACATTTTTATGAAATAGACTACCATAACTTTTTTTTTTTGCTAAAAGACAAGAAAATAAAATAGAATAACTAGATGTTTACGCTTTTTTCAGGTTTAGATTTTAATAGCATAAAATGTGTAGAATGCTAAATATTGATATTTACATCTAAGTTGTAAAAAAATTAAGTAATGTTTCTGTTATCTACACCTTTTTTGATCAATGTTTACTAGTTTTAGTCTAAACTGAAATTATGGTTAAGTAAACAAAACATAGATACAAAGTGGTATAATAAAGAAAAATGTTAATATAAATTTAAAAATGACCACTTTTTACAAAAACATATGTTAAAAAAAAATCAAAATAATACATACAGATATTTTAAAAACATTTTATCCATCTAAAAAAGTAGATGTTAAATAAAATATTTTTGATATTTAACATAAAATGTTCAATCAGTTTTTAAAATTAAAATATGGTAGTTAATACGCTTAATAAAAAACTGTTTCATTTTAATATGTAACATATATTTTATTATAAATCTTTAGAATTAAAGTTTTAAAACTAGGCTGATAAGTAAAATAAACATAATTAGATACAATAAAATTTAGATACAGATTATCATAAGCAGTTCAAAAGTATAAGCTTCTTAGAATGGTGTCTTTGTTAAAATTGAAATATTAACTTAAACAAACCTAATAAACAGAAGATTCTACCTATGAGTCCTTCCGTTCTTTTCGGCGTTTGTATTTTGAGAAGTTTTAAATAAATTCTATTAAAACAGAAAGACATTTAGTTAAAATCAAAAAAATATTGTAAACAAAACGTTTTCTAATACTATAAAACAACCCTTCAAAATAACATTTCAAGGTAATTTAAAAGCATGTTGCACCCAGGTTATAAAACATACTTATAGTCTGTCCTTTAATATGTAGTTTTAAGTATTGAAAAAGTTTTAGATAAAAAAAAAACTGAAACCTTGTATTGCTTGGAATCCCAAAGAATATATAAAGGGTATAAATGTATAAAGTTTTAAGCAAGTAAAAATACTGAGCTTTAATCTATGCTCTGAAAAGACACTACACTAAAAAAAAAATATATTTTTTAGAATTTTTAATTGTACATTAATTAATATGCGTTAAAACTTTAAAAGTCTGTAAAAATAAAAATAAACTTTAAAACTTACATCTTTGTCAAGAAATAGTAGCGATAATGAATAAGGTAAGAAACTATTTTAAGCATTTAATACACATACAAATCTGTATATAACATAAAAAATCCATGCACGAAAAAAAACAGTTTAGATAAAAGAGTTTATGTTTAGATTTTCTATAGAAATATAACACTTATAAATTTATAAATTTTTTAGATTTTAACATTAATTTTGTTTAAAAAACGCATAATATATGTTCTATTGCTAATGAAAATGAAAGATAAAACAATCAACAGCTTTTCAGAAGTATGTAAAACAGGCTAATCACAAGCATAAACATAATTTTTTCTCAACTGCAAATCCTACCAATACTTAACAACTACTTATGTATCAAAGACATATCTACTTTATAGTTTGAATAGTATTTGATAATATCATTATTAAAATAAATAGTTTAAAAAAATCACTTAATTTATATTAAAATTTTGTTACAGAAATAAAACAGTTTTAAGTTTATATTTGTATTAAGATATAAATTTCACTATCCGCTATTTTTTAAGTTCGAAAGTGAGAGAATGTATAAAAATATAGTTTTATCTATATAACTGTCAATTGATTTGTTAATATAACAATTGCAATTTCTTTTTTTGTTATTATATCCTGTAGGTTAAATTATAGCTACAATTTTTTTTTCCAACAAATTTCTAAAACTTTTTTTTTGCTTTTATGTAACTAAAAACCATGATACTTATTTTCGGTGCTAAAAAAAATTCCATTGATAAAGTTTGATTAAAAATTTTTACTATAATCGATAACTTTATACACAATCAATTAACTCTTAAATGTATGTAGACTTTAATTTTCTTTTATTATTATAAAATCTTTTAAAATTACTATTTATTAAATGATTCAAAATAAACCTTAACAATGAAACAATACTTATAAAAGTAGAAGAATATTTCTTTATTTGTAAAACAATAAAGCCTTATTAGAAAACATAAAAAGCTTAGAAATTGGGCAATTAAATTTAGTTTTTTTTTAGTTAAGCTACTTGTACTACTTTATAAAAAAGTATTTTTTTTTCTTCTATAATAAAAAACAAAAAGATAAAGAACTCATATAATGAGGATAAATAAATTATTATTTGTTTAACTATACATATATAATATTATAAACATACTACTCTCACTTAACTCGCACTTAAATAACTAAATGTCAAAAAACATAGTAACTAGTAGTTTTATTAAAGTTATGAGACAAGAAAAGAAAAAAAAAACGAAGCTTAATTATTGTCAGTAACTACTCCTATTGTAAAGAATCCCTTTTTTTTACTTTTTTTGTTAAAAAATTAGTTTATGAAAAGTAGCTGTGTAGCTTATAACTGTTAACCTATAATTTTATTTTTGATAATTTCCATTTTTAACATATTTTGGATAAGTTACTTTTTGAAAAAGTAAACAATGAAGACATTTTAACATATAACATTGATTAAATAAACTATAACTTATTTCATTTCATTTATATCATATCATTTCATATATATCATTTAAATTATACTTAAGTTTAAAAGTATTTCTTGTTATTTTTAAGTTGTAAAAATATTTTTTTACAAAATTCTAAAAACTTATTTTTTTGTCTTCATCAACTGTCTCAGTTGTTTTTGAACTAAATGATGTTTAAAAAATGAAACTGCTATCTGGCCTTCACTGGTGTTTAGTTTAAAATACATTATTGCTTAAAAATCAAGTATTTACAAAAAATATAAATAAAAGCTAACAATTACTACTGAAAAGTTCTATATAACTTAAGTACAATTATTTATCTTAACTTAGTATAATGTTTTATAATGTATTATTTTATATACATTTCTCTTCAACTTGCTTAAGAATCTAATCTTTTCTTAAGCAATTTTTTTTTGACAAGGTCAAATTTTTTTCACTGAGACTGGGTAATAAATAAAATAGTTATTTTCAACATTTATTATTTTATATATACACTTAGATTATAAACAAGTGAACTAGTGTATTTACAGCCATTTAAACAAAAGCTGCAATGAACAAAATGCATGAGTTTAAAAGCTTATAGTTTTGCATAAAAATAAGCTGTACTTAAAATAGGTAAGAAGTTAGCTCATGCGTAACATGGAGCATAAGCAAACCTAGGAACATGAGTTGTGTGCGTTTAGTTTTTCAATCAACATGAAACTTTTAACCTAGGTCTGTTTCATCTACTAACACTTTTAATAATTCAACATGGATTGAAATAAAAACTATTGTTTCAAAAATTTTATAGGCAAAAAAGTTGTATGACTATTAAGCACGTCTTGAAAAACTTTTTAATATTGCTATATAAAATGTTTAAGTTTTGGCTTGAAAACATATGAAAAAAATTAATGTGAAAAATTTAAGTTAATCATTTCTTATTATTACCTATTTCTTAAATCAAGCGATATTTGCTGAATCAGCAAAATAATTGTGATTTTATTTTCATTTTATTTATACCCTTATCCTTAACACACCTTATCAAAAAATATCAAAAATTTACAAAAAGTAATAACTAATATTAAAAAAGTATTGAAAAAAAAAATATTTGCTGACTCAGAAAATATTAAGGGAAACACTGTTACATTATAATCAAACATTCTGTCCCTTTTACTTTTGGTCTAACATAGGGGTCGGCAAACTGCGGCCCGCGAGCACGTTATTTTTTTGAATGTAATGTTGCCCGCGAAAGAAAATTTTGCGGTCCACGAACATATAAATGTGGCCCGCTGAGCAAAAATATATTTTGAGTTAATTTTGTCTGATAAATTTTGTTTTAAGTTCCTGTATAAAATTTTAAAACAACTAAAATACTTTACTGATTTAGCTTAAAAATGTAAAAAAGACAGGTTAGCATTCTACCAGGTTTTTTTTTCCAATTTAATAATAACTTTCTTCCTTCCACAGCAAATTATTTTCTGAAAAAAAGAGTGTAAAAAGTGCTTTGAAACAGTAAAATAGTTATATAATACCTATTTGGTAAAAAATATATGCAATTGTTTTTTGTTCTGTACAAAAGTAATGCACCGTAATTAACTAAAATAAAATTTCTTTAGTTTAGTTTTTTTTCACGTTTTTTTTTTTAACTAAGTTTCTTTTACAGATGTTTTATTTTAAATGTTATATTCTAGTTTACACAAAAACATTTAAAAAAACAATATATTAATAATAAGAGGAAATAAGGTTAATTTTATTATGGTTTTGACACCTATGATTTTTTAGAAATTTCTTTTGCATTTTTTATTATTTCCTTTGCACAACAATGAACAAAGATGCTAATATTTTAAACCACTTTTTATTTAATACTTAACGAAAAGAAATTTAGTTTATGCATAATTTTCTACATTATTGTTTCTTCATGTAATATTTAAGTGGGTAAAGAAACAATATAAACAATATATATGACATAAACTAAAGAAGATTTGTTAGGTATACTTTTTGGGTTTTCATACCATGTTTTTTGGCAAAATAAGTTTATTTTTATGCGTTGCATACTATTATAAATAGTTGCTGTTTTTTGGAACTTCCTATTTAATACAAACTATATTAAGAAATGGTAATTTATTAGGTTTGTACATTTTTAATTAAAATAGTTTAAATTCAATCCAATAAACAAATAAAAGTTGCTACACAATCAGACTATGACTACTTGAAGACTTCAAACCTCAGATCAAAATATCAGGCTAGTTTTGGTTTTCGGACTAAATTTTTTGCTTTAAAGACTGATAAATTAAATTTTTGATCTATCTTTTGTTCAATGCACAGTGTTGGTTTGATTAGAATATATTTCAAATTTTAAGTGATTAAACTGATATAATTTGAATTAATTTTTATATTAATTGTATACATATAAGTGTGAACAGTAAGTGTTGTTAAAAAATCCCGGAAGAGCTTGGAATTTGACGATTTTTACTTAAAATTCTGAAAAAACCCGGAATTTAAACAATTTTTACATGTAAAGTGATGAAATTTTGATTTGACACAAAAAATCTACCATAGAGATATTTTTTATTAAAAAACACATTTGCAGTATCTTAACAGTATGTTTTAATTTTTTAAATATTATTTAAGACAGTTTTTTTTACGTTTAACTTAATTATATACTAAAAACAGAAGTAAAAGTTGTACTTTAAAAAACTTTATATTGGTGCATTGCACCTTTGCTTTTGAAATGTCTTTACCTGTTGTTGTGTTTTGTATTGGAATTAAACCTAGAAATTCTTCTAAATTGTCAAAATTCGTAAAACCACCTGTAATAAAAAGTCTAAAATTAGCAATATCTGTTATATCAGTTCTCGCATGTTAAGAGATTGATTTAAGTCCTAATTTAGTTTATGCGGCTTGATAATATTCAGATATTTCCTAAACACGACTTCTTGTTGATATTGAAAAAAAACAACACAACTGTTTTACTAACGCAAGCACAAATTATTTAAATAAGTTTTCAACGATCAACGTTATCTTTTTTGTAGTAAATACTTTTGCTGTTTTATAACTTGCCTCAACAGTTTTTTCTGATCAGTTTGTACTTACTGAAAATAATTAGGTGCATTGTTGAAATTGACTTAGCGATTTTTTTTTTCTCGCAATAACTTCAAACTAACGTATTATAGTTCCCACAGCTCGTATTATAACTCACATTTAAATGCAATAATTTTATTACAGATATAGAATTGCTATAATGCTCAATAAAAAAAAAATTAATAAATTATTATCCAATTGTTTAAAATGTTTAAAAACTTCATTTTCCATTCAAGCTGAATTACAATAATTATTTTAGATATATAACTAATTCACTGTTTATAAATTTCGGTATTTCTTTATTTTGTGAACTTTATTTTAAACAAGGTTGCCAAACAAACAGGCTAGTTTATTTTTTTTAATTCAGACTAGATTAAAGCTGTTTAATTTATTTTTATAAATCTCAGGTGTATCTGAAACTTTTATTTTAAAAACTTTAAACAAATCTTCGAATTCTCAGAATAGTTTTTGTGACTGTAGTGTACTTTACTAATTGTAATTTTTTGTCTATTTACATGCCGTGCTTTTTTATAATAATGATGTTTTAGTTATGTATTTAAGCTTGATTAACAGAAATTTTTTAGCTATTCAACTTTAAGTAACATTTTAATATAATTTAGACATTATTGTTTTTAAAGTAGCAACCGTAGAAAAGACTAATTAATTACTAATAAGGTATTTTATTATAGTATTCCATCACTAATTATGCTGAAAAATTTGATTTAGCTTATCTACAGAATAAAATTTATCAATTTTATTTAATTAAATAATTACTGAAATTTCAAAAGAATGCAAACTATTTAAGACGCAAAAACTATTTCCTAAAACAAAAACTCAACAATGTATAAAAGTGACCCATAAATGTTTTTCAAGCTCAGTTTTTATAGAGAGTTAGGTAAAAAGTACAATAATAAAAGTATTATATTAAGTTTATCTCAATAAGTATTTAAGAAAGTACACATTTTATTAAGACTTAAATATATTAAACAGTGTAAGTTCTACTACAATATATATTTATATATTAAATAAGCATTTATGTGTAGCTAAAAGTCATTTGAAGTAATTAAGTGAATAAAAGTAAAGTTATCTCTTGTGTGACCAAAACTAAAGCCAAAACATTATACAAATATCACTAAAACTAAAACTGTGGCCTGCGAAGACTTTAAGAAATTGAAATTTGGCACGCGAGCACCAACTACCTGCCGACCCCTGGTCTAACATGGTCTTTTGTAAAAACAAAACACAACTTCTTTGTCAACATTAGGGTTTTATACAACATAGATTAGAACAGTTTGCGAAAATTTATTGAATTACAAAACGAAACTCAGATAGTTTGAATACATCAATTCTTCACCAGACTTGCATAAGTTAAATTTTTAGTCCTATCGGTTTAATTTTGTTTTTGCACTTATTATACAGATTTTTAATGCTCAGACCTTAATGTTTTAAAGAGAACTTAATCTTTTTAAACTAAAAAATTGTTATTATACTTAAGGTTTATTTATTCTTTGAAAGTTTGCGTCATAGGTTATTCAAACAATTATTAGTTTAAACAGACACTACAGCAATACATTTTTAGATTTACTTTTAGATTTAATGTCAATACTTAATTGATGTTGATTAAAGTAATGTTGCTTAATTAAAGAAATCTTAATTTAGTGCGTTTTATCAATTAACTAAATAAATTTGGTTTAATTTTGTAAATATGTTTAAAGTACTAGTGTAGTTGAAGACTAATTTGTTTTAACTCTTTAAAAGTTCTTATTTATCACAAATAAAAGTACCATAAAAATGACCGATAAAACTGACAAGAAAATTAGACATAGTTTTTAGATAAAAAATAATAATAAATAATTTTGTAAGGTAAAGTTTAAAAAGTTATAAGCAAAAAATTAAACCTAGCTAATGCAAAATCAGAGGTTACGACATGGATGTGCAAAGGTACGGCCCGCGGGCCATATCCGGCCTTCCAGATGCAAATGACCAGCCCACGAATGTCTAAAATGTTTAAATTAAATCAAGCCCACGAGCATATAAATTTATTTCTCTAAACCACGTTTTCAAACTTTACTAGATTTTTTGATTATTTGAAAAAGTGTTCTTACATTAAATTTACAGAAGGTTTAAGACATATACTAATCTTAAGAGACTATATATTATTTGAAAATATTATAGAAAAATAATTTTTTGAAATTAGATTAGATAATTGAGTTATTTTCGTGAACTAAATAAAATTTAAATTTTCCAACGAAATAAAAGCTATTTTTTTTTACATCTGCCCCGACGAAAAAAAACGTAATATACCTCTATTATTACAAAATGTATAGAAAACAAAAGCACTTACTTTATAAAAAACTTTTGTTAAGAAAGATGTAAAATATAGTTAATTCTTTAAGTTATAGATAAAAAATTAACTTAAATGTAAATGTTTATCCTAAAGTATTTCAAGAAAAATTTGAAGTTTTAAGAACGTGCTAACTACCTTTTTTTTATTTGTGACCAGTTTTTACTAAGAAAATAATAATCATGTCAAACATTTAACAAACTAGTTAAGTAAACTTTAAAAATTATTTTATATGGTATTTAAAACATACCCATGCATGTTAACAAAAACTAAGATTTTGCTTAATCAAAATTTTAAAACGTATGATTGCTAATTTCGACATTAATGTACTAAATTTTTAAATTAAAATAAATTATATAAATCAACAAGTTAATAGTAGAGTTTTTAAACAAAATAAACGATAACCTTAAAATCTTAAACTTAATCCAAGTATAATCAAAAAATAAACAAAACTCGTTTGTTTGTAAAGGTGAAACGAAATGTACTTTTAGGTTCATAACCACCCATAAATGTTATCGAAATTATTTTCACTACTATGATCCAGTCGTCTTCACAGTGTGCACAAGGTTTATTTTCAGGATGCACAAAACTCATTTTTAAATTTACTCAAGATATTATGGAATTTAAAGTGAAGACCGAAAAAAAATAGCATACTTTCGGAAAGTTTAGAGCTTAGGATGCACATAATGTTTTATTTTAAGTTTAGTTTTTTGATTATCAAGAAGACCATTAGTTTCAAATATGGTAGAAAATGCTAAAATTTAGTTTGAGGCAACGTAGTTTGTACTTCAAGTACACTTATAATACATAATAAAATTTATTAAAACTTAATACCTTGTAAAAAAATAACTTGATTGAACTGCTTTAATTATATAGCAGTTAAAAACTAGGTTATATTAAAGCAAATTTTTGCAAAGCTTTTACTATGGTACGTTTATAACTTTACTTAGGATTTAAACTATTATCAAAGTTTCTTATTTTAACTGTTACAGTTAACATAAAAAGACCGTATCACTTTAACTGGTTAATAACAAAATTAGTTTAGTGACTTTATTTTAAATGTTATCTGACTAAAAAGATTTGATTTTAACTTTAATACTAAAGTTTGATGCTGAACTATACTGATATTTTAGTTTTTGTAAAATATCATTATTAACTCGTAAACATTTTACCATTAAATATATTTAAACGTAATAAAAAATATTTTTTTTTTAAATTGTGAAGTTCAGTGCTTTAATATCTTCAAGTTGTCAAATAACTTGATTTATGAACATTTATTACAGTTTTAATTGTTATTTATCAATTTAAAATCAAACATTATATAAAGTAATATAAGTATCATTAGGTCTGTGTAGAATAAAAATACATTATTTCTTTTAGCCTTTTATTGCAAGAGTTTTTTTTTAATAAAGTTTAAGTTTAAAAACAAATATTTATGAAAACACAATGATAATAATGCATTAATAGTTTTTTTAGTTGTAAAATTCACTTAAGTTGTAGTAAACAACTATTATTACAAAATATTAGACAATATCTTTAATTTTAAGGTGTTTTATAAACAGCTAGTATAGAAAATTCTTTAGTTTTGTAGAAATAGAATGTGTGCTACCCAACTTAAAAAGTCCTAAACACAATCTGCTTCACAGAATGAATGTCAAACCATCATAACTAGTATAATTATAAACCCAATTTTATTAGAATTGTTTTTGTATAAAGCTTTATAAAAGTAAAGGCAAATTAAAAAAAGATTAAATGTTCATTGAATAAATATACATATTATCATGTCAAAAACTAGTAAGAAATTTAAACTGTACGAACTCTATTTTCAAAAAACTTAACATACTTACTTCTTACAGCCTAATTTGCAAGTTTACTTTAAGTCATGTTCAATATACAAAAACTTTTACCATAACTTGTTTAATGATAAACACATCGCAACTTTATTGATAATGGCCGAAATAAATACTGGCAATAGGTAACTTTTAATTCTTACAAATAAAAATAATCTAAATAATGTTAGTTTTAGTGTAACACGTTTTAAAGATTTGGTTTAATTGATATGTAGTCCTGGACGTTAAAAGGTATCAAAGTAGTGTACAATTCATTAACTGAAAGGTTTTTCGTACACAAGGTCACTGGACCAAATATTTTGAGCGCTTCTTCGTTCAATAAACTTTAACTGTAGCTAACTATTCAACTTCAAAAATTAAAACCACCATTGTTTTAAGTGTTTTTGTAATAACTAAATTTACTATTTTAAGCTTAAAGAGATAAAAGTAATTAATGACTGTAACTATGACTTGAACTATTTTTTCCAATTGATTCTCATTTCAAAATGTTTTTGAGTAAAATTTTTTTGTATGTATTTGTTTCAAATAAAAGATTCTCAAATATTTATAAACAAATTTAAGTATTATTAGGCTATTAAAAATTTTAAAAGTATCCTGAAACTACAATACAATGTATTTAATTATTTTATTTAAACAAAATTCACTAACAAATAAAACTTCTGAATTGAATTTTTAACAACTACTAATATTAGAAGAGCTAGGAAACAATTATACATTCCATAACTTTCTATCAGAAATACTAAGCTAACGAAATAGAGATCCATACTTAAGTTCCTTTACAAGCTAAACAGTTTAAGCAAATATAGTTTTTTATTCATGAAAAGCTGTTTATTGAGAAGTTTGGAAACAAGTAACAACAAGATTATAAAAAAGTAGATTTTAAGTTTAATAAATTTAACTACTTACTGTTTTATAAATTAAATTCAAAAAGTTTAAAAGTAGTCTTTGTACTAGTGAAATTATTTTTTGTTTAGTTGTTAAGGTTTATGTTAAACCGGTTGACATAAAAAAAATGAAGATTTATATGAAAATTTAATCAGATATGCCACGGTATAAAAAGCAAAAGTTGTTTAATTTTCAGGCCAATTATCGAAAATAATTTATAGAAAACATAGTTACTTAAAGAAAAAACAGTTTAGATCAGACTAGTCATAAATATTATTTTACTAAGTTAGTTGTTCAATCAAGCGTGTTGTTTTTACAAATGCTAATTTTGCTTTGGGCAAAAGGGTTAGCAACTAGTAAATTTAATAAAAAAAAATTAGGTATAGGTTATGCCTGAGAGAATTTAACTGTAACTAAAGCTTTTGAAAATGTTTAGACTACTATAGTAAAAGTAAAGTTTATTGTAAATACTAATATAGCAAAATATGTAGTAACTTAACTTTGTTAATAATTAAAGACCTGTTAGTCGTTGTTAAAAGTTTTAAAATAATTTTGTATTACTTTTTGATCATTTTTAGTTGAATTTAACTAAACTTTTAGATTTTTTTTAATATAAAACTATAGTAATTTTTTTTAATTTAAAGTCAACATTTTTTAAAGTTTGTATTAATTGTTTTAGTTCCTTATTACGAAAAGACTATAACAAAGAACACTGATAGCATTAGTATTATACTATTAATGTTACCCAATATATTTTTTGTTTATATCAAAATAATAGAATATAAGTTTTAGCTGTGTTTACAACAGCTTTCAAATTGAATGTAGAGGCAATGATTGCAGTTACAGATGAATTGAATTTTGACGTTTGTGTTTGTTAATGAATAATTAAAGTTCGAGAAAATTGCTAAACTTTTTACGTTACGTCACAATCAGCATTTTAATGCACTTTTAGTGCGCATACGTACATAAAGCGTGATTAATGTATGTGTAGCAGCAACGTTTGGCTTTTTAATCGGAGTAGCACATATTTTTATTTTTTAATAACACTATATATTTTTAGTAGTTTTAAATAAAAAACACTTAAAAAACTATAATAATGTCTATTTTTGTGACCTGGTAGTTATATTATAACTAAAAGAATGTGTTTAAATATTTATATCAATTTATTATCATTGTTTATTTACATATATCTTTTAGCAATAAATTTTGATTTTAACTAGCTTTTGCTTACAAACTAGCTTTTTTTGAACTTTATTAGTTTAAGTCCTCTTAAATAGATTTTTTAAGTTAGTTTATATATTTGATTTTAAACAAGAATTCTTTCGATTTTCAAATGTTGATACTTTATTTTCTTGATTTCGTATGTATTTTTGATGAGATATTTTGACACTCCTTTAGAAATTTCATTAAAGTGAAAACAACTTACATAATTTTTTATAAAGTAGTATCTTAAGTAATATTATTTAACAAATGGGTTTATCTTTTGTTGAGGAAGTTTTATATAAAGAGAAGTTAAATTTTTTTAAGTAAATTAATAAGCGCATTTGGTTGAACCATTGGCGTAAATCACCTATATTAATTATTTAATTACAATTAGTTTCATCTACATTTGTTGAAATATCTTCATTAAAAGTAAATGGTACTGACATTAAACTTAAGTATTAAAGTTAATGTATCTTTAAAAAAGATTAGTTTAATAGCATGTTAATGAAAATTTTCATTACATTAAAAGTTTCACTATATTAATACATTGTTGAATAATTTAAATAACATAGTCGTCAGTTTTAGTGAACTAGATAAACTGATAAAAAAATACTAAAAAATCAAACAATAGTACAAAATATCGTATTATAAATTCTGAGGAAAGCTGCTTTATTATAAACTAACTTTTAATTGCTTTTTAATAAATGTTCTTTTAAATATTCTACAAGTAACTAAGTGTATTAAAAATCTAGTACGTATTTAACAAAGAAGTAAATCAATAGTATTTAGTTAAGAAAGTACATATGTTTAAATAAAAACAATAAGCACATTAGCAAAAGTTACTTATAAAAATTAGGCTCTTATAAATTTTGAAATCACTTAGGAATCACAAAAATTTTTAAAATCAATCTCAGCTGATATACATTTTAGCAAGGATAGCACCATCAAAACTTGAAACTATATAAAATGTTTTCTTATAATAAAATAAACGTTCACTGTTTTAAAACTTAGCAAAAAAGCACAACAAAAGCTAATTACATGTCTAAAAAATCTGGTTTAACAAAGGATTTAGTGAATAATATCCGCTTTTATTACTTTTCTTCATGGTTTTAACAGGCTCAAATAAACCAGTCAAAACACGCACCTAATGTGAAGTGCAACCAGCTAGAGCGTCATGTGATTACTAACTTATTTGTTAAAAAAATGTATAGTTAGTTAAGTGAAATATTCAAACCATACTTAAATTTCCAGGAGGTCTTAAGTTGATTCACTATATAAAGACTTTTAAATTTGTAAATAATTTTATACCATGTGCTGGATCGTGTTTTTAACATTTATTTTTTACATTTAGATTGCTCAATAAAACGTTTAGTTAAATGGTAGAAATGTATTTATAAGTTTAAAGAAAGAATAGTCGCTATAAAAATCATTTACTATACCTACCCTAAAACTCCTTTTTGTTTTTGTTTTGCACCGAAGCTTTAGTTTTGAAAACCTAAAACTTCAACTTGATCTATCTGAAAAAGTTAATTAGGCTTGTTTTAATAAAAACCTTTTTAAACTTAATATATTGTATATGTTGTTCCAGCGACTAAGTCCCGTCGGATAGTTAATTAGTATATTAGTAAAAAGGCCATTATATTGAACAGCAAGAGTAGATTTGAATTAAAACTTTTAAGGTTTATTCTAATATCGACATAGTAATAAGTATTATAAAACTTGTATTAGCTGTAATTTACTAGATTCTTATCATAAGCAATATTTCTTAATACTAGGTAGTAGCTAGTTTAAAAAAAAATCTTTTATAAAAAAATTTTTTAAGGCGTTTTATGTTTCACATTTAGCTTACGTTTTAAACAAAGTTATTTAGTTTTACCCTAAAGTCAACAAGTAGTAAAACACTCTCAAATCTTAAAAATTACCACTTTGCTTTGTAATGTATTAATATTTTACTGCTCATGTAAAACTATTTTTAAAGTTTTTCAATATAGCTTAGGTTAATAAAATACTTTCTTAAAATAAAATATGAATAGTAAGTTACAAACTTAAAACTAAGTAGACACACCGCAGTATATACCATAAAGTTTTAAATGTATAACTATAAAGTATAATGACTGAGCTAAAACACAACTATAACTTTTGTAATGAAATATTCAACGAAACTAAGTCAAAGAAACTATGTTGATAATCATGAAATTAAGTTACAAAACAATTAAATTTTTTTTTAATGATTACCCTACAACTTAAAGAGAGAGAATTAAAAAACAAAAGTTTATCAAAAAAGTGAATATTTATAGTAAGAATTAATATATTTATTTTCGAAAATATAAAACAAATGTTTCATTAAATGATTCTTTTTATATACTTTACTAAAACATTGCTTAAGCATTTTTTGATAAGTTTTAAAGATTCGATAAATTAAAAACTTTTTAATATTTATAATGACAAAAAAATTCAAAATGTTATTTTCTATTTTATAGTTTCAAAACATATATTTACTAAGATTTTTGTATACCATAGTACATAAAACTACTTTTTTTAATCCTAAGAAACTTTTCATATAAACTTGTTGATAGAACTGTAAATGAAAAACGAAGTTTTTTACTAAAATGTTTCTTTTTCTGCTAGTACAATTTCTTTAATAAAAAAGTATTTTCTACAACATAAAAGTGTGTTCACAAAAAACTATTTTAGCAACCTCTGCCGTACCAGCTGGCAATCTCATTCACAAGCTAGGCGGGAGTAAGAAAAATACTACACCTAATTTTGAAAACTGAAATTCTTAATTTAATCAATAGTAAACAAATGTTCAAGTTCTAAAAATAAAAACAGTTCATCTTTCTAAAAAACAAAAAAAAGTTTATTCATAGACTATAATGTACCAAGTAAGTATTATAAGCTTGTTTTAATGTGTTTTTTGTGTCTCTTTTGATATGAATTATAAGATTTTAATTTTTTTCACCTAATTTAGTTGTTTAACTAATGTATATATTTTTTTCTCTCTTTTAGTCATTGATTTAATTTACAGGATCTTGTTTAATTTGTAATCCGATTTCCATTGTAAGCAACACATTTTTCTAGAAATATTATTTTTTCAATGTTCTAAGTATATAATAATTTACCTTATTAACTAATATTGCGGTTAAAGCTTTGGTTTATAAATTTTGTAAATGATCATTGCACATGTTAGATTGTTTTTGTACTTTAATATTTTCTTTACTGTATTTGTAATATTTTAGGTAAATTATATTTTTAACAACATAATATATACTTTTTTCAGTATAGAAAAATGTTTGTATAATACAATTCAATGTCAATCCATAAACTTAAACTTGTGTTTTATAATTTATTATGATATTAACTTTTTGTGTTTGTTTATTTTTTCGTTTATTTTTTCGAGTGTTTTTCAGTTAAAGTGACTTAGATTTTGATGCCTCGCTCCAGCATTAAAGAATAAACTAACAAAAATAATGTATATCGTTCATAAAGTAATCTCTAAGTTCATACTTGAGTAAAATTCTTTCACTGTAGTTACAGTAAAAATAAGTAAAAGCTTACAAAATTTATTTTAAGTTGATAAAGATACAATACATTGACGTTTGAAATTTTGGAGTATAAATTAAAAATAAATTAAGCGCTTCATGAGCAGTTGAATAAAAGTAAATCACAATTAACAGAGCTGAAATATTTTGAAATTTATATTGAAAGTTTAATGTATGTGAAAGAACCGCGACTTACTCGTGAATAAATTTAAACATGAATAAACTTTCGACATTATAATGTTAGATCAAGGCAGCTAAAATCATTTTCATCAGCCTATGAAAATCTTACAAATTTGAAAAAGTACATTTTGTTTTAGTGCTGAAGTTGGCGCTTAAATTTTAAGCAAAAATTTTTTACTAGTTTTATTCATACGTCATATTACAAAAACATTTTTCTGTTAGAAAGTTTTTGGCTGTAAACACATTTAGTATCACAAAGTTATAAATTACAGCATGACTTATCATAAAAGTATGTTTATGTTTCTCAAACTGTTTTATTAGTTATATTATTCTTACTTGTTTTTTTTTTTTACTTATCTGCAATTGACTTTGAACTAGCAACTTCTGTAGTTGATGATTACAAACTCAAAATAGGAATAAATCTAGATAAACTAAAATATGTTTACTTAGAGGATAATATTTAAGTACAATTTGTCTATACGTTATCTTATGTCAAAATAAGCTCAACAAAAAAAAATCATCAATCAATATGAACTTAACTAGTTAAAGAACTAGATTCGATTTTCAATAGGAATAATCAGTAGACTGCCTGGTTGGAGAATCAACAAATAGTTAAACTGGGTCCTGATAATTTCAACTTATATTTTTAAATCTCTATTATATACTTTATACGTTATCTTCTATACACTTAGTTGTTTATTTAGTTAGTAAATTATCAAAAGCTCTTGTAGTTTGAAATCACAATTTTTTTGATTGGTAGGTATGATGTTTTTTACATTTGAAATATTACTTTTAACATTATCAGCCTCATGAGCTCTAAAGTACGATGATATTCCTGCCTAGTATTATCTACCTTATAACAATTAATTTGTAGACACCTTAAACAATTCTAAAATAGATTTTATAACTTTACCTAGCTTTTGTAGTTGAAAAATTTACTCACCAACCAAATTCTGTGCAAATTAAATGGCTTCATAAAATGTAAAGTTAACCTGCTGTGTGTGTCAACAGTTTCTGAAAATGAAAAGTTTTTGGTTAAGTTTTTATTGAATAATTGAACTGAATGCAAAAAGGAAGAATAACCAGTTATTAGAATAAAACATAAAGTGAGAACTTGAATTGCTGTTTTAGTGTTAAGGTCCAAACTTAAGTGGATTTTAAATATTCTCTCTACTAATTCTATTTTTGAACGCAGGTTGATCGAGACTTTTTTTGGTTACTTGAGCAAAAACTATTATAATAAATTTTTGGCTATATAATTGATTATATTTAAATAGTAACCAATATTCTTCTACTATTTGTTGCTCACTACTGAAATGAATCAACCGCCAGGTCTTTCAAATGACTTTTTCCGTTATCTTGAGGTAATAATTTCTACTGAAGTGCAAAGATTAGTCCGCTCAATGCATAGTCAAATTTAATCTTTATTACAATCGCTTTCATCTTGCATACGACCATCATCCTTCATAAAGATGGCTTCTTTTCGTTTGGAATACCATTGATCTATACATAACATTTTAGTGGAAAATTTTTCTCAGCAAAAAAACTAGTTATTAATGTAGTTTCTTCAATAATAAATTACTTTGTTTTCTTGTATGATCCATGGAGCTATTTTACAACTGTTAGTACTTTCAGTTCTAAGATTGTAGTTGATTTCTTTAAAGCAATTTTTGTCTTGAGTAATTTTGTCTATTTTTAAAATAATCTAACTTATCTTTAACAAAACACCATTATTTTTGTCTATGTTGCATACTTTAATTAAGGAGTTTTTTGAGAGATTGCTAAGTGTTTTGAGCATTAGTTGTATTAAATTAATGACAATACAAGTTATTTTCAAGTTTTCACACCAACTGTAGATGTAAACAGTTGGAAAATTTTCTAAAGTATATTAGCAATTAACTTTCTACTGCGCCTATTTCAGCCTAATTGCGAACGAACCTCTCGATTGAAGCACCAATTTCTACATTTTCGATTTCAACGTCCTTCATGTGGCTTCCACTCTTTCGTTAGGAAAATCTACATCCGGATCCTTGTTTGGAGCCTCAATTCCTGCATATTTTATCCTCTCATCTTATACACCAACAAACCGATCTTAAAAGATTGTTTTAGTGTATAAGTTTTGCATAAATAAATTCACATTATTTACTAGAACTAATCATGTCAATTTTTTAGTAAAAATTTCACTATTTTTTAGCTGATGAGAAACTTTTCAACATTAACTTTTCGTTCTTGCTTTAAACACGAATTGTAAAAATGCTTTTCGTACTGCAACACTTTTTAGTGACAAATTTTTTCTTAATTTTTCTGTAAAGCTATTGATTTCCACTTCAACGCATCAAACCGTGTGAGTCTAAAGTAATTAGTGACATAAACTGTTATTTTATTCTATTGCACGTGAACACTTATTTATATCTAAGTTTTAATTCTATGTTCGTTTGCAAATGACTCTCCTTTTGGCACATTTTACAATAAACACTAATAATTCGCACTTGACATTATCTTTTTTGTGTGACTTAAAAACTAACCATAGTCCTTTTCCTGTGGTGCCATATTATGCACGAAAAAAACAACTATCACCAGCAATATTGTTGTTGCATTTCGCAGTTTCCACGAAATATGTAGTTTCTTATTATCTCGCGAGTAGTCAAACCGCGGTAACCATAATATAGAAGTTTTTGAAGAAAAATAATCTAAGCTATTTCATACAAAAGTAAGTAAGCTGCTTATTTCAAGCTAAATATAAAAATAGTTCATGAAACTGACCAAGTATCTAAGACTTCTTGCCGCAAACACTAGAGGGAGCATGTGGTTGTACTTCGCATTTTCGAAAGCTCATTTGGTTTCAGACTGCATGGTTCTCGCCAGCAGCTAAACCGCGATCATCGCGCCTGGGTATACGTCGACTGCACTGCTGAGCTTTCTCGTTCTCTTCAAAAAGACACTTAATTTGCATGACATTATTAAGCGAGCAGTTGAAAAATCTTTAGGATGAATTACTACTAGTTTGGTCTCTTGTACTCTATGTAAATTTCTCTATTGCAGTTTGCCTGTATAACCTTCAAACTTAACAGAATTGAGTTGCCGTAGAGGGAGCATGTGATGGTATTTCGCAGTTTCGACGACTGATTTGGTTTCGGATTCCCTTGTTCTTGAATACAAGCGGTCAAAGCGCCTGAGTTGACTATGCGAGTTATTTATTTGATTGATAGGAACTGATTGTTTTAACTTATCTTTTCATATTCAAAGCTTTTTTTTTTGTTTTAAGCACGCAAGCTAAACCTATTCTGCCATGATAGGCCCCTGTCACTCATGCAACAATACCAACAAGTCTGGCTTGGCTCATTTCTGGTGCTTTGTCATGGGTTTTGGCTTCTAAGCCGCTGGTATGAGTAGGAGCGCAGATAACCTTGTAGATATCTAGCGGCTTGTAGCAGATCTTATCCTCCTCAAACGTCGTTAAGTAGTGCACAATGTAGTTCAGGTCGCCTTCTGTCTTGTCCTTCCTCACAAACTCATACTTATTTGATTTTTTTTTCTTGACACCTTTGTCCAACTCGGCTATTTCCTTCTTTTCGGCACACATCTTCGTTTTGACGTACTTCGAAGAACTTTATGCCGTCTAAATTTTGATTGTGATTTTAAATTATACTCTTCGGTTTAAATTTTAACTGTGAACTTTTCTTAGTTATTTTAGAAATGCCACTCTTGTTTGAAAAATCCGTTACGATATTTTGGAACCTCAATACTCTCATAAATATTTTGCAGTATAAACGACAAATTTGGTTTCTGATTTACTGTTTCTTTTGAGCAGCAAAGTGTGGCTTGGTTCAATTCATCTAAAAGTGAGAAGTGTTCTAACAAGTTGAAGTTGTTTATGTCTTCCTGTGGATACTTATGTAAGTTTGTTAGTGAGCTTAACTTTTGAACCAACATCAAAGGGATTCTAAAATGTTAATTATCATAAAAGCGGTTTCCTATCAAATTAAAAAAGCATCTTATTTAACAATTTTTTATGTTTTAATTTGCACATTCCAATAATAGATTTACTTCAAAATTTGCAGCTTCCGCATTATTATTCTGCATTACGTGAGTACAGCGCAGTATACGTGAACCTTTTGCTACACTGCGAAAATATTTTGTTTTATTAACCTTAAAGTTTCACTCATGTAGCTCTTTGCGTTTTTCACAAAGTATTTCCGCGCTGATTCTGCCGAACGTCAAAATGGTTTCTAGTGCAGCGCAGTAGACGTCGGCTTTTCTTTTAATTTTTTTTTCTCCTGTGCAAAAAATTTTTGTTAAATATGTGTTCAAAACCAAAAGCTTTTCTGGCTCAGTTCAGAACCTAGATTTTTTCTTAATTTATCCGATGAGGGTCTCATACCAGCGTTCTTACTCAAAGCTGGTGCGAGAATTTTATCATGTAGAAATAAGAACAGTTGAAACAAAAATGTTGCAAATTTAGCAATTAGATGCATGTATGAAGAAAACCTCAAAACTATTAATAAAGAAACTGACCAAGGGGTTAAGTTCTGTCCAAAAATGAAACCATGGGAAGTTTTCCTTCTTTGCGTTTTTTACGACGTACTCTGTATTTTCGGCGCTGATTCTGCCGAACGTCAAAATGGATTTTTGTGCAGCGCAGTAGACGTCGCTTTCCTTGTAATTTTTTTGTTCAACTGCGAAAATTTTTGTTTAGTTTACCCAACAAGTTTGTTTATTACACACGTTTTCCAATAAAATCTGTTGTTAATAAAACACTTGCAGTAGTGAACGAAACCAGGCAACTCCAAACAGTATAGTGGGAAGCCGCACCCAAAAGTGATACAAGATACTACACTATTTGCAGATTATTTAAAGAGTTGGTACGCAGGTCAACCTCAGGCTCACAAACAGTGCAATAGGTAAATTTTCAGCAAACAGCTTAGTAGTAAGGTGAAATTGATCTGCAAGATTGGGTATTTAATATTCTGAGCCTATAAAAAGCAGATAAAGTTTAAATGCAGACATTTTTCAACCTTTACTTTTAAAATAGTAAACGTCGTGTTTAAATTTAGCGCATTCTGTTACCATATTTTCAATTCTCCTTATTCTTTTTGCTTCCATCTAGTCATTGTTCTCCCTGCTCAAATTTTTCAGGGTTTTTGTCTAAGTCGACCATAAAAAACTTGATTATTCCTTTCACAAAATAGCACGTTTATATTTATGAATTTTTTTCAGTGCTTCAAAACTTGAAATAAGTATTATTTTGTTTATCTTAAACTAATAAAACCTTATTAAATAAGAAATTAAAAATACCATAAAATTAAATCAAATGTTAAAGCCATCTCCACATACTTACCCTGACGTGCAGAGGTAATTGAAACCAAGAAACTCCAACCAGGACTAGTTGGAAGCTAGCCTCACCCTAAATAACATAATTCGCCAAACATGAGCTCTGTTGGTTCTTAAATGCTCTAATTTTAGAACGCCTCAACAAGGGTGCCATTTTAAAAATTTCTTTAACTATTTTGATAGTCTGTACAGTCTTTGAATGACTACGACTTATAAAATATTTTTGTTGGTTAGGGCGCATATTAACAATGCCGACAAGCTTAGCTAATTTCGGTTGGAGCTTTTGCTTTAAAACAGTTGGCATCAGTCTGAACAGGAGCGCAGACTAAACTGTACTTTTTCCTAAACTTTTAGCATGCATTTTTCTTCCGCTACTGCAAAATGAAGTCTTGGCTTTTTGGGTTCAATTCACTTTCTTCTTTCATTTAAATAAATCTGTATTTTCCGTCCTTCTCATCAATTTTAATGTTTGTTTTCAATTTGTGGCAGATATTTTCTTCCACTACATCAGAATGAAGTCTCTTGGTATTTCATGTCAAACTCACCTTTTTATTCCATTAGAACAAATCTGTATAACTTTCTCATTAATCTTACTGATTTCTCCTATGACTATATTTTCACGTTCTTTGTTCAGCTTGGCTATTTTTAGTTACATCTAAAGTTTTCATACTTATTGATAAAAAAAATATAGATTTTTTTTCAAAAAACTTTTATTCTAAAGTTGTATCAGTTACTAATCCATTCAAGTATCTGTTATACTCAGTAAACTTTTTAGTGAAATTATTCTCTAAAAATATACGCACTTAGAACTAAGAACCTTTATGAAGCAAAACATTAAACTTTTAAGTTATCTAAATATAAACAATTTCGTACATTTAATAAACCTTAAGCTGAACTAAAACTGATTACTGATTGATGAATAAATATGCAAGTGATTTTATTTTGTAATTTTTTTTTAAAACAAACAATATTTTATTTTTAAAAGGGTAAAAAATATCCAAAATATAGAGTTTTAAATACTGAAAAAATGCTTGTTTGCTTTAATAAATATCAGGCTCGACTTATTGTGCGGCATTTTCTCTTAAAACCTAGCATCTATAGATTTAATTTAAATAAATAAGCTTTGGTAATTAACTTTTTTTTTATAAAACTGTTGATTGTTTAAATTTCTTATTTTATCAGTATTATTAATTTTAAGAATAATTTGTAACAACAAATTTTTTAAACACAACATTTCTTAATTTTGTTCTAAAACTTTTTTATATAGTAAACCTTCGTGCTTTCATACAAAAGTAGAAGTTTAAACAGTATATACTAATTAATACTTAGAGATTAAAAAAAATCACAAATACTAACAATAAATTGGAATCACAATTCTGATAGATACATATCAGTTATAAAATATTAGTAGTGTTCTTACGATTCAACGTAACTAAAGTTAAAAAAAAAGAACTTTAAAGGCTAATTAATGGTATATTCAAAATTATAATCACTGATTTACAATTTCTTCTAAATATATTTTAGTTATAAGAACTTATTCTTTCAAGAAATAATTTTACAAACTAAGTTTCGGTCAAAAAACTTGTCAGTGCTTGAATAAATCTAAAAAGATATGTAACAGTCATCGAAAATAGCATTTAAACAATTAAAATTGAAACAAATTTGTACAGAAAAATTTTACTTAAAAATTAATTAAAAATAATTTTATTATTAGAATTGAATTTATGGAAAGTTTAAATTTTATTCAAGTTTTAAAATCAATATAATAAAAATAATAATAATATAAGCTGTGTATAGTTTTCTTTTTACATCTGGTTAATTTTTAAAATAAACATTGCTTAAGGAAAAATGTAGTAATGTATATAATGCATGTAAGCTTTTCTGCAATTAATAGATAAACATTTTAAAGAAAACCACAAGTTAAAAAAAAAACAATAAACAGAAATAATTGTAAAGTTTCATATAGTTGCATGAGCAATATGAAGAAATTAATTCAAAAACATAATCGAAAGTACTTAAAAACGAAACACTTTGCAACTGTCGAACAAAAAACAAATGACCTCTTAATAGAGAATGCTTAGTTGAAAATGTAATATATAAAGCAACAATCAGATCAGATAACAAAACAAAAACCTAACCATCAACGGGTGGAACGATCAAAAAAAGGATGGTAAACCAAGTCTTTTTAATGTCATTAAAATTAAAACTGCAGTACGCAAAGACTTTGGAAACCTGTTCACCCCTGCTTTAGCACGAGGGGTCACTTTTAAACCGCATCACATTTGCACCTAGAGTAACTTTCACACGATTGGACAATTTTGAACGGCAACTTTTTGCATGACGGCATATTTGCACGCAAGGTCACTTGTACGAAAAATCATTGTTGCACTTATACTTTACACATTTGTAGTTATATTTTTTTATAAAACAACTCAAATAAAAATTTGTTAAATTGTAAAACAAGTTTAAAGAGGGACAATACTTTCAATTTTTAGGTAATGTTTAATATACATGTTCTCGTGAATTATTTATAATGTCTTTAGCTTGTTTTTTGTTTATATAAATTCTTTATTGAATTTTTTTTTATATATTGAAAATTTTTAATTAAACCTATAAAAAAAAAATAAATTTTTTTATGCTTGGCAACTCGGTCATTTATTCTTTTTGTCGATTTACGGTTAATATCCTAACTAAACTTAAAACTATTAGTTTTTTAATTCTTTAAATATTGAACACATAAAATTAACAATTTTTAACTTTATTTTATGTTGCAAAGAAGAAAAAAACATATAAAATGTTACCCAAATGTAATCTAAACAAAGTGTTATTTAACATATAAAACTAATCAAAACTTTAAAATTTTAAAAAATATAGTTGAAAGCGTTTAAATTTTGGAGTAAAATACAAAAAAAAACAACAGTCAAGTTAAAATTTGTTATGTTATTTTTGCTTCATTCTTCTATAAAACTAAATTTTTTATTTTCCAATTTGTCTTTAAAAAAAGCTAGACAGTAAGCAGCATAAATCAACAAAATATGTTTTAATAAAAAGGTAACTTCGCACAAGCAAAATTTTGAAGATATTTAGTTACTTCACATGATTCTTCAGACCATTCATCTTTATCGACATCATAACAAATTATTGATGATCTTGATTCTTGAATTATTACAATTTTACTACCTATTGCCACAGACTTACTATAAGAAATATTAAATTGATGTTTAAGAGAAACAAATTTCTTACAAACATTGTCAAACACTTCACAACTATTATTTTCACGGTCAACAACTAATAACTTTTCTTTGACAGTAACTAAGTTGTGATGAATGTGTACATTTATTGTGTTAGGCATAGATGACCACTTATCGGCGAATACATCATATGATTCTACTGTGTTCGATTCACCTCTATCAAAACCAATTCCACCTGAAACAACAATATTTCCTTGATAAACTGCACAAGCTGAATGCTTTTTTTCTTCAATCATACTTGAAACTTCCTTCCAGCAGTTGTGTTTTGCATCAAATTGTAAATTAGATTTCTTTGATTCATAGGGAAAATAATTATAGTAACATCCACAAATTATATATATTTTCAATAAATGCACAAGCACAAAACCCTATACGATCATCAAACATTTCAATTATCTCACACCGTTTGTTAGCAGAAGGTGAATATTTTTCTACTATATTCACAAAAGTATTACTACTATTATAACCACCAAAAACATAAACTTCTCCTATCAAACAAACAGCTTTTAAATTTTCTCTTTCATATTTCATATGAGGTAAACGTTTTACGTTGTTTAAATTTCTTCCATCAATTGTTTGTACATTTGCTAAGTTAGTACAACGATTCCAGTCATTTCCACCACAAACTAAAATATTGAAATAATTTTGGTTGCAATATCTATTTGTAAAATTATAACTTGAACTGTTATAAAATAATTTGCTGTTATTTAACAAGTTTTCTGTAATTTTGTTAAAATATTCCTTATTTTCCATTCCGCTTTTACTGAATGACAATACTTTATCCAAAACATGGTTTAATGCATGTTCTGAAAGCAAAGAAAGTCGGACTTTTAGTAACAATTGTTCTGTGTATTTTATACGTTGTTCATTGTTGTGTTTCAAACAAGTAATTACTGCATTAAATACTTCGACCTCTGAGTAAATATTTAAATCAGAACTATCAAGTATATTTGCAACAAGACTAAGGTCTAAATGTAAAAAGTTTTGAGTTTCAACTACCATTGAAAAACAACGTTCTATATACTTGAATGAAATATCACCAACTAAAACTAATTGTAAATTTTACTAAAACTGTAAAAAGTTAGAACATTTTTAACAGCTATTTTGTCTTGAATGACTTTGCTTATCTTTGTTTTTGTATTTTCACTTAGCAAAAGCTTATCAATTTTTACAGCAAGTGCAGTTTCATATTATGTGACGTTTTGTATATCTAAATAAAATAGATAAGCAAACTTGTAAAAAAAAAATTGACACCTAGAAAATTTCCATTTAAAAATCAACAAAAAAAATTGAAAATTATTGCAAAAAGCTACCAATACAACTACTTTATATGTATTTGATAAAGTTTATTGAAGTACTATTTTTGAATAAAAACATTGCAGTCAATATGATTATATAAAAACATTTAAAAAAAATGACTATGTCTCAAATTTTAGATAAATTTTTATTAAATAAGTTCTTTAGTTAAAACTTTAACTTTTTATACAAAAGTTAATACTAACTTTAAAATAGATCATTAGTCCCCTATATGCCCTTAATAGATTTAGTGTTACTTACACTTATCTAAATTCTTACTTTGAAGTAATTTTCAGTATTTTAAACTTTTAAGCACTTTTTATAACATCTCGTAAGAAGTATTAAGTCTTTTTTGTATTAACATTTTCTAAGCATTAGAATATAATCGTAGCTAAAACATTAATTAATTTTATTTTTTTAATGAAATAACAGTAAAACTAACTTTAACTAAGTATAACAAAATGATCAATGTTTAAGTAACGTTTAAATTATCTTACCTGTATTGTTATAAGCATTGTAAGCTCGTATATTTTTATCATCAAATTGTTTTGTAAAAAACTCCATGCATTTGTTTTTAAAACAATCAATTACTGAATTTCTACAAGTTGCACCAACACTTGTTAAATTTTTATGGTTATCTTCATGTTTTATTCTTTTACCATCGATGTGGTCCATTATACTTTCAAATGACATGACTTGAGGTTGCTTAGTTAAATTTTTATAATAAAATTCAACTATAATAGTTTCTATATGTTCAGTTATCTCAATACTAAATTGTATTTTAATTTAGAAAATAATTTGTAGCTAATAATTATAATGGAAAAAAATTTGAAGACTAACTAATTTTAAAAATTTAAGTTTAAGGGAAATTTAAAATTCAGAACTTTTAAAAGATAACTTTATGTAAATTTAAGAACTCAAATTAACTGTTATAGTTTTTGTTTTTAAGAAACAAAAGTGAAAGTACTGAGTTTTGTTACCACTTGAAATTATTAGAACGTAAGAACACTATTAAAATCTTTTATTTTATAAAACCACTTTAATTTGAAATACTTAATTTTATCGTTTTGGGTCTAAACTTTGTACTACAGTGTAAATAAAGGTTTTCTTAATTTCTTTTATAAGGCTATCACTCCTACCAATAAAATTTTTAAAAACATTTATTTTAAATCGCCTAACATTTTTTTCCGTTCATCATCAACTCAATTAAGAGTACCTAGTATAAAATTATGGCCTTTTGTTACCTTTACTAGTCAAAGTCCTTCTTAGGCCATTTTGTAGTTTATGCATATTACGACACCTAAATATTTTGAAATGACCATAATTAAAAAACCCTGATGTAAGTTGTAATGTCAGAGAGCATTGTAATGAATTTCAAAACAAAGGTTTAAACTTTTAGGCCCCGGATAAATATAACCCTCTTAAGTAAATACGATAATAATAAACAAATATAATGTAAAAATTAGTTACTTTATTTCTGCCATTTACTTAACTACAATAATTATCTTTTCATTGTTTTACGCTTTGTGGCCCAAGTATAAAACTTTCAAAGTAAAGAAAACAAATTAAACGAACATTTTTAACAAATGACTTCTTATTCCAGAATTAAAATCTTTTTATCTTTAAACTATGGTAACAATGACATTTCTTCGCAGGTGTCGGAAACTTTAAATTACTTTAAAATCAATTTTCCTAAGAAAAATTGCTTGAAAGCTGCTACTGTATTAACAATGTAAATACAATCTTAGTTATATTGTTTACCACCCTATATGATAATTTATTATAATAATCTGATGAGAACTATAAGTCTAAATGAATCACATAATATTGTGTAGAATTTTTGATATTGGTTTTTAACAAAATTTTTAAGTTATGAATGTTAATTTTAATATATAAAATAGTTTGAAATTATTTAACAAAAAAAAAACTAGAGCTAAATAGCAATTTAAAGTGCAGACTCTTTTTCAACCTAACAGAAACAACTGTAAAATAAAAATATTACATTTTATTAATACTTGTACTAAAGCATTTTTATCAGAACTTTTAACAAAGTTGCAACTCTTTGTAGCAAAGTCAGTTTTTGTAACAATAAACTAGCTTGAGTTACTCTGAGTTTAATCAAAACTTTTTTGATAGTATTGTGATCCTATTTTTAAAACAAAACTGTACCGTCATTCAAAATTTAATATCAAAAATATACTACAACAATAAGAAAAACTACTCCAAAATATATTTATAAGTATAAAAATTATATTTAGTAGAGCTACCTTGCCTGAGTTTTGAAAACAAAATTATACAATCCTGTGTCGAATTGAGTGGCTATAAAGTGTGAAAACCATGTATAACATGCTATGCGAAGCTTAGCACTTAAGTTTCCATAAAAAGTAAAAAAAAACCTAATTAAAATAAGTTTGTTTCTTTGAACTTATTAAATTGTTTTTTTAAATAGTAATAATAACCTCAATCATATATCTAGAATAAACTGCCCTGAGATTCAAACTATATTAAGTACCAGAAAAAAAAACTAAACTGTTTGAAGTCATCTTGAGATTTTCAAAATATATCAAATTTTTGATACATCCTGAATGTTTGACAACCATGTTAAAAGTATCATGAGTTTTATACAAAAAACAAAACTATCTTGAGTCAGCCCAAATTAAAGAAAACTGGAAATATCTCAAGCTATCCTAAGTTTGTGGAAACCATGTTATTGATATTTTATAAATCATTAAAAATTATTTTATTGAAGTTTACTATTTTAACTAAGATCCAAACTTATGTCAAAATAGAAAATTAAAAAATTGCAGTCAATACATTTTTATTAAAGACTTTTTTTTGAATAAATTGAATCAAATATATAACAGGCTTAAATAAAATACAGCTAACAAAACTGAAATACTGTTAAATAAAGTAGTTAAATTTTTATTATTTTAAACAAAACCATGTTATGATGTATTTCAGGTTACTTCATAGATGTTTATTTATACAACGACAGTTTAAACTAAATGCATAAAAAATGGTATTATTTAGCATTTATGGTTTATAAGGTAAAGTTAAAAACGACATACTACTTATTTTTTGACTTAGACAAAACAAATTATTTAGTTAAAACTTTGAAATCAATTAACTAATAGTCATTCTACAAACATTATTAAGCATGTTTTATTATAATTAAAAAAAAACTAAAAAAAAGGTTAATTTGATAAATTTAGGAAACAATTAGTTGGTAGAGACAAACAAATTTTTATAGTCCTACATTCTACATCAACAATTAAGCTAATAGTTAATTTTTAACTAAAGATTTCATGAAGTAAAATTGCAATTTATTTGGCCACTCAGATTTATCTTAAGCTGATATTAAAAATTTTGATATCGTTTCTACTAAGCACTATGACATACTAGTTTTCTATTAATTAATTAATAAATATTTTGTAGCATTTTGTTCCAAAACTTTAAATTAAATAACAAGAAAATATTTACTTGTAAATATAAACTCCTTAAACTAGTATAATAAAATTGTAAATAAAAAAAAAAGTGCAATACTTAATGTAACTAAGATTGTAAAAAAAAATTTTACAAGGTGTCATTCTTTGAATACAAGAAAATACAGTCTGACTTACAGCAAACTAGCATGACTCAGCCTGGCTTAATAATAACTTTAAAAGTATATATGTGCTTAACTTAAAAAAAAAACATACATTTAATCTAGGTTAAAAACAAAAAGTAAAATAAATACTAAATTATCACAAAATAATAAAGTTTGTAAACTAAGAGTAAGTATTCAAAAAAGGTCATAAATATTTTAAGAAAAAAAAAGAGTAGACACAGAATATTTATAAAAATACTGATAAACAAGTGTATAGTGCAATAAATTTTGTATACATATTTTTTCGGCATAAATTAACATTATTAAAAAAACATTGTATAAACATTTAAATAAGGTTTTCAATAACTTAGATGCTTAAACTTTACTATAAATTAACAAAAATTGTATGTTTTAACTATTTAACATCTAAAATTTTATCTATTTTTACAGTTTTTTTTTTTGACAAGTATCAAATTTTGTTCTAACATTTTAAATTGATAAAAAAAAGTTGTAAATAGATATTACAAAAAGAATATTTTTATTTAAATTTGAAAATTAGTGTTTTATTGAAATTTCTATTAATTTTTTTCTGACTATTACAATGTAAAATATGAATTACAAATAGAACTATTTTACCATAAAACATTTTAAATACAAAAACATCATTTATAATCAACTAAAATTGCTTTTGAAGCTAGTCTATCTATTTTACCTGATAATTAAATATAACTAGACTTTTTAAGATAATTAGTTTTTAACAGCTTTTACTCTCTTGTTTTTTATTGAAAACTATGATAGAAAAATGTAACTTTTTTTCAACTACCACTTTTAACTGTTAGTTTCAAAAAATTAGGTTCATAGTTGGCCCACTTAACAGTAAACTTTTTAATTTATACAAAAAAGGTTTAAATATCTAATAAAACTAATTATTGTTTCAAAATTTAAATACATATACAAATAACTTTTATATACGTTAAATATCGAAACCATTTCTACTATAAATATATTAAAGCAACTGAAAATCTTTAACCTTATTTTGTTTATAATATTAAGTGATGTTTTATAAGTACATACATACTATCTTATTACTTGTTATATAAACAGGACTTATTGTTGAAAACCTGTTTAAAAAACACACAAAACATGGAAGTTAGTTTTTTTTTTTATTATGTAAGTGTTATACTGAACAAAAATGGAGAGTTTTGCCTGAGTATTTTTAGCATATCACAATAATCGAATAACAGAAATAGTATGTCTTTAATTCACAAATGTTTTAACATTTTCTTGTTTTTATTTGATTAAATCTCATCATTGTTTACTGAACGGTAAAAAAAGCGCTCAAAAATATTGGTCTAAGGACCTGGTGTACAAAAGAACCTTTCAGTTGTCGAGTCGATCACCACAATAACCAAGTTGAAAAACATATAACCGCGTTGTGTTATAGAAAATTGTTACAAAGTACCTATGTTTCGTTCAGCGTTAATTATTTTGTAATCATTGCATTTTAATAATTTTATATATCGTTCAAAAAAGGAGAACATTAAAAAAAAATATTTAAGATTTCCTTAAAAAAAAAGAAGAAAATAGTTTAAATTTTTAAATCTTACTATTTTTCAGTTTAATGAAAACATGGGTATACTTTATCTTTTAACCTAAATATCAGTTATCATTAAAGTTGAATACTAATTGCTAAGTACTTCAAAAAGTTTACTAGTGTTTGTTTTTGTTGTTCTTTCGAAAAAAAAATTTGAGTTGCTAAGGCTTAGATTACTACTGCCAGAATTTGTTTCTTGTAATAACTTTTTACGTCATCTTCTGGATAAGTGTTCAGTTTAGACTAAATTAGATTTGCTTAAAAGGGCTATGTTTCAAAATTTAAGCCTTTAGTTGTCCGTAATATTGGCTTTATAGATGCTCTTAAAAAGTCTTTATTTAACTAATATTTTCAGTAAATTGAAAATTATATACAAAAAGCATAACAGCAAAATTTGAAATTTTTCAAAGTCATTGCAACCATATAATTCTTTAAATTTTCGACAACTTTTTCAGAAATAAAATTAGCTACATTAAAATGTATTTTATCTTAAAGCTGTTTTACTACTAATAACACTAATTTACTTTAACAATATTTATTTTCAAAACTCACTAGAAGAAAAAAATTACATATAGATTCTGAATATTATTATTTTTGTTATTTTTTACTACTTTTTTATTGTTCTTTTGATTTTGGAACTTAACTAAAATTTACATAAATTTAACCTTAACATAAAAATTTAATTAGTCTTTTTAATTAAAGAATTTTTTTGAATGGTTTAAATGCTATTTTCCATGACTGTTACATATCTTTTTAGATTTTTATTTAAACACTGTCGAGGTCTCCGGCCGAAACTTAGGTTGCACAATAAGGAATTAAAGATTTAATATATCATTTCTCCTTTTTTAGTTGAGATTTTTTTTTGTTGTTTTCTAAAAATCTAAAGATGAAGTCTAGATTACTATTTTGAATAATAATATTTATTAACTAATTTTTAGCTTTTAATGTTTGTTCTTGTTTTGCATTAATCTTTAATTGGACTACTGTTAAGCTTTAAACTTATTCATTTATTACAGTAACAACGAAACTAAGCATTTTAGTAACAGTTGTGTCAAAAATAAGTATTTAAGTAAGAGATTTATTTTTTTATTTAGAAACATCCTATTTTAAACAAGATTTTCTATCTATAATCCAGTGGAGTTTTGGTGTATAACCTTTTGTGATTAAATTTTCCATTGGCCTTGAAATACTAATTATTTTTAAAATACATACTTCTTTATATTATCTAACGCTATAGACTTATACTTTTTAGCCGTTGGTCAATGGTTTTATTCAGTAAGTACAATACTGCCACCTTTTAACATTTATCCTATGAAAATTTATTTAAAACAAGATCTACTAAAACTTATGAAACTAAAAACGTTGTGCTAGAAAAATATTTAATGTCTAAATCAAGAATTCTTTAAAATTTAGGTTTTTAGTTAGTTACTCACCTGGAATTTTATTTTATTAGGGAAACTACTTTAAGTTCATTGTTAAAATAAAACAGTTTTAGCAAAATACTCTACTGGAAATTTATTAAATTTCACACACTTTTATTTGTTTGTGAAAACGATATAAAATAAACCACTATAAATTTACATACAAGTAACTAGTTTAAAATTTTAAAACTTGTTCGTCACACAAATTATCGTTCAACCATACATGTGAAATTTCTAAGCTTTGCTCATTTATCTCAGATTTCATACGAATTGTTTTCAACACATACAACACGAAATCTTCGAAGGATGTGACCGCTATAAATTTGTTAAGGTTGTCAATTTTTTTATCATTATCAAACAAATGCCACCCTGTAACCATGTAGTATAGAGTGAGCACAGTGGCCCAAATATCAGCGAAGTAGAAACATTTCTTCCTTATTACCCCTGGTGATCTGTAACCATAAGTTCCAATTGGTATTTTCCATAGTTTTTTCACCTATGTTTTTATTGAAATGTTAAAAGCAGTTTTTTTGTTTTAAACTAATTTATTTAAACAATAAAAACACCAATAGATTATTAGTCTTAATTTAACATAACTGTGCTATAAAACATTTATTTAGACTATTAAATGAATTACTATTATTTATAAATTTATCGACGTTTATTTAAAACCAAAAAAAAAGCACTTTGGTTACAGACTAACTTTTGGCACAATAAAGTTTTTTTTAACTGTTCAAAAAATACAACGTTCAAGAACTTACATTATGAATTTTACAGTTAGAAAGTCCAAAGTCAATTATTTTAATGCTCGGTTTTCCATTATTGAATCCAATTAGCATGTTGTTTGGTTTAATATCGAAGTGATATATTCCGTTTTTGTTTAGAACAATAACAGTCTAAATTATCTAAAAAATGTTATGCTTAAAAGTTGATTAATTAAACTATAAACTAAGTAAATTCAAACTATACGTTTTGATAATTTAACAAACTATGCATTAAATATTTTGTAACAGTAATCTTAAAATGTTAAAATACCTCCAAAAACAATCTCTTTGCACAGCTTTCTTCGATAAGACTTTGGTTGTCTACATAGTCCCCAAGACTTTCATAATTTTCTAAATATTCCAGAACGAGCACATAATACTTATCAAAAACGTACCAATCTTCAAGCTTGATTACAACTGTAAAAAGTATTAAAAGGTTAAACTTTCGTTAAACAACTGTCTTTTTTTGGTATATAAACGCTGTTAGTTATAAAATATTATATTTCTAGTTTACTATAATTAGATAAATAAGTACTTAAATTCTTACAAAAAAAAACAATAATTGTCACAAAAAAATCCAATAGGTAAAATAAAACTACTTTTTAAGATTACACAAAACATATATTAGTAAATAACATAAAATCTTTGAAATAAATCAATAAAACTAACTATTTTCATATTTTGTATTTTCCACGGCTTTTAAAGCCTTTTTTTGGGCTTTTATTTCATTTGGCAGTTTGTTTTTAGATGTGTAAAATTTATTGTACTTGATTGCAACTACTTTATTAGTTTTAATGTTTATACCTGTAAAAGAAAACTTTTTTAAACGAAACAGTTTGGAGTTTAAAAATCAAGTTTGATAAGTAACATGTTTAAACATATTAAAATACTTTTCATATTTTTGTTGAACTTACATTCAATAAAAAGCAATTTATAAAGAACTACCTTTGCAGACAACTCCATTTCCTCCTGATGCAATATAGTTTGTTATTTTGTATTTTTCAAAGAAACTTTTGCCAGTACTCGACTTTTTAAACCGCGTATCGCAAATGACAACCTTACAACCATTAATCAAATTATAGCAGTGACGTTTCACAATTCTTTTCTGCTTTCTTTTCGGTTCATTGGAGATTGAAGTTACGTGATTTCGTTTTATGCCCATTTTGTTGTTTAGTTCGTATAAAAATGCTAAAATAAAGTTTATTACATATCTTTGAAGAATTAAGTAGAATTGAAGGATTTTGAAATATAGGATAAAGTTTTTTTTTTTAGATTACGTTAAAGTAACAAAACTAAATTTTATAAAAACAAATTTAACCAATCTACCTCCTAATAATTTTTTTATGAAATTTATACATCTGAGATAATTTTTAATACAAACGTAAGTACTTTTATACGAACATTCTAAAGTTTATTAAATCGGTGTTTTGCTACGTTCAATTGGTACAACTGAGTTATACTACTAAGTCAGGTCTTCAGGTACAAATGAATAAACAAGGATTTATAACACTTTGTATATATATTGATTCATAATTGGTAGTAACTAGTAATAATAAACAATAATAAGCATTTATAAATTTATTTAAGTATTAGGACATCAACATTTGTTGTTTTTGTTGTGTGAGCATAATTCAATTTTACTTAACTTTGTTCTTATACTTAAAAACAATTATTAATAATTATCTTTGTTCATAAATTGGATAAATCTTGATTTTTTAATAAGACCCGGGTCGTACTAATCGAAATGTGGGTTATGTTCAAAAATCTAAAGCAACATCAAACTTTCCTAATTTTTTTATGGAGGTTTTAGAATTTATCTTTTTAAAGATTAGTTATTTATTAATTTACAGTAACAAATAAAAACAACTTTTGTTTTTAAAAATTTCCAGTATGACAAATAAAAACACAATCAATTTAAATTATTTACAAGAATTTCCTATATAAGTTAGTCATTCAATTTATTTTGAATTGTTTTGTTTTGTATTATAATTCGTAGAGATGTTAGTCTATTTGACAAAAAAAAAATTCAATTAAAAAGCTAGACTAGTAGTGTAACTTCATTTTTTTTTAAAGTTAAAAGTTTCCTTTTTTAACTTCAACTTACTTTACATTTACGTACACCACAAGATTTACAAAAATAATATTTTTAAAATTTTGTGAATCATCAACTCGTTTCTTTGTAAGAATTAATATTTCCATAAATATCCTATATATGTATTAGTAAATCCCAATATTAACAAAACTATTCTTTCAAACACACTTCAAAAACTATTTTTTACTCAGGTTGTAGCAACACTCAATAATTCAGTATTGATGTCGAGCTTTGAAAATTTAAAATTAAAGTTTGAACTAGGTTTATGCATTTTGAAACTGTTTTTTTCTTTTAAAGTTGATTTATTTTAATGAATTTCTTCTAAAGCAATAAAAAGATGTGGTGCAACTTTGTTTTTGTCAATTTTTTTTAAGGAATCATCCTTAAATGTTTTTTTTTTAAATCCACACATCAAACTATGACTATGTTCTATGATTTTTTCTTGAAATATCTGTTTTAGCAAAATTACTTATGAGAGAATTTTAAAATATTTTAGGAAAATTAAGCCACTCAATATCATATCATTTTAGTTAAGAGTATGATTCCTAAAATTAGTTACAAAGAAAAACATTATTTTGTGAATTTTTAACAATGTCAAAAAAAATATTTAAAGAATTATTTTTTCTGTTGCATGCATTATACTGAACTACTTTAGTTTTTAATTTAAATTGATATTTTTTGAGTTAATCGGTAGCACCTTTTCTTTAAATCTAGTGATAAACTATTGTTTTAAAATTTAAATGTCGAATTAGTTGTACCTTATTAACTTTAATGATATAAGTTGAACTTAACTTTTAAAAATGATAACACTTAAAATTTCAATTTTAACTTAATTACTATATGTTGTTTATAATATAATAATCTAATATATTTTTTAGATATATAGCCTTTTTTTATATGAAGGTGCTATTTAACAATATAAGTCCATTGAAATTTTGAAGTAGTATAGAAAATTGGGTGGTTTAAAACTTTGAGTGATAAGGCTATATTAACTAATAAAGAGGCAACAATAACTTACACTAGATCAGTGATTTCAATGCACCAAGTATTTCAAAGCATTTGGTAAGGTGCTAAAAAAAAGTTTTTAGATATATTTTAAAGAATAATAAAAAGATATTCTAGATATTCAGATGATTTTACATTTAAGAGTAAAATAAAATTTGCAGTTTTGATCTCGAATTTTTTTTAAAGTTTAGTGTATGTGCACAGATTGATACTATTAATAAGACCGGTGCACTAAATAGTATGGAATTTGTAATAAAAAATTAAAAAGCTGGGGTCTAGCTACTTTAGGTTTTTTGTAAAGAGGGACAATTTTTTTTAACAAGAGGATGATTATAAAAGTGAGTTTTACCATCCCTTTTTTGAATTGAAAAAACTCAAATAGTTTATAGTTTCTTCAAATAGCTATAATCTTTTGATGCTTTTTGTCAAATTTTTTCACATATACAGAGTTGCCAAATGATTTTGGAAATATTTTTAAAGATTTTTTAATTATCCTTCAAGTTTTTTTTAATTAAACGTTTTAAAGTCTAATTTTAGATAAAATTAGATTAAGGTAAAAATCTGTTTTAAATATTTTTTTTTAATTAATTTTTTATCTTTGTTATAAACTTTTTTGTCAAATCTAAATTATACTACTTAAAATGTAAAAGCTGTTTAAAATTCCAGGTTTTTACAGATTTTTTAGTACCTTTTCTTCCAAAATTCCAGGTTCCTTACAAAATTTCTAAAATACAATATTTTCCAGGTTTTTAGTCTTATTTGTCAAATATAAGGTTTTTCCAGGATTTCAGTATTTGTGGCAACCCTGCATACACTGTTATTAAATGTGTTGTTTCCAAGTTTTACGTAGGCCTTTTTCTTCAATTAAAAATAACATATTTCACAAGAAAAATTGTATTAAATTTTTAAACGTAATATTTAGATTAGTATTTTCTTTCCTTTAAAACTTGTACTTGTACTTTTAATTACATTTAAAGTTTGTAAAGTTTATTGATTTGAGAAAATGCTCTTTATTATTAAAAATAACTTGTATTCTGAAATTTTATTAAGTATTAAATCTTTATTGTGTGTTTTATACTCTGTAAATTTTTCAGTCGAAATTATCAATATATAATTTTCATACTTAATACTAAGACTCTTATCAAAAACAAAGCATTAAACTATTAAGTAAACAATTCAGCACATTTAATAAACTTTGGCTGAACTAAAACTGATTTCAGGTAAATAGTATTCGAGTAATTACTATTATTGTGGTCTTCTTGGTTTTATTATACCTCTTGATTTTATTTAAACAATGATTAAAAAAATGATAACTAATTAAAAGATTATGACATATTGGACATCATGAAAATGGGTAAGTTTTACAAAAGTTTAGAACTTTGCAAATTAAAATACATAGCAAATTTATTAAATAAGTTACTAAAAGGTAGGATTTGTTATCAGTTTTTAAACTTTTATTTAAAACCTCATAACAAGCTTTAGCATTAATAAGGAATTATGAATGCTTAAAACATAAAATCGACATGATATCATTGGTAAAGTTGCGTTTTTTGTTTAAAATTGATAAACTTAAATTTACAAACTATATTAAGTTTTAGAATTAGCAGTGTAGTTTAGTAGCACAAAAATTTTTAAAGTCTCTTATAAAGTTACTAAACTACATATTATATACTTATTAAAACTTAAATTTTTTATAATTCATTTTGTCATTTTCACAGGATGTCTTATTTTGATTCAGAACACTAAAAATTCATAATTATTTAATATTGCTACCCTGAGCAATTTTGGTGCAATAAAACTTATCAAAGAGATTTAGCTAATTTATTTGATATAAGATGATACTAAAAAGCATAAAATAGTTTTAATTATAAATATCTAGTACACTTATATTTTTGTGAGAATTTTTAGTTAACTAGAAATAAATTATAGTCTGTGTTTACCAATACATGGTTCTTTTACAAAAGCATAAAATTTATAAATTTAATAAAATTTGACAAAATTAAACTTAGTTTTCTATTTTTTGTCAAATATTATGAGTATAAAGTGCAACTTTATGCAAATTGCTATTTAAATTATTTAAAAAATAGTTTTCTTTTTAAATTAAAGTCTTGTTGTAATCTAAAGGGGTTCTCCTTTATATTTGCTGAATCAGCAAAGTATAACAGTTTTCTTTCATAAATTTTTATTTTTAGTTTTAAAAATTTATTTTTTATTAAATTTTAATATTTTTTGGTAACGTGGGTTAGGGATTCTTATACTTAAACTTAATTCTTATACTTAAACCACAAAAATACACTAATATATTTACTTGCAATTAAATTTATACAAAATATTTCTAATTCTATATTAATAAAAAAGTAATATAGTTAACAAAATACTTTAAATTACACAAGAAAACAATGTATATGTCTATTCAACATGAATAACATGTTCACTGCAGCAAGCTGTGGCTAGAATGTCCCCAACACTCTCTGTGGCTGGTTTATATAGCAATGTTCTTAATCTTATTCAACATTTCACAGGAATTTCTCTTGAACGCTTGGATGAACAAGGATTTTAGCTTAAATCTTTCTATTAAGTTTTAACAGTTTCCAAGTGCAACTCGATATCCTATTACAATATGAACTATAAAATGTTCAAAAACTCTAAAAAATTTAAATATAGGTCAATTAACGATTTTTATAGTTAAACCGCATAATTACGTTAATAGATTTACTTGCATTTATATGTAAACACTATGTGTCTAATTTTCAATCTATAGGTCTTATCAAACCACTCCACCCCACAAAAACATTAATTGATATACTTGAGTTCAATTAAATATTTAAAGCACTGTCGGTAACACTTTTTAAATAACAAAAACAGGCACAACGAATTTAATAAAAACACTTTTTGTAATCAATTTCAATTTTCTGTACTTGAAGCAATTTAACTCAGTAAAATTTAAATATCTAAAAGTTTTAACAATTTTAATAAACATATTTCAAACAGTTTGTGAACAATCTAAATTAAATAGTATATTGTTGTGAATTAATTAATTAGAACAAAAAAAAAACAAAAACGTATATTTAATGTTAATTACTATATTTTTTCAAGTAAAGAATGTTCTTACTATTATTAATTTACGTAAATTAACATTAAACTACAGTTTATTAGAATTTTATATAGTAAATTTGCAACTGCATAAATTATTTATATAAAATTATCAACTATAACTATTCGACTAAAACAAAAAAACTTAAATATTTTAACTAACTTTTATTGAAGTTCTTTGTTTTTTTATACTTTCAACTTTCTGTAAAGAAATTTTTTCTACAAAAAGTTTACTAATACTATTTAATTTTGTTTAAGCTCAAACCGTCTTTATCAAAATTAAAACATTAATTAAACTATTATAAATACTTATGCTAACTAATGTTTTATTTATATTTTTATTAACGAAATACTAATAACTAACCTAAATAACTATAACAGATTATGTTCAATTTTTTCAAAAATAGTTGAAAACAAAAATAAACTTCCCATAGTTTACAATGTTGTAGCAAAAAACTGATAAACTCAAAAACAAAAAATTATAAATAGTAAATTATGTCTGTAACAGTTATGCTTATATATCTTTATACTTAAGTTAAACCATGCCAAATACTTTTTTAGATAAAATATTTGAAATTTGTATTTTTTAACTTTCTATAAAACCTCTATTTACTTAAACTTTTGACCTTCTTTATAAGCACTTTTTTGACCAAAATGTGACCAAAATTAAAATTACCATTAATAAACTGAAAAAAAAGTTTAATGTTTAAAATAACCTTTAAAGTTCAAAATGTTTGCAATTAAATATAAATGCTTGCAACAATTTTAACCCTTCATATTTTTTATTTTAGTTAAGTTCAAAAACTTTAAAAAACATTTAAAAAACCTTTTTCAAATTTTTACATAAACCATACGTTTAAAATGCCCAGGGGTCGTCCCTATTAACTTTGAATCACCTAGCACTGTGTTAAAAATATCCGGACTAAGATGATTTTTATAACCAGATATCTTTCTTTACCACTATTTAAATTTAATTAAGTTTAAAAACTTTAAATGTAAAATTTATCTAAATTACTTGTTAGTAAGAAGTGTAGCTAGTCTAACTATTATTAATAAAAGTTTTATATTTTACAGTTATGTTTATGTATAATCCAAAAAAAAGTGTTTGTCTTTTGGCGACAAAACTTTTCTAGTTAAATCAAATTGAAGTATAGTTAAATTAGGTTTTAAACAAAATGAATTTTTTTAGTTATTTTTTATTTTTCATTTAAGGTATCTTTTAATTTAAGTGGCATAGGTCTCGATACCTGGGTCCATCGTATAGACAATAAACTTGCAATTATAGTTCCTTAGTTTCATCTATTATCAGATAGAGGCTATGAGAAGAAGCTATAACTTGCATCTACAGATGGAAGTAGAACTAACGATTTTATAATTTTTTTTGTTTTCTTGATAACTATAGTTCGAAGTTTATTGTCAATACGATGGACCAAGACATTAAAAACTAGGCCACTTAGACTATAAGATAAATAAAATAAAGAATAAAATGACTTAAAACGTTCATTAGACTAGGTACACTGCTTTCTCACAAAAAGTTTAGAAAATCTTTGCTATTAAATTTTTGTTAAAATGTTTTAAATTTAAACGGTGTTAATGAAAGCTATCTGATCATAAAACATTAGTCCCGATATTTTAACAAACTGCTAGTGGTGATTTAAAGTTAATTTGGACGTGTTATTCATCCCTTGGTTAAAGTTATACGTTTTAAACAAATGGTTTATGTTAGAAAATTAATAAAGCTTTTTAAAATATTTTTATTTTGAACTAAATTTAAGTAAAAAAATGAGGGGTTAGAAAATTTACAATCATTTATTTAAAACAGCAAGTTTTTTGAACTTTAAAAGGTCATTTTAATCTTAATCTTTTTTTTCTACTTATCAAAGGTTTTTTTTTCTGTCATTTTTTGGTTAAAAAAGTGCTTATAAAGAAGGTCAAAAATTTAAATAAACGAAGATTGTATAAAAAGTAAAAAATACTACTTTTAAGTACTTAATCTAAAAAAAGTATTTGGCAAAGTTTAACTTAGGTATAAAGATAATCAAGTAAGAATAACTGTTACAGACAAGATTTCCTATTTATAAAATTCATTTTTTTCTTTGAGCTTTTCAGTCTTTTCTAAAAAGTAATAGACTATGTGAAGTTTACTTTGTGTTTTTAACTATTTAAAAAAAGAGTTGAACACAATCTTTATATATTTTTAGGTTGGTTATTTATTTATGCATATATAACCATTAGTACTTTGTTAATAAAAACATAAAAAAAAATTTAGTTAGCATAAATATCTATAATACTTAAATTAATTTTTGTATTTTAAAGAAGACAGTTTGAGCTTAAACAAAAAAAATTGTAATGGTAAACTTAAAAAAAAAGTTCTTTATATAATATTGTTTGCTTAAAATATTCTGAATATCATTCATTATAAACTAGACTGAGTAATTTTGAGTTTTCTGCAATATTTCAAACTAGAATGTGTCAGCCTATCTGTTATGATGAATAAGAAATTACAAAAAATTATATCCACTTTGAGAAACAGTATAGTTTTTTAATAATATTGACTCCTTATATAAAAGAATAATTTTATTAATACTTAAAAAATACAAATATTGTTGTTCAAATTGCTTGTATAAAAACGAAATAATTATTTAAATAGAATGAGTTAAGTAGCATGATTGTATAAATTGTCCTAATATTTAGTTATTACAATATCAGTTTATAGTAAACACTAAATCAAAATTACTACGCCTTTCAGTTATTTCTTCTAACAAAAGTCATTATTTTATTACTTAAGTCATTAAGTACTTAAGTGTTTAGTAAACCAATTTAGCAAAGACTTAAGCTATTTAGCTAACCTCTTTATTTAAAACCAGTTCAAACTAGTATCAACTATATTTTCTTTCATTATTAAAAAAAAAACTACTTGCAGGTAGCATTATTAAAATATTCTTTGTAGGTTCTACTTTTAAAGAAGAACTAGACTATATTTGAAATTAATACTGCAAAAATAGAAGTAAGTTTATAAAATGGTAGTTAAACTATCTAATACTTAGTTGATTACTGTCTATAAATCTAATTAAAACTTACGAAAACGTTTTTTTTATAACATAACATTCTTATTAGAAAAAACAACAACAACATTTAAATTTTTAAGGAATCAAGTTACTTGAAACAGACTTAAATATTCTAAACGTAATCTCATATTATTTAAAACACTTCATGATATAGTCGCCAATAAAGATATAGACTTAAGCTCTTCAAAAATTGAATTAAGATAAGACTTTTACGAAAACTAAATATTTTATATGTTTTTACGTTTTCCAAAGCAATAAAACGACTAATAACTACATATAGTAATTTGATGACAGAAAGTCTAATAAAATTTAAAGTTTTTCTTTTTTCATTATTAAAAGAGTACTCAAATTACAGTTTAAAAATTGTTGTTTTGTTGTGTAATTTAGCTTACTTTACTTTTTTAGACTTAACAATCATAAGTATTATATAGTTTTATAACAGTCGGATTTAATATTAAATATTTTACCTATTAATAACTATTATCTGTAGAAAATATCTTATGAAAACATGTATACACATACTTAATTCTATGCTTCTATTCTCTCATTACAGTAATTATTTTTTTGCAGAACCCAGTTGAAGTGTGTTGATTCGTTGACACACAGAAACATATGTTGGTAGAATAAAGGAAGATTACTGTATAATTTGTTTTTATTTATATTCCAGTGAAGTTACTTCGCTAGGATCTTTTGTTAGCAAACAATTAAAACTATATTTTGAACAGTTATATATTATATATATTTTTTCCAAATAAATTAAATTCATATCAAATTGAACCTCTGGTAAGTCTCTACAACGGAACAATTTTCACTCAATTAACCCACTTAATTAAAACACCTGTTTTTATATTCAAAAACAATTTCTATCATTTAATTTAGTTATATAAGCCAGACAGAAGTAAAGAAATCATACACTTAATTTTAAAAACTGAAATTCTTAATTTCAATCAATAGTAATTAAATGTTTAAGTTCTGAAAATAAAAATAGTTCATTTCTCTAAAAAACAATAAAAAAATATTTATAAATTATAATGTACCCATTAAATATTATAAACTTATCAATGTGTTTTGGTGTCCCTTTTGATATGAATTATAAGATTTTAATTTTTTTCACCTAATTTAGTTGCTTAACTAATATATATATTTTTTTCTCTTTCAGTCATTGATATAATTTACAGGATCTTGTTTAATTTGTAATTCGGTTTCCTTTGTAAGCAACACATTTTTCTAGAATTTGAATTTAAATAATATTTTTTCAGTGTTATAAGTATATATTATCTTACCTTATTAATTGATATTGTGGTTAAGGCTTTGGTTTATAAATTTTGTAAAGGCTCATGTTAGATTGTTTATGTACTTTTAATTGTCTTTACTGTATTTGTAATAACTTAAGTAAATAATATTTCTAACACTATAATACATATTTTCTTCAGAATAGAAAATTTTTTGTATAATACAATTCAATGTCTATCAATTAACTTAAAATTGTATTTTATATTTTATTTTAATTTTAACTTTTTGTGTTTATTTTTTCTTTTTCGTTTTTTTTTTCGAGTAACTTTCAGTTTAAGTGACGTAGATTTTGATGCCTGTCTCAAGCATTGAACAATAAACTAACAAAACTAAAATATACCTTTCATAAAGTAATCGCTAAGTTCATACTTAACTAAAATTCTTTCACTGTAGTTAGAGTAAAAATAAGTAAAAGCTTACAAAATTTATTTTATGTTTATAAAGATACAATACATTGACGTTTGAATTTTTGGAGTAATCATAAATTAAAAATAAATTAAGCACTGTTTGAGCAGTTGAATAGAAGTAAATCACATTTAACTGAGCTGAGACATTTTGAAATGAAAATTCATTGTATGTGAAAAAATTACGACTTACTCGTGAATAAATTTAAACATAAATAAACTTTTGACTTTATAATTTTAGATCAAGGCAGCTAAAATCATTTTCATCAGCCTATGAAAAATCTTACAAATTTGAAAAAGTACATTTTGTTTTAGTGCTGAAGTTGGCGCTTAAATTTTAAGCAAAAATTTTTTACTAGTTTTATTCATACGTCATAAAACAAAAGCTTTTTTCTGTTAGCAAATTTTTGGCTGTAAACACATTTAGTTTCACAAAGCTATAAATTACAGCATGACTCTTTACTAAAGTATGTTTCAGTTTCACTAACTGTTTTATTAGTAATATTATTCCTACTTGTTTTTTATTTTATTGCAATAGACTTCGAACTAGCAACTTCTGTAGTTGATGATTACAAACTCAAAATAGGAATGAAGTTAGATAAACTAAATATGTTTACTAAGAGGTTAATGTTTAAACACAAATTGTTTATATAAACTCTTATGTTAAAAAAAGCTAAACAAAAAAAATCATAAATAAATATGAACTTAACTCAGTTTAAGAACTAGATTCGATTTTCAAGAGGAATAATCAGTAGACTGTCTAGTTGGAGAATCAACAAATAGTTAAATTGGGAGCTGATGATTTCAACTTATGTCTTTAAATCTCTAATATACACTTTACTTGTTATCTTCAATACACTTAAATGTATATTTAGTTAATAATTTATCAAAAGCTCGTGTAGTTGGAAATCAATTTTTTTTTGATTGGTAGGTATGATGTAGTTTTAATTTCAAATTTTACTTTCAATAATTATTACCCTTATTAGTTTCAAAGTATGATGATATTCCAGCCCAGTATTATCTACCTTCTAATAGTTAAGTTTTAAACACCTTTCAGAATTCTTTAATATATTTTGTAACACTACCAAGCTCTACTTAGCTTTGGTAGTTATTAAATTTACTCACCAGCCAATTTATGTGCAAATAAGATGGCCTTGAAAGATGTAAAGTTAACCTGAAAGTAAGAAATTGATGGAAGTTACTATTTAATAAAATAATTGAACTGTATGCAAAAAGAATGAAAAATCAGTTATTAAGATAAAATACAAAGTAAAAACTTGAATTGCTGTTTTGGTTTAAGATCTCAACTTGAGTGGACTTGGAGTTATTCACTGTCTAATTCTTCATTATTTTGACATCAAGTTGATGATTTTTTCATTTTTTGAAAAAAAACTATTGTAATAGATTATTCATTACATAAATGATTATGGTTAATAGATGTTTATCTAGTAGTAACTAACAGTTTTATATATTTGTACGCTAACTACTGAATCAACCTCCAGGTTTTTCAAATGACTTCTTTCTGTTATCTTGAGGTGATGGTTTCTACTTAAGTGCAAAGTTTAGCCGGCTCAATGCAATCACAGTGTCAAATTTAACCTCTATTACAATCGCTTTCATCTTGCATACGACCAACATCCTTTACTATGATGGCTTCTTTTCGTTTGGAATGCCATTGGTTTAAACACAACATTTTAGTGGAAAACTGATTGTTAATGTAGTTTCTACAATTATTAATTTCTTTGTTTTCTTGTATGAACATCGTAGCTAATTTAAAATGTTAATACTTTTAGTGTTAAAATTGTAGTCGATTTCTTCAAAGCGGGTTTTGTCTAGTTTTTATTTTAATAATCTTAATTATCTACAACACTTTATCTATGTTACATACTTTAATTAAGGAGTTTTTTGAGTGATTATTAGGTGTTTTGAGCATTAGTTGTATTCTACTATTGACATTACAAGTTTTCACACAAGCTGTAGATGTAAACGGTTAGAAAATTTTCTAAAGCAAATAGCAATCAATTTTCTACTGCTTCAATTTCAGTCCAATTGCGAACGAACCTGTCGATGAAGTCTTCAATTTCAACCCTTTCGTTGGAGCATTAACTTCTACATTTTTATCTTCTCATCTTAAGTACCAACATACCGGTCTAAAGAGAGAACTTTAGCGTAAAAGTTTTGCATAAGAATAATTGTACATAAATTACTAGAAATGATCATGTCAGTGTTTCAGTAAAAAATGTATATTTTCGTAAAGAACATATTGTTTTCAACATTGTTAACTTTTTGCTTATGCTTTAAACATTAATTTTAAAATAAAGCCACTCATAGAGCTTCACTTATTAGCTTAGACTGATTCTGTAAGGTAGTGATTTTCACTCCATTCCAACAAACCATATTTTTACAATATCTGGATACATAATCCAATTAGTTTTTGTTGTTACCTATGAACACTCATTTATAACTAAGTTTTATTTCTTCCATATGCAAATGACTTTCCTTTTAGCACATTTTACAATAAACACTTATAATTCGCACTTGACGTTATCATTTTTGTATGACATAAAAACTAACCATAGTCCTTTTCCTGTGGTGCCATATAATGCACGAAAAAACAACTATCACCAGCAATATTGTTGTTGCATTTCGCAGTTTCCACGAAATATTTAGTTTCTTATTCTCTTGCGAGCAGTCAAACCGCGGTAACCATAATATAGAAGTTTTTAAAGAAAAATAAGCTAAGCCATTTCATACAAAAGTTAGTAAGCTGCTTATTTCAAGCTAAACATAAAAAAAAATTCAAGAAACTGACCAAGTATCTAAGACTTCTTGCCGCAAAAACTAGAGGGAGTCTGTGGATGTACTTCACATTTTTTACAACTGATTTGGTTTCAGACTGCATGGTTCTTGTCAGCAGCAAAACCACGATCATCGCGCCTGAGTAGACGTCGACTGCACTAATGAACTGTCTCGTTATTTGCAAAAAGAGTTTGCATGACATTATTTAGCGAGCAGTTAAAAAAATATTTAGGATAAATTACTTCTAGTTTAGTCTCTTGTACTAAATTTCTCTATTGCAATTTGCCTGTATAACCTTCAAACTGAACAGAATTGAGTTGTCATAGAGGGAGCCTTTGAAAGCAGGTGGTCAAAGCGCCTGAGTAGACTATTTGAGTTATTTATTTGATTGATAGAAGCTGATTATTTTAACTTATCTTTTCATACTCAAAGGTTCTTTTTTTTGTTTTAAGCACGCAAGCCAAACCTATTCTGCCATGAAAGGCCCCTGTCACTCATGCGACAATACCAACAAGTCTGGTTTGGCTCATTTCTGGTGTTAGGAGTTTTAGCTTCCAAGCCGCTGGTATTATTATGAGCAGGAGCGCAGATAACCATGTAGATATCCAGCAGCTTGTTGCAGATCTTATCCTCCTCAAACGTCGTTAAGTAGTGTACAATGTAGTTCTGACACGTCAGGTCGCCTTCTGTCTTGTCCTTCCTCACAAACTCATACTTTTTTGATTTTCTTCTTGACACCTTTGTCCAACTCGGCTATTTCCTTTTCCTCGGCACACCATGAAAGCATCTTCGTTTTGACGTACTTCGAAGAACTTTATGCTGTCTAAATTTTGATTGTGGTTTTAAATTGTACCCTTCGGTTTAAAGTTTAACTGTGAATTTTTCTTAGTTATTTTAGAAATGCCACTCTTTTTTGGAGAATCCGTTACGATATTTTGGAATCTCAATACTGTCATTATTTTTGCAGTATAAACGACAAATTTGGTTTCTGATTTGCTGTTTCTTTTGAGCAGCAAAGTGTGGCTTGGTTCAATTCATCTATAAGTCTGCAGTATTCAACAAGTTGAAGTTGTTTATGTCTTCCTGTGGAAACTTATGTAAGTTTGTTAGTGAGCTTAATTTTTGGACCAACATCAAAGGGATTCTAAAATATTAACTATCATAAAAGTATATTATCATTTCCTGTTAAATTTAAAAAGCATATTTTTTGATGTTTTAATTTATACATTCCAACAATAAAATTTTTTCAAAATTTGCAGCTTCTGTTTTATTGTGGACGTGAGTGCAGCGCATTAGACGTGAACCTTTTGCTACACTGCAAAAAGTTTTGTTAAATCTTAAAGTTTCACTCATTTAGCTCTTTGCGTTTTCCACAAAGTATATAGTGTATTTCCGCGCTGATTCTACTCAACTTCAAAATGGTTTCTAGTGTAGCGCAGTAGACGTCGGCTTTTCTTTTAATTTTTTTTCTCCTATGCAAAAAATATATGTCTTTAAAACCAAGTGCTTTTTTGGCTTAGTTCTATATTTTTCTTTTTGAGGAGAGCGAGATTTTTTCTTAATTTGTCCGATGGGGTCTCATACCAGCCTTCTTACTCAAAGCTGGTGCGAGAGTTTTATCCTGTAGAAAAAAAAAACAGTTAAAAAAAAACATAAGAAAATGTTGCAAATTCAACAATAAGATGCATATATGCAGAAAACCTCAAAACAAAGTAATTAAGAAACTGACCAAACAGTTCAGTTCTGTTCAAAAAAACTCCAATGGCAGTTTTCCCTCCTTTGCATTTTTTACACCGTAATCAGTATCTTCGGCGCTGATTCTGCCGAACGTCAAAATGGATGTAAGTGCAGCGCAGTAGACGTCGCCTTCCTTGTAATTTTTTTGTTTGGTTTACCCAGCAAGTTTCTTTATTACACACGTTTTCCAGGACAAAACTGTTGTTAACAAAAGATAAAACACTTGCAGTAGTGAACGAAACCAAGCAACTCCAAACAGGACTAATGGGAAGCCACACCTAAAATGACACTGTTTGCAGATTATCCAATGAGTTGCTATGCAGGTCAACCTCAGGCTCACAAACAGTGCAATAGGTAAATTTTCGGCAAACAGCGTAGTAGTAAGGTAAAATTGGTCAGCAATATAGTGTTTCCATACATTCTGAGCCTCTGGCAGGCAGATAAATTTTACATACAGACATTTTTTTATCTTTACTTTTAAAGTAGTAGACGTCGTGTTTAAACTTATCGCATTCTGTTACCATATTTTCAGTTTTCCTAATTCTTTTTATTTCCATCGAGTCAATGTTATCCTTATTACAAACATTTTCGATTTTTCCATTAAGTCAACCATAAAAGCCTTGATGATTTCGCTTCCTTATGCAAAATAGCACGTCAGTATTTATATTTATGAAAATTATTTCAGTCATTCCTACTTTTGTGCTTCAAAACTAGAAACAAGTATTATTTCAATTATCTAAAACTAAGCAAAACTTATTTTATAAGAAATTAAAAAGACCGCAAAAAAATTCAAATGTTGAAGCCATCTCACATACTTACCCTGACGTGCGGAGGTGAAGGAAACCAAGCAATTCTGACCAGGAATGGTTGGTAGCTAGCCCCACCTAAAATAGCATAATTCGCTAAACATGAGCTCTGTTGGTTCTTAAATAATTCAAGAACGCCTCAACAAGGGTGCCATTTTAAAAACTTCTTTAACTATTTTTATAGACTGTACTGTCTTTGAATGACTACCTTACGACTTATAAAATATTTTTGTTGGTTTGGGCGCATAGTAACAATGCCGACAAGCTTGGCTAATTTCTGTTGAAGCTTTTAATTCAAAACAGTTGGCATCAGTCTGAACAGGTAAGCAGATTAAACTGTACTTTTTCCTAAACTTTCAGCAGATTTCTTCTTCCACTACTGTAAAATGAAGTCTTGGCTTTTCGGGTTCAATTCACTTTCTTCTTTCATTTAAATAAATATGTATTTTCGTCCTTCTCATCAATTTTTGTTTTCAATTTGTAGCAGATTTGTTCTTCCACTACATCAGAATAAAGTATTAGTTTTTCGGGTCCAACTCACCCTTTTATTCCATCAAAACAAATATGTATATTCTTCTCATTAATCTTACTGATTTCTCTTTTGACTATATCTTCACCTTCTTCGTTCAGCTTGGCTATTTCCGTGCCTGCTCTTCGGCACACCTTGTGAGAACTTACCTCATAAAACTTTAAGTCATATTAAGTATAAATAACTTTGTTATAGGTGTATTTTTAATTTTATAAGCAAAACAGTGATACAAATAATTAAACACTTAAACCTTGTCAAATTTTATGGTGTTGTTAAATCATATATTTTTATACTTTTATTTGAAATATTTAACCAATACCCTCAAAAATGACTCAACAGGTCATTAATACTTAGCTTTCTTGTGATTACCAATGTATTTATTTACTTTTGGAATGTTTTTACATTTGAAAAGAAAACTGTCTCAAAATGAATGCAAAATTTAACATTGGTTTGTAAAGTCAGTAGATCTAGTTGTATTAAATTTGGAGATTTTTGTGTGTTTTATTATAAGTTCTACGTTGCCTGCAATAAACCCTTTTCGTGCTGTTCAATGATTGCTTTTTAGACAAAAGATCTTTTTAACCCAAAATGCGAAAAGTTTCTAAGTTAAAATTATCTTTTTAGAGATCAAATAAACGGATTGTTGATATGATTTTTTGATGAAGTACCGGTGAAAACTTGCTTCATGGTTTTTAAACACTAAGTGGTTTTTGTTATTAAGGTTTTAGCCTTGTAAGCCTTTTCCAGATAGTGTTCAAGTAAGGACCATTATTTGAATACATTTTTGCTTAAGTTAATAAATGTATATATAAATTGGATTTTTAAAATTCCATTGTCAACTTCTAATTTTCTTTTTAAATAAGAATTTTAAAGTTTTAAATTTACAAAAAGGTTTCTTATTTAATCTGAAGGTCTTAAAAGTGTGTTTAAAGATTATTTATATACCAAATCGCAGTTTTAAATAAAACCAACTTAGTTTTATAAATTTCTGGTATGACAAAAAAACTTACTGAAGTCTTTATAAATAAAAAAAAACAATCAAATAATTTGATTTACAAAAATTTCCTTTACAAGTTAGTCATTAAACTTTTTTTTTCGTAGTTAGATTATTTTGTAGACATGTAAACTTTTGAAATATTTTTAAACTGAAAATTGCTAATATTGATTTATTAAATTTATATTAATTTTTTTTGTTAGTACAAATGAAAATAATAATTGAAAAACTAAATCAGTTGTGTAATTATTATTTATACCTTTTTAATATCAAAATTTCCTCTTTTAACTACAATTTACATACACCACAAGGTTTACAAAAATCATATTATAGAGTGTTTATAATTCATCAACACGTTACTTCGTACAAATTAATAGATCCATGAAAGACTTATATATGTATTAGTAAATCCCTATATCATTAAATCTTATCTTCCAGATACACTTCAAAAACTATTTTCAACTCAGATTGTAGCAACACTTAATAATTCAATATACGATTAGCTTGAAAACTTTAAGTTGAAATGTGAAATTTATGCGTTTCAAACTATATTTTTTTTTGGAATTTTTTTTGTCTTCCAAATATATCTTGTCTTATACTAATTATCTAGTCTTATACTTGTTATTTTAGGTTTTGTTATAATTAGGGGCAATCTTTTTTTGACAAGGAGATGATTATAAAAGTGAATTTGAGAAAAGCTGTTTTGAATTAAAAAATTTAAATGGTTTTATGTTCTTTCAAATAATCGATTTTTTTTATGTTAAGAAGTAAAAGTTGAGTATAAAATCCAGATTTTATCAGACTTTTCGGTGAGTTTTGTTTAAAATTTTAAGTTTTTTTTCTTCAAAATTTCCCAAATCAATGTTTTTTAGCCTAAATTGTCAAACTCGAGGTTTTTACGGGATTCCAAGTTATTTGGTTACCCTGCATACACTGTTATTGAATGTGTTGTTTTCAAATTTTACATCGGTTTTTTAAAGTTGAAATGTCAAGTATAATTTATAAGGAAAAACTAGTCTAACTTTAAAACAATAAATTTAGATTTATTTTTTTCTTCCATTTTTAACCACTACTTGTATTTTTAGTTACATCTAAAGTTTTCATACTTATTGATAAAAAAAATATAGATTTTATTTCAAAAAACTTTTATTCTAAACTTGTTTCAGTTACTAATCCATTGAAGTATCTGTTATACTCAGTAAACTTTTTAGTGAAGTTATTCTCTAAAAATATACACACTTAGAACTAAGAACCTTTATGAAGCAAAACATAAAACTTTTAAGTTATCTAAATATAAACAATTTCGTACATTTAATAAACCTTAAGCTGAATTAAAACTGATTTCAGATAAATCATATTTGAGTAAATATTATTATTTTGATCTTCTTAGTTTTATCATACCTTTTGTTTTTATTTTAATAATCTCAAAACAACTGCTTAGTAGTTAAAAGATTATAACAAGGTTTAAACTATAAACATGGAGCAGTACTACAATATTTTCTTAACCATAAGTGTAAATTTCAAAATGGCGAAATAAGTCGAGAGAATGTAACATTTCAGCAGTGTTTTTCTCAGTCGAAAGCGATGTTCTTCTTTCTTTTCTCTCAAACTATTCAAACCACTTAAATTCAGTAACGCGCTGGTTTTAGGGAGTTAGTGTTTAGTGTCTTAGGTGATATCACGTTGATTGCTTGCAAGTGTTGTGTTCGCATTGTACAATTGTACGATGACGATTGTTTTATATGAACTTTTGTATTAAAGTAGCTTATTTTGTGTCTTTCAGTCAGCAGTTGTTGTATTTTTATCACAGTTTTTATACATTGTAAATTTGTTTCTAAGACTCGATTTCTTTATATACAATTAGTTTAAGCATTCTAACAATCTTACTACTTAATTAGGCTAAGCTTAAATGATAGTCTAAGTTAATTCGCATTTCATAAATTGACTTAGCTAAATAACTTAGCTAAGTCAATTCTAAACATTTAAGTAACCGTCACCTATTTTGTTATAACGCGTTGAGTCCGTTAATATCCAGGTTCGCATAACTAAGTAACAACTGAACATCAGTAGATCGGCAAAGTAGCATAAGACTTATCAAAGAGCCTTGTAAAGTTACTTAAATACTTGTTATCTAATAAAAACTTTACATAAACCATTTTAACATGAGGTTTTATTTTTTAACTATTCAATTCATAAAGCTAAACTTTCATAATTAATCTATATTGCAATCTAAAGCTTATCTAATGTAATAAAACATTTTACCAGGTGTAGCTAATATACTTGACATAAAATGATCCAAAACCATAAAAGCTGTTTTAATTATATCAAGTGGTATTTTTTTGGTAAGATCTTTAATTAAACTATAACGAAATTTTTGTCTATTTAAACCGAAAACTTTTCATTCATAAGTTAATATCAAAACTTATTTTTTAATTTTTTATCAATTATTATGAGAATGTCGTGCAGCTTTGTTTAGTTTTCTAGTTAAATTATTATAAAAAAAAAACAGTTTATCTAGTTATGTATTTTTTTTTGATTTTTTACTAAATTTAATGTATTTATAAGTGTTAAACTTTATAAGCTTACAAAGTTTATTACAGTCATATTATTCTTATGTCTGCACTTAAAAAAAACAAAAAAGTGCGTAAAAGTAAGAAATGCGTACTTAATAAGTACTAGCCTAAAATTAAAGTTCAATTTTGAAAACAAATTTATTTTCTTCACATTTTTATTTTAAATTAAACAAGTTTAAGTTATTAGGTTGACTAGCATACTGAGATAGAGGTTTATTAAACAAGAACAAAAATTTCTCAGATTTCTTTTTTGATTCAAGGACTTGGATACACAAAAAGACCTCTTGGTCATCGAGTTGCACACCCAACTTTAATCAAAGTTATAATCAGCTAAAAATTAAATATAAAAATATTGCAGTAAAAATTTAATAAACTCTAAAATGAAAAAATCTATGAAGTATGAGACTTTAAGCTTCATAACATTAAAAAATATATATAGTATCTAGCATTATGCACAGATAAAATACATGTTGAACCCTAGGTTTAAACGTAAAGTTCTAATCTGAAAGATTCTGTTGTTAAAAATTAAAATTTCACTAAAAGTTTTACTGATTGATAAATAAATATGCAAATGATTTTATTTTGTAATTTTTTTTTAAAACAAACAATATTTTATTTTTAAAAGGGTACAAAATATCCAAAATATAGAGTTTTAAATACTAAAAAAATGCTTGTTTGCTTTAATAAATATCAGGCTCGACTTATTGTGCGGCATTTTCTCTTAAAACCTAGCATCTATAGATTTAATTTAAATAAATAAGCTTTGGTAATTAACTTTTTTTTTTATAAAACTGTTGATTGTTTAAATTTCTTATTTTATCAGTATTATTAATTTTAAGAATAATTTGTAACAACAAATTTTTTAAACACAACATTTCTTAATTTTGTTCTAAAACTTTTTTATATAGTAAACCTTCGTGCTTTCATACAAAAGTAGAAGTTTAAACAGTATATACTAATTAATACTTAGAGATTAAAAAAATCACAAATACTAACAATAAATTGGAATCACAATTCTGATAGATACATATCAGTATAAAATATTAGTAGTGTTCTTACGATTCAACGTAACTAAAGTTAAAAAAAAAGAACTTTAAAGGCTAATTAATGATATATTCAAAATTATAATCACTGATTTACAATTTCTTCTAAATATATTTTAGTTATAAGAACTTATTCTTTCAAGAATTAATTTTACAAACTAAGTTTCGGTCAAAAAACTTGTCAGTGCTTGAATAAATCTAAAAAGATATGTAACAGTCATCGAAAATAGCATTTAAACAATTAAAATTGAAACAAATTTGTACAGAAAAATTTTACTTAAAAATTAATCAAAATAATTTTATTATTATTATTGAATTTATGGAAAGTTTAAATTTTATTCAAGTTTTAAAATCAATATAATAAAAATAATAATAATATAAGCTGTGTATAGTTTTCTTTTTACATCTGGTTAATTTTTAAAATAAACATTGCTTAAGGAAAAATGTAGTAATGTATATAATGCATGTAAGCTTTTCTGCAATTAATAGATAAACATTTTAAAGAAAACCACAAGTTAAAAAAAAAACAATAAACAGAAATAATTGTAAAGTTTCATATAGTTTCATGAGCAATATGAAGAAATTAATTCAAAAACATAATCGAAAGTACTTAAAAACGAAAAACGATGAACAAAACGAAACACTTTGCAACTGTCGAACAAAAAATAAATGACCTCTTAATAGAGAATGCTTAGTTGAAAATGTAATATATAAAGCAACAATCAGATCAGATAACAAAACAAAAACCTAACCATCAACGGGTGGAACGATCAAAAAAAGGATGGTAAACCAAGTCTTTTTAATGTCATTAAAATTAAAACTGCAGTACGCAAAGACTTTGGAAACCTGTTCACCCCTGCTTTAGCACGAGGGGTCACTTTTTAACCGCATCACATTTGCACCTAGAGTAACTTTCACACGATTGGACAATTTTGAACGGCAACTTTTTGCATGACGGCATATTTGCACGCAAGGTCACTTGTACGAAAAATCATTGTTGCACTTATACTTTACACATTTGTAGTTATATTTTATTATAAAACAACTCAAATAAAAATTTGTTAAATTGTAAAACAAGTTTAAAGAGGGACAATACTTTCAATTTTTAGGTAATGTTTAATATACATGTTTTCGTGAATTATTTATAATGTCTTTAGATTGTTTTTTGTTTATATAAATTCTTTATTGAATTTTTTTTTATATATTGAAAATTTTTAATTAAACCTATAAAAATAAAATAATTTTTTTTATGCTTGGCAACTCGGTCATTTATTCTTTTTGTCGATTTACGGTTAATATCCTAACTAAACTTAAAACTATTAGTTTTTTAATTCTTAAAGTATTGAACACATAAAATTAACAATTTTTAACTTTATTTTATGTTGCTAAGAAGAAAAAAACATATAAAATGTTACCCAAATGTAATCTAAACAAAGTGTTATTTAACATATAAAACTAATCAAAACTTTAAAATTTTAAAAAATATAGTTGAAAGAGTTTAAATTTTGGATTTAAAATACAAAAAAAAAACAACAGTCAAGTTAAAATTTGTTATGTTATTTTTGCTTCATTCTTCTATAAAACTAAATTTTTTATTTTCCAATTTGTCTTTAAAAAAAGCTAGACAGTAAGCAGCATAAATCAACAAAATATGTTTTAATAAAAAGGTAACTTCGCACAAGCAAAACTTTGAAGATATTTAGTTACTTCACATGATTCTTCAGACCATTCATCTTTATCGACATCATAACAAATTATTGATGATCTTGCTTCTTGAATTATTACAATTTTATTACCTATTGCCACAGACTTACTATAAGAAATGTTAAGTTGATGTTTAAGAGAAACAAATTTCTTACAAACATTGTCAAACACTTCACAACTAACGTTTTCACGGTCAACAACTAATAACTTTTCTTTGACAGTAACTAAGTTGTGATGAATGTGTACATTTATTGTGTTAGGCATAGATGACCACTTATCGGCGAATACATCATATGATTCTACTGTGTTCGATTCACCTCTATCAAAACCAATTCCACCTGAAACAACAATATTTCCTTGATAAACTGCACAAGCTGAATACTTTCTTTCTTCAATCATACCTGAAACTTCCTTCCAGCAGTTGTGTTTTGCATCAAATTGTAAATTAGATTTCTTTGATTTATAGGGAAAATAACTATAGTACCATCCACCAATTATATATATATTTTCAATAAATGCACAAGCACAAAACCCTCTACGATCATCAAACATTTCAATTACCTCACACCATTTGTTAGTAGAAGGTGAATATTTTTCTACTATATTTATAAAAGTATTACTACTATTATAACCACCAAAAACATAAACTTCTCCTTTCAAACAAACAGCTTTTAATTTTTCTCTTTCATATTTCATATGAGGTAAACGTTTTACGTTGTTTAAATTTCTTCCATCAATTGTTTGTACATTTGCTAAGTTAGTACAACGATTCCAGTCATTTCCACCACAAACTAGAATGTTATAATAACTTTGGTTGCAATATCTATTTGTAAAATTATAACTTGAACTGTTACAAATTAATTTGCTGTTATTTAAAAAATTTTCTTTAATTTTGTTAAAATATTCCTTGTTTTCCATTCTGTTTTTAGTGAATGACGAAATTTTATCTAAAACATGGTTTAATGCATGTTCTGATAGCAAAAAAAGTCGAACTTTAAGTAACAATTGTTCTGTGTATTTTATACGTTGTTCATTGTTGTGTTTCAACCAAGTAATTACTGCATTAAATACTTCGACCTCTGAGTAAATATTTAATTCAGAACTACTAAGTATATTTGCAACAAGACTAAGGTCTAAATGTAAAAAGTTTTGATTTTCAACTACCATTGAGAAGCAACGTTCTATATATTTGAATGAAATTTCACCAACTAGAACTAAATTTTAAATTTTACTAAAACTGTAAAAAGTTAGAACATTTTTAACAGCTATTTTGTTTTGGATGACTTTACTTATTTTTGTTTTTGTATCTTCACTTAGCAAAAGCTTATTAATTTTTACAGCAAGTGCAGTTTCATATTCTGTGATGTTTTGTACATCTAAATAAAACACAAAAGTAAAATTGTAAAATATTTAAAACAAAAAGTTTGATATCTTTAAAACTTCCATTTAAAAATCAATGACACAAATTTGTTAATTATTGCCAAAAACTACCAATAAACTACTTTATATGTATTTGATTAAGTTAATTGAAGTACTGTTTTTGAATAAAAACATTGTGATTATATAAAAACATTTAAAGAAAATGACTGTCTCAAAACTTAAATAAAATTTTATCAAAAAAAGTTCTTTTTATTAAAACTTCAACCTTTTGTACAAAAGTCAATACTAAGTTTAAAAAAGATCATTAGTCCCCTATATGCCCTTAATACATTTAGTTTTACTTATACTTATCTTAATTCATACTTTAAAGTAATTTCCAGTATTTTGAACTTTTAAGCACTTTTTATAACATCTAATATGAAATATTAAGTCTTTTTGTATTAACATTTTCTAAGCATTAGAATATAATCGTAGCTAAAACATTAAATAATTTAATTTTTTAAATATAATAACAATAAATCTATTTTTAATTATCTATAACAAAATGATCAATGTTCAAGTAATGTTTAAATTATTTTACCTGTATTGCTATAAGTATTGTAAGCTCGTATACTTTTATCATCTAGTTGTTTTGTAAAAAACTCCATGCATTTGTTTTTAAAACAATCAATTACTGAATTTCTACAAGTTGCATCAAAACTTGTTAATTTTTCATCTTCAAGTTTTTTTCTTTTACCACCAATGTGGTCCATTATACTTTCAGCTGACATGACTTGAGTTGCTTTAGCTAAATTTTTAAAAATAAATCTAAAAATAATAGTTTCTATAAGTTTAGTTATTTCAATACTAATTCATGTTTTAGTTAGGAAAATAATTTGTAACTAACATTTATAATGGAAAAAAAATTGAAGACCAACTAATTTTTAACATTCAAAATTAATGGGAGATTAAAAAGGAATCGTACTATTTAAAAATATCTTTATTTAAGTTTAAGAATTTAACTTAACTGTTATAATTTTTATTTTGAATAAACTAAAGTAAAAATACTAAGTTTTGTTACCACTTGAATTTATTAGAATGTAAGAACACTATTAAAATATATTGTTTTATAAAACCAACTTGAAATACTTAATTTTATTGCTTTAGTTCAAAACTTTGTACTACAGTGTAAAAAAGGGTTTCCTTAATCCCTTTCATAAGGTTATGACTCCCATTAGTAAAATTAAAAAAAAACACTTATTTTAAATCGCCTAACATTTTTTCCGTTCATCATCAACTCCATTAAGAATACCTACTAAAAATCATGGCCTTATGGTACCTTTACTAGTCACAGTCCTTCTTAGGCCATTTTGTAGTTTATGGCACCAAAAACTTTGACCAACTTTAGAAAACCGTGATGTAGGTTGTAGTGTCAGAAAGCATTGTAATAAATTTCAAAATAAAGGTTTAAATTTGTATGCCCCGGATAAATATAACCCTCTTAAGTAAATACGATAGTAATGATAAACAAGTATAATGTATAAATTAGTTACTTTATTTCTGCCATTTACTTAAAATACAATAATTATCTTTTTATTGTTTTATGCTTTGTGACCCAAGTATAAAGCATTTAAAGTGAAGAAAACAAAATAAACGAAACTTTTTAACAAATGACTTCTTATTTCAGAATAAAAATCATTTTATCTTTAAGACTATGGTAACAATAACATTTCTTCGCAGGTGTCAGAAACTTTATATAATTTTAAAACCAATTTTCCTTAAAAAAATTTGCTTGAAGGCCGCTACTGTATTAATAATGTAGATAAACTCTTAGTTATATAATATACTACCTTATATGATAGTTTATGGTTAATAATATGACGTAAAAATATAAGTTTTTATTAATCACAAAATATTGTGTAAAAGTTATAAGTTTGGTTTTTAGCTAATTTTTTTAGTTATGAATGTTATGTTAAATATATAAAAATAGAAATTATTTAACAAAAAAACATAAACTAGAGCTAAATCGCAATTTAAAGCTATGGAAAAACAGTGCCGACTCTTTTTCAACCTAACAGAAATAATTGTTATATATTTTTAAACTGTTATTTTTTTTATACTTGTACTTAAACATTTTTATCAGAACTTTTAACAGAGTTACAACTCTTTGTAGCAAAAAAGTCAGTTTGTGTAACAACAATTTAGCTTGAGTCAACTTGAGTTTAACCGAAACTTTTTTGATACTAGTGTGGCCCTATTTTTAAAATTACTATACTGTCATTCGACTTTAAATATCAAAAATATTTTACAACAATAAGAAAAAGTAGATTAGAAAATAATTAAAAGTATAAAATTATATTTAGTAGAGCTACCTTGCCTGAGTTTTGTAAAACAAAACTAAACAATCCTGTATCAAATTCAGTGGCTATAGTGTGTGAAAACCATGTATAACATGCTATGCGAAACTTGGTATTAAAGTTGCTACAAAAAGTAGAAAAAAACTTAATTAAAATTAGTTTGTGGCTTTTAACTTACTAAATTGGTTTATGGAATAGTAAGTTTAGTTCCATAAAAAATAATAAACTAGTCTGAGTCATCTTGAGATTTTCATAATACATTAAAATTTTTGATACATCCTGATTGTTTGACAACCATGCTAAAAGTATCGTGAGTTTGATTCATAAAACAAAACTATTTTGAGTCAGCCTGAGTTTAAGAAAAAGTTAAAATAACTTAAGTTATCCTGAGTGTGTGTAAACCATTTTAAAGAAATTTTATGAATCTTTTTTTTCATTTCTGAATACATAACTTCATTTTTTACTCAAACAACCTTTTTTAATTGGTACAGTTTGCTTACAGATAAAAAAACTTATTAATTATCAATAAAATTAGTTGATTTAAGTTTATCATTTTAACTAATTAAAAAATTTAAAACTTATGCCAAAATAGAAAATTGAAAAATTGCAGTCAATACATTTTCATTTAAGACTTTTTTTGAACAAGTTGTATCAAATATATAACAGGCTTAAATAAAATATAGCTAACAAAACTAAAAAAACTAACAAATAAAGTATTTTAAGCTTTTTTTTTGTTTTTAAACAAAACAATGTTATGATGTATTTCAAATTACTTCATAGTTGTTTATTTATACAACAACAGTTTAAACTAAATGCATAAAAAATTGTAATATTTAGCATTTATGGTTTATAAGGTAAAGTTAAAAACGACATACTACTTATTTTTAGACGTAGACAAAACAAATTGTATAATTAAAACTTCGACATCAATTAACTTATAGTCATTCAACAAACATTATTAAGCATATTTTAATAAAATAAAAAAAAATAAAGAAAAAGTTAGCTTGATAAATATTGGAAACATTTCAAGGACTTTGTTGGTAGAGACAAACAAACTTTTATAGTCCTACATTCTACATCAACAATTAAGCTAATAGTTAACTTTTGACTAAAGATTTCATAAGTAAAATTGCAATTTATTTGGCCGCTCAGATTTATCTTAAGCTGATATTACAAATGTTAATATCGTTTCTATAAGCACTATGACATACTAGTTTTCTATTAATTAACTAATAAAAGATTTTGTAGCATTTTGTTCCAAAACTTTAAATTAAATAACAAGAAAATATTTACTTATAAATATAAACTCATTATAGACTAGTATAAAAAAAATTGTAAATCAAATAAAAAAAAGTGCAATACTGACTGTTGTTTAGATTAGAAAAAAAAACTTTTACAAGGTGTCATTCTTTGAATACAAGAAATACAGTCTGACTTACAGCAAACTAGCATGACTCAGCCTGTCTTAATAATAATTTTAAAAATATATATGCGCTTAACTTCAAAACAAACATACATTTACTCTAGGTTAAAAACTAAAAGTAAAACAAATACTAAATTATTACAAATGAATATAATTTGTAAACTAAAAGTAAATTTTCAAAAAAGGTCATAAATATTATAAGAAAAAAATAGGAGTAGACACAGAATGTTTATAAAAATACTGATAAACATTTGTATAGTGCAATAAATATTTGTATATATTTTTCTTTGGTATGAGTTAACCAGGGGCGTGTTTTGAATGGTTTCCTGTTTCCTGTGAACACCATAAAAAAAGAAAAGAAAAAAGAAAAAAATATTTTTTGAATATCACTAAAAACGTTGTTTATTGACTTTGTTTTGGTTATTTGATAAACTTTGAATAATGAATGTTGAATTTATAACACTGGAAAATAAAAAAGTTTCCTTAACAAAAAATGATCTTTTTTGCCCAGCGAAATTGATTTTAAATAAAATTATAATTGTGACGTATAATAGGTAAAAGCTTTAAAGTAGCATTTTTTCTAGGAAACTTTTTTCTAAGATGGTCTTAGTTCCAACTATAATTTGTTACTTAGTATGAATAATTTTTGATACAGTATTATTTTTGTACTAGTAAGTACAATTTTACTTAAAAAATATCCAATATAATTACTAATTATTTTTTTACCAAGTTATTGTGTATAATAATGTTGTGTTAAGTTATTTTACTTTAAAATTTATATTTTTTGTTTATGTGTCAACCAACTGGGTTTAAACCTTGAAAGTTGAGTTTAGAAAGTTTTCATATAATTTTTAAACCACTACACTTTGTTGGCAATTTATTCTTTTATCATTAAATGGTATTTTGATATTTTTTATTTAAGTTGTTTTATTTTTGTATATCTGTCGGCCACAAATTTGGTTCTTGATTTATTGAAATTTTTAAATCTGAGAGATTACAAAATCATTATTAGAATTCCTGCACCATCAGGCGAAAATTTAATTATAATTGAGAGATATTTTAATTTTGTTACAAAAGTCTAAACATTTTTTGTTATTTACCTAGGATGATGTCGCACCAACATCAAGCTGAAATTATCTTCGTTTTAAACAAGGTATATAAATAAATAGATAGAATTAAACTAATTTTTTATAAACTAAAATAGTCAATTGATTTTAATTTACAGTATAGGAATGTATATAAGGTATTGTATTTTTATTAAAAAAAAAATAAAAAAGAAATTAAATATATAAGTTATATTGGTTAATTGATAAATAAGTTTTATTTATGTTATATAAAATGTATTTTTTAAGCCTATAGTTATGGTAAAAAACAACATTGAATTTAATATAATTTCAGCTTGATATTGTTGCGACATCATCCTAAGTAATTACCAATTTTTTTAGTGAAATTTTAGGTATTATAGACTAAAGTACTTAAATAAATGTTTTTTTTATAAATATATTTTTTTCCGGCTCTTTTAGTTTTAATTTATTTATAATTAATACAGTATAATAAATAAAAAATAATAATATTTTTCCATCACTACTTATATGTTTTTTTATTTCTAAGCTGAAAAAATAATTTTAAACACAGATTTTTTCTGCTAAATATTGGGTACTTCTACCTAAGAAATGCGTATTTAAACGGGAAATTAAGAAAAAAAAATTGTGAACCCCTTTGAAAAAAGTCTAGACACGCGCCTGAAGTTAACATCAGTAAAAAAACCTTGTAAAAAACATTTAAATAACTTAGATGCTTTAACTGTACTAAATCTAAGAAAAATTGTATGTTTTAACTATTTTACATCTAAAATTTTATTTCATTTTTACAGTTTTTTTTTTGACAAGTATCAAGTTTTATTCTAACATTTTAAATTGATAAAAAAATTTGTAAACAATTAATCGGAAAGAATTTTTGATTTAAATTAGAAAATTAGTGTTTTATTAAAAGTACTATTAGTTATTTTTTTGAGTATTAGAATGTTAAATATAAATTACAAATAGAACTATTTTACCATAACAAATTTTTAAATACACAAACATCATTTATAATCAACTAAAATTGCTTTTGAAGCTAGTCTGTCTATTTTACCTGATATTTAAATATAACTAGACTTCTTCAAAAATTTGCTTTTAAACAGTTTTTACTGTTTTGTTTTTTATTGAAAACTATGATAGAATAAATGTAACTTTTTTTCAACTACCATTTTTAACTGTCAGTTTTTTTAAACATTAGTTTCATAGTTGGTGCACTTAACAGTAAACTTGTTAATTTATCCAAAAAAAAAGGCTTAAATATAATAAAAATTATTTATTGTTTCGAAAATTATGTACATATGCAAATAGTTTTTATATACGTTAAATGTCGAGACCATTTCTACTATAATTACATTAAAGCAACTGAAATTAATTGATCTTATTTTGTTTATATATTAAGTTGATATTTTATAACTACATACATACTATCTTACTACTTGTTATAAATACAGGACTTATTGTTTAATACCCGTTTAAAAAACACACAAAACAATTTTTTTAATTATGTAAGTGTTATACTGAACGAAAAATGGAGACCAAGTTTTGCCTGAATATTTTTTGCATATAACAATAGTCGAATAACAAAAATAGTATGTCTTTAGTTCATAAATTTTTAACACTTTCTTGTTTTGATTTGATTAAATCTCATCATTGTTTTTTAAATGATAAAAAAGCGCTAAAAATTATTGGTCTAAGGTCCTGGTGTACAAAGGAACCTTTGTTTTATCGAGTTGTTCACCACAAATAACCAAGTTGAAAAACATATAACAGCGTTGTGTTATAGAAAACTGTTACGAAATACCTATGTTTCGTTCAGCGTTAATTTTTTTTAATCATAGTTACTGATACGCAAAGTTACAAAAACTTAAACATTTTTAATTCATTTTTATTCTTCTTATAATTTAATAGATCGTTAAAAAAATATTTAAGTTATTGATTAAAAAATAGAAAAAGAAAACAGAAAATAGTTTAACGTTTTGCCTCTTACTACTTTTTATATGGAAATAAGTCCATACAAAACAAATTTTACTGTAAAAACAACTCTAATTTTATCTACAACGCTATGATCAAAAATATTAGCTTATTTTGGTTAAAAGAAATGTTACAGTTATATACTATTGAAAATATAATCTAGCGTATCTTCATACAAAATAAATTTAACTAGTTTGTTCATTAAGTTTTATCTAAAAGTTTAAGTACATCATTTAAACATTAAATACCCGAGTTAATGATTTAAAAATGAGAAGACATTAAATATTGTAATTTTTTCAGTTTTATAAAAGTTAAGGTATACTATATCTTTTAACCTAAATATTAGTTATCATTAAAGTTGAATACTAACTGCAAAGTACTTGTTTAAGTTTACATGTGTTTGTTGTGATAATTTACGAAGTTTTATGAAAAAAAAGATACTCTGAGTTGCTAAGTCTTAGATCACTACTGACAGAATTTGTTTTTTGTAATAGCTTTTTCAAGTCTTCTTCTAGAGAAGTGTTCAGTTTTGACTAAATTAGATTTGCTTGAAAGTGCAATGTTTCAAAATTTAAGCCTTTAGTTGTCCGTAATACTGGCTTTATGGATGCTCTTCGAAATTTTTTATTTAACTAACATTTTTGAGAAATTGAAAATTTTTACAAAAAGCATTACAGCAAAATTTTAAATTTTTCATAGTCATTGCAACCATATAATTCTTTAAATTTTTGACAACTTCTTCACAATTAAAATTAGCTACATTAGAATACATTTTAACTTAGAGCTCCTTTACAACTAATAACTTTAATTTATTTGAACAATGTTTATTTCAAAAACTCACCAGAAGAAAAAAATATCAAAAAAATTAAATTCGTTTTTTTAGTAAATTATTTTTTTTTAATTGTTTAAATGCTATTTTCCATGACTGTTACATATCTTTTTAGATTTTTTATAAAAGCACTGTCGAGGTCTCCGACCGAAACTAAGGTTGCATAATAAAATCTTAAAAGATTAAATATGTTATTTCTCCTTTTGTAGTTGAGGTTTTTTTTGTTTTTTTTTTAAATCAAAAGATGAAGTCTAGATTACTATTTGAATAATAATGATGTTTATTTACTAATTTTTAGCTTTTAATGTTTGTTCTTTTTTTGCATAAATCTTTAATTGGACTACTGTTAAGCTTTAAACTTATTCATTTATTACAGTAAAAACGAAACTAGGCATTTTTAGTAACAGTTGTGTCAGTCATAAGTAATAAAGTAAGAGATTTATTTTTTAATTTAAAAACATACTATTTTAAACGATATTTTTGATCTTTAATCAAGTGAAGTTTTGGTGTATAACCTTTTTAGATTAAATTTTCCATTGGCCTTGAAATACTAATTATTTTTAAAATACATACTTCTTTATATTATCCAACGCTATAGACTTATACTTTTTAGCCGTTGGTCAATGATTTTATTCAGTAAGTACACTACTGCCACCTTTTTACAATTATCCTATGAAAAATTATTTAAAACAAGATTTACTAAAACTTATAAAACTAAAAACTCTGGCTAGAAAAATATTTAATGTCTAAATCAAGAATTCTTTGAAACTTTAGGTTTATAGTTAGTTACTCACCTGGAATTTTATTATATTAGGGAAACTACCTTAAGGTTATTGTTAAAAAAAAAAACAGTTTTAGCAAAATACTCTACTGGAAATTTATTGAATTTCAAACACTTTTATTTGTTTGTGAAAACGATATAAAATAAACCACGATAAATTTACATACAAGTAACTAGTTTAAAATTTTAAAACTTGTTCGTCACACAAATTATCGTTCAACCATACATGTGAAATTTGTAAGCTTTGCTCATTTATCTCAGATTTCATACAAATTGTTTTCAACACATACAACACAAAATCTTCGAAGGGTGTGACCGCTATAAACTTGTTCAAATTGTCAATTTTTTTATCATTATCAAACAAATGCCACCCTGTCACCATGTAGTATAGAGTGAGCACAGTTGCCCAAATATCAGCGAAATAGAAACATTTCTTCCTTATTACCCCTGGTGATCTGTAACCATAAGTTCCAATTGGTATTTTCCATAGTTTTTTCACCTATGTTTTTATTGAAATATTAGAAGTAGTTTTTTATTTGAAACTAATTTATTTAAAGAATAAAAACGCCGATAGATTATTAGTCTTAATTTAAAATAATTGTGCTGTAAAACATTTATTTAAACTATTAAATTAGTTACTATTATTTATAAATTTATCGACGTTTATTTAAAACCAAAAAAAGCACTTGTTAACAGACTAACGTTTGGCACAATAAAGTTTTTTTTTAATTGATCAAAAAATACAAAGTTCAAGAACTTACCTTATGAATTTTACAGTTAGAAAGTCCAAAATCTATTATTTTAATACTCGGTTCGCCATTATTGATTCCAATTAGCATGTTGTTTGGTTTAATGTCAAAGTGATATATTCCGTTTTTGTTTAGAACATTAACAGTTTCAATTATCTAAAAAATGTTATGCTTAAAAGTTGATTAAATAAACTATAAACTAAGTGAATTCAAACTATACGTTTTGTTAATTTAATAAACTATGCATTAAATATTTTGTAACAGTTATCTTAATATGTTAAAATACCTCAAAAAACAATTTCTTTGCACAGCTCTCTTCGATAAGACTTTGGTTGTCTACATAGTCCCCAAGACTTTCATAATTTTCTAAATATTCCAGAACGAGCACATAATACTTATCAAAAACGTACCAATCTTCAAGCTTGATTACAACTGTAAAAAATATTAAAAGGTTAAACTTTCGTTAAACCACTGCCTTATTTTGGTATATAAACGCTTTTTGAAATAGACAAAACATAAAAATTATGCAAGTTTAAACAAAACTAGTTATACTTTCTGTTAGTTATAAAATATTATATTTCTAGTTTACTAAAACTAAATAAATAAGTACTTAAATTCTCACAAAAAAAAATTGTCCGAAAAAAACTCAAAAGGTAAACTAAAACTATGTTTTTAAGATAACATAAAACTTATGTTAGTAAATAACATAAAATCTTTGACATAAATCAATAAAACTAACTGTCTTCATATTTTGTACCTTCCACAGCTTTCAAAGCCATTTTATGGGCTTTTATTTCATTTGGCAGTTTATTTTTGGATGTGTAAAATTTATTGTATTTGATTGCAACTACTTTATTAGTTTTAATGTTTATACCTGTAAATAAAAACTTTTTTTAAATGAATAAGTTTGAAGTTTTACAATTTTGGTTTGATAAGTAACATGTTTAAACATATTAAATAACTTTTCATATTTTTGTTGAATTTACATTCAATAAAAAGCAATTTATAAACCATACCTTTGCAGACAACTCCATTTCCTCCTGATGCAATATAGTTTGTTATTTTGTATTTTTCAAAGAAACTTTCGCCTGTACTCGACTTTTTAAACCGCGTATCGCAAATGACAACCTTACAACCATTAATCAAATTATAGCAGTGACGTTTCACAATTCTTTTCTGCTTTCTTTTCGGTTCACTGGAGATTGAAGTTACGTGATTTCTTTTCATGCCCATTTTGTTGTTTAGTTCGTATAAAAATGCTAAAATAGAGTTTATTACATATTTTTAAAGAATTAAGTAGAATTAAAGGATTTTGAATTATAGGAAAAATTTTTTTTTCAGATTATGTTAAAATAAAGGAACTAAATTTTATCAAAATATAAATTTAGTTAATCTGTCTAATAATTATTTTCTCATGAAATTTGTACATCTGAGATAATTTTTAATACAAACGTAAATACTTTTTTTCGAACATTCTAAAGTTTACTAAATCGGTGTTAAGGTACGTTCAATTGGAGCAAGTTAGTTATACTGCTAGTCAGGTCTTCAGGTACAAATGAATAAAGAAACATCTAAAACGTTATGTATATATAGATAGACTTATAATTGGTTGTAGTTACTCGTAAGCAACGTAAGGCCCACCAAACAATAACTTTGGAATGGTAAATTTGTTTTAGCTTCGAAACAACCTGTACAAAACAGCTAAGGTTTTTTTTTATTGCAGCAACTTTTAAACGTAATATATAGTTGTTCTTTACACAATAGTGGTGTTTAAATGTTTATTTCAATATTTTTTTTCATAAAAAGGTTTTAAATAATATAAGTGTTTTTTTCTCACAATAACACAAACTGCAAAGATTATATTTTGATATATCCGTCCCGCAAAAGACTTTTATAGTAGTACTTAATTTTCCTCAAGTTTCGGAACTTTAAACAAAAAAATATAGCAAATATGGTTAATAATAAATAAGAAGTACAGTTATTATCAAAAAGTAATTTAGAATTAACAGTTCGAAAAGTTTTAAAAATAGTCTGGATTGTTTTTTATGAACAGAATATTGCTTAGAAAAAGTTTAATTAAAAGATCCGGAAAACCATTAGTTTGATAAGTTATAAAGCGTGGTATGCAAATGAAATAGAAATATTTATTATACATAGCTGTTTTGCTTACAAAATGTTATTTTAAGTGTATGAACAAAATACTAACAGGCGCTAAAACAATGTTCTTAATAACATTGTTGACAAAGTTGTAAACTAAAAATTTAAACTTGTTTGAACATTTTATATGCAAAAAAAAGCATTTTGTAGTAATAACAAATTTAATTGCTATTATTTTTCTACATATACTCATCTTAAATGAAAAAAAAATAATGAGACTAATTTTTTAGCTGTAAGGTGAACCATTTGATTTTTGTATAAGGTTCAGTTTTTTTATATAATTAACAACTTAATGTTAAAAACTTGTTACTCGTAACCTAAACCTTTAAGAAAGTTGTTAAAATAACTTATAAACCAAATTCAATTTTAGCAAAATAAAAATAAAATTTTTAAGGTTTTGAAAACTTCAAAAAAAAAAATAAAAAGATTAAACAGCCTGACTTTGCTTAACACTTATAAAAATATAAGGGAGAATTAGTCAACCAGGAGTTTTAAAATTATTTAAATGACATGAAATTTTGTAAAGAAAACTAATAAATAACTACAGAGATATTAAGTCTAATTAACCCAGATATGTTTACTAAATTCCAAATAATTTTTGAAAATTTTACAAAAAGTTTTCACATTTTATTTGAAGGTCTTAAAAAAACCTTTTTTTAAAGATTAATTGTTTACAAAGTCTCAGTAAAAAACAAAACCAACTTTTGTTTTATAAATTTTTGGTATGACAAAACAAAACTTTATTAAAGTAATTGTAAAAAAAAAACAATAAGTATATTAAATTACAAGAATTTCTTTTATAAGTTAGTCATTAAACTTGATTTAAAATTATTTTGTTTTTTGGTTTTGTTGGTAGATGGATTATTAGGTAAACATGTACACTTTTAAAACACATTTAGACTAAAAACTAACAAACTTATTAAATTTAAATTCGTAATTTTTTTTTTGTTATTATCAGTACATTTTTTGTTGAATTGTTTGTTTTTTGACCTATAACCACACAAAAAACTTCAGAAACTTATGAAGCAGATTTTTTTTTAAATCAAAGTTGTTTCAAACCAGCTCCAAAAAAACTGTAAAATCTAACTAGCACATTTTTTTTTGGTTTTAATAAGTTAAAAATGATAATTTTTAAAAAAATTTGTAGACATTTAAAAATTATCAAACCCCCAAATTGGTTCAATTTTATTTTAACTACAGCTCGGCTAAGGGCTAATTCCACTACGCATTAAACCATATACAGCTTTGAAAAAATTAGAATAATTATAAAAAAAACTATGACAAATTAGGCTTCTTTATAAATATTTTAACTTTTTTTTAATAAAATTAGTTTTGAGCAAACATGGAACTTAAAAGAAAATTAGTACTGTTTAAGAAAAAAATATATTTTTAAACTGTCATACTTATGTTAAAAAATTGTGGTGCATTTAAGTGATTAAGTTTTATGAAGTGACAAATATTACTAATTTTCTTTGTATTAAACAAAATAAAAAATTAAAAAAATCCTATGCTTGTAAAACTAATCTTCCAGACACACTTTAAAAACTATTTCCTATTCAGGTCGGAGCGACACTTGATAATTTAGTGTTCATGTTAAGCTTGAAAATTTTAAGGAAAATGTGAAGTAGGTTTATGCATTTGGAAACTACTTAACTTTGTAAAAATTTTGTAAAACCCTTAAATGAAAATAAGTTTTATGATTTCTTTTTTGATTTTTGACTTTAAAATATTACTTATCAGATGATTTTTAAAGAATCAAGATAAAAAAGCTACTGAACAACATATTAATCTAACTTTGGTAATGATACCTTAATTAAATTTCAAAAAAAAAGAAGGTTAAGTACAAAATTGTCAGAATTTTTTTTCTTAATAACTTTTTCTTATCTGATATGCATAATACTGAATTATGCTTAAAATTTTGAATATCAACATGTTTTTGGAGTAAATGTGTAGCACAACTTGTTTAGAAACAGTAAAAAAACTATGTTTTAAAATTTAAATGTTGAATTAGTTGTACCTGAAAATTTTAATAATAATAGTTGCACTTAATTTTTACATAACTGATAAAATTAAAAAATTCAATTTTAACTAAATTATTATATATTGTTTGTAATACAAAAACCTAATAATTTTTTTCAGTCAATTAAATTAGACTAATAACTAGCCTAGATTTTTTATACAAACTTTCTATTTAACAATATGAGTCCATTGAAATGTTTAACTAGTCTGGGTAAATACTTAAGAAAATTGCTACCTTGTTCTAATTATTTTTCAGATGATATACCAAGTAAATAACAACACTTTTAAAATTGGTGTTTTTATTAAGTCTAGGGCTGGAATACTAATAACTAATAGGAGGCAAAAAGGGGTTGATATAAAAATTTTGAGTGATAACGGGAGTATAACTAGTAAAGAGGCAACAGTTAACTTCCACTAGATCAGTGATCTTCATGCATTAAATATTCAAGGGCTTGTGGAGAACTGCAAAAAAAGTTTTGGATATATTTTACAGAAAACTTAACACATACACTAAATATCAAGAAGGTTTTATATTTAGGAGGAAAATAAAAATGGCATTTTTTATCTTAGGGTGAACATGTTATTATTTTCAAGTTTAGCTTGTACGGAATAATTTATATAATATTAAGATCACTGCAGTAAGTATTATAAGATTTGTAATAATGAAACAAAAAACTAGGGTGTAGTTACTTCAGGTTTTCTTATAGTAAGGGGGCGATTTTCAAACTTTTTGAAAAGGGGTTGATCATAAAAGTGAATATTGGAAATGCTGTTTTAATTTCAAAAGTTTTAATAGTTTGTAACAACTTCCTTCAAAAAACTAAAATCCTGAGATGATGTTTTTTTATCAAATTTTATTTACATACACAGGCATGCAAAATATTTTTTTAACAAGTTTTCCAAGCTTATTCTAGGTTTTTAAAATTACACGTTTCAGGGTCTGTTTTTAGTCTAAAATTAAATTAAAGATATAAATAATGCGTTAAATAGTATAAAGAAATTGAAAAGACATATCTAAAGCTTTTCTTTTAAAGTCAGCCTAAATTGTCAAACACCATGTTATTCCAGTTTTTTTCCAAAATTAATGGTGTTTTGGAAACCCTGCATACACTGTTATTAAATGTGATATTTTTAAATTTCACGTAGGCCTTTTTTCAAGTTAAAAAATTATAGTAAACTTTATGTAAAAAAATAATATTATTTAAAAACCATAATTTTGGATTAGTTTGGTCTTTCCTTTTAAACCTATACTTGTGTATTTTTAGTTACAATTAAAGTTTATAAAATTTATTGACTTCAAAATATTTTTATTTTCTGAAAACTATTTTTAATTTAAAATTGCATTGGTTAATAAACTATTTAAAATATCAGTTATATTCAGTAAAATATAATACACTTGGTTCTAAGGCCCTTTGTAACAACAAAACATTAAATTATTGAATTGTATAAATATGAAAAACACAGTAAATAATAAACCTTAAGCTGAACTAAAATTAACTTCAGGTAAAAAATATCTAAATAGATATTTTTATTTTGATATTCTTTATTTATCATATCTTTTGTTTTTATTTAAATAATATTTAAACAACTGCTTGGTAAAAAAAAGATTACGACAAGTTGGGCTATATAAACATGGATCAGTATTATATAAGTGCATAACTTTGCAAATTAGAATGCATAGTAAATTTATCATATCTAAGTTGGAAAAGTCAGGACTTATTATCAGTTTATTTATGGCAGGAATTTTAAATCAAAACTTTCATCTATGTTTACCAATAGATGTTTCTTTCACAAGTGCATTTAATAAATAAATATATTTTTTCGTTTTTTGTCAAATGTTATGAGTGTATGGTGCAACTTTATGCAAAATGTCATTTAGATTATTTGAGATAAAAATGTCTTTTAATAATGTAACTTTTTGGGTTTTTCACTAGCTTTAATACTTTTATCAGGGTTAAACTTTATAAGCATACAGAGTTTATTACAGTCACTATTTTCTAATGTATGCACTTTGGAAAAAGTCCGAAAGTGGGTATTCAAAACGAAATGCGTACCTAATAAGTACCAGAGTATAAATAAAACTCAACTTTAAAAACTAAACTATTTTGTTTAAATTCATTTTTAAAACAAACAAGTTTAAGTTTTACAGTTAGCTAGCATACTGAGAAACTTTTTTTTTTAATATCACGAAAAACTTTACTGATTGATGAATATCAAAGCAAGTGACGCTGTTTTGTTTAAGCAGTAAATTTTTATTCAGTATTCAGAACTCTATATTTTTATAGCTTACGTAGCCCTGCTTAAAAATTTTTTTTTGCTTATTTCTAAACATATTAGAAAACAGCATCACTTGCTTTGATATTCATCAATCAGTAAAACTTTTCGTGATATTAAAAAAAAAGTTTCTCAGTATGCTAGCAAACTGTAAAACTTAAACTTGTTTGTTTTAAAACTGAATTTAAACAAAATAGTTTAGTTTTTAAAGTTGAGTTTTACTTATACGCTGGTACTTATTAGGTACGCATTTCGTTTTGAATACCCACTTTCGGACTTTTTCCGAAGTGCATGCATAAGAAAATAGTGACTGTAATAAACTCTGTATGCTTATAAAGTTTAACCCTGATAAAAGTATTAAAGTTAGTGAAAAACCCAAAAAGTTACATTATTAAAAGACATTTTTATCTCAAACAATCTAAATGACAATTTGTATAAAGTTGCACCATACACTCATAACATTTGACAAAAAACAAAAAATGTGTTCATTTATTAAATGCACTTGTAAAAGAAACATCTATAGGAAAACATAGATGAAAGTTTTGATTTAAAATTCCTGCAATAAATAAACTAGTACTAGGTTATTTTACTTTTTAGCATTATTAGATGTCAAATAAATTAGTTACACTTTGGTAATAAGTTTTAATACATTCATTTTGCTTAGGTTAGCAATATAGAATAATTTTAAGGTTAAGTTTTATGAATGTAAAAAGTGACAAAAATTAAAATATCCTGTGAAAATTATTAAGTGAATTGTAAAATATTTGAATTTTAGTTACTTTATTTAGTTAATTTTTTGATAAGATTCTGTGCTACAAAACTACACAGTTGATTCTATAACATAATAGAGTTTGTAAATTAAAATCTGTTTATTGTAAACACAAACCAAATTTGTATCAAAAAAAAAGTCAATGTTTTGTTTTAATCATTAATATTATCGTATTAATGCTAAAACTAGTTATTAAGTTTAAAATAAAATTAAAAAAAACTGATAATAAGTCCTGACTTTTCCAACTTAGATATGATAAATTTACTATGCATTCTAATTTGCAAAGTTATGCACTTATATGATACTGATCCATGTTTATATAACCCAACTTGTCATAATCTTTTTTTTACTAAGCAGTTGTTTAAACATTATTTAAATAAAAACAAAAGGTATGATAAATAAAGAATATCAAAATAAAAATATTTACTTAGACATTATTTACCTGAAATTAATTTTAGTTCAGCTTAAGGTTTATTAATTACTGAGTTTTTCATATTTATATAATTCAACAATTTAATGTTTTGTTGTTACAAAGGGCCTTAGATCCAAGTGTATTATATTTTACTGAATATAACTGATATTTTAAATAGTTTATTAATCAATGCAATTTTAAATTAAAAATAGTTTTCAGAAAATAAAAATACTTTCAAGTCAATAAATTTTACAAACTTTAATTGTAACTAAAAATACACAAGTATAGGTTTAAAATGAAAGACCAAACTAATCCAAAATTATGGTTTTTAAATTAAATTATTTTTTTACATAAAATTTATTATAATTTTTTAACTTGATAAAAGGCCTACGTGAAATTTAAAAATATCACATTTAATAACAGTGTATGCAGGGTTTCCAAAACACCTTTAATTCTGGAAAAACCTGGAATAACATGGAGTTTGACAATTTAGGCTGACTTTAAAAGAGAAGCTTTAGATATGTCTTTTCAATTTCTTAATACTATTTAACGCATTATTTATACCTTTAACTTAATTTTAGACTAAAAACAGACCTAAAACGTGTAATTTGAAAAACTTGGATAAACTTGGAAAACTTGTTAATAAAAAATTTTGCAATCCTGTGTATGTAAAAAATTTAAAAAAAAAAACATCTCAGGATTTTAGTTATTTGAAGGAAGTTCTTATAAACTATTAAAGTTTTTTAATCTAAAACAAGATTTCTAACATTTATTTTTTATGAATACCCCATTGTCAAAAAGTTTGAAAATCTCCCCCTTACTATAAGAAAACCTGAAGTAACTACACCCTAGTTTTTTGTTTCTTTATTACAAATCCTATAATACTTACTCCAATGATCTTAATATTATATAAATTATTCCACACAAGCTAAACTTGAAAATAATAATATGTTCAGCCTAAGATAAAAAATGCCATTTTTATTTTCCTCCTAAATATAAAACCTTCTTGATATTTAGTGTAAGTGTTAAGTTTTCTGTAAAATATACCCAAACACTTTTTTTTGCAGTTCTCCACAAGCCCTTGAGTATTTAATGCATGAAGATCACTGATCTAGTGGAAGTTAACTGTTGCCTCTTTACTAGTTAAAATTGAATTTGGTTTATAAGTTATTTTAACAACTTTCTTAAAGGTTTAGGTTACGAGTAACAAGTTTTTAACATTAAGTTTTAATTATGTGAAAAAAAACTGAACCTTTATCAACAATCAAATGGTTCACCTTACAGCTAATAAATTAATCTCATTAATTTTTTTTTTTTAAGATGAGTGAATGAAGAAAAAATAATAGCAATTAAACTTGTTATTACTACAAAATGTTTTTTTTTGCATATAAAATGTTCAAACAAGTTTAAATTTTTAGTTTACAACTTTGTCAACAATGTTATTAAGCACATTGTTTTAGCGCCTGTTAGTATTTTGTTCATACACTTAAAATAATATTTTGTAAGCAAAATAGTTATTTATAACAGATATTTTTATTTCATTTGTATACCACGCTTTATGACTTATCAAACTAATGGTTTTCCGGATCTTTTAATTAAACTTTTTCTAAATAACATTCTATACAAAAAAAATCCAGATTATTTTTAAACCTTTTGAACTGTTAATTCTAAATTACTTAATGATAATAACTGTACTTCTTATTTATTATTAACCATATTTGCTATATTTTTTTATTTAAAGTTCCGAAACTTGAGGAAAATTAAGTACTACTATAAAAGTCTTTTAGGGACGGATATATCAAAATATAATCTTTGCAGTTTGTGTTATTGTGGAAAAAAACACTTATATTATTTAAAACCTTTTCATGCAAAAAAATATTGAACTAAACATTTAAACACCACTATTGTGTAAAGAACAACTATATATTACGTTTTAAAAGTTGCTGCCATAAAAAAAAAATTTTAGCTTTTTTGTACAGATTGTTTCGAAGCTAAAACAAATTTATCATTCCAAAGTTATTGTTTGGTGGGCCTTACGTTGCTTACGAGTAACTACAACCAATTATAAGTCTATCTATATATACATAATGTTTTAGATGTTTCTTTATTCATTTGTACCTGAAGACCTGACTAGCAGTATAACTAACTTGCTCCAATTGAACGTACCTTAACACCGATTTAGTAAAATTTAGAATGTTCTAAAAAAAAGTATTTACGTTTGTATTAAAAATTATCTCAGATATACAAATTTCATTAAAAAATAATTATTAGACAGATTAATTAAATTTATATTTTGATAAAACTTAGTTTCTTTATTTTACCATTATCTAAAAAAAATACTTTCCTATATTTCAAAATCCTTTAATCCTACTTAAAATTCTTTAAAGATATGTAATAAACTTTATTTTAGCATTTTTATACGAACTAAACAACAAAATGGGCATGAAAAGAAATCACGTAACTTCAATCTCAAGTGAACCGAAAAGAAAGCAGAAAATAATTGTGAAACGTCACTGCTATAATTTGATTAATGGTTGTAAGGTTGTCATTTGCGATACGCGGTTTAAAAAGTCGAGTACTGGCGAAAGTTTCTTTAAAAAATACAAAATAACAAACTATATTGCATCAGGAGGAAACGGAGTTGTCTGCAAAGGTAATTCTTTATAAATTGATTATTATTGAATGTAAATTCAACAAAAATATGAAAAGTTTTTAAATATGTTTAAACACGTTACTTATCAAACTTAAAATGTAAAACTTCAAACTGATTCATTTAAAAAAGTTTTATTTTACAAGTATAAACATTAAAACTAATAAAGTAGTTGCAATCAACAACAATAAATTTTACACATCCAAAAATAAACTGCCAAATGAAATAAAAGCCCATAAAAAGGCTTTAAAAGCCGTGTAAGGTACAAAATATGAAAATAGTTAGTTTTATTGATTTATGTCAAAGATTTTATGTTATTTACTAACATAAGTTTTATGTAATCTTAAAAAAAAAAGTTTTAGTTTACCTTTTGAGTTTTTTTCTGACAATTTTTTTTTTGTAAGAATTTAAGTACTTATTTATTTAGTTATAGTAAACTAGAAATATAATATTTTAAAATTAACAGTAAGTATAAATAGTTTTATAAATATAAATAGTTTTGTTTAAACTTGCATAATTTTTATGTTTTGTCTATTTCAAAAATCGTTTATATACCAAAATAAGGCAGTGGTTTAACGAAAGTTTAACCTTATAATACTTTTTACAGTTGTAATCAAGCTTGAAGATTGGTACGTTTTTGATAAGTATTATGTGCTAGTTCTGGAATATTTAGAAAATAATGAAAGTCTTTGGGACTATGTAGACAACCAAAGTCTTATCGAAGAAAGCTGTGCAAAGAAATTGTTTTTGGAGGTATTTTAAAACTTTAAGACTACTGTTACAAAATATTTAATGCATAGTTTGTTAAATTAACAAAACGTATAGTTTGAATTTACTTAGTTTAATAGTTTTTTTAATCAACTTTTAAGCATAATATTTTTTAGATAATTGAGACTGTTAATGTTCTAAACAAAATCAGAATATATCACTTCGATATTAAACCAAACAACATGCTTATTGGATTCAGTAATGGAAAACCGAGTATTAAAATAATTGACTTCGGACTTTCTAACTGTAAAATTCATAAGGTAAGTTCTTGAACGTTGTATTTTTTTATCAATTAAAAAAAAAACATTATTTTGACAAAAGTTAGTCTGTAACCAAAGTGTTTTTTTTCTTTTAAATAAACTTCGATAAATTTATAAATAATATTAATTCATTTAACAGTTTAAATAAATGTTTTACAGCACAGTTATGTTAAATTAAGACTAATAATCTATCAGCGTTTTTATTCTTTAAATAAATTAGTTTAAAATAAAAGACTGCTTTTAACATTTCAATAAAAACATAGGTAAAAACTATGGAAAATACCAATTGGAACTTATGGTTACAGATCACCAGGGGTAATAAGGAAGAAATGTTTCTATTTCGCTGATATTTGGGCCACTGTGCTCACTCTATACTACATGGTGACTGGGTGGCATTTGTTTGATAATGATAAAAAAATTGACAATCTTAACAAGTTTATAGCGGTCACATCCTTCGAAGATTTCGTGTTGTATGTGTTGAAAACAATTCGTATGAAATCTGAGATAAATGAGCAAAGCTTAGAAATTTCACATGTATGGTTGAACGATAATTTGTGTGACGAACAAGTTTTAAAATTTTAAACTAGTTACTCGTATGTAAATTTATCGTGGTTTATTTTATATCGTTTTCACAAACAAATAAAAGTGTGTGAAATTTAATAAATTTCCAGTAGAGTATTTTGCTAAAACTGTTTTTTTTTTAACAATAACCTTAAGGTAGTTTCTCTAATAAAATAAAATTGCAGTCGAGTAATTAACTATAAACCTAAAGTATCAAAGAATTCTTGATTTAGACAATAAATATTTTTCTAGCACAAAGTTTTTAGTTTCATAAGTTTTAGTAAATCTTGTTTTAAATAATTTTTCATAGAATAAATGTCAAAAGGTGGCAGTAGTGTACTTAGTGAATAAAACCATTGACCAACGGCTAAAAAAAATAAGTCTATAGCGTTAGATAGGATAAAGAAGTATGTATTTTAAAAATAATTAGTATTTCACAGCAAATGGAAAATTTAATCTAAACGGTTATACACCAAAACTCCTCTGGATTATAAAAAAAAAAAATCTCGTTTAAAATAGTATGTTTTTAAATCAAAAAATAAATATCTTACTTAATTAATTATAATTGAAACAAATGCTACTAAAAATGCCTAGTTTCGTTTTTACTGTAATAAATGAATAAGTTTAAAGCTTAACAGTAGTCCAATTGAAGATTAATGCAAAACAAGAACAAACATTAAAAGCTAAAAATTAATAAATAAACATTATTATTCAAAATAGTAATCTAGACTTCATCTTTTGATTTTTAGAAAAAAAATCTCAACTACAAAATGAGAAATAACATATTAAATCTTTTAAGATTTTATTATGCAACCTTAGTTTCGGTCGGAGACCTCGACAGTGCTTTTATAAAAAATCTAAAAAGATATGTAACAGTCACGGAAAATAGTATTTAAACAATAACAAAAAAAATAATTTACTAAAAAAACGAATTTAATTTTTTTGATATTTTTTTCTTCTGGTGAGTTTTTAAAATAAACATTGTTCAAATAAGTTCAAGTTATTAGTTGTAAAAGAGTTCTAAGTTAAAATGTATTTCAATGTAGCTAATTTTAATTGTGAAGAAGTTGTCGAAAATTTAAAGAATAATATGGTTTCAATGACTATGAAAAATTTAAAATTTTGCTGTAATGTTTTTTGTATATATTTTTCAGTTTCCTGAAAATGTTAGTTAAATAAAAACTTTCGGAGAGCATCCATAAAGCCAATATTACGGACAACTAAAGGCTTAAATTTTGAAACATAGCACTTTCAAGCAAATTTAATTTAGTCAAAACTGAACACTTCTCCAGAAGATGACTTAAAAAAGCTATTACAAAAAACAAATTTAGGCAGTAGTGATCTAAGCCTTAGCAACTCAAAGTATCTTTTTTTTCAAAAAACTATATAAATTATCACAACAAACACATGTGAACTTAAACAAGTACTTTGCAGTTAGTATTTAACTTTAACGATAACTAATACTTAGGTTAAAAGATAAAGTCTACCTCTGTTTTTATTAAACTGAAAAATAGTAAGATTCACAAATTTTAACTATTTTCTTTTTTTTCAGGTAATCTTAAAATTTTTTTTTAATGTTCTCCTTTTTTGAACGATATATAAAATTATTAAAATGATAGTAATGAATTAATAATGTTTTTTTTGTAATTTTTTGTATCAATTACTATGATTAGAAAATAATTAACGCTGAACGAAACATAGGTACTTCGTAACAGTTTTCTATAACATAACGCTGTTATATGTTTTTCAACTTGGTTATTTACGGTGATCGACTGGACAAGTGAAAGGTTCCTTTGTACACCAGGTCGTTAGACCAATATTTTTGAGCGCTTTTTTTATCGTTCAATAAAAAATGATGAGATTTAATCAAATCAAAACAAGAAAGTGTTAAAACATTTGTGAATTAAAGACATACTATTTCTGTTATTCGATTATTGTGATATGCAAAAAATATTCAGGCTAAACTTAATCTCCATTTTTTGTTCAGTATACCACTTCAATAATTAAAAAAATAATTATTTCAATATTTTGTGTGTTTTATAAACAGGTATTCAACAATAAGTCCTGTATATATAACAAGTAGAAAGATAGTATGTATGTATTTATAAAAAATCACTTAATATTATAAACAAAATAAGGTCGAAGAATTTCAGTTGCTTTAATATAATTATAGTAGAAATGGTTTCGATATTTAACGTATATAAAAATTAGTTGTATAAATTTTGAAACAATACTTAGTTTTAATAGAATTTTTAACCTTTTTTTTGTGTAAATTAAAAAAGTTTACTGTTAAGTGCGCCAACTATGAACCTAATGTTTTTAAAACTGACAGTTAAAAGTGGTAGTTGTAAAAAAGTTACATTTTTCTATCATAGTTTGCAATAAAAAAAAAACAGTAAAAACTGTTTAAAAACAAATTATCTTAAGAAGTCTAGTTATATTTATATATCAGGTAAAATAGATAGACTAGCTTCAAAAGCAACTTTACTTAAAAACTTAAAAATGTAGGTATTATGAAAAAAAAATTATAGGAGTAGATACTATATTTAAAAAATATATTTTGATAAAATTATGTTTACTACATTAACTAATAAACTTTTATTTCTATTAGAATGAATATAAATTAAGATCAGTACAAGAAACTAGTATAAATTTTCAAACAATTTTTTTAATAACCTAGATGCTAAAATTTTATCACAATTAATAGAAAAAGTAACTTTCTATTGTTTTAAAACTAAAATTATATTAAATTTCTGATTTTTTTTTGTAAAATATTAAGTTTTATTCTTACATTTAAAATTTGTAATAAAATATAATTGATAATTATTACAAAAAGCATCTATTGATTTCAATAAAAAAAATGTGTTTTATTTAAAATTATAATTTTTTTAAGTAATAAAATGTAAAATATGAGTAGTAAAACATAAATATTTTACTATAACAAGATGTTTAAATACTCAAAAATCAAGTATAAACATAAAAATCACTTTTAAGGCTATTCTATTTTACCTGATAATTAAACATAACAAAACTTATTAAAATATTTTAATTTAAATCAACCTTTACTAATTTTATTTTAATTGAAGACTATTGTAGAATAAAATAATTTTTTTATAAATTACCATCTCTAACTGAAAAGGTTTTTTAAATATTAGTTTCATAGTTGGCGCGCTTATATGTAAACTTTTTAATTTGTGTGAAAATAAAAAATTATAATTAAATTGTTTTTAAAATTGATAATTGTTTTGAAGTTTAAGTTTATATGTAATTTTTTTATACGTTAATTGTAGAGATTACTTTCTATTGAAACTACATTAAAGCAACTAAAATGTTTTGACTTCATTTTGTATGTAATATTAAGTTAAACTTTTTATAAACATTATCTTAACACTTCTTATAATTACAGGAAAGCACTTGTTGAATACCTGTTCAAAAAGCCTGCAAACTGTTTTTTTGGCTCATCACAATAATCGAATAACAAAAATAGAATGTTTTTAATATAAAAAAGTTCTAACATTTTCTTGTTTTGATTTGATTAACTAACCAAGCTGAAAATTGTATAACAACGTTATTGTATATAAAAATGTTACAAAATACCTTTGTTTCGTTCAGCTTTAATTATTTTCTAATCGTAGTAACTGACACAAAGAGTAAAGAAAAAACTAAAAATTTTGAATTAGTTATTATTCTTTTCATAATTTCAGTGTTCGTTTAAGAAAAAAACAAAATTAATAATGACAAAAAACGTTTTTTAAGATCTCATGAAAAAAAAAAACAAAATATATATCGTGAATAGTTTAAGTTTTGAATCGTACTAAGTTTTAATGAAAATAAATTTATGCAAAACAACATTTACTGTGTAAAACAACTTTAATTTTTATCTATAACGGTATGATCACAAACTTTAGTTTCTTTTGGTTAAAGAATAAATATTACAATTATATACGGTTTGAAATATCATCTAGCATTTTTTATTTTACAGTACTTTTTTTATTTTAAAATGAATTTTGAATTTTAATATGTATACGAACTATTAACTATTTGCTTAAGCTTACATGTGTTTGTTGTGATTAATTACGACATTTGTAGAAATAAAAACAGTATACTTTGAGTTGCTAACGCTTAGATCATTACTGCCAGAATTTGAGGTTTATGAATTTCTAGCAGTTGTTATTGCTAAAGTTATTTTAAAAGTAGTATTTAGTTATGACTAGTTTAGGTTTGAAATGTAGAAAATTTAAGCTTGAAATAATAGAATCTTATATATAATAGTTCGTATTTAATAAAAAACAATTGAGAAAACAGCTGAACAAACAAAATAATATTCTTTTTCTTTGTTTGTGTGTATATATTTAAAATAAAACTAACTAGTATTAAAGATAATTTAAAAATATTTTATAAAAAATATTTAAAATTTGTTTTTTATCAAGCTTAAAAATTGAAATATTTACAATTATCAATTTAACATTTATAATTACTTACAAAATAATCAAAATAAAACAAACATCCTTTTTATTGTTTATTAAACATTTGGTTTTAATTGAACTCCGATAAAACTTCATATTCTGTGACGACATGGTCTTTGTAATTTTAATTGTTTTTATTCTGTTTCTTATAGTTAAACAGAAGCATCGTTATCACAATGATTACCTTGATAAACCGAAAGCTAAAATACTTTTAATAATGTCTTGGTTTTAAGTATCATTCTCCCGCTCAAAGGTTTTGGTGACTTTTGTAAATGGTTGTAGAGTGCTAGATTAAAAATGGCAATCCAGTACAGCAGTACAAAAATTTAAACTTTTTTTTTAGACATTAATTAGATAGACTTTTTTCTTTCTTTTTTTTTTGTACGTTTAATGTTTTTTTTTTCTTATAAATATATAAAAACAGTTAATTTGTATACATACTAAATTTTTCATTTAGGATCTGCTTTCGATCTAAAAAACACTTTAGCAAGTAAATTAACTAGTTTGTACCGAGGGACGTGTTTTGACTTTACCAATGTAAACATTGATTAAATTAACTTTTGGTTTAGTTTTTTTGATCCACCATTGTTTTGTATAATTTAAGTTATCTGGTTAAAAAATATATTTTTGTAATTGTTGTTGATCGAAAAGTACTAAAATTGAAGAATTTAGTTTAGTTATAAAATTACTAACCTACTAGACTTATTAGACATTTTTCTGTATAATGCAGCTCGCAAGTGAAATTCTTTAAAAAAATTCACGATTATAAAAGGACTGTGTCCTTATTTTTCATAACATTTAAAAATAAACTTATTTTATGTAAATCATTTCAAAAAACAGCAGTAATAATATTTTAGTGTTAAGTATCTCAAATCTTCCCTTGGTTGTGTGTTCTTCTTCGTGACTTTTTTATCTTTATCAAAATCGTTTTAAATAAAAAAGGATTTTTTATTTAACAAAAAAATCTACAAATTTATTAGTATTCGTTATATTGCCTAAAGTACTTTCAAATTCTTCTTTAGTAGGCAATTAGAACTGATTAATTCAAAATCTTCTTGCATATAAAAGTTTAAAAAAAAAGGATATTATGACGTAACTATAAATTAAGTTTTAAGGTAAACTTTGTTTTAAAATACTTTTCAAAGACAGGCATTTTAAACAAAGTTTACCTTAAAACTTGATTTATAGTTACGTCATAATATCCTTTTTTTTTTTATATGCAAGAAGATTTTGAATTAATCAGTTCTAATTGCCTACTGAAGAAGAATTTGAAAGTACTTTAGGCAATATAACGAATACTAATAAATTTGTAGATTTTTTGTTAAATAAAAAATCATTTTTTATTTAAAACGAATTTAAACAGCAAAAAACATATTATTCTCTTTTAAAACTCGGTATATTTAAGTAGAATTATTAAGCAATAGATTAAATGAACACTATTTTGTTTTTTTTTCATTAACTTTCGTATGCTAATTTACAGAAGCTTTCAAACATAAATTTTACAAAACCTAGCTATAAATTGTCTAAATAATAGTTTAAATGACCAATCAAAATTAAATAAACAGGCTGATTATTTTTGTAAGATACGTTTATAATAAATAGTCTAAATTTAGATAGACATACATTATTTGTAAATAAATAATGTTTAAAAATAGTAAGACAATGTATACTTAACACCATTTTATTTGTTAACAAATGTTTGTTAAAATAAAATTTAAATATTTTGATGATATAGCATAATTGTATGTAGTAAATATAAAAAAGTCTTAGAATAATATGTTATAAAGTATAACAAAAACTAAATTAAAACTTATACGGCCTTTATTATACGAAAAAGCGTTTCAGAACAAAATAGTTTCACACTTTTGCACAAAAACAACAATCAGTTGTTGCTTTAGAAGTTCCTAGTTAGAACTACTCGAAAGGTCAAACTGCTTCTTGTTTTCTTTCTGCTTCTTCCACTCACTCGGGCGGAACCTTGGCGGCGGCGTGCGGTCCTTCCTCATGTCACGTGACCTGTTCTTCACAAACTTTTTGTGCACCGCGGCGGATATGCTGTAGTACACCTTGTGGTACATTTTGGGGAGGGCGTAGGGCTGTTCGAAGGCGCAAGCCTCGGACAAGTCCCTCATGCCGGCCGGGTCGACGATGTTTCTGACGATGTACTTCGCCACCGCCTTGTCCTTCGGCACTCTGGCGCCCGAGGCCTCGCATCTGACGAACTTGACGTGACCGCGTCCTTTCTTGTTCCTTCCGTTGTTCCTTCTTTTCTTAGTCATAATGATTGCTTTTTCAACGAGTGTATTTTAATAATAATAATTTTTCTGCTTTTAGAAAGATGTTTAAGTTTCTTATGCAGTTTTGTAGACATTTGTAAGTGTCTACAATTTTAGGTTAATTGAGGCTAAAAAGTGTTTTTATTTAAAAAGTAAAACATTTTAGTTTTTACAATAGTTAAACGTTTCACTAGTTCTGAAAAAATTTGAGCACTGGTAAAAGTCACAAATTGAAAAAAGACAAGTTGCAAATTTATTAGAAATATCATTAAAACCTCCCTGAAAACCTGAACGAAAAACTAAACTAACCTATTTTTTATTACAAAAACTGCAACTAATCTTGAGTCATTCTGAGATTTGCTTAAATCTTAAAGTTTATATAAGATCTGCAAAATACACCCACTAAATATATTTACCACACTTAGATTGCTTTTTTTTTTTGTATCTAAATTTTGAAACTACCAGAAAAAACGTTTAACTGGTGAAAATAAATGTATAACTAAAATTGACAATGAATATTTTACATTACTTATAATATGATTAACTACTGTGGTTCTTTTATTTCTTAAGAGAGAGAAAGATATAAAAAAACAAGTAAGTAATGTAACACTAAATGTTTTGTTAAATTAAAAATTACAAACAATAAAAGTAATATTTACTAAAAAATCTTAAAATACTTAAACGATTATAACATTAATGTCATCAGAATAACTCGTTTAAGCACTGACTAGAAACAATTATAAACACTTAATAATACTTAATTAATTTATAATTTTAATTTTTATAGTTCTTCAACTTTTCAATTTTTAAATCGCCAGAACGAGATTTTCAATATATATAGTAGATGGTAGAAATGGTGACTCAATTAAAAAAGTTTAAATACTTAAAAATGTCACTTTAAAAAATCTTTAGTTCAAAATAATTCTTTACAACTAGTGTGAAAATTAGACCTAGTAATTAAATCACATATAGACCTAATTCTGCACAAAAATTTTTAATAACTTGAGTTTTTAAATGGACTACAATATTTAAACTCTAAGCTAAAAATATATGCTTTTAAACTTTATATTAACTTAAAACTAGGAAAACTGACTTTGTTATACTTAGTAAAGCTTATAACAAAATAAAAATTTGTTAAATGGTTGTACAGGGAAAAACTAAAAAATATCAAAGGTATTTAAAATTAAATCAAAAGTAAGTAAGAACTATGACAAAAATCTAATCTTAGTTTCTTGAAAATAAATCTAAATTAGCTGTTACGGCCTAGGAATTTATAAGCTTTCTAAAATTCAAACTAGCCTGAGTTGGACTTAAATTTTCAAAAAATTCAAACTTATTTAATTAACCTGCATATCATACCAACTGTACATTAAACATAGACTGTTCTTTATCAGGTTTACTTAATATACTCTTCTTTGAATGATCTAAACACAATATAATTTTATTAATTGTTGTTGTATAATCCTTCATTTCTTTAGTTGTTGTTTATAATTTGCTTGTTAATTATAATGATTTAAAGTATATTTTAATTTTATTTAATCTAAGTTAAAATAATTTTACCACTAAATAACTTTTTATTGCAACATAATTTTTTATATCTCTAGTTATTGTTTATAATCTGCTTTAACTTTTTTAAACACTTTGAATCAGTTTGGATTAGCGTTTTATTAAAGCAAAATCTAAACTTTGTACATTAGTGTTTAATAATTCTTTTTTCATTGTAATATAATCCTTTAAATCTTTAGTTATTATTTCAAAATTATTTTAATTTATTTTAAACAGTTTGAACTAGTTTTTTATTTCACTTAAAGAACATAAAAACCAAATTAATACATTTTTATCTATATATAATGATTCTTTGTTACATAATCGTTTGTTTCTTTAGGTAAATTTTTATTATCTTAAACTTATTTTCTAAAACTTTGATTTTTTAACCAATTGCAAGTAAAAACGGCAAATTTTAATTTTGACACGTGTGCATTTAATAAATTATCTTTAGTAATGAAAATATATGTTAGTCTAACATCAATTTCCGCCTACATTTTTTGATTAAAATTTTTGAAATAAGTACTAAATTTTTATATGAATACAACAAAAGGTTTATCACAAAACTACAGGTTTAAAAACGTATTGCGCTAAATCCATGTACTTTTTTACATCATCCTGTTTCTTTTTACGTTTTTATTAAGCTAACGAAAAGGCTTTAGTCTATTTAAAGAAAATACTTTATATAAAAAGTGTGTCTACCCATAAATTACGCTGCTGCACAGATGAGTACATTTAAAGTTTTTCTTTCCACTCGTGTAATTTTTGTATGTTCTAATGTTTTTCGAGGTTTCGTTCAAACTGTTAAAGATCACACAGAAAAAAGTTTTTATCTTGCAGACGTAACCATAGCATTCTCTAAATGGCTTATCACTAAGCAAAAGTTAGTAAAGTAAAAAATTGTTTTTTGTGGTCTCTTCCAGGGGCGTCGCGTGGGGTGTTGCACTGCCGCAACTGCACCACCTTGAAATTTTTTAAGAAAAAAAATAAGTATCTATAACGTTTTCGTTATTTTTTTGAACGAAATCTCTTTTAAAACTTCAATTTTTAAAACGACCATTTTGCCCAATTCACTGCCGCAAACTCTTAGCTGACTGCCGCAAATGAACTCAAAAAAGCAAAATTTCTTCAAGAATTACCGCAAAATCAATATCTTGCGGTAAGTAAGCTAAGTTGAAAATTCCCTAAAACAGGACTTGTTTAAGTATCATCTACAAGCTATTGTAAACATAAAATAAAAACAAAGCGAGCTACTGCAAAGGATTGAACTTGAGTTTATGTACCCACATGATTTTTTAAATTTAACAGATCACTTCTATTAAAAGATTTGTCATAAATTGCATATTTTGAAAAAAAAGATAAAAACCCTAAATCACCAAAGTCTTAAATTTTTGATTTTTTATTTTAATCTGCATACATAAACTTAACTATAACTGATTATTGTTATCATAAAGTTAATAAAATAAATAATAAAATTCAAGTTCTGAAAAAAAGAATTAAGAAGTTTATTATAAACTTCTAGTTCACTGTTACAGAAAAATATTTTAGATTTTTATTAAATAAAAAATAGTATTATTGAAACAATCACATATTTAAAAAAAGTAAATAGCCTTAATTTAGAAACTTTGATTACTTAGAGTAGTTTAACATTTTAGGAAAATTTAGTCTACCTCTACTTTATATAACTTTTGGTTTAATTTTTTCATAAACAAAGCAAAAATTTTAGATAAAATTGTTGAAACATGGTTGCCTTACCTCATAATCAGGATAACTTAGAAATGTTAAAAACTCAAGATGACCCAAGATAAATTAAAACAGACCAAATTGGAAAAATATTCAGGCTGACTAAAGCAGTTTTAATTTTTACTCTGAAAATAACAAGGTTATTTAAAATTAAAAAATAATTGTTTTACCCCTATGGCTAAATGAAAACTAACTAACCAAACTTTTACTTCTATAATGGTTACATATTTATAAATTATCTTTAAAATTCTTGAAAAGTTCAACAGCCTCACAACTAAACTTAAAAAAGTTGAACTCCTGAGAAAAATACTGTCATCAAAATGAAAAACAAATAAATATTAAATAAAGAAAAGATACCCTTAAAAAACTATTGAATTTTAAACCTCCAACAAAAAACATTACATTTAGAAAAAAAGTTAATAAAAATCTTAAAGTTTGTTGAAAAAAATTGTGCAAAATAGTGTGGTATAAGGGGGGGGGGGTGTATAGGCACTTTTTTACATGTTGTTCTTATTTTAACTTTTTCAGAAAGCTAATAGTAACTCTTTAATAAACTTGAAATTTCCAATTAAACTTTTAGTTACAACCAGTCAAAGCCAGAGAGTACAATGGTTTATTATACAAGGAGCAAACCAAAACAGCAAAAAATACAATTTTACTGAAAACCTATATTCTCCATCATTTTTAAAACAATTTTTAATTAAACTTTTTCATCCTAATTTTTTTTAAACTTTATACTTTTGTTGAAGAGAAATTTTAAATTAAATTTTAAATTTTTAAGTATCAATATATATTTTTATAAATAAAAAAAAAAAACTTTTGTTATAACTTTTTTTTTCTTGGTGTTTTAAATATCTAATTTAGCAATTTTTTTTTGTTTTATAAAAAAAACATCTAAAGATTTTGAGGCTAACTTATAAAAAAAATGATATGATTTTAGTGATTTGATTTATTTGTTGTTTGAGTTTATATTATAAAAATAAGGATTCATTTGTACCTCTGACTGTGAATTACCATATCTCAAAAATTTTAAGAATTTTTTATATTGATAAAAGATGACTTGTAGTTAAATCAAAACTGAATAAAGTAATTTCAGTAAAATAATTCTAAAGTAGATGTTAAGGGCATAAAGGGGGGGGGGGGGGTAAAACATTTTTTTAAACACTGTTTTAGTTTGTGCCTCCCATTATGAACCTTTTGTTGCCTTTGACTTTGACCGGCTATACCTTAAAACATATACTGAATTTTTAAAATCTGTAAAAAGCATCTTGTAGCTTAGTAAAAACTACATAAAATAAGATCAAATTGTTTCATCCCCCCTATGCCCTTAAAAGCAAAGCTTATCTTCAGGTGTAGCAATAGTTCAGTTGTTTTCAAACTTGACAGTAAAAACATATTTTTATTAAAATAATTGATATTTTTTTAAATTCTGCACCACCTAAAAAAAATACCACGCGACGCCACTGGTCTCTTCCTTATTTTCCTATTTTAGCGTAGAGAAACCTTATCGTAAGTATGTAAAAAAGTGATATACAGCTAAACATAAGACTTCAAGCATGCTTTTTTCAGCCAAAATTTTTGAAGTTGACACTAGTTTTATTTAATAATACATTAAAAAGTAAACTTACTTTGTTTTTGTAATGAATATATTTAGAAACCAAAAAATAACTATAGTATTTGGAAGTCTACAGGATTTAAAATAATGTTCTTGAATCAGGCCGGATCATAATATCAAATAAACATTTTACTAATTAAGTATTTCCAATAGTATGGCTAAAAATGCACAATTTTTTATACTTCACAACTGTAACGATTAATAATCTTATAAATTATTATACTTAACCATGAACTAAAAGTTATTAGTTAGTTGCCTTTTGTAAAGATGAGACCCACCTGGAAATTAGTGTGAAAAAAAGTTCCGTTAGAACACTAATTAATAATTGACATTTAAAAATGCTTTTTTTTTGAATAAAAGTACCAGGACAAATTGTTGTCGCTTCATAATCGTCGAATCTGAAGGCAAACAGCAATGATTTTTGAAGTACATGTAAATTGTTCCCGAAAAAGACTTAAACTTTTTTACAAAAACGTTTTTGCTAATTTGACACATGCTGACTACATTTGCAATAAAAATATTTTCACTTAACAGTCGTACAGGCATATCAATAAACTCTTATATAAATAAGTTTAATAAAGAATAATAATCCGCTTGACAAAAATAGTGCAACACACTTACTGATAAATCTTCGTAATTGTTCAAGTACTTATACTAAAGAGAAATAAAAATAGTTAATTTTCTCTGTTACCCCAACAGTTTCAATTATCGCTAAAAAAATAGTTTCTTAAATTTTTAATTATGATTTTGTAGCAGAACAAAAAACTGACGAGACTTTTTTCATTCTAAAACTAATGGCCTTTAAATCTTAGATCATGCATTATTATTAATAGCTTTTAAACTACATTATTTCTGATTTTTTTAAAAACAGTCATTGTAGTTCATTTGTAGACTTTCTAGTTGTTTAAGGTATATGGAGTAATGTTCTGGTTTACTGTATGAAAAAAACAAAAAAAAACTATTTTTATATTCTTAATTCATTCATTGAAAACAACAAATAGTTTAAGTTATATTTACTTTAACCTTAACACTCATGTTTATTACCAAATATTAACCTACACCTTATTTATTCGTATTAAAATAAACATTAACACAACTAAAACTTAAGCAGTACATGATATTTTTATTCATATAGTTTGATTATAAACAGTCATTTCAATCATTTAACGTCTCTAGAAAGTTTAAAAAACAAGTTTGTTTTTGATGAGAGTATATATTTTCTTGGAAAGAATTTCTGAATAACTTTAAATAAGTATAGCTAATATTACACTTAGATAAGGTTTTGTGCTTTAGACTAGAAATTCATGAGAACGTTTTTTCTTTTGACTCTTACTCAAAAGGTAGACTTCTGTATTTGAATTTAACTGGTGTGTGAGTTGCAAATACTAAATATTTATTGTTTAAAAAAGTTTTATTTTCAACTACTGCAAATTACTTCGAAACTTTCTATTTATAACACTTGAGATTTTATGCTCAATTCCATATACTTTTTTCACATTCTTTACAATATATATTTTTTTTATAGACAGTTGTAAGACTACACGGTCAATGAGAACACAATAATTCAAGCAATAAAAAGAAATCCTACACGCACTGAAAAAAAACTTTCTAAATAAATCATCTAAAAAAAGCCACTTTAAAATTGCGGTTTATTCGTTTTGTGTTTTTATTTGCAAGCACTTGAAGGTTGTATTATCACAATTTCTTGTGCTTGCTGATTGTATCCCATGTCTTTCATAAAGCTGTGCGAAAGTATAAAAAATAAGAAAGTTAATTTATGGTACTTTTTAACTTGTTCTAAATAAAACAATAATAGTTTTATTCAGTTTTTTTGTTTGTTATAAAAACGCCGTAAACTATAGTTACTTGTTTGTATTTGGCAGTAGCGGCGCAAAACAAAATACGTTGCATCTGTTAAATTAAAATTATTAAATATACTTTATTAATATTAACCATATTATGTGAAACCTGTTTAAACAGTTAATTAAATTAATAATAATTTTTTTTACTTAAACAATATTATAATAACAATCAATAAATTTTATTGAAAAAAAATCTACAAAATTTCATAAAACGTAATATTAGTCAACAACATTAGTTAAAACAAAGTAAGAAGAAATAAGTTAAAAACGTTCCTACTACACTAAAATAAAACTAATTCAAAATATGTAAGCCAAAGTCTATCAAAGATTATAAACGTCATCGGTGACAGTCGATGAAGTATGGTTAATGGTAATGACAATGACGTCACATAATATTAGTGCAATGTGTGGTAACAAATCATTGGATACTTGTGGTATGAATGAGTATAGAATTACAACAAAGTTGACCACCCATCAGACACAAAGGAACTTTTGTACTGCTAAATGTACTAGTCAAACAGTAAGTTTAAAAACGTGAACAATTAAAAAGAGGCGAGTACCAACTTGAAGATGTTTTAATTATAGATAGTTGAATGAGCACTTAGTATGAGTTTAGTTTTCATCTGCTCGATTATAACAAGTTAGAAAACATATAAGGTTTTACATGCTTTTAGAGCACAGATTTTTGAGAAAAACAAGTGAGTTGCTGATAAATTTTGCTCAAACTGCCTATTTTATTATATATTTTTAAATTTTATTTGTTTATTTAAATTCAAATTTTTTCAAGCAAAAGTAAAAACTTAAAGAAAATCAAAACTCAATTGAATTGTCTTTTGGAGCAATGAGTAATTTTATAGTTTGTAACATTAGAAAGCTCTAACTACGAGCATATTTTAAATTAGTTATTTTTCGTTGTTTAATGAATTTAGCTTAGTTTAGTTTACTTGTGTCTAACTTTAAACTTGATGGCTATCTATATATAAAATTAAAACAAAACAATCGGAAATTATTGTTATGTCTTACTGTTTACTAAGATGATCTGTTGTATTAAATAACTAGTTACATTTTTAAACTTACTGATTGACTAGTACATTTAGCAATATAAAAAGTTCCTTTGTGTCTGATGGGTGGTCAACTTCGTTGCAATTCTATACTCATTCATACCACAAGTATTTAATGATTTGTTACCACACATCGCTGTAATGTTTTGTGATTATTTCAAATTATATAGCTTTTAAATTATCAAAGTTTTAAGTACTTATAATAAAGTTTACAACAAAGTAGAAAAAACCCACTTTAGTTAGCCAAGTGCTTTTTTTTTAATTTGTAACAACATTCACTATTTAATTTAACTGATTTTATATCTAATAGTTTTCAGTACCTAATTGATCTTTTCCGCATGTAAACGGATTAAAAGTGCATAGTTACAATTTATATGGCTAGTACTAACAGTAAAGAATCAGGTTAGAAAAACGACACTTTAATTTGTTTGCTTATAAAACAAAACTGGAAACACTTGTAATAAACGTTGGTCGTTTTCCAAGTTCCCTATTTTCAACAGATAGGTTGGCATTGATTTTACAAAAGCAATTGACCTTTGCATTTATAATTGGCTTTAAAGTATCAAAAATCATGCCTAAAAGTTTAAAGTTTTAGTGCTGCAGTTTTCCGTGTTATATAATCAAAGTTGCTACTAATTAAGCTTAAAACAAAAACTTTCGTTTAAAACTACGCCATCAATTAAAAACATTATTATGTTTATGCTAGTTTAATTTTGAAATAATAATTTAAAAAAGAATAACTTATCTAGTTTAGAAAAAATGAAGACATGAGTTAATGAGCTTCATAAGTAGTTCTGAAACTTAACTTGAGTAAACTATCTGAAATGTATCGGTTTAATTCCTTAAACTTATTAAGTAAAGTTTTAAAGAAATAAAAATATCATTGTATTTTTTACAAATAATATTTACATTTCACTCAAACTGTCAATAACTCTCCGTATAATTTTAAACATAATCTACTTTCTTCCTAGCCGTTTAGTCTGTAAACTTTTTATAATGATAACTAATCTAGATTCAGACGAAATCTGTAAAATTGTATGTGAAGTGCCCCATAAAGCGCTTCTTTGTATTCGCCTTACGTATACAAGGTATACCTTGCAGATAATACGTTTTGAAAAAAGGAGACAACCAATAACATCGATTACTTTAAATCCTACTTAATAAAATACTGCAAATTATAAAACCGCTGTTTGTTAGTAACATTTGTGTTACCATGAGAAATTACTGTTATTAAAAGAATAATATCTCAACATGAAGCTAGTTATTGGCGACCATGTAAAAGGGTGGGACTAATTATTGAAGTAAATATGTTTACGGAGCTGGTATAACTTCAAAGGGCAACATTGGTTTTTAAGTTTTATTTGCTTGTTTCTAACTTGGGAATATAAAACGGTAAAGTGGTTTTTGGTATGACTTTGTCCTAATTTTAGCAAAATATATTTAAAAGCTATCGCCAGAAAATTTTTGAATCGTGAATAAAACTGTTTACATTAAATACTTTTTTTTAGTTTTGACTTGTACGTAAAAGCGCTTGTTTACAATTAAAAATAATTTAGTTGATTAGTAGACAACTACTTTGATTTTTGCAACTTTTTTTACTTTCTTATAATAAAAAAAGATTTTAAGTTAACAGCTGTTTTAAAACAATATTAAATACAATTTTACATGTTGCAGCTGTTTACTAAAATGAAGATCAACTTAAAGTATTTTTTCAACTGCATTCTGACGTCACGATGCCAGCAACTCGTATTAAAGTGACGACACGCGATGTTGATAATGAATAGAAACAAAATTTAAGCCGACGTTTTACTGGTATGCATTTATTGTAAACTTTTTTTTTGTCAAACTTTAAAAAAAAATGTTACTGGTATGACAGACATGCTTAAAAATGTTTCAACTTTCAAACATCTTTTTATCGCATTTTGAAAGTAATTCACCATTGAACTTCAACGATATTGATTGCCTAATTTAGCTAAAATAAATTAAGAAGTTTTTTAAATGAGCATTAAACTAGTTAAAATAAGAGTTCAAGCAATTTTCTTAACAGTTATTTTTATCTATAACAACCGTCTTAACAAGCTAAAATTAAATAAGTTCATGAAATAGGTGTCAAAAACTGTAACTTGTGGTTATACAAAATAAAATCACAAACGACCTTATGAAATCTAGACGATCATCAGACAATTATGATGTCTTAAAGTATGTTATACTACAGGGGTTGGCAAACTGCGGACCGCGGGCCAAATGTGGCCTTTAAAGAAAAAATTTTCGGCCCGCAAGGTTCTTTTTAGCTAAAAAATGTTTTTTTTTAATTAAAATAAAAGGTATCTAAATAAAAACTTAGAATTAGGCTCTTAATTCAATAAATACTTTTTTTAGTACTTTTTTATTGCTTCTTTTATCATTTTTTTGGTTTAAATTAGTAATTTTACACTGATAATTACAATTATTTCAAAATAAGTCGACCCTCGAAGACTTTTTTCTGAGTAGTGCGGCCCGCGAGCAGTTTTTTCTATAAAAATTGGCCCGCGAGTCACTAAAAGCTGCCGACTCCTGTTCTATTGTATGGCGAAACGCACAGTAGTCAATCAACAACCGTCAGGTAAGATTATTACGTCACAAAACGTTGGCGCGACACACGGGAGTCAGTCATGGGAGATTTGTATCACAAGTGAGCGGGGGTAATAATATAGTTTGGGGTGAGTCGCCTTGGTAACGGACATGACAACCAATCAAATTTAAACGACCTTTTTTTTGCCGAATTACTGCCAGCCTTTTGAATCGAGAGAAATTTTAGAAAAAGGTAGCTTGAAGCATGTAAGTAGCTGGGTGAAGATAATAGTTTTCATTTAGACTGAGCTTAACTCGATCTTAGATTTTAAAACTGATTTGTGAATTATTTCAAGCTTTAAGTTATGTTTTGTATAGCGCAGACTTTGAAAGAATTAAATAAGTTAGCTTTAAGTTTTACACAACTTTTTTGTTATAATATTTATAGTTTATTAGAAATCGGTTGTATTAGAAAGCTGTCAACAAAAAAACTGCTTTTTTTAAACGTAAAGATAGTTTAGAAAAATTGTAGTAGGACTATTTTATGATTAGTACTTGTGAGAAATACAAAATACAGTTAAAACAGTTTATAAACTTGTTTTAAAAAGTTTGTATTTAATGAAACTGCTAAAAAAACTTAAATTGTAATAAAGATCTGGAATTAAAAGTGTTTGTGATAAATAATAAGCGGCAACCTTAAAAATCGTCAACGTTTAAGAATAAAAGATATAATTGATGAATAACTTTTAGTAATTTAAGAAGTGAAATTCGTATAACTTATATAAGTAAAGGATAAGTAAGCCTAACTTAACAATATTAAATTAAATTTAAATATCCATCACTAAACTTAATTCGTTTTAATTGCTTTCAATAGACAAAATAATTTTTTCCATAACGAAAATACAATTCAAATTAAATCTGTTTTTCTTAACAATGGTTCTTTAAAATACAAAATTTTGCAATAGATATCACTTTTACTTAGATAAAATTACTTTTGCCATTTTTCAAGCATTATAAAATTTTACAGTATCTTGTTACTTTTCTTAGGTATGCACTTTTCAAATTTTATTTCAATAAAATTGACGTTTTGATTCGAGTAAAATAAAATTATTCTATCAACATTCCGCTTATAACTGGATTAAAATTACAGAGTTGAATTTTTTGAGCTAAAATAAAAATATGGTCAAATTGAAAAGTTAACATTTTAATTTGATTATTTTTATTACAAAGCTTAAAACACTTGTAACAAATTTCGATCGTATTCTAAATTTTTACTAGTAAAATGAGCAGTTTTCAGTTAAGCTTTTTAAACATAAGTAGTTACGTGTATAAAATATCTAGTCTCAAATGACATACTTTGTTATATATGTATAATACTTTTAAATATACAACACTAACTTTGCAACAAGTTTTCAGTATTGTAGTTACATTTTCATATGCCTTAAGTTATGTATAAAATAACACAAACATGTATAAATGCGTTTTTTATTTACGAACGCTTAGCTTAAATTGTTTAAACAATATTTAGTTTTACAAAATTATTAAACGTCAATCATACTTTAAAAAACTTTTAATTTTTTTTCATTTAAACAAAAACGTTAGTATTAGTCTTGTTAGTAGAAACTTGCTTAAAAATTTTAATAATTTGTAATAACAGCTAGTAAAATTTTATATTTGTTTTTACTCACTAACAAGTTGAAAAAAATATTTTGCTTTTTGACAAACAGATATGAATATGTCACTCAAGCAGTTGATAAGTTTCCCATGTAAAAATAATCTTTTCAGACTCGAGCCATCAGGTCTGTGAATTTTCAAATTGTAATCAAATTACAAAAAGACCAATTCATTAAAATGCCACTTAAACTACTGAAAAACAAAACAATTTCATTATTTTTTTACTACATCACCAATAAAACATAGTTGTAGGACTTGAAATTCTTTAATCAGCAGACTATTAATTACGTAGATCGATTAAAATCATTCTTAATTAAGCTAGCAACAAAGACTTGCTTTTTGTTGTTCTACTGTATCGTGAGAACATATTGCTACAAAAAGGAAAATACCCGAAAAAAATGCAATTTTTTGAAGACTTTGTGAACGGAAGATAAAGTATTGTCATATTTGCAGCGCTTGCGTAGCTACTTAATGTTTGTTTGTATTAAAAAAAAATACAATTTGTGTGTTTAGGTTACCTTAAAACAATAAGCAATATTTAGTACTTATTATTAGTTGTTGAAACAACTTATGCTAATTTTATTTTACAAACTCAAAGTCATTTATTATACTATAATACTGAATTAGAGTATTTGCAATATGCTTATGTTTCAAAACCGTACTTTTTTTAATTAAGCTTGTATTGTAGTAACTGTCAAGTAAAATTAAAAGTACATTGAGTGGAAAAATGTTTTGCACTATTTTAAAATGAAGTTACTATAATTGCTACAACATTAATCTATTAAAATATTTTTTTTTAATTAAATTACACGGTTATAATAAAATACAATACTATGTAATTTGAAAGGTTTGGAAAGGCTGCAGCTAAAAAAGCCTATATATATTGAATTTTTGAAAACTTTTTTGAAGTTATGGCAAACTTATTTTGAAGTTTTTAAAGTTTGTTCGAGTACTATTCTAAAATTCAATTTTAAAAGTTTTGGTTTTAAACTGAATTTTGAAATAAAGTAGTATATAAAACAGTTAATTATCACTTCATTCTTCAACGCTTTGTTAATACTAAGTTTAATTTAAAAGTAATGAAATCTTTCAGAAATCCTACTAGCAGTAAATAAAATGTATTTCGATCAACCAGTTCACTCAAACTCGATAACAAAACCGGAGAAAAAGGTTAGGAATTAACATTATTGTAAAAATGAATAAGTTTTACTATAGTCAGTAGTGTACATTACATGTAAGTACTTTACACACTAAAATCACCTTTATAAGTTATAAAAATACATCATAAGTTCAAGTTTGACGTGGACAGGTTTTATGTAAACAGAGCTAAATAGTGCAGTTTAGTTATACATAGTACGAAATTTTATACATATTGAGTAAAAAACCTTTATTTTCTTTTCCAATTTTTAATTTCTTTTTCTACTTTAAGTTAAGCCCAGCAACCAGCTTAAACGGCCAATTAAACAGGCAAATCAACAAAGTTTATTTGATCGTTTGTCCTTTTGCTTAACCCCTCATGTGCAATTCATTACACAATTTCAAATTAATTGGGCGTGCTAAATTCAATGTTCTGATGCGACTACACCATATTTAAATGACCTAAGACGATTATTTGTAAACCAAGTCAATGTGGGCGGTAAACTAATATTTACTGTGAATATTAACTGATGTCTTTAGAACGTTTTGTTTTTATTATCTTTTGGTGATAAAGAAGTAAAACGTTTAGATTTATTTACTTTTAAACTCGTTTATGATTTGTCTTAATGAAAGCAGTGAGATTAAACGTTGGCGTTATTAAGACTGATTAGGTCATTACAAAGCATATTTTGTCACAACACTGAATATTGCTTTTGTTCAAATTATTTAAAGGTCAAACTTTAAATGCTAAGCGGACAAGTTTAATGTTAAATATTCTTTACTTTTTGATATGAGCTATCAGAACGCATTACAATTTATCACAATTGAGTGCTTTAAATGTCGTTTATTTTGATCACACTTTTAATGAGACGTATGGTTGGGCTGTTAAAACTGAGTTCATAAATTAATTACCTAAATTTCTAGCCTATAAAATATGATAAATTTATAAAAAAAAATTAAGTTTAAAAGTAAATAGTTTTTTAAATGAAAATTTATGAGCTGAACAGCTTTTGCATAGCTAAAGCTTGTATTCTGCTAGAAATCAAAGCTTGATACGAATTTATTTACCAATGTTGTAAGAACTTACCTTAAACTTTTAATTGCTTATATATTTGGTAGTTTTTAGAAATATAAGTCACAAATGCAGAGGCATTTTAATGTTTAATGAGGTAAATATATTAAATTACAAAATTTACAAAGTAGTACAAAAAAGGTGAAACTAATATGTATATTATTTACTCTAAAATTTCTTTTAGAACTCATCAAGCGTTTCTGAGACTTCTTACTTTCCCAACACCCAAATCACCCAGCAACTGAACCCCACAAGTTTAGAAGAACTTCCCACACAACAAAACTATACTAAGTATCAAGAGCAGCTAATTGGAAACGATAAAAGCATATTTAACATTCTCCGCAACTTTGATGGTACTTTAACTGGAGAGCAAAAGGAATTTCATAACTTTCAACTATCCACAAACGGTTATAACAGAAATGAAGTCACAGAAATCAAAAGAGAAAACTTGGACGACGTCACATATATTGATGACGACCTTAAAGTAACACAATCTGCTAACAATGATGTAACAAAGGAGGTAGAAGTTTCTTCGAAGGGTGGGAAACAATTTGATAGTGAAGACGTCATAACAACGACCACTAGCGGCAGAAAGAGAAAAAGGCCGTTGCTCAGGGGTAAACCCCCTTACAGTTACATTGCCCTCATCACCATGGCGATACTAAACTCCCCCGGTAAGTTAAAATTGATTTACTCTTCAGTTGTTAAACTTTGAGCTTATTTTAATTACAGTCACCTCTCGCGAATCTACGCACTCGTTTGGTTACGCAATTTCGTTTAGTTACGCATTTTAGAATTTCAAAAATTGCAAAAACATTTTTTTTTAGGTTTTTACAAGATTTCATGCTTTTTAGCAACATTAGTGAAACACATTTTAAAATATTTTAAATATATGTTTTGAAAAATATAAGAGGAGGTAGTTTTTAAAAAATAATGAGATTTTTATTTTTAGTTTGTGCCTTCCATATAGAGCCAGTGAAACTCTTCTTATATATATATTAAGTGTCCCCTTTACACTTTTAAGACAAAAAAGGTACAGTGTTTAACTCCTCACAGTATTTACGGCATAAAGTGTTTTATTTTAACTTAATAAATCTGTTATATTTAGCTAATTTAAAGATTTTACCTTAATACCATGCAAGACAAATTTAATCTTAAGGGGGCAAGGAACAAGTTATAAAAAATTGCCTTGTATACACAATTTCTATTTAAAAACTGTTCAATATACTTATACCTTGAATAAAAACTATTAAAGAAAAAAAAGGAAAGCGCCAAAACTATATTAGTGATTATAAAAATATAGTCAGTATAGTAGGTATATTTGCTACATCTCGTTTAATTATGTTCTCTCTTTCGTATCGTATTTTTTATGTGGACACAATGTGCATAGATTCGCGAGAGGTGATTGTACTTGCTTCTTTTATATCATTTAGTAGGCAAAACCTAAAAACAAGATACCCTAAACTTTTAAATAAAAAAAAAGATCTATAATTCTTTCTAGGCAAGAGACTTACGCTAGGCGACATTTACAAGTTTGTCCGCGAAAAGTTTCCGTTTTACCAGCAGCAGAAGAATAAGAAATGGCAGAACAGCATCCGACACAACCTCACTCTCAACGACTGCTTCATAAAAATACCCAGAGAACCGGGAAAACCCGGAAAGGGAAACTACTGGACGTTGCACCCCGAAGCTGAGGGAATGTTCGATAATGGCAGTTATTTGAGAAGGAGAAAAAGATTTAAGATAAATGAGGTATGTAAGAATAAAAACCATTGTTCTGTATATAAACTACTTTTTATATTAATTCCCTCCGCTAAGCTGTTTATTTGATACAATAATTATATTTTAAAAAATTATGTTTATAACTTTTACAAGTGATAACGTTAATATACAGTTTTTTTTTCGTAGTTTAACACACTCAAGTTTTTTTGTTCAAATATTCAAAACGTAAAACAAGTAATTTTACTTCCAGGTATTCGCCCGCCAACTTGTACCAGTAAGTATTTTGAACTCTCACTTGACAACGCCATCCCAAAACTTTCCTAGCAACGCTTTCACTAATTACCAAGGGTACCCACCTAGCTACTACCCCTATACCCCTACCGGATTTATGACGCAGCCAATAGCAACCTATCCTTACGAACCAAACCACAACCAGCTTGTATCTACGTCATCATCTGTTATTATGACGTCACAACAACAGCTTCCTACTAACAGCAACAACTTAGGCATTAACAGTGTAATTGGCAGTGAAGGTTATTACGCTCAGCAAGTCCCGCAGCAACAAACTGTTGCCATTAACAACGGTATTTCTACTACTCAACAGCTAAATTCAATAACTTCATCGTCAAGCAATGAAGTCGTTAATACGTCGGTTCAACAGGGAGTAACGTCGCAAACCAATCAACAACAAGGCGACGCGATGCAAACAACACAACAGCAAATTTTTCATGCGGGAAATTCTCTGAATCGAAACTACAACGTTGACCACTACGGTCAGCAACGTATGCAAGCTGGTCTCCATGGAAACTTTGGGGCTGATTTTACAACTTTGCAACCCCCAACTCGTGTTGAGTGTTATTAGATAGCTATAACGATTTTTAGTACGTTATTGAGAAAATTATTATTGAATTCTAACGTTTATTAACACAAAACACTTGTTTTCAAATGTTTACTGGATAAAGTAAATAACATTGTCGCTTTTAATCTTAATATATTAAAAAAAGAACTTTCAACTATTTACTTATTAAGATAAGCTTACTCAAGAATGTTTGAAATTATTTTTTTCCGAATTTTCAAAAAATAGTTTTATGTATAACTAAGTTTATAATTTAAGATAGTTTAGTGTAATGGTAAAATTAAGTAATAATACTTATAATACCTAAATTTTCTAAGTTAATATACTTTATTTTTTGATTTATTGCATCGTAATAATTGTATAAAGTAAAGTCCATAGTTTTTAAACAATCTATCAGGTATTTATCATTTCTATTTGTCCATATACAAATTCATTTAAAATAGTTTATATTAGTGTTTTTCTTTTAACTTTTTCTGAAATCTAATGGCAAAATCTAAAAATAAATTATAAAAACTTTTTTTTAGCTTTAAAAGTTGTACTGTTTTATAAAGTTTAATTGTTAGTAAACAATAAGAATGTGTAGAGTATAAAAACTCTTCTAGTTTGTCTTAATGAATACCTATTAAAACAAATAACTTTTTTAGCTAAGCTGTATTTAAGTTAAGAGTCAACAAAATAAGTATTTACATACAGTTAAGGAGCTTGTAGTGTTTCACTAAAGTTTTTATAAAATACTCATTTTGCAAAACTGCATGTTACAAACAGTTTTTGGATGTTTTGCTAAATTCATATTTTTGTTTTTGTATGATTTTATGTTGCTGTTAATAAATTTCGTAATTTTTAAGCAGTAATACGAGTTTTAGTTTTTTGGTAAAATAATAGTTGCATTTAAACAATTAAAATTAAATTTATACTACTAAATATTACCTTAAACTATTTTATACATACAAACGTAACAATTAAACAATATCATACTGGATCCAGATCTTTTTTCAGAGTGTACACTGTACAGTATTCAAAATCTACATGTTCTCTAAGTATTACACATTCAATTTTAAAGCGATTTCAAGACATGATTATACTGTCCGAGAAATAAAACCTTCGTAAAATTTATTAGAGAAATTAACTTGTATTTAAACTACTAGTATTTTTAAAAACACTACAACATAACTTAAAACACCAATGACTATAGATATTGCGAAAATTCTAATTTACGCAAACAGCTTGTAAAAACAACTATTAATTTCTTTGATGTTTGGACATTGAGCTCTAACAAGTGCTGTTTAAAATAACTAATTCTAGTTTATTACTTTACAGTCATTCTTCTAGAGAACGGTGCTGCTATTTAAGCAGTTTTATTTTTCAAATAATCAATTTTTTGTGTTGTTATATCCATTAGTTACAGTTAAAAAACAACAAAGGGAAACTCAAAAATAATTATAAAAGTAAATAATAAGCTTTTAGAATAATTTTAAGGCAACAATTACATTGTGCATAGTCAGAATTTTTCCAGACTCCGTAATCTTATTAAGATAGACTGTAATTTGATCGTATACTAAATTTTGCCAAAAAAACAACTTTCCCTATGTTTTGAACAAAAACCAACACTTGTTTATTTAAACAATTTATTGTTTATTTTTCAACGAGAACTCGATTTGTTTGCATTTTCAGGCAAGACTGTGAATGTTTTGATTGTTTTTTTTTTTCCATTTTATTTTTCAAATTTTATCAGTAAAATTTCTAAAAAGTCACTGTAAATTTATTGAATATCTTATAAACGAGTACAGATTTTGCACAAGCAAAATTACAATAAAGTTTAAAATATCTTACTGTTTGACGTTTTGTCACCTTCTTCCGACCAAAATTAGAAAAAATTATCTGAGTGAATTTAAACTACATATTTTATGTTAGTAATCTAGTGTATGTGTTTTAACATGTTTCTTATAAAGTAACTTTATAAAAATAAAATAGATGTTTATAAAACTTAAAAGTTTTCAATATAAAAAATCCTTGCAACTGAAACAACTTTTTTAAAACAAAATAAGTATTTTAAAAAACTGTTAGTACAGTACGAAGCATTTTTATACTTATAAATTTTTTAAGTTAAAACATTTTCATTTTTCAAAAAAAAAAGCTTTTTATTTTTAAATATATTCAAAGTTTAAATTGACAAAACAGCTAATTTGTTACGCACAACTTTTTATTAAAATACAGTAGACTACCGCTTAAGTACGCACTTTTTTTGGTACGCATCACGCCTTAAGTACGCACTTATCAAGAAAGGTAGAATGGCCAATCTGCTGAGTTAGCCTAAGACTTTCACAAATTTTAAATTAGAGTGAGTAATCCTGAGTAGTCTAAGTGGCCAATTGTGACAGTCCTGTTGCTAAATGTTAATAAACAAAATACTTATATAGTGGCTTAAGAAAACTGAAAAAAATAATGTTATTTTAGCTGTAATGCTATTAAATTAATAAATCTAGATTACAAAGCTAAAAAACCTACAAATAAAACATAGTTAAGTCATAACTTAATTTAAATGTACAATCATTGATGTTTTCAAAATGTTTGGTAAACACAATGTAGTTTGGTACTTTACTTCTAACAAAACAAAATATGGCTTAATATTCTTTTTTATACCATTGACTGACATTGACTTTCTATATTAATAGTAGAAAAATAGTAGTTAATAGTAGTTACCATTAAAAAAAAAAAATAAATGTATTAATTATGTAGAAACTTTTTATAGACAAAATAATGTTTTTTAAATCTAATAAAAAGTTTTGCAGATTAGAACTATGTATTAAATGTTATTTAAAATAAAAAGGCTTGTTTATTTGGCTTAATTATTTGGTGGCTAGTTTTAAGAAAGAAAACAAACAACTAAAGTTTATATTATACTATGTCTTTAAAAAGTACGCACTACCCGTGCTAAGTACGCACTTTTTGGCCGGGTTCAATTTGCGTACTTAAGCGGTAGTGTACTGTATTTGCTCTTTTAAAACTTTAAAAAATTGGTTATTTTTGCACTGTTTCTCAAATAAATATACAACTGAACTGGGATTTGAACGTGAATAGGAAACGTAACGGAACAAGCGGAAACTGATTTGCATTCAGTTTTATGACTTACCAAAATACTAGTAGTCTGATTATTGTGACGTAACAATTAAAAAGTCAAAATAGAGTAAACGGAGATTTGAACGTGAATACATCTAAAGCAAAACAATAAAAATATATTCTTATTTGTTTGCTATTGTGACGTCATGCCAATAATTGAAAGTGTTCTGGTTTGCGTTAAATAAGAAGCATACCTTCAAATAAAAAAATAAATTGATGTATTTTGTGCAAAAATATACAATGATTTTATTTAACCTTTTTTTCATTTTGTCTCTTAATACGTTTAAATTAAAAACTGTTTATCAGTATAAAAAATTGTCTTGTTTTTACGTATATATTTTGTCACCAATAAATTACTGTGACAAAAAAATTAAATTCCATTTTTTTTTTTTATATAATATTTCACGATATATCTAAAGAAAGTGTTTTTTTTTTTTTTGAAACAGAATACTGTGAGTCAGCTACAAATCAAAGGTGCTTCTGATTGGCTAACAATTTACTTTTATTTTTTGATTTAAATGGCACAAAATCTTTTTTTGGTTCATTTTTTATATAACTGGAGTGGGTGGTTTAGCGATAAGGGTATAGAATCTATATTAAGCTATCTATACTATAGATAGCTTAATATAATGCTAAATCATTACTTTACCTCATTTGCATAACAATATGAACGAAAAATTTTCCAAACCCCACAACTTTAACACTGTTGTTCGATATTACCATGTTAGTTGCTAATTATTGTGACTTTTTAAGATTAATAATAAAATGTTTGAAGCATGAGTTAGCTAAAAGTAGTTTTTGTTGCATTTACAGATTTGAAAACATTGTTTTGGTAATATACCAAAAAGTATATTAGCTATCAAAATTTGTTCTCAAACCTTTCACGGTTGTTATAAAGTACTCAAACATTATTTGACGACAACTTCCGGTTTGAGGTTTTTGACGCAAAATAATTCCGGCCAAACTCAATCAACACTTGCTTTTGTTGGCACAAAAAGCTGCGTGAGATTTTGAGAAGGCCGCCTGCGAAAAAGCTTCTTTTGTTTTGTTTGGTTTCGGGAAGTACTTAAAATGACAAAAAGTGATTTAGTAACCCAATTGGTTGATTTTAGTTTTGTGGTTGTGAAAATTGATCTTAAGAAAAATTTTTATACATAGAATGTGCGAAAATGAAGTAATAAATTTCGGCAGTCAAAAGATAATTCTTTTTTATTATATTCTATGTCAGTTAGTACTGTTTGGTTTGAATGTATACGATATACATTGAAAATTTAGAATTAAAAAATAACTAAAAGCTATTTGAGTTCTTAAGCTGTTTAAAAGTTTTATGGCCCATCGTAATAGAAAATAATTTAGAGTGTCGACTTCTACAAAAACATAGTTTTATTTATCTTATTTTAATTTTTGAATATGCTAGTTTTTACACGTTTTTTATTTTTTATAAGTTATGTGTAACTTACTGATTTTTAACTGTAATTGTCATTTAAGAAAAATTAATTGAATAGTTATTCTAAATATAAATGAATATTAAGTTAACTACACAAACCGAAGTAGGCTGAAACATCCGTACCATAAAAAGTTTTAATTTCATGCTTAAAAGGTAGGTAAAAAGGAAAATAGTAAAATCGTAATAACCTGTGAAATTTGAGTAGGAGTCGTAATTAGAACGGCGCCGATACTTGATAAGGGGGCGACGGATTATCGAAGCATCTTTTAGACATGTGTCGTCATGACGACTGTAAAATAAGTGAACCGTTATGGCGCATTCCAAAGTGGCAACACAATTAGTGATTAGTCTGGGTTGAGTTACGAATTCACACACTTAATGAGGTTCAAACTTTAAAAAATACTTTTATTTAAAATATATTAATCTCCTCACCACAATTAATACTTCAAGCTTAACTGATACAATCAATTTTTCACTCTAAAAATATAATTATCTAACTAACCTTATCTACTAAGCGTTTGACATCTAATTAAATAAGGCGTTGTTTTAGACAGTACAGTACTCAAAAAACTATCTGTTAAACAGGTAACAACAATAAAGATAGTAATCTTTTATGACTAAGTAGTTATGTCAGTGGCTAAAAAATATGCAATTTAAAATATATTTCTTAAGTAAAGTGGTATTTGAAAAAAATATATTTGATATTTTTAGGAAGATATGTATTTTAAGCAGGTTTTTAAAAAATTGAAAAATACAAAAATTGAAAGTTTTATAGTAAATTTTATACTGTTTTCTCATATTAATAAAAAATCAGTTTGTTGTAAATTTGAATTGATTAAAAAAGTTTAATTATATTTATAATCAAAAGAATAATGATTATACAATATTGCAGTAGATGTACATTTAACTGAAAGGCTTCACGGTCAACTAGAAACAAATGAACTAAATCGAAAGCGACAGTCAATAACATTGTCGTTTTAAAACGAATTTTTCAAAATTTACTTAAAAATAGCCTTTACATTTAAGTATTGCGGTTTTATTCGTTTTGTATTTTTTCTTTGTGAGCATTTTCAAGCAATCTTATCAGCAAGACATTCGTTTTTGTTCGATTTGTTATCAAAATATGATATCTTTAACGATACGATATACAATATTTGAGAAAAAATATTAATAATGATTTTTTACAAAGTAAGCTTCATATAACTCCAAAAAAATATTTTCATAACCAGTCAGCTATATAGCGTGAATTTAATCAAATTTACAAAAATTACTCGGTTATATTAAATGTTATTTAAAAATTATTTGAGTAAACTCTTTTTATTTGTTACCACTTATTTAAATATTTTGTGACGTTTCACTTCATAAGCTAGTTTTCATTTTTCACTTAAGGTAATTTTCATAATATTTTGTATACTGTTACCACTTATTTAACTTTCATGAGTTTAAATACCAATTATTAAATGTATTTCAATCAAATACCCACTATAAACTACTAACTAAAAATCATAAGCAGTTTTTTGTGCGATCAAGTTTTTAAAACTAAACAAAAGACTTGCTTTAATGTACAGCTTATAATTATTCAGTCCAAATGCAAACAAGCTAATAAAAAATTATCAAAATTCGAAAAATATAAGTTCAATATTAATTTCAATTCACCACTCTTAATGCCAACTTCAAACAAAAGACTCCACAACTTTGTAAATCTCAAACTGTTATGGCAACTAACAACGAAAACTTGTCGTGACGTCATCAGCAGTAATTTGACAACTAACAGGTATGAGGGCGGTCTTTTATACTTTTATGGGTCGCTGCAAACAATTTTCATTAAAACCCACCAATTTCTTAACGTATTTTGATGACTTAATCATGAAAGTTGTAAACTTTTTTAGCAGCTTTTGCAAACTTATTGCTTCGTCTAGGACACCTGTTAAAAGACCTACCGATAGGTAAAATTCATAACTATTTTGTCATAGATAGTGTTCTGTAATATCGCGCAATAAGCAAGTAGTCAGTCATGGAAAGTTTGCTTCTTAAAAGAGCGACGTAAATAATAGTTTGAGAATTTTGAGAAAAAAAAGCGTATAGCGGCTTGAGAATTAGCTTTTTCTGAGTTTCCGGGTTAAATAAATGTTCGATTCAATTTAGCTACTCGTTTATTTACGTAGGTTGATTAGATAAAACATAGTAGTAAAAGCGTTTTTAGTAAATATTATTTTGTCTTTAAAAAATGTATTTTGTTACACTTTGATTGCTTACCTTTAGTTCGATGATATTATTTTTAAATAAAAACTTGTGTAAATCTTTTTAAATTGAAATGATAAAAGTGAATTTAAAAATTAGTAGAAAATGACAATTCTAATTACACTTAAACTTATTAGAAAGCTGAATGAAGTTAATTTTTATTTAGATTGTTAGCTTCTTCTGTAAACTTATGCATTTTTAATTTTCAAAAGTTGCAAATAATTTAACTTAACATTTTGTTTGGAAATTGACCTTTTTTATAGTTTGTTAACAGTTCAGGAATTTTTTGCTTAAAAATTCAAAGTACAAAGTTACGAATAAAAGTAAGACAAACAATAAAAATGAAGAATAAGATTGCAAACAAAACTCTTAATTTGTTTGTTTTTAAATACAAAACTGGAAACACTTGTAATAAATGTTGATCGTTTTCCAAGTTTTCTATTTTGAGAAAGTTTTGGCAAACTTAAAGTTGAGTATATAAAAGTAAGGTAGTCAGGAAACTTTAGTTGACCTTTGCAAGTGTAATTGGCTTACAAGTATCATATTTTACCGAGAATCAGAAAGTTGTAAAAACAAATATGTGTGTAACTATGTATTATATGATTTTTAAACAAAATGATTTAATATTTTTATGTCTTTTGTTTTAAAAAAACTAATGGCAACAATTATTGTTATTAAAATACAAAATAGCTTCAAAACAGCATAAAAAATAGCATAATAGATTTAAATTGTGTTGTTTACAAAAAGCTCTTGCTAAAATATTTTTCTCAGACAAGTTTACCATCAAAATTAATTTACGATAACAGTAAAACTTGAATAAAGTATATTTTATCAAACTTTTAAAATTAAATACTTAAAAAAAATTTTGTGGTTTTGCAAAAGCTGTAAAAACTTAATTTTAAGTTTAAATCTACGTTACTGTTTAAAATAAAGTCGTAACAGTAAATTATTGTATACCCGTCTTATTTTAGATTTTTTATAGAACAGTATAAAAGTATCATTTAGAACTTTCCCGTAAACAGCAAAGAAAAAAAATCTTTCAAGACTGTAGTATTTATAATAAATTGAAAACTTAGAGTTAAATCAATTCATTGAAAAAAATTATAATAACAGTTTTTTGTGTTGGTTTTAGATTACAGAAACAGCATAGCTGAGCGCCGAAAACTTAGAATCAATTTTACAGTTAGTTACATGAATAATTTGAATTATTTATGTCTAGTACAACAAATCTAAAAATCTGGCTGCAAGTTTTTGATAAACTTTATCCTGAGAGCTTAATTATTTAATCTGGGCATTTAATTCGAACATGAAGCAAATCACTAGGCGACTGTTTTATGGTGGGTCCGAATTTCGATGTTTCTTAACTTGCAAAACTGGTTTGTTCTGTTTTAAGAAAGTCTACTGTTTATAAAGTTTAACTTTAGTTCACTTTTGTTTGCTCGTAAATTCAAATGCTTACTTTGTGCTTCCATGATGTTTTAAAGTCCTTCTTTACTTTTAAATATTGAAAAGCTGGTCTCATTTAAAGTTGTGCAAGCAGGCAAGTTATTTACTGATTAAAATTAACTTTATATTAAACTAAGAATGGATTTAAAAGTTAAACGAGTTTTGTTGCAGTTTATAGGTTTTTTATGCACAATTTAGGCTATTTTGACGTCAGTTTCAAAGATACGTCATACATTCATTGTCATTTGTAAATGTACAACATTTATTTTTTATTCAAAAAAACTATATTGTTCAATAAGTTAACTTCACTCACATAAAACTATAAGTATATTTCATCGTATTAATTGTTTTTTTGTAGCGAATGGTAACTTTTTAGTTAGCGTTACTGATCTGTCTCGAAGACCGAAATTCGCCGGCCTCTGTGCTTTATAATAAAAGTTATCGGTACTTCATTGCTTTGGTCCAGTGGCTTTTGCTCACACAAGTACTGAGCTATTACTGTTTGTCTGTAACTAATAAAAAAATATTAAGTACAAGCCATAATTATAACTTAGACTAATCTATCGTAAGTGTTTCTCTTAATCTATTTCACACTATATTGTTTATTTCTAAAAATGTACGAAAAGGTGTTACTTATTATACAATGCTTCTCCGCCTTCGGAAAGTGAGGGTTCTGGGTTGCCTGATTTCCCTTGCATTAAGCTCACCTTTTCACTTAAAACAACGAGGGTAAATCCGTAACCGTTTGTTTTGTTCTGTATAAACACATCAGTATATTTAAAGTTCTAGACCCCAGTTTTAGTAATAAATTATTTTGCTTTAGAGTCGTTCCACCTTATAGTCGTTTTTATCGTTTTTATTTGTTAGCACATAAAGTAGGAAACGTTCAAGTCGTATGCTTCTTTTTTGATTTCGAGAAAAAAATGGTGAACAGGCAGATATTTGTGAAGAAGTTTTGATGTTGTGCAGCTCATAAAATTTATACTCTACGCCGTTTTTAATATCTTGGTATATGGTCTTATTACGTACTTTAAAGTTTTTGCATTGGCATTTAAGATGTTTACGAAGGTTTTTGACTTTGGTGAAAAGTTGGAAGCATTAGTAACAAACATGCAATTCACGTTTTGGATTTTCGTAGCAATCGTTGTAAGTACTTGAATGGATCTGTTAATTTGTCATTTTTGAAATAGACGGTTGTGAACTATCTCTTATTTTTTATTAATGCATAAGACAATTTAATTTAAGTAAATTAATTAAAGAAATTAAAACTCTCGAAATAAATCATCTAAAACTTAGTTTTAAGCTTAAGATAGTCTCATAGAAAAGCACATTAACACTTAAATTATTTGTGAAACAAAAACAATTTTGTATGTATGTTACTTTACAGACTTTATATATAGTGATATATAAACATGCTAAACTAATATACACCAGGTCCTTAGACCAAACTTTTTGAGCGCTTTTTTTATCGTTCAATAAACAATATATACAAAAGTTTATAAACATATTTAAATCTGAAATTATCTTATTTACGATAACTTAATTTCTCATTTTTGAAAAAGACGGGTGTGAACCATTATTCTTTATTTGTTTCTTCATCAGATATTTTTGAACTAATGTAAAGTAGTTTAAAATATAAAACTATCAAACCTGAAACTTTTAATTTTAAGATTACAGTAGACTACCACTTAAGTACGCAAGTTGAACCCGACCAAAAAGTGCGTACTTAGCACGGGTAGTGCGTACTTTTTGACGACATAGTATCATAAGAAATTTAGTTGTTTGTTTTCTTTCTTAGAACTAGCCACCAAAAAATTAAGCCAAAAAACAAGTCTTTTTATTTTGAATAACATTTAATACATAACTCTAATCTGCAAAATATTTTGATAGATTTTAAAATGATAATTTTTTCTAGAAAAAGTTTCTACATAATTAATACATACAATTAATATAGAAAGTCAATCTCAGTTAATGATTTAAAAAAAGATATTTAGCCATATTTTCGAAATTTTGTTTTGTTAGAGGGAAAGTACCAAACTATATTGTGTTTACCAAACATTTTAAAAAACAATGATAAGATTCTCATTATTTTTTTTTAACTTTAGTTTTTTGTTGTTTCTTTTTATATGTTTATTTTGACTTTATTAGATTTGTGAATAGTTTTTGTGGTTAACTAGTTTTATATTATGTCAAATTAAAATTAGCCTTTCTTTTGCAGATATTCTGAAAGTTTTTCAATAAAAAAAAAAATTTAAGAAATTTAGAAAAATGGATGGAAAGCGTCAGAAAATGACTCTATGGAACAAGTCTAAGGATAAAGGTAATTTTGCACCACCAAAGCCAACGTATGTCTCCCGTGATAATATGAGGGAACTTCCTAGGATTTTCAATGCTGAAATGAGAATGGATTCTTTATTTTGTCTTTCTGGATAAGTGCGTACTTAAGGCGGGGTGCGTACCAAAAAAGTGCGTACTTAAGCGGTAGTCTACTGTATCTCATGTAACAAACTTTAATACTTAAAGTCAATGTGAAAACTAGAAACGTTTTTATACATATATTTTAACTAAACTAAGATATAAACTGTATAGTCTCAAACAAATCTGAAATAAATTTATTACAAACTGTTTATTTTTCTAACTAGCTTGAACAACTTCTACTATATCAAAATAAGATAACATCAAAACAAAACATGTAAAAGACTTTACTCCAAAGTAAAAAGCCAATGAAAACTAAAATACTTAAATTTAAAGCGATAAACTAGTTTCAAGTTGTATAAAAAACTTATTGATTTTATACTTAAGAATTTAAATTATACAATTTTGATACTTAATCTAAAATGTAAGGAGGTACTTAAAACTATAAGCTATTTTATTTTTTGGTTTTAAACCAGGACTTATCAAAAGGGATATGATACAATATCATTCGTATATGATATCTTGTTTTAGTATAAACTATTGTATTAGACATCAAATAAAGTATGTTAGGTTATGATTTTTTTCGAATTGAAGACATGTTTTTTTTATAAAGTACTATGATAAAATAATTTTTGCATTAAACTAAAGAAAAAAACAGTAATAGCACACTAGTTAAAATTAAATGTTCTTTTAACTGGTTTTTTTAGATTTGTTACTTTATTTTAGAATGCTTTAAACTTCATTTAATTCCATAAAGTAACCGAAATTAGTTTGTGTAACAAATATTGTTACAACTATAAGCCTATGTGTTTGACTAACCTTTAAAAATTTATTAGTATAGTGAATTATGTCAATTTATTAACTTTGTAAAGAAATTTTAAATTTTGACACAAGTTTGTAATTTAATCAGTTTTCTGTGCTGTTTTGTTAATTGTTTTAACTATTTCGTTTTTTTTTCTTCACCTATACAAAACGAGTTATACTAGTAACTGTTATTTTTTTCTTACTATAAAATTAACTATTGATAAAATATTAAAAGCTTTTAAAAACGAGTTTAAAAAAAAAGTTTATTGAATTGAAATTTATATGTTGGCTGGTATAATATAAATATCTAAAAAGCTTATTTAATATTTTCAAATATAAAAACTTTGCGCAAAATAGAAAAAATAAAAATACTCAGAGATATTATAAAAGGTGAAATTTAAACACACCTAGCTTTTTTTATGTTAGTATTTTACTTTGCGCAAATCAAAGAGAATTTAAAAACTATTTTTAATATTTTTGAAGTCATTATTAACTAAAACTTTAATATTTAGTATGGTTTTTTGGAACAACACTTACAGAAAAGTTAATTTAGAGAGTTTTAAATTTACTGAATACAAAAATTATTTTGTTTTAAAACTTAAAAAGTACTATGTTATCAAAAATTTTTATAAAGTTTAAACAGTTTTCCTACAGTTAAATGTTATCAACATAAAAAATATGAAACAAAACTTATTATAATTTAAACTACATTTACATATAATTTTTGTTGTTTCGATTTTTCATTGCCTTGTTGTAAGCGATGTAGCCAAATTCTTTTACAAATAAAATTTTCGAAACACAGAAAGTGTTGCTTCAAATAATTTTTACAATTTATGTTGAAATTAAAAAATTAAAAACGTTAAAAACTTCACCATGATAAACAGTTGGATAAAAGCCTTAATAATAAATATTAAGCAAAGGCCTTGTAGTAAGAGTTATATTCCAGACTCCCTAATCTTGTTAAGACAGACAAAAACTCAATCGTCTAACAAGTCGTGCCAAAAATGTAACTTTTCCCTTATTTTAACTGAAAACCTAGTTTGTTTTCCGATGAGAGTTTTCGTTTTGTTTGCGTTTTTACGCTGTATTGTGAACCTATTGATTGTTTTTTGTATTTTCCCACAGATTTACTTGATGTTTTTGATGAACTAAACTTACTAAAAAAGTTAAAGTCACTCTATTTTTTTAATATCTTTTAAACAAGTAAAGAAACGTTCTGGTGTAATAATAAATTCTGTATTATGACTCTAACTTACTGTTTAAAACTTTCTTTTCACTAAATTAATACCTCTTTTCTGAAACGTAAAAAAAAACTTGTATAGTAACTACATTTTTTGTCATTTAAGAACTAAAAAATATTGTTTTACTCTAAAGCATTTTTCAAAAATATAACGTGAGCCGAATTAAGTATTATAAGCATGCTAATTTAGTTTTTAAGTTTGTTTTTTATTATAACTGAATATCAAATATTAAAACATGAATAAGTAGATTTTATAGTGAATAAACTTATATACAAAAAACAGACAAGCTAGTTTACATGAATTTAATTTTCAGATAAAACAACGACTTATAATGAGTTCAAAATCAAAAATAATATGTTGCAATGTCCAGCTACTTTGTGAATAAATATAAACTTAAAAATGGACTTGTAAGTACTAGACTTAAATCAGTACTGTCTTCTTAAATTAATCGAGCTAAATTTTCTGTTTTTTATATATTTCTTTTATTGACAGTAAATAGTGAGTAAAGTTATTCACAACAGGTATTAACTTGACCTATTGTTTTCATACATGTTTTTGGTTCAGCTAATATTATCATAATTAAAGCATACGCTTACAATCTATTGTAAAAAACAGTTATTTATTTTTATCAATTCTTTAACTATAATGGAAATTATTTTTATATACTAATACAATACAAACAAGATATGTTTTTATTATTATCAATTACCAACACTTATTATAACATACAAATGTGTCATATAGTTTTCAGGCGCAAAATATATTGACTTACAGTAAAAAAGTAAGTGATTGAAAACTTTAGTGACTTCAGTACGGCAATAATGTCTTCTATACAGAAAAAAATTCGTTGGATAATTTTATTTGATATATATTAATATATATATACATTATAAACAGAAAAATACATGTATGTCTTATGAACAGTAAATCTTATAGTTGATAGCAAAATTTTAGTTTCTAATTATACACATACTATTAAACGATTGAACACTATTAAAAAACTTTATAATAACCTACTATAATAAAAGTTAAAACGTGAAAGGATCCCGTTAAAATAGAAATATACAAAAAAAAAATTAATAATCCTTTACATCGACTACGTTTAAATTGAACCAAATACATTTTTTATTAGTATATTTACTAATTCTATTTCCTACAAACTTTTTTTGACGTACTTTTGAAAAACGTGTTTTGTAAACATATTTGAAGTTCAATTTAACTCCTGGAAAAACTTATTTCAACAAATTTAAATTAACATTCTTTTTAGTTTAAAACCAGAAAATCCGATATATATTTTAATCATTTTTATTTTCTGATCAATATGTTGTCACGTCACAATGAAACGAGGATTTTAACCTGAATAGCAAAATTAAAGCATAAACCGGAAACTGAGTTTTATTTAAACTTGTTATGTCATAAGTTCACTGACCAGATTAATTTTACGTCACAATGAAATAGAAAAGTAAAGAAACTAAACGGAGATTTGAACATGAATATTTTCCGCAGCAAAACAAAAATAATAAAATTGAAATTTAGTTTATAGGCTTTTGTGTTTAAAATTACAGTGGAGAGTAACAATAAAAAGCGTTGCTGCAATTTTTTTAAATAAATTACTTTAACTTTTGTTTTGTTTTTTACTGTAATACTTATTGCTTTCTTTTAAGGTTGCCTATAGTTGTCCATTAAATAGTGTTGTTAATACTTTTTATTCGACACAATTATTATGTTTATATGTTGTCATCAAATAATTGTGTATTTTTTTTTAATTAACTTTTTAGAATTTTACTAGGAAGTATTATACTAAAGAGACGAAATCTTCCGGAAATGTGACATGAAAATAACCTAGCTAAATTTATTTGACGATACTTTGTTGGCGCATTCTAGCAAAGGCTGAAAGTCGTTAGGTATATACCAGCTGCAAATAACTTCATTGAGTTTCATAGCTTTTGTTTGCTTTTAGGAAGTACTTAAATTGACAAAAGTGACTTTATTATTGATAATAGTGACTTGGTTGACTTCAGTTTTTAGTTAATCAATTTAATGTTATTTTTTGGTTTATGTAGAGAAATTACGACTTACAGATCGTGTAAAAATAAAGTTATAAAGTCTTATAGTTGAAAACATTAAAAAATAAGCATGTTTTTATTGTACAGTGTGCTAGGTATTACAGTTATCTTAACGCTAATGTGGTATCTTAAACTTTATAACAACCTTGGACACCAACTACAAATTTTTTGCAATATTTAAGCTTATAGAAATTTAAGTAGCACAGTATCTTTTTTTTTAAGTAACAATAGCAAAATAATACAAATTATATAAAAATCGATTTAAGTTAGCTTTTCTTTGAAATTTGTTAATACGTTTTGATAATTTTAAAAGTTTTAAGTCTTTTCTTCGTTTTACGAAAAACTATATTTTCAGTTTTGAAATGCTTAGTTACAAGTTAAACACTCATATATAAAAAAAAAGTAATAAAACTACGCAAACCGCAATAGAACTTAAACATAGATATAACACAACATATTTGATTCAAACTCAAAACGTAGCTTAAAGAGGGTAAAACACAAAAATCTATGAAATTTGAGTAAAAGTTGTAATTAGTACGGCGCCGAAACTTGATGAGGGCTGTTACTTGATAGGTGGCGACGCTTGGTAGGGGGCGACGGATTATCGAAGCATCTTCTAAACATTTGTCGTCATTGCAATGATAAATTTAGTGGATCAACGTGGAACATTCCAAAGTGACACCTTGATTAGTGATTACTTACTTGATTTCGGAGTTTAAGTATTCAGTGAATCTCAAACCTTTAAAAAATTTGTATTTTTTTACGTATAAACTATTTTATGCAGTTATGAAGTGTAAAAAACATTATATGTCTATGTATGCCTTAATTTAAACTTTGGAATTAAAACTATATAGTTTTCATTAAGTTGATATTTTTTGTAGCTAAACTGATGTTGTGAAATATTTAACTAAGATTTAAATTATATTAAGCGTTAAAAATTTTACTTATTATTGTATGTACTTTTATTTTTCTTTTAATTTATCTAGTTGTATAGTCTTTGTTTTATTAGCTATTAAAAAATCAAACAAAGGTTTGTTAAAATGTGATAACTAAGTCGAGACAGTAATGTTGTAAATAAACTTTAATATTGGAAACGCGATTGAAATAAAAACAAAAGAAGCTAACATGCTAAAAAAATAATTTTGTATTATAAGTTATCTTTAATATTACTTTTAGAAGTAATAATACGGTAGAGAGAAAAATTAAAAACGATTTAAGTATAACGCACTTTTTATTAAAATTTTTAATTTAATAAAATTTATCAACTTGGGCCTTTTAAAACTGTATTTAGCTAATTTTTTATTATTTTATATTTTTGGACACAAATATAAACGTCAGAGAGCTAAAATAATACTAACGTTTTAGAAAGTGTGAAAGTGAGCTTTATTACCTTTATAAAATTTTATAAAATTTTAGTTACTGAACAAAAGCTTAATATATAAATCTACATTTAAACTAAAACACTAAAAGCTTTCATTAGAATCTTAGAATTTCCTTATAGTCTTTTTAATGCAAAGAAACGAAGGAAAGTGTTATAACTTATAGTTTTAACTTTAACTTTCGTTATTTTACAATTATTATAAATTTTTATGTTACTAATTACTTTTTAGTAACAAAACTAATTGAAATTAAAACTATTAAACATTTTTAAACTATTAATAATACAAAAAAAACTTAAAACTATTAACATAACTTAATGCATGATATAAATTTAAATAAAATTCTTCTTAAATTTTTAACTAAACATGAAAACTTAGATAACATAGTCTAGCATGAGTAAATTAAAAAACAAATTTCTTTTAAATGGCGGAGAAAAGCATAAAATATGACAGCTATGATAACTAGCTCATTTATAAAACTGTTTACTTAGCAAAGTGTATGCTAGTTTTCAATTCAATAAAGTTGTACTTTGTAACGACTGCTATGCGTACTTATAACATAAACCTTTAAATAGTTATTCAAAGTTTATTTCTAGAAACCGTTATTAATTTCATACTTAAACTTTTGAATCACTATAAAATAAGAATAAGTTAATAAAGTCTTTAAGGCATAGTCTTTTTTTACTAAATCACTAATACTATCAAGTTAAATGTTCAAGAAAAAAAACGTACTGCCTGTTTAAACTTTACATAAATAAACGTAAGATTTTCGGTAATATATAGATACTGTGAGATGTATAGTTTCTCAAAGCTTGAAAAAACTTACTGTTGCTAGTTATAGAAATATTTATAGAAAATAGTAAAAAACGAAAAAAGTATAAACAAAAATCAAAAAATATATATACATTTTGCAAGAATTGCAACCTATGTTCACCGATTTTGTTAATTAACTTGTAACTTTATGCTTTTTTTATTAATAGTATTTAACTAAAATTTATCTTAAATTTATATTAAATAGATTGTGAAAATATTTTATTTCATTGAGCTAAAACTTTCTCTGTGGATTAAACATAGAATTTAGTTTCAATATACTGCAGAGCATACTTTTAGAACGATTCACTTTAAATCTATAAACTTCTAACTCCACTATCAAAAACGAAATGTTATAAATAGATAACATATTGCGTTTATTTTGTTTTTAGTATTTGACCTTAACTTGTAAGACTGTCGATTGAAGTTTACATATAAAAGAATAAACTAGTAATTAAAATTTTCATGTTTAATGTTTTTTAAATTTGTTATAATTTTGACTTAAAAATGGATTTAAAGTATATTGTAGTGTCATATATGTGCTAATATCTGCAAAAAATAAAATTTATTATGTTATGAATTTTAATTCAAAAAACATTAATTCAAGTACATAAAAATACATTTTACCTAACATTGCAGTGCACGTGCATATAAATACAGATGATTGTAAGGCTTCACGGTCAAATAAAAATAAATGAACTAAACCGAAAGTGACAGTCAATAAAATTGTCGTTTAAAAAGAATTTTTAAAGTCCACTTAAAAATAGCCTTCACATTTCTACATTGTGGTTTTTTGCGTTTTTTTTTTTTTGTTTTGTGCACTTTAAAGCTATCTTATCAGCGAAATATCGGTTTTTTGTTGTTGGCATTATTATCTATTGCCGATATCTTTTGTGATACGATATAAAAAAAAATGTGAATATACTTTGAATAGCTTACTTTATTTTCAAAGTCACATTTTTTATCAAACATTTTTGGTTTTGTGCTTTTATCTTGCTTAAATAAATTTCATATAGGTAACTTAATTAACTTCAACAGCAGCAGACGCATTTAATAGAACTTTAGATATAAGCATTTATCTTTCATGTGGCAGTTAGTGTATCCAAACATTAATTCTTAGATAGAAAAAAATAAACTAACTTCATTTTATACAAAAACAGGTACAGAACTTAACTAAACTTCCATGCAACAATATTTTCATGGCAATACTTAACTCTATTTTTTCCGGGGTTTCCAACAGCAGAGGGTTTTCTACGTTTGACTGATCTTAGTTACCCAATAGATAGCTACTCGGGATTTTAAGTAAGAAAATTTCATAGCTATAAATTAAAAACTTTTACTACAACATTTTAAGACAGGGTTCGGCTCTTTTTCGCCAATGAAAGACATTTACTGCAAAACGTTCATTAAAATGCGCATTAAAAGGTAAATAGTTTTTTGAGTTCCACAGTGTTTAGAAAATATTTTTATAAAGCAAAAAAATGAATGAAATAAATCCAAAATAATTATCCTTTTAATGACAAACACAAAAATGCATGTATTTAAACTTCTGTTTTGAAAAAAAGTTAAACTTGATTCTACAACATTATCTTTGAATTTTTAAATGTTAGCTATTGCATTTCACTTTTAAAATACATTGCGGGAAAATTTTTTTGCTTATTTGGTTTAATTTGGCTTTCAAGTTGTATTTTTTCGACCCCGACTTTAAACTTTCACCATATATTCACTAAAAACTAGACACCAAATCTATAAAATTTTCCATAAATAACTAAGTGCTGCAGGCTAAAGTAGAAAATTATTTAAAGCTCTTAGTAAATCGTTTCAACAATGCTAATCAAATATTATCTAAACTTAATAATAGATTGCAAAAAATACACAGATTTCAATTTATCTCTTTGAACGTCGTTTCCAAACAACAAATCCATCAAATACCTAATTTATTTAAAAACTAGAAATAAAATTGTGATGTCACCAGCGGTAAACTTACATGACATCACTGGCACCACTTGAAAACCGTCAGGTAAGATTATTACGTCACAAAACGTTGGCGCGACACACGGGAGTCAGTCATGGGAGATTTGTATCACAAGTGAGCGGGGGTAATAATATACTTTGGGTGATCCGCCTTGGCAACGGAGATGACAACCAATCAAATTTAATCGCCCCCCGCCTATTTTGCAGAAGATTTAATTTTAGCATGGAAAGGCGAGATTTGTGAGAAAAAGGGGGCGCATAGCCACTTGAAAATCAGCTTTTTATAAGTCCCTGGGTAAACGAATTTTTTCAATCAATTCGATTTAGCTAAACGAACGATAGTTCAAATTTGTTTATCGTATAGAATCAGATTACAATTTAGGATCTTTTTCTAAAAATACAATTTTTTTCCAAAATTTGTTTAAGTTTTTGTTTTTATAATTTACTTTTTTTTTCTGCACATAGTTAGAACTTTGTAACAACAAATATTTAAAGTTAATAACAAGAAAGTTTATTAGTAATAGATTAGGAAAAAGAAGTTATAGCTTTACTTTTACTAAAAAAGAGCAAATAAGTTAAACTTAATTTTATTTTTAATATAAAAACACAAGTGGTAATTAAGTAAGCTGAAACTTTTTTTAATAGACTTCACCGTTAGTTTATAGTTTACGCGCAATAAAAACAAACAAGCATATGTAAGTAAAATAAGTTTTAACTTTAATATTGTATATATAATATAAATCAAATGACTTTCTTCATATCAAAACTGTTTTGTGATTGACTATTTATGTTAAACACTATATTTTATACAAATTTGAACAACCTTGATTTTAATTTTACCTTTATCAAGCTTAAAGCTTAAAATTTATATTTCGAAAAATAAGCTTTTACGTTTAAAAGTTTAAGTTCAAAAACTATAGTTTTATATTTTAAGTTTCATAAAAAGCATATAAAAACCAAAATATTTTTTTATTTTTTTTTAGTTTCTCAAAACTAAGTTAATAGACAAGCCTTATTCAAACTGATTTTTCTGACTCTAAGTTAAAAGATTACTTTTACTTTACGTCAACAGTTAAGTGTTCTTCCGAATGTAAATGGATTAAAAGTGTATGGTTACAATTTTTATGGCTAGTACTAATAGTAATGAATCAGCTTGCAAAAACGATACTTTAATTTGATTGTTTATAAAACAAAACTGGAAACACTTGTAATAATTGTTGGTCCTTATCCAAATTTCCTATTAAGAAAAAAAAAAATTAAACCAGCTTTAATGATCTTTACAAGTTTAATTAACTTAAATGTATCATGTATCTAGCCGGAAGTCACATATACATACAATTACATGACAAATCAAACTATCGAAAAATAGTTTAAGCGGCCATATCTCAAAAAGTAATATACATTTTTGAAAAAAAATGTTTTAGATGCAACAAGTAAGATTATGACATTTAAAAATAATGCAAATATTATTAAAAAGAAAGTTTCAAAACTACTAAAAACTTCTACACTTATTAACTTATTAAAATCTGCTTATGGCAAAAAAAATTATTAAGGTTTTTCAATAAAAATAAGAATGATATGTAGGTTACTAATGAGGTTAAAACCGCTGTTTTTTCAAATATATTTTACTTTTTTAGATACGCCTCTTAAATGTTTTTCAAGAAAATTAACTGTCCGAATTTTAATAGTCGTGCACCCATTCATACTTATATAAACATATACATATGCTTATGTGTTTGTTATGTATAATAATAACAGTGCTGCATGAATTTTGAAGTACTACAGAGCCATTTATACATGCATATTATACGCACAATTAACATAAAAATTGTAGATAACAGCCATAAATTTATGACAAATGTATACATTACTTAATAATTTTATTAAAAATTTAATAAAGTGTTTTCATATAGCTTATTAGCTTAAGTGGTTGAATATTTTTTTTATTTTTCTATGGCTACTGAATAAAAATTTAAGTCTATTTTATTATTAAAGCGTTAACAGTAGCTCATTATACATTTATCAGACTTAGAAACAAAACCTTTTACAAAACAATACAAACGAATCAATCGAGCTGTCAAAAAAATCTCTGTGTATAAAGTAAAAAAAAACCTACTTAGATTAGAGCCATCAAGTCTGCAACATTTTTAACTTTTTTAATTCAATAGTTAGGCTAATTTATTAAAACAAAAAACATCAAACCGTTAAGGAATAAGACAATCTTTTGTATTAGTTCAAACCTACAAATACAAATAAAGTTTTTGCACTGAGAACTTAAAATTGATAGACGATGAATTACAAAGATCTGTTTCAATCATTCTTAATTAATACAAAACATAAGCTGAGTATTGTTTACCGTGGGAACTTGTTTTAAATGGGCAATACCCTAAAATGAAGAAAGTTGTTGGAGACTTTTTGAAGGGTGGGACCGAACTTTGAAGTTTGTGACTTTGCATAGCTGGTCTGTTTTAAGCAAATAGTTGTTGTTAAATTAAAGAAAAGTTTTTTGCACATTTTCGTTTGCATTAAAGTTTTAATTTATTTTAAATAATGTTTACTGACATTGTTAGCAGATGCAGAAGTTTGTCATAGTTTTAGTTGTGTAAAAACATAATTGCTTGCTGATAAGAAGCTTTGCGAGTATTGAATAAATTTCTATCAGTTATTTTTATCACATGATCAAAAGTTTTTAGTTAACTATCATACAATTATTTTACAATTTAAAACTTCTTAAACTTTGAACTGTAGGAACCAGAAATTATCTTAAACTGTTTTACCACTCTTAAAATTGTTTAAAAACGAGTTTGAGTGTTATTTTGAATTTTAAAAGAAATTAACACCTAAGTAACAATTTCAATTTAAGTAAGCTTGGTAAACGTCAACTAATTAGGCCATTATTACGTCACGACGTCAGTTATAAACGTATACGTCATGCAATGTTGATCGTGAATGTAAACTCTCTTTTGTTCTACAAGAAAGTTGTAGTAAATTCGTCATTGAATCATCACCATTATTTACCTAACAAACAGCATGATTGTAAATTTTAATAATAAAAAATTTTATTGATAGCCACATAAAATTTTGAAATAGCCTGGCTAGATAGCTGTAGTTTACCAATTCACGTGCTAAGTAACAAAAATTCTCATAGTTGTAAACAAGTATTTTAAGTAGAGTATATTAATTGTATACTTTTATTCATGTAATACTCAGTTTAAAAGTATTGTTTTAGAGTAAAAAGTTATAACCAGGTTATAAAACTTATTTTTAAAAGTTACATTGTGCTAATATTTTAACACTTTTACTAAAAAAATTGTTTTCATACATGGAAATTGAAACTTTTATACTCAATATTTATTTAGAATAAAATGTTTAATTTGTTAGCTAATATTTTTAAGTCTTACTACTGATTTTAGTTAAAAAATGTTTATATTTTTTCAGAAAATAATTCAAACTACAACCATTTATGTTTTGATCATCCGAATTACCAAAATTTGATGTTTCAGGAAAACAAAAAGGTTTGATAATTTTAATTGTAACTTAAATTAGATTTATTTATTGTTTTTTAGTGTATGATAAATTTAAAAACTAAAACTAGTGCATAACCTTTGTACCTATAAACATTTTGTACAACGAAGTTTTTAGTTTTATTTAAAAATTTTTTGTATATAAAATTAAAAAAACGAACAAACTCAAAGTCAATTTACGTCTAGTACAGTAAAATTTCTGTCGTATCTTAAAATTTAAATTTCAAACATTAAAATATAAGATCCAATGCTTTCAGTCTTGCTATTGTGTTATAAAGCGATAAAATCAGTTACAAACAATGTTTTTTTTCAAAATTTCTAATAAAATTTGCGTGTAGATTGGTATCTACCGATTTACAATATTTTAGTAAAGGTCAAAAAAAATTAGTTTAATACATTTTATTTAAAGTTTACATAAACAATTATAAAACTTTAAGTTTTTTATGTAATAGTTTACTTTTAAATTAGTTGCAAATAAATTTTCAAAAAGTTTTACAAGGTATGTATGCAATTTTTTTAATTTATATTACCTGAAGAGGTTCTGTCTCTGTAGAAGCTCTTATCTTTATCTTCTGTCGCCATCAGAATTTTCTGACTGCATTTCAACAAAATAATTCAAAAGTATTTTAAGTTCGAACATTTCAAATTCTTATGCATATGGATAAAAAGACTATAATCCAATTGAATATTTGTAAACGACTTTAGGGCTCGAGTAAACTTTTAATTACAGTTTCTTTAAGTACTTAACTTGAAGAAAAAAGGGTTATTTTGAGTTCATAAAACTTGTGTTGATTTGAATAACTTTAGACTTAATTAATTTTTATTTAAGAACACCGTAAATAGTTTGTTGTAAGTGCATGTAATGGACTTTTACAATTTAATATAGTTAGTTACAGTATCTTTGTATCAGAACAAAAACTTACATTACCTTAAAGATAAAAGAATTCTATCTTGTACACATAAACACTAAACAATCAGTTATAGTTTACACTTACAGTTAAAGGTAAATTGAATTTGTTAAAAAATATTATGTTGTTTACTTAAGCTGCTATACTAACTGTAAAACTTAAATATACTTACAATTATAAAAAGTAAATAATCAGCTTACATTCTTACTTGTTTTTTAACAGTTAGAAGTTTTTACTAAAACACCATTTGTTGTGCTGTTTTCAGTAAGCTAGCTGTTCAGGCCTTCAATAGATGATTTAAACAAAATAGTTATTTACTTATATTTTTAAACTTGAAATGTTGTTTGTAAGGTAGAATTATAATTAAAAAGCTCTGATTATGATTCTCCATCATTCATACAATTAACTAAGTAATAGTTTCATTTATCAACCTTTTACATTTATATATAAGTACGTAAAGTTGTCGGGTTGTTTTAGCAGCTGAAACTTATTAGGTTTTTAAGGTAAATCAATCACTAAGAAAATAAAATTAAACTACTTACAAAATTATATTAACAAACAACTAAGTTGAACCAAAATTTTAGGGAAGACTAAATTTAATTGTCAAGAATATTTTTATTTTTTTTATTTTCATTTAAGGTTTAAACTTAATTTTCTTCAAGCTGTACACGTGCTCTTAAGCATTCTTAACTCAAAAGTTTAGAATATTAAAATATTTCTAATTTTTTTTGTAACAAGCAGTGAAAATTAATACTTAAATATATATTTACTGGAATACAAATAACATGTAAAATAAACTAAAAACTATTTATTACGGCCAATTAAGCAGACATATCAGCAAAACCGGTCTGTTGCATCTTTTGACATTTTTTTGACCCTTTTGTTTGTTCGGATGTACATTTCAATATTTCATGTCAATTGAGCGTGCAAGAGTGGTAATCTGATTATCGCATGCGACTTTTATACTTTAAAATAGTAGACTAAATTAAAGTTTTTTAAACAAACTCTATGTAGGTGGTAAAATATTAAGACTATCACCCTTAATCTAAAGCTAATTTGATTATTCTAAAAGTTTTGTTGTGACATAAAAATAAAATTTAAGTAAGAATATTTTGATTAAAATAAGTTCGAAAAATTGTTGGGTTTATTATTTCAAAATGAGATAACATACGTTTCATTTTACGATTTGTCTTAATTAAAGTAAGCCAACTTAATTTCAGTGTTATTGAGACATACAAAACCATTATAAAATTACTTTATGAAAAACAAGTAACAAAAGATTGTCCGAATTCTTGTAAAGGTCATCTTATTGTCCGAGGGACACATTTAAAAATGTAATTTGTAGTTGTTATAACTATCATAAAACACTATCATTTATCACAATAAAATTAATTTTATTTTGTGAACTTTAATCGAATTTTTATTAAAATGAATTATTTGCAATTACATTTAATTTTATAATTTAAACTTTATTTTTAACTCGTTTTTTTATAAACGAATTAAAAATAAAGTTTATATAACCAAGTATGGAAAAAGTTTAAAAAGGAAAAATATGATTGAATTTTTCGAATATGTTACTTTGAAAAAATATGTTTTAAAACTTTAGTTTCAAATTTCACAAAACTTCCATAAATTATAAAACATTTTAATTTTTAATTATTAACTTTTACTTGAGTATTTAGCTTTGCCTCAACAAATAATAAAAATAATTTTAATCTTAAATTATAAAGAGTTTCTTAGAAATAACTTTAATTTTTCAATTTCTATAAGTTTGAATTAAAAACTATAAACAGTCAAAACTTAATTTAAAATAGTCGTTTCAGTTTTTTTTTTTACTAAATTACTTTTACAGGTTTATCCAGAAATATCTCACTCGCCTAACTCACAACAACAGAAATCGACAAGCAAAGAATATTTCACAATGTTTCCCTCACAACAACAGCTGAACCAAAGTCAGTTACTTGGCAACGACCAAAACATCCACAACAACTTTCACCATGGAAACTATGAAGGAATTCATTCCGACGTTCACAGCCAAAATTTCCAGCAGACTGCATTTAAAAACAAACAAGTCTCAGAAATCAAAGAAGAAGGTTATGACGTCATAAAAAAAGTTGACACAACTGATGTTACCTTATCGACAATAAGCAATGATAGCAACAGCCAGCAAATAGATAACTTTTATTCGGATATGGAGAACCGAAATTCCAATGATGACGTCATAACAACCACCACTAGCGGAAGGAAGAGAAAAAGACCATTGCAAAGGGGAAAACCTCCATACAGCTACATAGCTCTCATCACCATGGCGATACTTAACTCTCCTGGTTGGTGACATTTGAATTCACATTTTAAGATAACATTATTATTTACACGAGCTAAGAAAAACCTCAACTTAAGTTTTAAGTAATATAAAAAACTTCTACTAAACCAATTAAACATTAAAAATAATCTATTTTTTCATTGCGTTTAAAAATTGATTAAAATAGGCTAGAGCGTGTTTTTATGAGTATTGTGATAGCTATAACAAAAATAACATTAGAAAACATGCATTTGAATAGTAGTTTTTCAAACTCTGATGCATTTTGTCTCAACAGGCAAGAAACTGACGCTGGGCGACATCTACAAGTTCATCCGCGAAAAGTTTCCGTTTTACCAGCAGCAGAAGAGTAAGAAATGGCAGAACAGCATTCGACACAACCTCACTCTCAACGACTGCTTCGTAAAAATGCCCAGAGAACCGGGAAAACCCGGAAAGGGAAACTACTGGACGCTGCACCCCGAAGCTGAGGGAATGTTCGATAATGGCAGCTATTTGAGAAGGAGAAAAAGATTTAAAATAAATGAGGTAAACCATTATATTTAAGCTTAAGTTTTTTTAAGTGAAACATTTGCAATTTTATGCATATATATATAAATTTTTGACATAAAAAATGAGTATTTTAGTATAAAACGGTCTATTAAATAGACAAAAAAAGAAAAATATACAGTTAAACATTTATTTTTCGTAGAAAAAATTAGCTAAATTTAAATAGAAAATGGTTAGGAACCATTAAAAAACCACTGTCTCAGTCTCTTACAAAACACTTTGAAAAGATCTTTCGTTTATTAAATAAACATTATCAATTGTCGGGAAAACAAAAAACTATACTAGCAACTAGAGAGATTAAAATACCACAACTGAAACCACTTGCTGAGATTTGTTTAATGGTTCCTAACCATTCTTATTTTTGTTTAGTAAAATTTTCAAAAAATGTCCATTTTTCAAAATCAAAAAAGGCAGACTACCGCCATTCCAACATTTTAATTAAATAAAGTTAAGTCAACTTTTATCCTAAATTAGTAATTTTTTTTTTCTAAATCTAATTATAAAATAGTCTTTTAGAAACTATTATTTTATTTTAAGTTCTTCTTTTTTTAGACATTCGAAGGAATACCAGCCACGTTTTTTGGTCACAACATGACAACGTCTCCCCAAAATAATCCTAACAACGCCTTCATTGGTTATCAAAAGCCACTGCATAGTTACCATAATCAACCCCAATCGGTTTTTATGACGCAACCTATGACAACATATCAAAACTTCAACACCGTAGTTACCCCTACTCAAATATCTAATATGACGTCACAACAACCTTCGACAGTAGTCACGTCACTACAATGTGCATCTCCGAGCAACCACACAAACTACTACATAGATCAATTAATTAGCAGAGAAACTGGTTACCCACAGCAAACTCCTTACGCTTTGAGCACCGGTATTTCCCCTCCTCAACAGCACAACTCAACCCCGTCGTCGTCAAGCAACGGTACGTACAACACGCCGATTCAACCAGAAGTGACGTCACAAACCACTCAACAACATAACGACGATATGACGTCACAAAACCAAGATAATGTAATGACTTCACAGTTTCAGGTAAACCCTTACCAAACAGGGAATCCCCTGTACCAAAATTACAACGTTTATCACCAGGGTCAGCAGCATAGGTACATGCAAGCTGGTTTCCATGGCGACTTTGGGGCAGACGTAACCACTTTACAGCCCCAAGCTCGTATTGAGTGCTACTAGAAATTATTACGTTTTTTTTTATTTTCTGTAGAAAAACTTTAAAGTATTTTTTACCAACATGTTTACAAAATGTTAGTTTTTTTTTTTGGAAAAACTCAAATAATTGGGTTTCGTGTTGTGCTGCAGTATTATATTTATAAACGATTTAGGTCTTTAGTCTTTTAAAGACTGTTTTATTCAATAATTTTATTTAAAACCTTGAATTAAGTTAAAAACTTAATATTTCTTTTTATTGTTAGAAACCATTGTTATCAATTTATTTGTTTATCATAAGGGTTAAATTTCAAAGCATTAAAACTTAAAACTTTTTACTTTTTCATTGCAAAAAAAAGAGTATACAGGAAACATTTTAGAACTTATCTGTTTTAACTAAATTTAAAGTTTGCATGACTTTTGTTTTTTTCACTTTTAATTTAAGAGTCTTTTAATTATTTTCACATTTATTTAAAAGTAAATCGTTTTAATTTTCACTATTAAGCAAGAAAAATCTTTATCTCGGTTTAATTTTAATTTTTTTTTTTTTGTAATTAACTATTTTTGTTTACGTAAAAGTGCACACAAAAACAAACTCGCAAATTAAATTGAGTATCTTATAACTATATAGCTTTCATTATGATTTTTTTAAGTTTGATACATGATTGGTGTTTTTTTTTATGTTAATTAAAAAAATATTTTTATGAAAATTAAAAAAACAAAACATAGTGGATAATTTGAAAAGTTATTGAAACCAAAAGATTCAATTAATTTTATGTTTCAAAATGCTATTTTTCTGTCGTAACATACAATGTTTTGATTAACAGTAATATAGTTAATAATATACAACAATTTAAACAAATACTTTGTATTGTATTTGTTTTCTACGGTATAATGTATATACTCCTTTCAAATACAGTTAAACATTTTAACTTTTTATTCTTTTACTTACTTTTACTTCTTAAAATATTACATGTCAATGTTTTCATTTTTATATAGCTAGTGCGTAAATAAGTAATAATAAAAAATTAGGAAAAAACTAAATACCATTTTTTGTACAGTCATTTCTACTCATTTTGTCTGGATATTTTTTTTTCGTACTCTTTTATTAAAGCTAGTCATTAAACGCTGATAATAAATTGTAGTATTATTATCTTTTGTTCAAACCTTTTTATTACTGTATAAAACTATTTAAACATTTATTTAATTTTCAATTATACGGTTTTAATTATATACAAAACACAGTTTTAGTGTTTTGTTAAAACAAAAAGCTCAACAGATCTCAACTAAATATTTTATCTATTAGCTACCTTCATACCTCAAGAAAAACATTACCTTAGTAAAAAACTAAAAGCTATTAAAACTAAAAAGCTGTAATAAAAAAAAATTGACCGAAAAAATTCATTGTGATCAGATTTACAACGTATTTGTAGATTTAGTTCTAACATCAGTTCCTGTTTTAAAAATTCATGTAAAATTATAATTAAATTAATGCTGTTAGGTTGATTAATGAAAGTATACCAAATAGTATTCATACCATTTAAGTATAGTTTGTTAATTTAAAGATGAGAAATAAAAACTTAAATTTAAGTAGTTTTAATAAAACGTTATTCATAAAGTTGCGGAAAATCTAAACAACTTTCGTAAAATTAGTAAACGCAGGTAAACGTTGATTTTAATGCTTGAAGTACATAAAAGTACAATTTTAATTTGATAAATAACTAACTAAAATAAACTATACTTGCTCAAAAACTTCGGATAATTAGGTAAATATTTGATAATTCAAAAGTGTTGAAGTATAAATTTTAATTTCTGCCCCTCATGTAAACAAATAAGGTAGACGGACAACAAAGTTACATATTTATAAAAAAAACATATTCTAACTAAATTCAAAGTATTTTTTACAGGTTTTAGAATATTGAAAATAGGTAGTATTTTATATCAACATCGTTATAACTATTCTCAAGTTTAGTTTTAGAATTAGCAAAACTTGGAAAACAATTGAAAATACAGTTTTTAATTTCTTATAAAAACAACTAAAACTTTAAATTTGCTTGTTCTATATTATTACTATATATAGGTTTTTAGAAGTGAACGCATTTAGTTTAAATGTATCAATACTAGTTTTAGTTTAAACTTTAGATTATGCAATCCCTTGCAATTACTGTTTTAATTTCTATTCAGTGTATTTTGAAAGTTCTGTAATTGATAACATCGACTTTTTATGTATAAAATAGTTTAGAAAAATAATAGTTAAATTAAGTTTAAAGTACCATTTTATAAAATAAAAACAAAGTTTTATTATTTTTTGTTAACCAAACACATATTTACTGTTTTTAACATGTATTAAAAAAATTTAGGATAAAAAATACAATTACAACATGCTTTAGTATTATTTTATACGAAAATAAAATATTAGCTAATGTAGCTTTCAAAAACTTTCGTCTTAAAACTTTTTGTTTTGTTGTTACTAAGTGTCTTTACTAAAAGTGCTTAAAATATTTTGTTTTCTAAACTTTAAAAAAACATTGATTATTGTTTTATATTTTAACATTTACTATATCAAAAATCACAAACATCACAGAAGTCAAGTACTTTATATTTTAAACGAGAATATTTCTAAACAAGCATATTAACTTAATACTTGTGAGTTTATTTCAACCTGTATCTACTTAATTCTATACTATTTGTTGTTCTTTTTTTAATCACATAATATACTAAATTTATACTATTTGTTTATTTCACACATGTAGATAACTGAGCATGTTATGCAAACTGTTTTAACAGTCTTCTTTGTTTGTATACATTTACTATGTAAACATAAGTTCTGTATATAACTGCTGATTCCATATACTTTTCATAATTTGCACTGGTCATTTATGCAATACTAGTTTTAGGACTTTATAAGATTCTCATATTTTTCTAATTGAACTTTTGTAGTTGTACTCATATTATAGTATATTAGTTACATAAAATGTTCTGCTTTATTTTTTTATTCTGTTTAAATACGTTTTAAGACGTTAATAGATTTATAACTTTATTAATATCACAAACACTTTATGCACAGATTTTTAGTATACTTTTTTTTTTCTTTTTTGAAAGTGTGAATATATCTCCTTACCGATACTTAAAATATTATTTCTGGTGATAGTTTTTTTTGCAAAACTTACTAAACTGCTGATTTGTTTCGTTTTATGGTCCTATATAAATGAGTGAAAATCTTATATAGTTTCATAAACTTATCATTTATAGTAAAACTTCATAAAAATTATTTTTGTATATTTTGCTTTTATTTTTTATTCTATTGATTCCATTTAAACTTGCAAAACTAGTTTATGACTTTTCTGTATTCAAACAGCCAGTGTAAACTTTATTTTTACAACATCATTAGCTTTGAAGCAACAATAAAATAAATCACAAACGCAATGCCAATAGATCAAGATCGGGAGTTCCCTAAAGTTTTGCCTTCGGTTTGTTGTCATAGCAACACCAACAAACGGCCACTCTGCGTAGCTGCCGACAAGTTTGTTTGTACAGCTTTATTGTGACGTCATACACCGGTCAGTTGCACGGATGTCCGCTCATTTGACTGACTAGCTATGTGACGTACTACAAGAAAACTTCTACCTGTGATGAACTTTTGTAAAAAACATTTAGAAAAAGTTTATAAAACAAAATGGCTATTAACTTCAGACCACTATTTAAAATATTTCAGCTTTAAACCGCCAAAAACATAACTATATATTTTTTACTTATTTAAAAAGAGATTAAATCAGCTTTTTATAGAAATAAAATACGTAAGATTATCATTTCAACTTTTTATTGTGGCTTTAAAACTTTTATTTAAAGAGAATACATTTTAAATGTTGTCAAAATAACTTGTCCATTTTTTGCTGATATCTAAACTTCGTTTTTACAATAAAATTTTTAATTGTATGTTCAAATTTAAAGAGTAGTTATTCTGTTTCTGCTGAAAACATATGAATAATAAGCATAAGAAATATTTAAACAATCCATTTTCTTATTAACCATTGTATTTTGTTCGTAAATTTGTTAGCTTATAAGTAACTAACTCACTAAGTTTTTATAGCAGTGTTTTGCAACTTTTATTACAAACAATTTATACTCATGATTAGCACAAAAGCAAGCAAAATCTGAAACATATTATATAACTTAGTAAAAACTTAAACTGTTTCTTTTTTTATAGACAACGATGCAATAAAAAAAACATATATGTATTAAAAATAATAAAGCGTGTAAAAACGAACAAATTCCTAACCGTAAAAAAATGAATACTTGTTGAAAGTATTTCCTTTTAAACTAAAATAAGATTAACAATTGTAGTTTATAACAATTACTCACTTACTAGCTGAGGTTTTATATTGAACTCTAACTTTATGAAGTTATGCAGAAATCAAACATTTTTCTGGTACTACTTTAAAATGTTATTCTTATTCAATGTAACTTATCTATGTATTTAAATAAACATTAAAGATCGTTTATTTTTATATTAAATATATAGCTTTTAGTTATGTAAAAGACTAATTATAAATAAAGAAATCAACACTGAAAAAACTATTAACAGCAGTTGTAGCTATTATTTTTGCAATAGATATATCAGTAAAACAACAAAAAAATCACCATACCTTTATAAAGATAGTTAAAAAAGTATTTTACACAAAAAAATTAAGACGGAATCTTTCCGTATTTGTTCAAGTATTCACTTCATAGCGACGTAACTTGACACGCGACTTATTATGCAAACACAGTTGTCATAACAACCGTTGTCAAGTGGTAACCAAGGAAGCTGCACGAGACCCGTGGTTGTTGGTACTGGCCCAGCGTTGAAGTGACCACTCGAGTGGACCAAGATTTTAAAACGAAATTGTTTACATTTTAACTGTTTTAAAGTATTTTATTATTAACTTTCTCTATATTTCAGGGTAGTATTGGAATTCGCACTCTTTTTTACAGGTTCTTTGATGAAATAAAAATCAAGTCTAATCACTGTTTGTCGAACTAAAATTCTTAAGCTTTTCTTTTTAGTTTATTTAAGTATATGTTGTAATAACTGTTAAAATACTACCTCCTTTTAAGTTTGTAGAAATAAAACATATATTTTTTTATACTTTGTATACTCAATTAAGTATAATCACTTAAAAAATGAGTTAAGGTAAATTATATGTAAACTGAAACTAACAATTTTTAGCTTTTAGCCACTTCTGTTAAACACTAACTTTGTTGTTTTAATGTGAAAGTAACATATGCGTTTTAGACTATATATTTCATGTGCTAAACAATATTTTAAAAAAGTTTTTTATTATAAAAGTGTAAACAATATACTTACTTTATTGATTTTCAGAAGCAATATTTTAACTATATTCAATAGCTTAACTACTAATTTTATTAAAATAAAATGCAAATTTTTCTTTTTAACTTTTTAAACTTGTTTAAATAATAAGTAATGATCTAAACATAAGCTGAGTTCTTTCAAATTTTGATTAAATAAAAGTGTCTAATATAAAGTAATAACTTTAAAAGCAACTTTGTGCTGATAGGTTAAGTCGGAAAATAAACTAAGTTTTTTAAAAAGATTATTTTCGCATATTTTAGAAATTTAGCAAATGATATAGATTTAAATTATTTAACACAACAATAAACTTTATTTAAGTTGCATACTGCAAAGTTGATTTTATGCAACTTGTTTATAACTTTCAATTTTACGATGTTAAGAATATAAAGTGATAAACAAAAAACAACTAAGCATTATATAAAGCTTATAGATTGCAATTTAAGACGGTTAATAAGTGTTAGATTTTAAGTAAGTTTAAGAAAGATTGTAACTTTATTTTCGTTGTACTTACTACAAAGCTATTGAATTTATGATAACAAAAATGAATTTAACTATTTGTTAAGTTTAAATATCGCATAAGGCTAGTATAAAAATAAGTTAGCACAAAGGTATAAATATCTGTTTAGTTAGTTTTTTATTTTACACTTTTTAGGTTTATGCTCCACATTTTTGCGTTTTAAAAACTTTAAGAATAGTATTGCTTGATTTTACTAATATTTTCATTTTACTCAATTTCTTCTAAATATTTTTTTTCTAATTTATTAAATTTTTATGCATCTTTTATTTATAAACACTCGTATTATTTACCAAAAAGTACTCTCTATGTTAAGATTTGATTCAAAGATCAGTGGTTGCTTAGCTTTTAACCTAAAGACCATATAAATCAATTGGAAATATTTATGGATATCTTGTTTTTCCACAACATAGATACTGTTATAGTAGTCTTTTATACACAGATAGTAAAATTAAAATTTAATCAAGTCTAAATAGAAAACAGTTCGTATTTTAGATTTTACAATTAAGCATAATTTTCATGCACACAAAAATAATTCTATGGAAAATCAGAAATGATTCAGTTTACCGGTATTTCAACAACTAAAGTTTAACGAAGTTTTTTTGCTAAATTGAGATACATAAGTACAAAAATAAGCGAAAACTAATTGATTAACCATAGAACAGACGTTAATAAGTTGTTTAAAGTATTGAAAAACTACAACAGCTACTGTCGTAAATTAGATATTTTTTAATCAAGCGGTTATAATATATATGTTGTTACACTTGCATAGTCATAAGTTAACATCAAGATACTTACTTTTTGAACTTTTTATAATTTTTCTCTTCCGATGATAGCGTCACAGCTTGTACAAATTTAGTAACCCAACAAAGTTTTTCAGTTAATTAAACATTTTAGTGAGTAAACATTTTTATCATTTTTATATAAAAGTTAGTAAAGTTATAAAATGTTAAAAATGTAAGCATGGCTTATCACCGTACAACTAATAAATAAATTTTAATAACTAAATTTTATTACATTTAAATGTCTATAAGCATATACAATACTTAAAACTTAACTTTGTAAGTAAATTCAGGATTTTTATTATATACACAAAAGTTGGTAAAGTTGGTAAAAGTTTAAATAACAAAACAAAATTTCAAATCTATATATTTTTAGTATCATAACAAATTAAAGATAATGCCAAACTAAGTATTTCAGTTATTAAAAATAATAAACAAACTGTATAACATGAACTTATCATATTAACTAAAGAAAAATTATGGGCACTGTAACTGTGTAATTATAAAAAAAAAATAAACTCAACCATAGTAACAAAAGAGCAACAAAAGAGCAAAAACAACAAACAAACACATACCAAGTTTTGACAATGTAGGATAATTGTCCAACATAGCATAAATTTTAAACTCATTTATATTAGGATAACGAATTTTGAATAGGCGAACTGTGTCCAAAAAATCTCTGTCCAGATCCTCATCAGGTACAACGTAAAGCTTGTTTTCCCGCTCGATACTGCAAAATAGCTTGCTCGTTGTATAAGTAAAAAGGACCCCAGTTTTTTTCATTTACGTACCAATGTCTATCAAATAAAGCGAGGCAAACTTCTTTCAGGCTCATGTTTTTCATATTGTTCAAGTCAGCTTCATTCAGTTGGAGCTTCTTGGGATAAACCATTCTCTCGGACTCAAGCAAAAGGTTGAATTGCACTCGAAAAATTTCATTTGAAACATCCTTTTCTTTTAAAGGCAAGCTAGAGTCAGATGATTTACTTACATCGGCTTGATTGTCTTTATCCACAAGAATATTATCTTCTTCTGATAGAATATCACCTTTAACTGATAGAATATTATTTTTTTCTGAAAGTTTATCATCTTCATCCGATAGAATATTCTGTTCTTTTGAATGAATATCTTCTTGATGTGATGGTAGACTTGACCCTAAAAGTAAATATTTAAGAACGTAGTAATGTCTAATAGCTGTATTTAAAAAATTATTTAGACAAAAACAATCATATAAATACAAAATTCATATTTATAAGCATTTTATTGGATCATTGTAAAAATGCCGAAGTTTGTTATATTTTGAAAATTATGATATAAAAAAATATTATTTACTCAAAAATAGTAAAGATATTTTAATGTACTCAAACCATCGCTTTAAATGAAAACTTTAAAATGTTCTATTGATTTGAGTGTTTTATAAAAAAATATTTACCTAAATCTTGTTTTTAGTACTTAATAAAAACTTGTACAGTACTGCTAAACGAAATCAACTAGTTTTAACCTTCGTTTTCACTGACACGGACTTCTAACTCAATAAGCTTTAATACTCTGGGAATTGCATCAAAATTACCATCCAGTGCTTCTCTGCAGGCTTGATCGACCTGTGAGTGGTGATCATCAGAAAGCCTGGGTGCCTTTTGCTCGTCCATTTGTTTTACTAACAATATCCTGTAAAAAATGTCTGTTTGTTTTGCTTTTAATCACTTTAAACTCAAGGATATCAGATAATAATTTTGATTTTAAATATGTAGAGTTAATTACATATTTATTTTGGTACTACTTTACACTACTTTTTAATTTTTAAAAACAACAAGAATCCTTAAATAGTGAGAATTTAAGGCTTAAACTATTGATAACCTAATTTAAATATATTTGATAACGTGGTTATGTTTATAATTTAAAATTAATTGAGTTTGTTTTGACTATATAGATTTGTTTACAACAAGGCTTGGTAACCATACTAACTAGTATTCAAACTGATGAAAAGTTACATTTTAATCAAGGTATACTGTAGATTTGTTTCTGTAAACTTAATATTAATCAATAACATAAAAACTAGTCATTAACAATATTAATCAATAACATAAAAACTAGTCATTAACATTTAAATTGACTAGCCTCATAAAACTTTTATTACTTTTTACTTAAACTAGTTTGTAAATCAGTACTAACCAACTTTTTATATTTTATATCTTTTTGTCTTATACAACCAAGTTTAATTGCCTGATAAATTATTAAAACAGTTTTTACAAAAATAGTCAACGGAAAACAAGTTTGTTAAAATTTTTGTTTTGCAAAGTTTTGTATTTTCCTAACAGTAAATATTAAAGCAAATTTAAAAAAAAAGTTTTAAACTATAGACAGTAGAACATCTACAGTTTAAAAAAAGACAAACGTTTTTAAGAAAACAGTTCAAAAAGGCAGTAGTTTAAAAAGGCAATTTAGTAAACCTATTTTTAAAGACTGCAAAAAAGATACAAACGTAAACAAAACTTTACAAAAGTAAATCAGTCTGCTTAAGTCCATGTCTAATAAATCCGGCTTGGTATGTACAAAACACTGCCACATCTAACATATAGACTCGAAAACTTGCCCAACGTTATTCTAGTGTAAACTAATTTTTGTTAACATAGATTACTTTTTCTAGTTAAACTATCAACAAATATTCAAGTATACATTCAGTAAGTTAATCTGCATAACATACAACTTATGTAAAAAATTTGAGTTATGCATAAATATTTATAAAAATTAAAGTTTTTAACCAAGAAAATTAAAAATGTTTATTTATTCAAATAAAACAATAAATGGAGGTTGAAGTTTGTAAAGCTATAAAACTAGATAAGCGTAATTTATATTTCAAACTTTTATTTTTGCTCCTTATTTTTAAAAAACTATCTTAGACTTTTAGTTTTTAGCGTATTTTTTATATTAAAAACCTTTGTATAAAGGTTTTTAAAACTATTTTTAATGCTAGTAACTATTTCGTCATTTTGTGTGACTTTCTAACCTCAAAGCACGTTTTAATTTTCATGTGTCTCTTATATGAAAACTATTTTATCTGAAACAATTGTTGTAAACTGCTGCTTAAGTGTATGTTTGTGAAAATATGTAAACAGCTTTATATGTTCTTTTATAACATAATTTAACAATATTTCAGATAAATCATAAGGCACAAATTAAATGATTATCTGACAAAAGCAACAAAAAAACTTTTATAAGATTCTTATATAAGTCAAAAGCATTTTTCTAAACATGTTCCTAAAAACAATAAGTAAGATAAATAGCTAATAAGTATCTGTTTTATAACAAAATTAAAAGCACAAAAATACTTAAGCTAAAAACAAAGTTTACACTAAAATACGTAATAATTTAAATTTAATGTAATAATACTTTGTATACAAGTATTGCTGTTTTTATATACATGTTATATCTTTAATTTGTTTTCAAAAACACATAGCTTTTAATTATTTTCAAAATTTAAACTAACATTGAAATTAATACCTTGATAACTTATAGTCTTTATTATTAAAACCAGTTTTTTAAAAGCTGTAGGACCCTTCTTTTGTACAGATTATTAATACTTAAAGTAGGCAAACGATTTGTTAAAATAGAAAAGTTATTAGTTATGAAAGCTGTGAGAAATATACTTTATCAGCTTAAAAAATAATTATAATACTATTTTAAAAGACTTTGTCACTAAGAAATTCAGCACAAAAGATCTTTTTGTTTTTAACACAACTATATACTATAACTAATATTGTTACACAGTAATAGAACTTAAGCATTAATACTTTGCTTTAAAACTTATTATAAGTTTTAAGTGAAATTTAGCATCAAAAAAAAAAGTTTAAAAAAAAGTTGTGTTAAGTCAATGTGGCTTTTACTACTTTTCCATTTTAAGAATTGCATTTCGTAAGGTTTAGTTGCAAACAATTTAAACATTTTCAAACTGAAAAAAAACGAAAACGCTAAACTGTAAAAATGAAGACGATAGTTCTAAATATCAAGTGGGTTAAAAACACCATTGAACAATTACATACGACACATACATTCGAAATGACAGAAAATCTAACTGTACTTCAACTGCGAAAAAACACAGCTGAGTTTATCAGCTCGCAATTAAGTCGAGAAGTTGGTGTAGAAGAGGTAAAAATGGAAGTAATCGGAGCAGATAGCCAGAAAATAATTTTAGAGGACTTTTACTGCGGCGCTCAATTTTCTGTAGAAGGCTACTTTTTTCAAAGCAGCCATTTCAAAAACAACAGTTCGATTGAGTGTTTGATTGTTGATGTTTTTTTTTTGAAAATGTAGTTCGAGTTGTTGCCAACAAATTTTAACGTAGACTTTACATTGTACATAAAAAATATTCAATATTGCTTTATTAAGACTTTTTTTAAACAGTATAACTTTTATTGGCATATTCGGTAGCCTTTTGTGTTTAATATACTAAGTTGTCAGTAGGCATTCGTTTTTTGTAAACTAAAATAGCGTTAAAAACTTTTTAATAAAAAGCATAAGATAAATAACTTACCAGGACAAAAAGCGTACTTACAATAAGAATAAATAGCTTTTTTTTTGCTTTTTTTAACTAAATTTGTAAGAAAGTTATTTTATCAAAAATTATATATTTATCACTCACAGGCCGTAGTCCGCTAATCCCTGATTTATTATTCTGAAATAAGATAGTTTTTGTTTTGATTAACTAAGAACGAAATTAATGATAACAAATACGATGATTTAAGTTTTATTGCGCAAAAACCTTATTGTTTTTATGAAACGTTGAAACTTTCAAGCGTGTAGGATATTACTGGCATTGCTGTGCTTTCTTAAAAGTTCAAAATGTTCTGTTTCAGTTTTCGTGTAAGAGTACCTGTAATACCATATCAGCACCAACAAAATGAGAATAATGAGGGCTAAAATTCCGACAATTCCGAAAATAAGATAGTTTACCCTGAAATTTAAATGAAGTGAGATACAAAAAATAAAAACAAAATAACAATAAAAATTACTCATCAATTCATTTCTCTATGTAGTTTGAATATTTCTTACTTTATAATTTATTAGATATGAACTGTAAACAAGTAGCCAAAAGTAAGCATCATATTTTTAATCATCAGATAAAAATTAAAATTTAAATACTTGTTTTAGTTAAAAATTATACACAAGGTTTTCATGTATTATTTTTACAACTTAGACCATTTTGTACAAAATATTACGAAACAACATTTAAAATTAATATTTAAAAATCTTTTTTTTTCTCAAAACTTAATAAACTAAACCTAGTTTTTTTTTTGAAAAAGATTTAAGAAAATAGCTTTAAATACTGTTTATTAATATATCTAAAAAAATACGTTATATAGAACGGTTATATTGTAAATTAAAAATGCACTTAATGATTCCTTTTATTTCAATCAAAACTAGTTTTGATGTTTGTAACTTAAAAATTTTCATTTTAAACCAAGTAAAATTATTTATTACTTATATTATGTTCAAAAAAGCTTGTATTTTTTTTTATTATAGTGTAATAAAAAAGATAGTAAATCTTAGTAGTCTTTTGTGAGATCTGTAAACTTTGAATTGGTAAAGTTTTTGTCCTTCATGCTTTTGAAACTATAAAAATATTTCCTTTTCATTATTATCTACCAAAGAACATATAATCACTAAAAATCTAAATATTTATAAGTATATTCTTAATATTTTTGTGCTCTATCTAACTCGCAATAATAGTTTTTACACTTTGCTAAACGATCAAATTAAAGCTTTCGATGTACTAAAGTTGTGCTAATTAGTAGTTACTGTATAACTAGGTCATATAAAGCAAGCAAACACTTTTTTTTTTATTACTAGTCAACAAAAACTATTGAAATTTTAAGTAAATATTAAACTAGCAACAACAACAAATTAAAAAAAACTATTAAAGTTACTTAGAGAACATAAAAAATATTAAAACTTAATGATTAAATTGCCAACTTTGACAAATTTATTCAAATTTTTCTTTAAGTATATAAAATGTACATATTTTACTTTAAAAAAAATGTCTTTTTGATCCTATGTACATTTTAGTTTTAAATCTATAACGAATACTTTAATCTCAGTTTAATATTTTATTGAAAACTTTTATAGTTTTCAAACTAAGTAAGTATTACGTAAGTTCATTATGAAAAAAACAATATTTAAAATTTATCATAAAAAGTTCTATCTTGACAGATTTATATTTTTTTATCGAATTATGAAATTAGCTAAGAGAAGTGATAATTTCAAAATGAATAAATATAACAAAACCCTTAAAAAAAGTGACCCTTCGTGCATATTTGACACGTACGCTATTTTTAAGCATATTTTTAGAAGTATTAGTTTTAAACACAACCTTTTCACATAAATTAAAAACTATTGAATTTTTACTACAAAAAATCTAATAAGTATTGTTTTTTAAACATACTATGAACTTTAGCAGAACAAGATTACATTTTTTTTGGAATCAAACTTTATAGAACAACGTATTATAACCTTTTTCTACTGAATAGAATATATTTATACATTTTAATTTGTAATTAGGTTTTTAATATATTTCTTAAACTCGTACAGAACTTTAAATAAAGTTAACGCAACTACTTGAACAAATATAAAAATATTAAATTTACATTTACATTTTTTAAGCTTTAAACATATGATACAAAACTTAAAATATAAAATCTATAACTATTCGTATAACAGGTTTTCATTTGTACTGTTTTATTTGAAACACTATATTTTTAGTAAAATTTTATAGAAAACAATAAAAGTCGATTAAAACTTTATAATAAGAAAATCTGCATGATTAAATATTTTGTAATAAATGTCACAAAAGTATTAAACACTAAACTTATTTTCTTATGAATACTTAAATTATATAAAATGCATTTTAGGTTTACTTGTAAATATAAGTACTAGTTATTGTATTTTAATTAGTTCGTAGTCTTTAACTAACAAACTAATTACTATGTCAAAAGGATTTAAAGTTGAAAGGTTATAACAAAATAATGAAAACATAAAATAAGTTTTTAAATGTACAAAGAGTATTATTTGACAAAAATATGAAAATTAGTATGTTTTAACTTTAAAACAACAAAAAAACTTCAAAACCCAAGTTGCTTTGCAACTAAAACATTGTGTTATTACAAGAAATGTTGATTTTGCAGATCAATTAATCTAAGCTGTTTTTATCTTAGATGGCTTTCTTTCCTTTTATAATATGTTTTAATTTCAAAGTAGTAAAAATACAAATTTAAACTAAAAAGCATATAATTAATATTCCAATGAAGTTTTAATATTATGTTGTAAAGTATTTTAAGCACACAGTATTTTTAAAAATAGCCTCTTTTTTTAAAGTTTATATAAAGTTATTCCTGTTTTAATATTTACAATATTACCAAACTAAAGTTTTACTTTTTTGTTTGATAGAGGAAAACAGTGCTGCCCTAACTTATTAAATTATATAAAAAAAAATTTAAAAATGGTTTTTAATAACTAAACTGTATTTATTTTTGAAATGTTGTCTGCAGCTTACCCATTTAGTTTATATTTTTTTCAAGCAAATGAATACTTCTGCTCTTTTAAAATACAAACTTTTTATGTTTTTTTAACATTAATATCTCTAGACGTATAAATAGTATTTCAAAAAATGTTTTCTGCTCTTACAGTAAGTAAATAAAATGACCCACGTAAAGTTTTATATTTAGTTTTATAAGTTTTTTAATTAAAATAAAAACTTATTTCGAAATATAAAGACAATCTAAAAAAAATCTAAAATTGTAAACTTTTATTTCATTTAAAATATGACTCACTACTGTTAATGTCTTGTCCAGGAAAAAACGTTAAAAGGTATCCGTATTCCGTGTTGTGCGACTCGATAATCGAAATGTTATTCGTGCACCTGACTCACGACCAAATATTTTGAGTTTTCTTTTTTATTCGATAAACTAAAAACTTTCGAACTATTTGCACTTAAATTTAAATCATTTCAATTTTCCATACAGAATAAGAGTAAAAACAATAAATATACTGTTAATTTTACCCATAAATAATATAATACTTTACATCTAAGTGGTAAGTATATTTACTAAACAATTTCAATTGTTTTTTATTACTTCCAAGTCAACAATACTACCACATTGCTTTTCTCATTACTAGTCTATTACAACACGTTGCCTTACAAGCTATCAGTGCCAATTCTCATGTTTCCATTTTGGTAGTTTGACGTGTTATTAAAATGCTTTCAAAATATCATGCATTGATAATAATAAACTAAAAATACTATAAGACTGAAAATTAAATAATATTATACAAAATTTAAGTTTCTAAATGTTATTTAATATATATTAATTGGTAATTACCTAGGATGATGTCACACCAATATCGAGCTGAAATTTTATTATGTTTGATGTTTATTTAACAATAATTTTAGGCTAAAGACCAATGTTTTAAGTCTAATATGTTTAGTTTAAAAACATGCTTTGTTATAAACAAGCTGTATAAATAAAATTGAATTTATTTATCTTAAATAGTAAAACTTAAGTATTTAATTGATTTTATTCTGCTATATCATAATTGATATTAAGTATAATACTGATATAAGTGCTTTATTTGTAAAATATTTAAGTTTTATTATTTTATGATAAATAAATTTAAATCTGTTAATATATTTAAAATTATTGATTTCTAGCTTAAAATTATGGTTGTAACAAATATAAAATATAATATATTTTCAGCTCAATATTGGAGTGACATCATGCTTGGTAAACCTAATAACTATTTATTTCCTAATTTTATGATTTTTAAGAATTTAAAATATTGAAATTAATGTAGTTTTCTTGACATAAAAGTTCTAATTTATATATTAAATCATATTTAATTTTGGTTTCCATTACAAATTTAATTGTTGTGTTTATATATATTTAATGAACTAATTTAAATGTTTCAGTATCTTTATATTAAATTTACAAAAAAAAAAGTCTTAATTGGTAATAGTATTTAATAATATCAACTATCTATAGATTATATGTTAAGTTAAGGCCATAGGGGGGGTAGGCCATGTTTTTTACAAGTTGATCTTATTTTATAGAGTTTTTACTAAGCTTCAAGTTGCTTTTTACCGTTTTTAAAAATTCGAATTAGTTTTTGAGATATGACCGGCCAAAGTCGGGCCGCATAACAGGTTCCTTATGGGGAAGGAAAAACTAAAACGGCAAAAAAAGACTAATGCATTCAAAATCTATTTCCTCCTTCATTTTTTAAGCAATCTTCTTCAAACTTTCACAGTCTATTCTTTATACTATAACAAAAAAACGTTATTTGTGACTTAAAAAAATTACAAGTAAAAACACCTTTTTTTTGAAAAAAAAAATTTTTTTTGATAAAAAATCACTTTTTTATTTTTATTTTTGTCATAAAATTTTTATTTTTTAAAATTATTAAAATTCACAAATAACGTTTTTTTCTCATAATGTAAGGAACATTTTCTGAAAATTTGAAGAAGATTGCTTGAAAAATGAAGGAAAAGATAGATTTTAAAGCCCGTTTTTAAAAACTCGAGAAAAACGGCTTTAAAGTTACCCTTTATATACCCTTTAAAAAGACAACCCTTTATATAACCGGTCATAAAAAAAAAAGTTACTGAATATTTTTAAAATCTAAAAAAAGCATCTGAAAGATTATGAAATTTGCTATAATATAAGTCTATATGTTATTTTTGGTCAAAAAATGGCTTCTACCCCCCCTATGGCCTTAATGTTATTGCTTTGTTTATATAAAACTTATTGTATACTAATAATAAAATTGCTGACTAATAGTAATTTTTATTGTATATGTTGTTGATTGTTAGATGTCTTTGATTATAAATTTCATTCATACATAGATAAATTTTAAAGGCTACATCAGAAAATTTTCACCATTAAGTCATAGTGTATTGTAAAGTGTTACATTTAACAAAATTTCTGCAAAGTTTTAGTTGTTTATAATTTTTTTTGTTCCATAGTTTTTTATTTTAAAAATTGTATATAGTACTGAATACCTTAGAAACAATGTAAAGCAAATTATACGTTTGTAAAGTAGTGATTGTTTTACCTCACACAAAAAAAAGTATAAGTAAGTAGTCATAATATTGACTTATATTTTTAAAAGATAACATATTAAATATTTTATGATAAATTTTAAAAGGTTGTAAACTTAAATATACCAGAAGAAAATTAAAATAGTTTTATTAAACTATAAAATTTAGCAACATGTCTGAAAAGTTTTATTTGCATATACAAATAGTTTTTTGTATTACAAATCATATTAAATAATTTACAAAAGGGGTCGGAAAACTGGCCCACAGGCCAAATACAGTCTTCAAAGCCAAAATATACAGCTCGCGAGGTACTTTTTAGCTCTAATAAAAGTTTTTTTAAACAAAAAAATAAAAAGTTTTGTAATAAAAACTTAAGAGTTAGAATCTTATTGTATTAATTACTTTTAATACTGCTTTTTTTTTATTGCTTTTTTTATCATGTCTTTGCTTAAAAACAGTATTTTAATTTTGATTACTACAATTATTTCAAAATAAATAATATTCAAAATAACCTCAAAGAGTTTTTCTAGCCCACAAGTACAAAAGGCTGCCAACCCCTGGTCTACAAAATTGTAGCTTAGGATATTGAAGTCTAAATAGACACCAATAACACTACAAGAGTATTAGCATATTTTGATTTCATTTTAACTTCTATTAATTTTATTTGATTTCTTGTAGATTCTTATTGCTTTTGCTTTTATTAGTTTTTTAGTTATGTTAACATTTAAACCTAATTAAATTCTATTGATGAAAGTTATTGGCATAACAAAATTCACAATTTAATTTCAATAAATAACAATGAATAAATAATAAGTTAAGTGAACTCTGTTTCAGTATTATCAAATATAAAGATTTTAATTACTCATAGAAAATCAGGTAATTACCTAGGATAATATTGCACCAAAATCAATCTAAAATTATATCTGATGTCTTTTTTAACAATAATTTAAGCCAAAAATCGGTATTTTAAGCCTAATTTGTTTAATCTAAAAAGGTACTTTGTTTTAAACAAGCTATATAAATACATAGTAAGAATTCAATTTATTTATTATAAACTAAAATATTTAATTGATTAAGTTTTACAATATCTTAATCAATATAAATATTGTACTGATACAATTGATTTATGTTGTATAATAAAAGAGATTATTAATTTATGATAAATAAGTTTAGTTTTATTCATGTATTTATAGAATATAAAATTTTAGCTTGAAATTATGGTTATAAAACACGTCAAATTTTATATAATTTCAGCTTGAAATTGGTGCGACATCGTCCTAGGTAACTACCAAAAATTATTATTGTCAACACTTTTCAATACAAACTGGTGCACCACATTTTTTATTTTTTAGTTCTCAGAAATTTAAAACTTATTTACAAATAGGTTTTATTTATTTCTGAGCCAGAGTAATGACCTTATTTTTTTCCTAGCAATATTAAAGAAATTTATTTAAACATTAAAAAAAATATCAAACAATAGGTACCAAAAATGAAGAACATCTAATTTTATTTCATTAAACTAAAAAAAAAAACAGTTTGAAATTTAATAATTCCTTTAGAAATATTTTACTAAATTTTAATTTAATTTAATTTAGAACTATATTACTTTTAGTATTGTAAAATTTTGCATTTTAAAAGTTATAGCTCAAAAATTGTATAATGAGGTTTATTTATAGTGAAATATATTTTTTTTCAGACTATTAGCATGTGCCTTCTAAAAAAAGCTACATAACTCTTAAACTTTGACTATCAAATGTTCAAAAGCTATTTAAAATTTTCAAAAACTGGTAATAGTAATGATTGCATCTTTGCGTAAAAAAAAACAATAATAAGTGATTTTTTTAGATATTATATAATAGTAATATTTTTTATTATTTGCTTAAATTGCTTTATTAACTTTTGTTTTCAACTGAGTTTAGTATGATGTAACTTGGGCTTGTTTTTATGATTCATTGAATAACAACCCTAAATCATTGAGTTTTTTAAATGTTTCTTAAAAATACTCTCCATGACAATTATACAGAGGCTGAGATTCCACAAACTAAATTAAATTGAAAATTTTAAAATCCTATGCCATTTCAGGCTAGTTTAAGTTATTTGATGTATTAGGACTTCTTTGATTTTATTCTTAAAATACCCAGACTAGTTAAGACTCTTTTATTAAGTTTTTGTCTGTTTTTTTTATTTTGCTACTTCTTCCAGGTATTTATTTATTTTTTTTGTTGTTTTTATATATGCTTTAACAACATAGTTTTTTTGACTTGTAAAATAATTTTTTTTCTCTATTTGATATGCCAATATTTTTTTTGAAAATCAAACATTTTTTATTACTATTTTGAGTACATGCCATTTCTCTAAAAAATCTTACTATAATTCACTTAATAATTAATATTAAATCAGTGGTTTTTTGATGTGTTTTTTTAATTTTTAATGTTTAGTGATACTTGTATAAATTATTTACAACCACATAACTTTATGTAGTAATGATTCTTATTTTCATTTACATATATTATTTTATATGAAGAAATTTAAAAAACTACATATAAATTAAAAGTAAATTTTGTACATTTTGTATGTTATATGTTTTAAATGGTGTTTTAAAATTATTTTTAAGATTTTTTTGCACTGTTATCTCTAACTCACAATCTAATTTTTTTAATTCCTTGATAGAGATAAGGTAATGTATTTTAAACTTTAAAGGGTAGGTATTTTGAAATGAGACTTTTTTATGTACACCTTTTATGCAAATTTGTTATATTGGTTTGGTATAGGTATAGTTTAAAATATTTACCATATTTACATTGAAGTTATACTATTTATTTTTGTGATGCAGGTAAAGTTTTGCCCTTATAGTATGGCAAACTGTTACCTATGGGCCAAATGTAGACAACAAAGCAAAAAATCTGCAGCCTTTAATTTACCTTTTAACTTTTAACAAGCTTTTTCAATTTTTTTAAGTAAAAAGTCGGCTCTTTTAATAATGCTATATTATTGCAGACTTGGTTTTAAAAGTATTTTTTTATACTTCATTTTCAGCATTTGTGGCCAGCAAGAAGTTTTTTTTAATGAATATTGACCCATAACAACCCCTTTAATAGTATAAATTAAGATTTATTTTCATTTAAACCTAAATTAAGTATTAGTTGTTTTAAAATGAGAAGATTTTAAGTTATAAGTTTAGTTTAAAAACTGGTTTTAAGTTAAAGGAAAGTAATTTTGATATTTAGCACAACAAAATATGTAAACCTTGAGTTAAGGGTTTTATTTTACTCATTCTTATAAATATTGGATCTATTTAAAACAAATACTTTTTTTTGACTTGGTGTTTGTTACTAATTTCAAAGTTTTTATTTTTTAGCCCTGCACAAAAATCAATGCTGCTTCTTTAAATCTCCCATACTTAAGAAATGGAATAAATAAGTTTTAAATTAGACATAAGTTCATAACAAATACCATAAAAGTTTTAGCTTTATTAAACTTCATTAGATTAGACCCATATTTGTAACTTTAAATGGAAAATATAATTAAATTTTATAGAGTGTTAATGTTGATAATAATTTTATAAGATAGTAATTTTTGTAGAAGTTTTATGATTTAAACATTGATCTTAAAAGTATTTTTCATTGCAAGTTTTCTAAGAAACAATTAATGACGACTTAAAATTTATCTTATACATTTTTAAGCTGTAAAGACTTCAATATCAAAAGAAAAAATAAGTAAAATAAATTTTCTGTAAGCTTTCAACTTATTTTGTTACAAGAAAAATTACTTTAGTATAAATATTTTAATGAACAAAAAGAATGCAGCCGCTACCTAACTCCAATGCATACCAGCAAAAAGGTTACCCACCAATGGGAGGTCAGCAGCAGGGATATCCTCCAATGGCAAACCAGCAGCAGCAAGGTTATCCGCCCATGAATAACATGCAGAATGGTTCAGCTAATGTTACATACGTAAGTGATTTTATTTTTATTTTCATTCAAAGATTTTTAAACCAAATTTTGTTCAGACTTATGTGAAGATTTTGTTTTCTCGAGTAAGAGAACTTGAAGTAACTCATTCAATTATTTTGAGTTTGAAAAAAATCTTAGTTTTTATTAAGTTTGATTTAGTTTTTTTATAAAAAAAGTTTAAAACAATGTCCTGTTAACAAAATGTAATAAAACTAGAGTTTTGATAAACTTATTATTTTATAGTTAATGTGATTTATCTATTTTTTCATCATAATAAATGGTAAGAAATAATAAAGTCGTTATAAATATTATTACAGTTGTAAAAAGAACTAGTAAAAATAAATTTACAATAAATCTCTTCTGTAGCTTTTTACAGTTTAATTTCTAAAGAGACATTTATTTTTAGTTGAAATTATTAGTTAGTGTTAGGAAAATTCCTTTTATCTTCTTTTTTGAAATAAATATGTTGTTTTTAGAAAACTTACAAAAACCATGTCGGTTTACTTTACAGGTTTAAATAATTAAAATACCTTTGTAGTTTTTTGAATAAGTAGACAAAAAAAACAACATTCTTTAAACTAAACTATTAAAAAATTACAAGTTTTTTATTTTTAAAAACAAACACATTTTTTTCTTTTTGGTAAAAGATGTAAATAAAATTTGAACTGTTAAACAAAATCTTAAGTAAAAAAATATTTCTGGCCAACACCTGCAAGACTTAAAAACTACAAATAAACACAAAAAAAATTATAGAATTTAATTAAAATTTTAGCAATTTTAATTAACTTTATAACTTATTAAAAAATTGTCATATATTGCATTAGACAGATTTATGTTTAAGTTTTTGATAAGCATTATAAACTAAATTGTATTGTTTTTATTATAAATATAGAATTAAATAAAAATTTTGAAAATAATTAAAACAAAAAAGAAACTATTATTAGAAAAAAGGCATGTTATGCTGTCTACTTTCTTAGATTTTTTTTAATGGTCTGTGTAAAAGTACATAAGACTTGGAGCAGTTTTTTAAGGCATATAAGTATATAAAGAAGTTTTTTTTTGTTTGCAGTTTAACAATTTTAGTTGATATTTAATAATGTCAAATTAAACAATTTTGATAAAATTATCATTTAACTTTCACATGCAGGCGAGGGGGCCACCAGTACAAACGGCAAGACAAGCTCCACCAACAAGCAACGCTATGCCCCCACCTTCAAATAACGGGTATTACAATCAGTATGGTGGTGGTTATCAGTTAGTTGCATGTACTACTTGCTGTAGGTGTGATATAATGTTTCGGGCAAAATGGTGGACTTTTTGTCTGAATTTTTATGCCTGCTTTAAAATTTTTAATTCTTATTACACATTTTTCTTAAAAATTTTTAGAAATACAGTAGTGGCAGTTAATTATTTATTTATTTTACATAACAAGTTTTTTGAGTTTAACCTTTCTATTTTCTTTTTTTGTCATCACTGACCACTCAATGTTTTTAAAGTATTTAGCCTGGGTGGCACAATAATTTTGTCTTCAAGACAAAATTAATTAAATGCTTAGTATTAATACACTTATGCTGTTACTAAACACTTTAATATATGACTTAAATCAATATGGTATTAAGCTAAAGTATACAACTTTAAAGCTTAGAGGTGTAGAATTTAATAAATTCTTTTTTAAATAATATTATTAATTTAATATATTTCATAGATTGCTTACAAAAACAAACATGCAGTAAAATTGTTTAAATTGTTAAGCATAAACATTGTTAAGTTCGATAATTTGTAAAATAAACACATTAAACTATTTAAAACCAAATTTAAGTTAAAATTATATTGTTTAATTGATAACAATAGTGAAATTAAAAACTTTGAAAAAGTAAAGTGAAGAAAGTAACTATTTAACATAAATAACGATTCAACTAAAAATGTTTTATGTTTACGTTGAGGAAGTAAACTATTTGTTAGGTTATTTTAAAAGCTATTTGCTATGGCTAAAACTTATATGTTATATTGTAAAGTTTTTGCTTCTAAAAGCATTTAGAAACATCATTAGGATACTGTTTTAAAACTTTTCCATTTAAAGGAATAAAATAAGCTATGCATTTAATATACATTATACTAAATAAATTTTCAAAAGTACTTCACAGTATTAAAATGTTTTATTTTATACAGTACTGTGTGTTTATTGTTAAAGTGATGATAATTTTTATATGTTTATTAAATAAAAATGTGGTTAAACAACTGCTATCAAAATATATCACCCCTAGTGGAGTTTGCTGTGATATATTTTGTTTAATTTAAGTTAAACTTTTAGTTAGTTGCCTTTTTCTGGGTTGACATTGTAATATTTAAAAGTGATAACTAAAGTTTAAGTAAAATTCGGTTTATAATTACACTCGAATGTTAAGATATAAATAATTTTATACATTGTTGATAAAAAAACCTTAATGCTTTCCTACTTTTTTATTGAAAGTTTGTTTACTAATTTTAAATAATAAATATGAATTATGTTTATTTATTAGGATATGTTATGTGTGGATTTTGTTTAACTGACAGTTTTTTTGATTACATGTATTTATTCTACTTACAGTGTGACTTTTATTTCTATCTATTCCATTAACTTTAGATACCCATGATTTCAGATCTTTAAAATTGTTTAATTATATTTTAAACCCTCTAATTAAACAGAAATTATTGTATTTATAGTTAGCTCTGCAACACGTACATAATTATAAGTAGATGGATATTATACTGTTTTACAAGTATAAGTATTTTTATGCTAGTAGATGCTTTTGTTTTGTTACAAGTAGTTTGGACTTCAACCATCTCACAATAAGTAAATATTGATAACCAAAGTTGTATAGGCCTGTTTTATAAGTAAAAGTGGCTTTAATTAATAAATGCTTTTATTTTAGGTTTAAAAGCTTACTTTTACTTTAATGTATAAAAGTTCTAACTGGTACCATTCTAAGAATTTCATTTTATATTATATCAGTTATGTATATATATATATATGATGTAATATATATTAGTCTGTTTCATAAGTTTAAGTAAGTTTATACCATTTTACTTTTTTTTTTTGAATCAGTTCACACTTTAATTTAATTTTTTTTAAAATTTAAATTTTATATTATATCATATTCATATATATAGTTCTGTTTGATGAGTAATTGTTAATTTACACCTATATATGCTTTTATTTTTGTTCATTACTTATTGAAACAGTTTAAACTTTAATTATTTTTTTAGGCAAATGCAGCCACCACCTCAACAGCAAGTTGCGCCACCAAACGGCCAGCAAGTAAACGGCATGGGAGATCGATCACAAGGTGGCATGAAACCTCCCCAGCAACCACAGGGTCCTCCCCAGCAACAGAGAATGGGGTCCATGCCCCCTCCTGTAAGCCAGATGCAAAACATGAACCTCGGCGGTCCTCAGCAGCCAATGGGAGCACAGCAAGCTCAAGGTGGTCCACCAATGGGAGGACAGATGCAGAGGCCTGGGCCGCCAGGACCAAACATGCCGCTAGCAGCAGGGCAAAGACCAATGCCAGGTCAGCAAGGTATGCCACCAATACCACCAGGACCCAATCAGATGCCACCAGGACCGAACCAGATGCCCCCTGGGCCAAACCAGATGCAGCGTCAACCAGGAATGCCACCAATGGGCAACCAGATGCCACCCGGGCCCAACATGCCTCCCGGACCGGGTGGAATGAGGCCAGGCGGGCAAATTCCACCGCGTCCAGGAGTGCCAGGCGGAATGCCTCCAGGTCCAGGAATGGGTGGTCAAATGCCACCTGGTCCAGGTGGAATGCCACCAAGACCCGGCGGGCCAGGAATGCAACAACCTGGTTACCCCGGTAAATTTTAAAACTATACAATTGTTTAGTTCTTATGCAAACACTTTTAAATAAAAGTATTTAGTTAGATTTATCAAAGTTACAAATTCACAAACACATTAGTGAAAATAAGCTATATATAAACAAATTATTTAAAGTTAACATTAGATAAGTTTATCAAGCGTTTTTTAGTAACACTTCTTTCCTATAAAAGGTCAGCAAAGACCAGGGTACCAGCAAGCTCCACAAAAAAGATCATTGGATCCAGACATGATGCCTTCACCTGTTAAAGTTTGTTTTTTTATGAGCAATTTTTATATACTATGTATTAGATTGATAAGTACAGAACTTAAAGCTTACCATTTAGTTGCCTTTTAACACTTAATCATTCTGAGTTTAAATTCCTTTAAAATTATATAAACTTTATTTTGATTATTAGTATGTGAAAATACTGTTATTTTTTGGCTGATCTAAAATGTTATGTTTAATTGAGACGTACCTTAATATACACCTGCTTACTGTGTCAGCGTAATAAAATTTTTCCAATTAATTTTTGTCCAGGTGATAGAAGACGACAAGGAAACGCACGCCGGTCAGCAGTACGACACGAACGAGAGGGGCAAGATGCCGCCGCTGGTCACCACCGACTTCAGCGTGGTCGACATGGGCAACGCGTCGCCCAGGTTCATCAGGTGCTCCACCTACGCCATCCCCCACACCAAGGAGCTGTTGGACGAATCCAAGGTTTGTTTGTTGAAGTGTTAAGCTGTCATAAAACCGGTTGAGTGAATCAAACTTTTGTTAAATTGGTTTTATGTTTAGTTTCTGTTTATTTTTGATTTTTATGTGTTCTATACTTTTTACTGTTTTCATATTAAATATGTGTAACTTTTTAAAGTTTTACAGTGTTTAGAAAAGATATGTACATATTTTATACAGCGATTAAAATTTTTGCGTTGTTTTTCATAAAATATGTATTCAACCAAGAGTCAGAAATCTCCTCATAACATAAAATGATATTTGACCTACCAAACGATTAAAGTATAACATACACTTTTAAATTTTATTAACAATACAATGTTTCACTCGCTTGAAACTAGTCAAACTAGATTTCAGTTGTTTAAAATCTATTCAAGTAGAAACATTCTATTTCTCTAAGATTTTAAACAACTGAAATCTCATTCGACTAGTTTCAAGTGAGTGAAACATTGTTTTGTTAATAAAATTCATAAATGATCATTCTCCTTCTATTTAAGTTGAGAACTTTGATTACCATCTTTAAAGTATAAAATACACAAAGTATAACATAAGTATATTTTATATATTATTTCAACAATTACTTTCAGTTGCCGATGGCGGTGGTGGTGAAACCGCTGGCGAAGATACCCGACACGGAGCAGCAGCCGCACCTGGTGGAAGCGAGGGAGGACGGTCCGATCAGGTGCAAGAGGTGCAAGTGCTACATGTGCCCGGGATTCGGCTTCATCGACGGCGGCAGGAGGTTCCAGTGCCACCTCTGCTGCGCCATCACCGATGTTAGTAGTAGATGTAACACTTTATATTGAAATTATATTTGAAATTATCTATCTCAATCAATTTTTATTGAAAAAGTTGTAATAAACAAAAGTACTAGTGAAACAAAAGCGTGTGTTTGTTCATTTGTTTTTGTGTGTTTAAAGATAGTAGAAGCAATATTGCATTTTTTACAATAACTTTGGTTTTTAAAACTTTTGTTAATTATTTTTTATCAAACTAAATGTTAGTGCAGCTAAAAATCTGATTGGAAACCGTATTTAGTTAGTTTTGCAAGGTTTTCAAAGTATGCTCTAAAGGTAGTATAAAGTAGGGAAACAACATTACGAGGGTACTGTAGTTTTACATAAGCTGTTCTTACAACAATTTCACATTTAGTTATAACTTGTAGTATATTTTATCATAGGCAAAAATTATTCACATATAGTAGTAATAAAAAAATATATGTAAATTCATTTTACTTTTACATTTATAAAAGTTTCACCACTTATCCAGTCAGTATAGAATTACTGAGCATATGATCCTTTTGTTTGTTAAATTAAAACAAATCATTAAAATATAAAAAAAAATTTAAATTAGAATTGTTATACAAACTAAACAGCAAACTTTAAAATATCTAATGCAGACTCCACACAACTACTTCAGTCATGTAGATCACCAAAACCAAAGACAAGATAAATTCCAAAGAGCAGAACTGTGCCAAGGTTCATATGAGTTTCCAGCCACTATTCAGTATTGTAAGGTGATTTTTTAACATATATTATATAGTTTCAACCTGTTTATTACTATTTTGGAAATAGTTTAATCTTTTTGGTTAAACATAGTCTCAATTAGTTGTATTTACTTAAGTTTTGTTGTTGTGTGCTGTAAATATTGTTTATTTAATAAATTATCATTTGAAAGTTTCAGTTTTTACATTTATTAATTTATATACTAATTTTAATCATAAAAACTACTAAACTTGCATTGATATTAATAATGATTTCAACAAGACTATTTGTTATTGTACGTTCTTATTCTAATTTCAGACATTCTAACTCTTTAACTATAAGTACAAGCAAATAAAAAATTTAAAAGTAAAATATACCACTTTTAGTTTAAGTACAACAACTGAAACAAATCCATATCGTATATTTTAACATTTTCGTCACAAGTGCAATTTTTTATAATTCAATCAAGGACATATAAACTTTTTACACAGGACAACAAGTGGCCGAACGCTCCGGCCTTCATATTCGCGATCGACGTGTCGTACAACAGCGTGAAGTCGGGCATGGTGGAGGTGCTGTGCAGGAATTTGCTCGATTTGATCGAAAACCTGCCCAAGGACTCGCACGAGCAAGTGTCCAGCATGAAAGTCGGCTTTCTCACCTACAGCAACGTCATTCACTTCTACAACCTCAATGTTGGTACAATAAAATTATTTCAATCAGGCTTTAATTCATAAAATTGTATGTTGTAAACTAAACCCTATTGTTTTCTGAATATATATGATATTTCATAAATATTTTCTTAAGTGACTTAATCTTATCAATTATGAGTAGTTGACATTATTTTTATTTTCTATTTAAACTTTTAGGTATGATCACAACTTCATTATCAATTGATAAGTAAAGTCTTTCATGACGTTATTAAAAATATTGTTTAGAATCAAAAAGAAAAATCATAACTTTTGAACTATTTTTTTGTCTCTAATAAAATTTTATTAGAGACAAAAAAAGTAGTTCAACTTAGTAGTTTTTTGTTAAGACATACTATTTTGTATTTTTTAATTAGCATTTTATAGTTTTAATTCCATGTACGTAAATATACCAGGTTTTCTGTCATGTAATTAATTTTTTAGTTAGTGTATATTATATAACATCTTTGTAAACAATTCAATGGTTTATTATAATTTGGTATCATTCTTTCTTTAATAAACTGTTAATTTGTATTTTGTTAAATATTAATTAAAAGTAAAATTATTTTTTAGACGAAAATTATTTTTTATTATTGCGGACAAATATAACTAAACTTATGTTTGTATTTAGCCACGTTAATTGTTTTATTTGCTTTGACACATGGTTAAATTCAATACAAACACTAGTTACAGGGTTGTTAAATTAACATGGAATTCTGGAAAAACTTGGAAAAAAATCTGGAATTTGAGAAATTTTGAAAAAAATCTCGAGTTTTGAACAAAGATCACTGAAAAACCTGGAATTTTCAACATTTTTATGTTAAGTAGTAAAATTTCGATTTGACACAAATAACCTATTGTACAGATAAAAGTTTTTTGTCATCATCAATTTTTTTATTTATAAAAAAACACATTTAAAGGTGCTTTACAGTATCTTTTCAATATCATTATACTACTTAACACAGTTTTTTACCTTAAACTTAATTTGAAACTAAAAATTGACCTTACAATGTGTAATTCAAAAAACCCGGAGAAAATTTTACAAAAACATTTGGCAACCCTGCTTAATACAACTGTCAACTAATACAAAACAATTCAGTTTTACAAAAATGTTACATGAAAGATCTGATGCTTTTTTTTTAAGTTTTGTTAAAACAAGTATACATATATCTAGAAATCCTTGGACCAACCAAAGCAAATGGTAGTCGGAGATGTGAACGATATATTTGTACCGCTTCAAGACGGCTTTCTGGTCGATGTTAACGAGTCAAAGTTAGTTGTTCGTGTGTAATTAGTATCAAAACATGTTTAATCAGCTCATGAACAATGATTTAAATGCTGAAAATAAGTTATTATTGTATTTAAATTGCTTATTTAATTAATAACACGGGTTTGTAAAACATAACAAGACTTGTTATGTTCAACACTATTCGTAAAAACAATTAAGTTTAAAAAGTTTCACTGAATGTAGGTTTTTTTTTTTCAATTTTATATAAATCACTTATTGAACATAAATAATGTAATTGGTTTTCAAAAAATGTTTATAAAAAATTCTTGCAGTCAATTTGTACACAACCCTGATAAAATCAAGTGTGAAAATTAAAGTGACACTTTTTGAATTGTTACGTTCTTTATGTGATGGTTATGTTTCGATATTTCTGAAATGGTGTCTAGAAAAACTTTCTCTGACTAACTAACTATTACATGTTTTGTTTCGTTTTTTTCTAATCACTAGATTTCAGTTAATGACAAAAATAAAATAGTTAACTAAAACAATTAAAAATTGTATTGAACGATTAGATATTTATTTTTAAACAGTGATACTGTTTGTATTGGTCAGCAAAAAATTGTACATTAATAATGCAATGATCATGTATTTCCTTATAACATTCATGTGCTTTGTTATATAACATTGTTAAAACATACTTGTTTCCTTATTACAGATAGTTAAAAAGTTGATAAGTATTAAACAATATATTTTATTCTTCATAAAAAACCCATGTGTATGTTATAAGAAAATTCAATGTTTATCAACTGAATTCAAACTAGTTAAATAAACTTGCAAGCTATTTGTACATCATTATCCTTTTCTTTCAATCTTAGTTTTTAACTAAATTTTAAAATAGTTTGTATTTGTCCAGTTCTTTCAATCCTAGTTTTTAATGAAAATTTACAAACAAACAGGCACGTGATCACGACATTGCTGGAGCAGATACCCGAGTTGTTCCGTGACTGCAGGGAGACAGAGCTGTTGTACTTGCCGGTGGTGCAAGCCGCGGTGCAAGCATTAACCAGCAGCAACAGGGCCGGCAAGCTGATGATGTTCCATTCGGGTATTCCTTCAGCGCACGCTCCCGGCAAATTGAAACCTCAGCGGGACGACAGGAAGCTGATCGGAACCGATAAGGAGAGGGTTGGTTCGATTTTAAAAAATCAGAAGTAGTTTGCTATCTTTAATTTTTGTTTGTTGGAAAAAAAAGCTATCTTGATTGAAACCACAGTTTTGTTAAAAATCAGAACTTATGAAAGTGTAACTAAATTGTACAAGTAGTTGATAAAATACAAAATGTAAATTTTAGTATTCCCAAAGCAGGAATCTAAAATCTATTTTATTTTCAAATGACACCTTGTATTTAGTTTGTTCAATAAATAAAATTTTAATATTTTTTTTTAAACAGGAGTCATGGTCATAAGACGGACTATAGATTTTAATGTTTTGTTCATTTTTCACTATTCTCATTAAACATTTTACAGACAAATTACAATGTACTGTCAGTTTTCTTAGTTAAACATTTGCAACAGACGTTGTTCCAGCCGGTGGGAGGTGTGTACGCCGACATAGGTAAAGACTGCGTGGCCGCGTCTTGCAGCGTGGACTTGTACTTGTTCAACAGCCAGTACTGCGATGTCGCCACATTGTCGCACGTTCCATCTGTGTCCGGTGGTGATGTTTACAAGTTTGTTTCTTGTTTGTTCATGTTAAGTTTGTAAGTAGCGGGGTTGTTACTAGTTTTTGGTAAGTTTTTTAAAAGTACACGTTTTCGGGTCTATTTTTAGGTTAGAATTAAGTTTAAGATAAAAAAATGTGTTAAGCAAAATAACAACATTGAAGATATACTGTAAAGTTACTTTAAATATGCTTTTTAATAATAAAAATTTTTTGAGGTGACAAAAAAAAAATTTCTATATGATATATTTTTTGTTTCACATTGAAATTTTACTATTTGAAATTTAAAAATTCTTAAAAAATCCACGTTTTTTAGTGATTTTGTACAAAATTCCTGGATTTTTAGCCTAAGTTGTCAAATTCCAGATTTTTTCAGGATTTTAGGTTTTGTGGCAACCCTGAAGTAATAAACAATATGTTATCAATGTCAGCTATGAACACTGTTTTCTTTAACTTATCAAATTTTTTAGTCAATATAGAGCTATTTATTTTCTTTATGACGTTATATTTTTAAAGATTTCATATTTTTCAAACTTAAAAAAAAAATTTAATTTGCTCTTACTAGTTTATATGTAGCATATACGATTTAAATTTGCTCAGCTTGACTATTAGTCTACTATGTATATACTTACAATTCTTTATTATCAATTTTTCAAAACTAATCAAAACTTGAAACTCAACTAAAGCTTAAACAACTCGGATTGAATTCTAAGCTTACAAACCTTTGATATGAAACTTATGATTTGTCTTCACTTCTGCGCAGTTTTAATGAAAACTTACATACCTTAACTCGAACACATTTTACAGATACACAATGTTCAGACCTGAGATAGACGGTCAAAGATTCATAAAAGATCTCACTCACAACATAAAGAAAAATATTGTGTTCGACGCAGTCATGAGAGTAAGAACTAGCACTGGTTAGTTTACTTTTTTAAACTTAACAAAAGCACATATATATTTTAGCAAGATTTATTTATAAACGGTAGCCTTTTTTAAACAGAAAGATAAAAACTGTGTATTGTGATTACTTAGTGTTTTATACTCAATTATTATGCTATAGCTTTTGTAAGTCTAAAAATTAATCGCTTTTAAATTTAATTCTATCAAAAAAAATTGATTCCTTTTTCCTCACGTTACATCACGTTTTCCAGTTTAAACATTGTTTCACCACAGGTATCAGAGCGGTAGGATTCATGGGCAACCACCACATGACAAACACACAGGATGTAGAATTGGCATCGATTGATGAGGACAAGAGCATAACTGTCACCGTCAAGCACGATGACAAAATTACTGAAGATCAAGGCGCTCATTTGCAAGTAAGTACCATTAGTAAATTTAAATTTTTGTATTAGTTAATCCTAAAGATTAAGGTATGAATTGAATATATAATTTATCAATCATATTTTTTTACCAAATTTAAAACTTTACAGTTTGTTGACTTAAACATAGCTGAAACCGTTTTATATCTTAAATTAGTGCGATTAGTTTTAAGTTCTTGTTAAAACTCGGTGAACACAAACTTGTTCGAATATTGTTTACAACGTTATGATTAAGCACTATTACAACAAATATTTTCCATCCGCCAGGTAGCGCTGTTGTACACGTCGGTGTCTGGCCAGCGGAGGTTGAGGGTGCACAATCTGAGCTTGTCGGTGTGCACAACCCCGCACGATTTGTACAGGAGCTGCGAGACCGACGTCATCATGAACTACTCCCTCAAGAGGACCATCATGTTGGTTTCGTTTAACTTGTATTATGGAAATAATAATAAAAATTAATTGTTAATTATAAAAATTTATGGAACTAGAAGGTTTTTTGTTTTCAAAGCCAAGTTTGATAAGTACCGTATTTTTTTAGATTAAACTAAACCCTTTTTTATACCTAAAAATCGACATTTTAAGTGAAATTGAAAAAATATATTAAATATTCTAAATACTATTCATGAATAAACCATTGTTATTTGAAGGATGTTACTATAACCAAGCGAATAGAATTGTTTATTACATCTTTCATACCTAAATTTTAAATTTTCAACTTTGTACTCTTATGCCTCGAGTACTTATATTTAATGAACTAAAAGCAGTTATAAATCTGTAAGGTAAGTTAAACGTGAACAAAAGATCTTACTAAAAAACAAGATAAACTCTTTATTAAATAAGTACAACAAGTATTTAAAATTTCAGTTAAAAATAAGCATCATATTAAACATCCTCTTCTAAATATATACAATTCAAAACAACAATTTTTCTGACATAATTTGAATCTACTTAATTTTTTGAAAACTAAAATGACATCAAAATAGTTACAAAAACGCTAATTATTGTTATATATGGGTTGTAATTGGTTTTATGTACACCAGGATGGGATTAGACAAGCCACAGTCGAAGATTCGCGAGGAACTCATTCAGAACTTCTGCACTGTACTCGCCATATATAGAAAGAAGGTGGCACAACCGCAGCCGCTGGGTCAGCTCATATTGCCAGAGTGCATGAAACTCGTGCCGTGCTACCTCAACTGCTTGCTAAAAGTTTGTTGTTGTTTTATTTTTTTTATCTTAAAATGTTTATATTACTTAAACATTTTTTGGTCTATCACGTATTAGTATTTGATTGTAGTTGGTACAAACTGTTATATAAGCACATTTTTAGTTTTTTAAGTCAACTTCAAGTTTTAAAATTATATAACCAAATATATATCTTGCTAACATAATTGCATAAGTATAGAACAAAAGTATATATTAATCTTGTTTTTAAAAAAAAAAAGTAGTACTGTTAAATACTATTAGCAAACATGATACAAAAAATATCATTAATTATTTACTTTAGTGAATTTAAAAATATTAAATAATTATTAAACTTATTGCTTACAGTAACTACAAATGTTATCACACAAATAACTCAACAATCGTAATATTTTACAGTACGACGGAATTAATTCAGGGCAGGCTATTTCAACAGATGAAAAAGCTTACATGAGAAATATGATCATGTCTAAGGGTTGCAGCACCACACAAGCCGTATTGTATCCACAAATTATACCCGTGGTTTGTTTAGATTATGTTTTTGTTTTATAATAAGTATCAAGTCTTTCTTATATAAAAACCACCTATGTAAGCTAAAGGAAAGCTTTTTTTTGTATTTAGATTCTAAAACCTATAGATTTTTGTCTGTTTTCAAAGTTTTTAGTTACTTTAATTTTTACCAAAGTATTATATAGAACAGTGCTTCTGAACCTTTTTCTAGTGGCGGAACCCTTTTCCAAAGTTCAACTTTTCCGTGGAACCCCTAATTTTAATTTTACATAAAATGTATAATTAAATAAATGATTGTTTTAAATTTTGAAAGGCTTCGCGGAACCCCATTTCAGAAGCACTGATATAGAATATACAAGCCCATGAACAAGAGTTTTGATGAAGTTGCTTGAATCTTTAGTTAAATTGTTGAATTATCTATTTGTTTCCACATTAATTTGTTGTACAGTTTAATTTAAGTTCATCATACAACAAACATCAAATCTCCCTCCTGCACCAACAGAACGGCGACTTGCAACAAGGGGGATTACCCACGTCCATCCGGTGTTCGTACGAGCGGTTGGACGCGGGTCAGATGTACGTCATGCACAACAGCGTGAACTTGTACGTGTGGGTGGGAAGGAACTGCAACCCCCAGCAGCTCAACAACGTGTTCGGCTGCTCTGACGTCATGAAAATCAACACTGACGTTGTTAGTTGTTGTTTGTTTTGTTGTTTGGTTTTAAGTTATTATCAAACGTATTTAAATAAGTCTGGGAAAGTTTTCATCCGGCGCCCTTTGATGGTCCAAATTTGTTATTTCAAAACTGATTTTAATTATCATTTAATGTGCACTATTTTCTACTAAAAATTAAGCTTAAAGCACAAATAAAGTACTTCTTACAAAAAATTGATAAATGATTATTTGTTTTGCATAAGTTGTTTTCAACTTAATAAGTATGTCGCAGCCTCACGTTGCCCATTTATAATATTTATGATATATTTAAAATAGTTATTTTTAAATACACAAAAGTCCTAATTTTCTACATTTGTAGAGTCTAATGAACGTTTACAAAGTTGCTTATGAAGTCAAGTCTAATATTTTATAAGTAAATAATTTTTTAATGTGAGTATAAAAGATAAAGTTTCAAAATAAGTGTTATTTATAATATAATGACTTTGTTTTGTAAGTTTTTAAATAATTAAACAACCGATCAGTCATCAGCAATTTGCAGACTTTCAATCTCTTAAAACATATTAAAATAATTGAACTTGATTGTAGGTTAAACTTCGTGAAAAGTATCTAGGTTGCTTTAAAACTTTTAGAATATAAAAAAAAAACAAAATTACATAAATTACTCAAATTATGATCAATCGGTAGATAAATGTTCACATTTTTTTGATTGTACATAAAACAACAAAAACTATATAATTGAAATTTAAAAAAGTGTTTTGGTTGGGAAAAGGTTATCGATTTTAAATTTAATAAGCGTAAATTGGGAGTAATTTGTAAACGTTTTAATTTAGCAAACAAATGAGATAATATTTGCAAAGTAAATAACCAACGTTTTATTTATTTCATAGTCTAGTTAAGCGAAATTTTATTAAATTTTCGTGTAACTCATTGTTTTATTGCAATGTGTGAATGACATAAAACATTTTTTCTCTTAAGATTTTCTTTAAACTTTGTATCAATTAGGTGATAAAAGGTTTTGTATTAATTTGGTAGTTTTACGACAAGTTTGGTTTCATATTGAAAAAAAAGTCATCTTCTTTAAAAAGATAAAGAATAACATTAAAAATATTTCATAAAATGTAATAAATGCTTTAGTTGTAAAAATTAAAAATTAAAGAATGTCATTAATTATATACTCTTTAAATCGTCACATCTAATAAGTGATGAAATTATTATTTTACTTAAAAGCAGACGTGTCTTACCAAGTTGATAACATAATAGTATGAAAAAATTTAAAACAAACGTACTTGATGTTAATAACAAATAATCGTTGATGCATTACAACACGTATGAACAAATCAACCATAAAAATTGCTTCAAGTACCTACAAGTGCCTTCTATAACTTGCAAAAAAATACATTTGTTTCAACTTTTTTGTTGATATTTTTAAACACATGCTAATAATGCCTTATGTGTGTATTAAAATTTAAAGCAACTGTAAATGCGTAAACTCTAAAACTTTAATCTAAATATATATATCATACACTAATTAAAATATTTTTGTTTTAAATGCATAGGTGTGTCTTGAAAGCTCTGACATTGAGTAAACTTGTTAAAATTAATTTTTTAATCAAATACATATTAAATTGAAATTATAAAAAGAATTTATAACGCTGATCAAATTATAAAAAAAATCATTACAAATATTAACTTATATTTTCAAAGTTGATATAAATTACAGGGAAGCTTGCCTGAATATGACAATGAAGATTCAAAGAAAATTAATTATTTGCTCAGAACTTTACAAAAGCAAGTGACAAGACAAATGAAGGTAAAATTATTTATTATTATTTTTTTTTTTTTTAAACAAGTATAATTTCAAAGTGTTCAACTCAGATAAAAAATCTTTAACTTAAAATAACAAAAGTCACTGAAATAGTCCTCATAAAAGCACATTCAATGATATAATAAGTGCTGTTATAATTAAAAAACTTTATACTCTCAAATTTTACCCACATTCTTTTAAATAGCTTATTTTTGCGAATTTTTCAATTAAACATTCAAGCACTAAACTCCTCTACAATATTTTCCAACTGAGTTCCAACAATTTTTCACTAATCAAGCTCACAAGTCGTACCAACCATATTTCCAGCATTATGAATTAATTTAACATTTTTACCGCACAGTTGCTGATAATCCGTCAGGGCGACCAGTCGGAAGGTCCGATGTTCAAGCGCCACCTAGCGGAAGACAGGACACCGAATTCAAGTTCCTACGTGGACTTCCTGTGCCACATGCACAAGGAAATAAGAAACTTGTTGTCGTAAATTTAATAGTTTAAAACATGGAAACACCTGCGAAATTAAATTGAACGGTTTTCAGATAAAGTTTACTCATGAATAAAGATACCTTTTCTGAAATATTTTTTTATGACACCTTAAGAAATCTTCTACCGTTTTTGAGTTTACCTGGAAATATCTGCGAAATAAAAAGAGTATTGTTTTTAGCCGATTTTATTTTAACACATAATTTTTTTATATAAAACGAGTGTGGTGGTATTTTAACAAGTTTCAAGTTTTTATTTTCTCAGTGCAATGTGTGAGACACATTTTCGGAAAGTTTTTTTTTTCTGTGTGATTTTCAACCTTTCGATTGTTATTTATTGCTATTTAACTTTCTATGTTTTAAGAGAATTTTCGAGCTTCTCAAGGAAATTTTGTGTTAAAAAGCCCTTATTGTCCAAAATTGATAAGCTCAAGTATTTTTTTAGATTTTAATACATGGTAAAACTGATGGCTTAATGGCATAAGGAAAACTTAATTTTTCATACCATCACCGTAGTTAGCTTATAAGGCTTTTGATAAAAATAAATGTTTATCTTAGAGCTACATATTGGTAGATTAATGCTTCTGTTCTGAGAAGATTTATTTAGATATTTACGCGGTTCTATAGTTTGCAAGGTTAATGTAAGAATTATTAGAATAAGAAATAAAAATGATTGTTTTTATTTGAATATTTATTTATGTTAAAAGTAATTTTTTTTATAAGATTTTATTAACTTTTTCTTATTTAAATTTAGCACTTCCCAAACTATACCTTTGTGATATTTAAAAAAAGCCAGTAATTAGTTACTAAACTTGTTTTATCAAACATGAATAAATGTTTTAATAAAATTTCTCTTTGTTGTTTTTTCTTAAATATTTCATTTGGATCTAAAGTTATACTTGTTTAAAATAAACGAACAACTTAATTTTCCTAAAAATCAGTTTTGCTCCAATTTAGAATGATGTATTGGAACTAGTAAAAGTTTTTGGTGGCTAAATGTGTTTTAAATAGGCTTATCACAAAGTGTAAAAGTGCAATGTAAATCACATTGTTTTTTTTGTGTGTAGTTTCTAAGAGTGTGTATTGATAAATTAATGTTTGTTTTTCTCCAACATATAGCTTACTTAGTTCACATACGTTTCGAAAACTCACTTTGTTTTATTTAATGTTTTAGTTAATTGGACATTTTTAAAACCTATATATGTGTAACTTTCTTATCTTTTTGTTACTTTACCATCTAAATTTTTGTTAAATTTAAGTATCGAAATATTTTGCTTTTGAGCTCGAATTAAAAATGTTGTAGTTTTCAAAACAAAACATTGATATTTCAATGAAAAAACGGTTATTTTAAGGTGTTAGTGAAAAATTAATTTATGAATTGTAAATATTTTTTATTTCTTGTTTAGTTTTCCTATTGACATTTGAAGTTTTGTCGCATTGTTAAAGTATATAAACGTTTATGAGAAATACCCATTCTTTCAAAGTTATGTTTTTTAACAGAACCTCACATGAAATTTTATTTTAATTCTTAACTAAAAATAATAAAACCTTTTTGTAAGTCGTTGTATAAAGTTTTCATTATATTCAATAAAATGAACCTTATTCTTTATAAACTTTAATGTGTTTAACCATATTTTGATTGTTTAAAAAAATGTTGACGCTAATAAATTTTGAGCTTTAAGTTAATTTTCAGATCTAGCTAAAATAGAGCTACATCGCTCCTATTATGGCGGTTTTATTATTACGGTAGGCAATAACTAGTAGAGGAGCGATTTTTAAGATGTGGGCTCTCGTGTGTTTTTTTTTTTTTTTGTTTTAGCTTGCTTATTTTAATATTTGACCCTGATTGAAGAAAAAACCAGGTTTTCTGCGAAAGAGGCGGTTTCAGGCAGCATGATTAACAAGTGGGCGAAAGTTTAAACGAGTAATCAGTTAGTAAAGGGCGGTAGATTTTAAAATTTATGCTAAGGTCATGAAAATGATGACAAAAAACCCTGAGCAAAATAGTATAGGAAATTCATACTACGTAATTTATACTAGTGTATTAAAATAGCTAAAAGTTTTCGTTTAGCAACCAGTTACCCTAGATGGGAGCGGGTCAGAATGACACAGCGACAAAATGACACGGTCGTCAAATAGACACGGTGCGTCACTTTGGCACAGCGACAAAATGACACGGTGCGTCACCTTGGCACAGTGCGTCAGTTTGGCACGGAGGGTCACTTTGGCACGGCGACAAAATGACACGGTGCGTCACTTTGGCACAGAGGGTCACTTTGGCACGGCGACAAGATGACACGGTGCGTCACTTTGGCACAGAGGGTCACTTTGGCACGGCGACAAAATGACACGGTGCGTCATTTTGGCACAGAGGGTCACTTTGGCACGGCGACAAAATGACACGGTGCGTCACTTTGGCACAGAGGGTCACTTTGGCACAGCGACAAAACGACACGGTGCGTCACTTTGGCACGGAGGGTCACTTTGGCACAGCGACAAAATGACATGGTGCGTCACTTTGGCACAGCGACAAAATGACACGGTGCGTCACTTTGGCGCAGCGACAAAATGACACGGTGCGTCACTTTAGCACAGCGACAAAATGACAAGGTGGTTAATAAGGGAGGGAACGATTTGTTGCGAAACTTCAATCTTCATTGGTATGGACAACGATCTTATTTTTCTAGGAAACTTTTCGGTTTCCTGTCTTCTAACCGGTTTTGTAGAATCAGCAACAATCACATTGATTAACTTTAAAAACAAAGACCGCAGGAATTTTTGATCGTGACTTTATAAAATAAAGTGAAACACGTAATGTTTATACCTTCTATTCTCATCGTCGTACTTATAAAAAACATGCTCGTTTTTAAGCAATAGCAAGGTGTTAGGTGTGCTTAAAAGCTGTGCTTAATAAACAACAACTAGTTGTTTATACCAAACAACGTTCACAAAGATGCAAAAGCAGCAATTTTTTTAACAAAATACGACTGCCAAAATTAACGAAAATTTATTTTTGATTACTTTCGAATGGAAAATCTTAAACACAGTTTAGTACAAGAACTTGAAACGAGTAATAAAAATTAGAAAATGACTTGCCATTTTACGACTAAAAAGATAAAAACTCATATAAACATATTATTTAAACTTCAGCAACATTCTGATTTAAAAATTACAATCTTCATTTTAGATCAATCATTCAGTACATCAAAACAATAAACTAGTAGATGTAAATACAGAGGAAAATTTGTTTTATAAACTAAAACTCAGACGTTATCGAAAGCAACTTTTTTGCTGTTGTAATTCTAAATTCTAATGCGGTTCTTATTTTACGTTTTTATGCTTAAAAAAATTAATACTTGCGCTATTTTGGCGACTTAATAGGTTGCAAGATTAAAAATAGAAAACTAAATATTATTTTCATAACAGAGTTAAGACAAAACCGAGTTTTTTAAAACTTTGTAATAAAACTCAAGAATATAAAGTAGAAGATTTTTTACACGCAAATTAAAATCTGCAAATCATTATGAAATTTATTTACTGATTTTGTATTAAATATAAATGTAATTAAATCCTTATATGCAATAAAATACTATAATATCTGTCGTACTCTAAGTTTTTTTTTATATTTTAGACTAAAAAGTTTTGTAAAAATAAAAAAGACTTAAAGTATTAACTTTAATAGAATGGCTGCAGCTTTAATTAGAAGGCTGCAGCAGCAATATTGTATGTATAACCTCGTCTAGTGATTTTTTTTAAAGTGATAAATATATAAATGCGCATGAATGGTTGCATCAGACTCTTAATTTTCTCTCAACTGTTCATAATACTATTTTTAACTTTTTCATAAATTTAGGCTCCAGGTCCGTTTATTTTAATTATTTGCTTTCAGACGAGTTTATTATATATTTTCAATACAGAGTTTTAAGTAAACATCCTAACTTATTAACTTTTGTTAAATATAAATATATATACATATTTAATATAAATGGCTAGTTACTACAAAAGCAGCTTAACTCTGTATTTTTAAAAACTACAGTTAAAACACGCATGACTTAAACTTACTACGAAATAACTCTGTATTAATTTAATATTTAGTTATTTTTTTAAACAATTCCTGATAATAATTAATTAAACTTAACAACAAAAAGTACTAAATTTTATTCATTACATAAATATGAAAAGTCGTGAAACGTAAAAAACAAACTTAAGAAATTTATGTTTTTATACTATGACTTAAATTTTAAAGCAATGTAACATATATAGTTTCAAATGTATCAAGCTACTATAGTTTGGAAAAAGTATAATAAATCTTTTGTTTAACTAATTACTATCAAAATTTTACAATTAAAAGTTATATTACTGAAGAAGTTTAGTTTTGCATATAAGTTTATTAATCCATGCTATCGTGACGCACCGTGTCATTTAGTCGCTGTGTCAAAGTGACGTATCGTGTCATTTTGACGCTGTGCCAAATTGACGCACCGTGTCATTTTGTCGCTGTGCCAAAGTGACCCTCCGTGCCAAAGTGACGCACCGTGTCGTTTTGTCGCTGTGCCAAAGTGACGCACCGTGTCATTTTGTCGCTGTGCCAAAATGACGCACCGTGCCTAAGTGACGCACCGTGTCATTTTGTCGCTGTGCCAAATTGACCCTCCGTGCCAAAGTGACACACCGTGTCGCTTTGTCGCTGTGCCAAAGTGACGCACCATGTCATTTAGTCGCCGTGCCAAAGTGACCCTCCGTGCCAAAGTGACACACCGTGCCAAGATGACGCACCGTGTCATTTTGTCGCTGTGCCAAAGTGACGCACCGTGCCAGAGTGACGCACCGTGTCATTTTGTCGCTGTGCCAAAGTGACGCACCGTGTCATTTTGTCGCCGTGCCAAAGTGACCCTCCGTGTCGAAGTGACGCACCGTGCCAAAGTGACGCACCGTGTCATTTTGTCGCTGTGTCATTCTGACACCCACCCACCCTAGATAGCTGAACCTTGACTGTGTTTTTGTGTTGGGTACTTGTAGCATAAAGTGTTATTAAGCCTTACGATGATAAAAGTTTTTTAAGCTCTATGTGCTAAGGATCCATTATTGAGTGCAAAATGGTCCTTTCCGGTCAGGCACAAATCTGCAAACACTAATGAGTTTAGCAGAAGAGTATATATTCTTATTTTGAACAAGCGCAATAAAATTTATTACGTTTGATATTAAACCATTCTTTGGTTATTTAGAATACATATTATGGTTGTTAAATGGCAATCTCTTTTGTTTCAATGAGAATCTAATTTAATTGATTTTAGTGTAGCCTTGAAAGACGCACTTAAAAATTTTCTCGATTGTTTGAAAAAAACCGAAACTTATAGAAAAAGTTGATTAATGATAAAAAATACTTAAAATGAGGAGTTGCCTACATAAAACTTTTTTTAATAGTCTAAAACTTTGCACAGTGTGTTTATAAGATGATTGCCACGTGTAAGAAAAGTCTAGTTAAAAACATTTTTGGTAAAAAAACGTCACATTTTTGGGTCCCATACAGTTTGCAGTAGAGTGGTTTACAAAAAATTGAACACCACCAAATTTAAAGTTTGTTTAAATCATCTAAAATTTTGCACAGGCTTTTTTTGTGGTATTTGCCAAGTGTAATAAAACTTTTGGCTGAAAAATTAAAAATCGCTGAATTTATAAACCCTTGTACAACGTACAATTAGTTAGTGGAGTAATTTATCATACTTTTATAAAAACAATAAAGATGGATCTTTTTTTAATTAGATCGAAGAACAACTGTAAGTTAATTGTAAAAAATAAAAATTAACTTTCATACTTTAAATAAGTTTCTAATTATATGATTCAAACGTAAATTATTTATCATTATTTGCTATTTGAAATAACAAATTCATAACTATGAAAAACAATTTAACTTGTAAAAATTAGTTTTCAAACTTATTTTTTAATGTTATTACATTGCATTTCTTAAATAAACCCTAGTGTAAGTGTTTAGACTAAGACTAATAATTATATATGTTGTAGTTTTATTATGAAAATTTTGTCAATTGAGCTCAACAAAAAAAAAGAAAATAAGCATATATTAAATTGTATGGCAAAACACAGTTTTTAAAATATGTTTCATTTATTCTTTAGCAAGAAAAAAGGCTATCTAAATAATATATGCTAAAGCGTATATGAAATATTATGTAAAAATGTGTTTTGTTATAAAGTCTTAATTATTAACTGTATATAAATTTGATTAAATCTAATTCATAAAAACTTTATTGATAAAATACACATATAGTTTACATTTTCAATTAGAACTTTAATTAAAATACGGAGAAAAAAAATTACTTGAACAAACTACAAAATAGTTCTTGATCTGAATTAATTTTGGAACGTTTAAAACATTTATTGACTACTCTATTTTAGCAAAAGTAAGAAAAAAAGAAAATTAAAATTATTACAAATCTAACTTGAAATTAAATATATTTTATGAAAGTAAAACATTAAAATTGTTTCAAAAAAATTTAATATTTATTATTAGTATTTAATTTTACACAGCTCTTGAATTAAAAATTGCATATTTATAAATTAAAAAACGAAAAATCATCTTAATCTTGTCGTGTTGTATATTTGATGTGGCGTTAAATCGTTATCCAGGCTCCACAGACAGTTGTAATGGCACGCTTCAACCAGGCTTCTCTCCCAGCAGTGTTTGTACAACAACCAGGTTATGAATGCGTCGCTCGCCGGATTCGTGTGCAAGTCGCTCATCACATCCAGATCTCTTGCTTTGCAGAGGTTCTCAAGACTTTCGTTTGCCTGGAAAAGTTTTTTTTTTTTTTTTTTGAGATTTTTTTTTGGTTATTTTAATTGTATTGGTAGTTCAAGCTTTCTTAGTAATTATAAAGTTTAGAAAAGCAGGTATGGATACCGATGCCTGTCTTATTTTCATTTTTCTTAACTCAAAACAACATTGATCAAAGCGCAATGTGTGTATTGTGAATCTTTTTTTATATGTATACAACTTCACTGATGAAAATACTTAACTTGGCTAAAAACTTTGTATACGATCATTTAGTTTGATGCTTTTTAAAAGCTGCTAAATATAACAACTTTGTTAAACTTCCTAATATTTTCACCTTTTAGGAATTCGATTGGACGTAAACTAGTGTTTGAAAAACTAGTTAATTTCACAATGCCTGATAAATAAATAAAAAATCTTTATACTAATAATATAATTTTTTTAGAACAAAAATTTCTTTTGAAATAACTTGCATCATAAAAATTGAACAAGTTTATGAGTTGGTTAAAATCTTAAAGATTAAGATACTTAAAATTAAAAAAAAGTTGTTTAAAAACTTTAAAAAACATTTTAATACCTTTTTAATTTGAACTTTTTATAACTTTGTAAACATTGAGTCTGTAAAGGTATTTTTAACTACTTTAACTTTTCTACTGTTTGATTTAAAAGTAACAGTACAGTTAACAAAAAAAATATTTTAAAGTCTTTTTAATAACATAACTTTAAACTATAAAGCGCTATTTTAAATCTTTAAAAACTAATTGTTTATAAGACAAACAAATTTTATGAACTTTAACAGGGCCAATTTTTTTTTATATTAAAGTTTAGAAGAATTTCTTAAAACTAAATAAGATATATATGTTTTTATATCTAAGAGAAAGTTATTTTATATAAATTGTGCTTAGTTAAGTCATTGTATATTGTTAAAGTTAATGAAAACAAAAACTTAATTATTCAACTATTAATTGTATCCGTACTACAGGTAACTAAAATTTTTGAATATATAAAAAATCGGTCTGTAGAACAAACTAGTGCATATAAATATACAGATACTATAATTGATTAAACGAAAATTATTTAAAAAGTAAGTAAGATAGTCACATTCTTACTTCCGATTGAAAATGAGGATGGTTTTTGACCAAGTATTTCAAATCTATGTAGTTTGGAATCCAGTATCTTAAAGTATTTTTGAAACCTTGTAAGTCAATAGGTAGTTGTTGTTGTCCAGTAACTAGTTTTATCAGATGGGCGAAATCAAATAACCTGTTTATATTTTAATTATTAAAAAAACGTTCCTTATAACAAAATTTCATTAAAAATTGAAAATACGATATTATTAAGTATAAAGTAAAAAATGAATAAGAAATTATGACTGTGGTAGTTAAGCACATTATAACTTTTAAAATTAGAGGTGATTTATATTTTTAGAAATTAAAAAGTATAAAACGTTATAAAAAGTAAAAGTTTAAAGCATAACTTTACAAACAAAAGTATCATCAGAAAGTACAGTTAACTATAAATTAAAATAATTTATTGAAAATAAATAATACCGAGTATCTATAAAATGTCCTTTGTTTTATTTCTAAGCTGATATTTTGAGTTAATTTTTCATTTTAATTATTGTCTAAAAAACGAAATCAGATTTAATTAGATTAAAATTTGTTTTAAACAAACCCCTGGAATGTTATCCAGGAAAATTTGGGATTTGCCATCAAACCAACGTCTAAAAATTCTGAAACGAATCGATGTCTAGGAATACCATGTTTGCTATAAATAGAAAAATCAATTCCTTTTTCTTCAAGAAATCTAACTGATCTATCATTCTTTACTTCAGTGCTGCAAAAAATAGTTAACTTATATATATATATATAAATACACTATCTTCAAATGTAAATTTAAAGTTTTAGAACTATATACTTTGTACTTTATATACATAGTCTATAAATAGAACATTTCATCTGACAAGTTAAACTACCACATACATTTCTTTCTAATCTCAAGTTATATTTTTGAACGGTAAATTTCAAAATGTAAGAAACCAATCATAAGTAAATAACATATTACAAAACACAAGCCTTTAACTTAAGTATACTTGGGGCAAACTTAAAAAAAAACTGAACCTTTTTTCCCACAGAACGTTGAATCTGATCTTGACGGGGGTCAAATCCCCAGTGGGATCGACGATGCAGAGCCCGACGCTGATCACATTGGAGACGTCTACGTTTCGCTTCAGGTGCTCACGGTACACCTGATCGCCCCGGTTGCTCACCTTCCATTTTCTATTTGGACCGAACGGGTGTCCTGGGTACTCGGTGTCCTTATAAAAAATGATGTTTAAAGTATAAGGTATAAAAGTACATAAAAAATAAATTTGAAATAAATAATTTGTCTAAATAGTTTTTGTTCACATTAAAGTTAAACTAGACTAGTTAATAGGTTTTAATGTAAAAAAAATTATCAGGCTTTAACCAATTTCTATGTATTAATAATATTCAAATAACTTAACTAAACACTATTTTTAAGTAATATAAGTACAACATACCAGTGCGATTATTTTATAGAATCCGTTGTGCATGTGCTTTCGTAAAAACCACATGATGTCGCTGAAGTTGTAATCCCAAACGTCAAAAGACATAGTTGTGTATGCTTTTTCAGCCATACTTTATTTTTATTATTTAAATCTGATTTTTTATTTATTTGATTTAAGAATATAAACACAAGTTTTTAGGCAATATATTTAAGCTTAAATTTTAGTATAAGTTACTTAGATTTTTATCATATATTAGCGGTCCTTAATGAGATATGAAAAGCATTAAAGAATATTTTTTTGTGAAACTTAGTATTGATAATGAAATTAAATAAGTTGTTTAATTTTACTATAAAGTTTATGTAGTAACATTTTTCAAGGCATTGCAGCAATCGTTGTAGTGATTTTAAATGTTGTAACTAAATCTAGTACACACACTTTTTAAATTTTAGAACATTTGTAAATATAAGTGCAGTTATTTACGATTTTACGATGTTAAATTTATTCTTGATAGTTCAACATTAATTACTAAAGGTATCCTTATAAATTTAAACTCTATTAGTCTATTATCTAGAAGAGCATATTTTACAAATTGCAAAGTGTTGACAGTTCAATGATTGTATACATTTTAGTTACAACTTTAATGCTATTTAAAAACTGTTTTAAATTTTTTTTTGTCTCAAGTTATGGAAAATTAGCTATAAAGTAATAAAAGTTATTAAAGTTATGTAACTGTATACTAATAAAAAATACTAAGTAATTAGCAACCAGTTTTCTTTTACTTACTAATTTATGTTTAGTACATAGATAAAAGTTATAGCTTAAAGTGATTTGTATATTTAACTTTTTTTTATTATTCAAAGCTAAAATTTTAATATGTTTTAAATCAAAAACAAATTGTATAAGTCGTTCACATTTTTAATAGTTACTTTATTTTTATCCGTTTTTTGATCATCTAACATGGTTTTATAAATAAAACACCGTTTCATTTGTATTAAACATTTATTAAGATAAAATAAACATCTTTTTTTTAAAACGCTACCAAATAAAGACTGAATATTATTGTATTAAGTTTTGAAATATTACAAAAAGTTTGAATGTTCCACTCCTATATGTTAACTCAACTCAATATCTAAAAAGAAATTTGATGCTAGTTAAAAGAATTCTGATAACTTTGAAAAACGTTTTCCATCTTAGAGAACTAAACTAGAAATATCATTGCTATCTATCTAAGTGATTAAACTAACACATAAAAGCTTTGTTTTAGTAGGATTAAATCTCATTAACGGTTATCTGTTGTCGACAAAAAAAAAACTTTTAAACAAAAACACAAACAAAACGACCTATTTTACTTTAAAAAACCTGAACTACTTAAGTAAGTTTCAATTACTGAAGTAAATTTTGTTTTAAAAACTTAGCTAAAATTTCAAAACAAAAATAAGTAAAAACTTACGATGAAGTACTTAACGAAAATTAAATACTTTCTGGCATTTTTTTCAGAAAAGATTTGTTAACAAAATTTTTGTGATTTGGGTTTACTCCGCTTTTGACTATAAGGTTTTAAGTTAAAATATTTCTACGCCAGATTTTACAGCTTTTAGATTATAAAAGACTTGATTAACACTTAATAATTATCATAATCGCATAAAGATTTAAGTTTTTATTAAGTAAATTATGAAAATCGTCTTTTAATCTTTGTCATTATATATCGTTAAAGTTTTAGCTTTACTTGTAAAAATTGGTTTTATTCATAATTTTAAGCTAATAAGCTACTTATTGATTACTTTCTTTTTTCGTAAACCATAGTGTCGTTTTTACTAAAAATATTTTTATTTCTAAAAATTTAATGTTTTAATATTTGTTGTTGATGGTCATGCGGTGCAGTCTAGTTTTTTTTTACTGAATGTCTCAGCTTTTCTAAAGATGTCTGAAATATTGCTATTCGATTATCAAAAAGAAAACCATAACAAATGGCATTTAAAATTCTCAGCTATCACTTTTTTTTTATAAATTTACAATGTATTAAACTTAAAACAACAAAATATTGATTTATATTTTTAACAGTAGGTGTATAAAGTGAAATTTTGAAACACTTTAGCAAAACTTATTTACTTTGCTTCAAGTTTTTAAATACTGATAAATTAGAGAAACTTTTGTTTTCAAGCTCAATTTTTTTTTCTTAAAACTTCCTTCATAAAATCTTGGTTTTTACATTTAAAAAAACAATAAGTATTAATTAATTTATGTTTGGTTTATGATTTCTTGATACAAAGAAGACTCGTGTGTAATATACTGAACTGAGGTAACTTCTAGACGAAGGAACTTATAATTTTTACAAACTTGCCAGCAAAACCTTTATGAAGTAAAAAGGCGATCGATTACACAACGATCGCGCGGAAGCCATAGATTTGTAACTTTTTCTAGCTAGCTACGTCCCTGCGGAGTACTACTAAAGTAAAATACGTAAAGCAATATAAAATATTATAAAAAGATATTTTTTTCGGACTAGCGTTGCTTGTCTTGATATATAGAATGTTAGATTTTTAGTTTTTTATATACTATGCACACAAAACATGGAATGTTTGTTTAAGGTTCTTTTGTCGTTATTTTAAGTAAGCCCTTTACTAGGAAGCTAAAAAATGTAACAACTTGTTTTTTTTTTTCGGTTTAAAACACTTTTGGTTGAAAATACTTTATATCTGAAGTATGTTTTTAATCATTTACAATCTAATTTAGTTAGATTTCACCTTTTTTATAGTTTATGTTTTATATTTTAAACTATGCTCCAACTTTAAGTAAAACCAAGAAATATGCGTTAAAGTAATTTTCATTTAAAAATATGTTTAGCAGCAAACTTTATCAATATTTTTTATTTGTTTTATTTTTACTCAAATAAACCCTAATATTTTCCAGAAATACAGTGTGCTGTTTCATGCTCTTAGTTTTACTATTTTCAACATTAAGTATTCCTGTTGGTAAAACAAAACAATTGAACAGATCTATCAAGAACTGATTTTAAAAATTAAGCTTAAGTTTTAGTTTTAAGCCATTTTGCTTGTAACAGTTGTAAGTTAGCTCTACCTAGTTGAAAGTATTGACAAAACAGTTTTAATGCCCAAATTAACGTGAAAAAAAACACTTATGTATAGTGTATACTAAATTAATACTTATTCAAATACTAAATGAAAAAGTAAACCTTTTTAATTTTTACCATCAAAGTTATCGAGATTTTATTTGTCTAAAATTGCTTAATGCAAAAAAGTATTGACATGTAAAGCAAATTATTTAATTTTTTTTAACATCATTTGGAAAGTATAAAAAGTAGACATTTTAGGTTGTCACCGGAATTAAACAAATAATAAAAGAAATTTTCAACATCTAACATTTACATTTTCTTTAAAAAAATGTTAGGTTGTTTTTTCAATTAATGGTTAGGGCAAAGCATTGGGAAGAACACTTGATTAGTTGCTCCTAAAAAAATAAAATGAAAGCTAAATTTTGTAAAACTTTTACTTCTAAAGATAACAAGTAAAGATATCAACTTATAAATAAGAAGAATTTCAAAAACGTTTTGATTTGATTTTCTAAAAAATGTCTCACTCAAAAATCATACTATCAGTTAAAAATAAATACTGAAAAAAGTTAAACATATAAGAAGAAATTAAGCTTAACGTAAATTATAACTGTTAATAATGTATAAAAACTAACGAAAATGAAAACTTAAAATCGAAAATACCTGTAATTTAGCGAAAATATTAAAATCATTAGGCTGTTTATTAAGACAAAACTATAATAAGTTTATAAAACTATTACAAGACTTAGTTTTTTTATTATCTAAAAATATATACTATCTAATAATATGTTTTAATTCAAATTAAACAAACATGCTTATAAACCACTGGCTATAAACTTTTAAAGTACAAACAAATTTTAATAAACAACAGACTAAACAATAAACTATAAGGCTTAAAATTAGACTTTAAATTAAATTGAAACTAGCAGTAAAAATATAAAAAAACTAAAGTTTATTAAATGTTCCAGTTCGGCCTTCGAGGTTTTAAATTGCTTGCATTTTTCAGTTGTGTATATTTCGTGATCGCAGTTAACCTGGTTCTTTTAAATTCGTTTTTATGAAAAAAATCGGTAAAATACTACTTCTTCAATCAATTATAATTTTATTTATAATAAATTGAACAATAATAGCTTAAACTATTTAACATAACCATATAACATAATGACATCTAATTAAGAAATAAACTCTGAACTATAAAACTTTTTTAAAGTTAAGTGATTAAAAATTTGTCTTGTATAGTAAGTTGTGCTTAAGATGGGCAAATTAAAACAATTTAAAACTCTAAAAATAGTTCATAAATATTAACATTTTTAGCATAATAAAAACATAACGATTCCAATTTGTTTTTATAGACTTTTTTTGTGTGCATTAGAAACATTACTTGTGTTTCAATAATAAATGTTTATTAAAAAAATCAGGAGGCGATAGTTAGTAGGGTTGCGAAATGAGAACAAACTCAAAATTTTAGGCAGACACGTACTTTTGGCTTGCTACTTTTATAAACTTTGATTGTTCTTCAGAACTTAACTGTTAAGTGAGATTTAAAAAAAATTTGTTTAAAAGAGGACGATACCAGGGGTCGAATACAGTAAGGGGCGAAAAAGTTAATAGGAAATTAAGTAAGAGTATAAGGTGGTTTCTATTAAAGCAGCCAAATTTATTTATATTTATATTAGTAGTGGCGATTATGTAAATAAACTTAGAAATTTTTGGCGTAAACGTATTTTTATACTCATGCTAACTTTAATCCGGGGCTTGGCTAGGCTTTATTAACGTGAAGCAAATATTTTTTATTAGCTTTTATATTTTTTCTAAAATCTAACATACTTTAGAAGCAATTGTCTACCATACCGTAAATATAATTATACTTTTATATAACAATAAGGAATATGTATAATGTCTGAAGTTTCAAGCAATATTATAACTTTAGTTTTATAAAACTAAAAAACTTATATAACACCGTAACAACGATCCATTCATTTGGAAAAGTTATGGTACTAACACAATAATACTATTCATAAGTTATTAACCCTACCTAAAATAATCAAATAAATTTAATTTGACATAAGACTTTTTCAAAAGAATTAAAAAACATAATTTAGTAGTTTTACATTTTAAAAAAATATTAATATCATTTTTCTTTATACTTTTCAGCACACCTTAGACACTATCACTTCTCGCCACTCGTATTTGCTGAAGGAAATACAATAAACTGGAGAAGCTTGACTTCTTAAAACAACTTTTTGACTAGAAATACTTACAGGAATATTTAAGAAGTAAACCCAAGTATACAAAACAAACAGTACGTGATTTATGCAGTCAAGTTGCAATGTTTAAACCGTAAAACTTAGTAAGAATCAAAATAAAAACTAAAAATACGCGTTTAGTTTTCTGCTGTACATATTGATTAACTTCAGTTTATCTTTTCTGAATGTTATTTTATATATGTTATATCTAAACTTAGTCATAACCGGATTTAGTCTTTACCATTTGTTTAAATTAGTGCTATTAAAAAGATGTAAAAGCAGTTAGCAAATAGTTTATTCTAAAACGACAAACTACTTTCTCAACTAAAATGAAACAACTAAAGTCCGTCAAAAATTATAATTGCGAGTTCAGTTCTATTAGATAATGAATGCCTAGGATGATACTAGCTCTAATTCATCAATACATATCCGCTAAATTCCTAGAATGAAGAGACGCAAACACAAGGATCTGATTTACAGCTTGGACATAGATCATCAATTGAGGGACGACAAACTCCTTGGAAAGAAGTGATGCCAACGCAGGAATCCACCAGACAAAGCGCACATGGGGGTCCTTCAACTGAGAAGCCACTAATTTTCTTGAATGAAGTGATACAAATACAGGGATCTGACTTACAGCTTAGACATGGGGGTCCTTCAACCTTTGCAACTATTAGCTTCATTTTAGTTGTTATATTTAGATCTAGAAAAAAATTGGTGAATGTTAAAATAAACAAATAAACTTTACTAGTTGTTAAAAGTTCCAACGTAAACAACTTATTAACACTGAACATATAATACCATTAAGTATTTCTATAAAGCAAGTAATGTTTTAAAGATATATATATTTTATCAGATTTCCTTGTAAAAATGAATGAGTAGTTATTAGAAGCATTTTTGAAATAACTCTAAAACCTTTAGCCCTTTACGTTTTTACAAGTTTGTTATATTTTATTATGCTACTACAAAATATTTAGCATACTTTAAAAAAAAAGAAGTTTTTCTCAAAGTAAAACTTAAAAGTCTGAAGGAAGAATAAGTAACAGGTTTATAAATATAAATCATTATATTTATAAAGAAATTTAAATGTATTGTTCGTTTTTTTAGAGCAACTTCAAAATTATAATTATATCCGAAAATTTTGCAAGACTAGGAAACTGATTATAAGTTATTAGTTAATAACATTATTTAGTTTCCTAAAACCTTTTAAATGTTATTATGAAGAGATGTACTCTGATTGTTATGATGAAATTAAACATTTAATTTTTATTAAAAAACCTAGTGCTTTGTCTATAAGTTCTAACTGAAGTTTAAACTATGTTATAAAAACAAAACACTACCTGTAAAAAAACCTGTTGTTTATAATATATCAATACATGACTAAATGATTTATAAACTTTTTATTTAGTTTGATCTTTACAACAATAATACCATGTGATTTGTTTTTCAATGAGCTAATTTATTTTTTTCATGGTTAAAATGCAAAGACTTGAAGTTAAGACTATTAACTAATTGTTTACTGAATACACTTAAAAAAAAATTGTAAGTTTTCATTTTCAAATAATTCATGAATATTAACTTCACACATCCGTACATTTTACAATAAAAATAAATAGTCGGTATTTCAAATTGTGTTTGCTGTTTTATTTTTACATCATAATTTTTATATGGTAAATTTTTGACCATAAAAGTTATTTATTAATTTAAAAAAAAAAGAAATACGTATATATTTATTAAAACGGTTTTTAGGCAATCATTTTACATTAACTATCTTAATGCCACCGCTAAAAACACTATGTTATTACGTAACAAAATGTTTTAAAGTGATTAGTATGTCAAAACGAGGACATTAATTCACAAATGGCGTATTTTAAAACGCATTAGTATTAATTATTTCTACTTAAACTTTGTATGATTTTTTTTTAATTGAAACACATAATGACTTAAAACGCTTATTTATTGATTTTATACATAGTTTACAAGTTTATCGACTAAAAAAAGAATCTTAACAGAATATTAATAAAGTTTATACAGTAAATTAACTAACAGTTTTATCATAAGTACAGTATAACATAGAGTACAGTAAAAATTTTACCAATATTTTAAAAACCGCTCTATGATGATAGCTTCTTATAAAGCTGCAAACCTCACAGAATATTAGCTTTTATAATTCTTAAATAAAATGTTTTACTACAGATAAAAACAAAGCTTGCTTATGACAAAACGCGCATAACTTATTTCAGTCCTGATGTATACTAAAATAAAAACTAACATTCTGATATATACAATAAACTAACTTTATTCTTTTTAGACTGCCGAACAATGCAACTTAAGCTGTTTAACGTTTACTAGTTTAATAAATATAATTTGGTTACAGTTAAAAATCGTTATTTTACAAAACTCTTTGTAAAGAAATAAACTAACTAAGTATTAAAATAAAAAGTTACACTTGTACCAAAAAATCATACACTTTTTTACTATTCTTCATACTTCTAATACCATACAGAAAAGTTTAACAACTTTAATGTGCAAAGTTTCAAACAAAGGCGTCAGAATAGTAAAGCATTTTACTTAGTTCAAAACTAGATTTAGTAGTTAAACGTATCGTATTATACAAAATATTATTCTTTGGAAATATATTTAAAAAACTTGAAACTTTTGGTCTTTATCTATAATCCAGAGGTAGTCAATTTTATGTAAGCTGCTATAAATATATACAATGGCTAAAACATAAACTCAGAATTAACCTAACTTTGCACTTTAGTTAACTTCACTGCATGGAGGTAAATTATTTTGTTGTAGCTTTATCAAAGAAGTTTTATTTATATGATTTTTACTTGTAGTATTAATTTAACCATAAGCACTATAAGATAAGTATTATCAAAAGTTATTATACTACTGTATGTAAATAAACAGCCACTGATGAAATTGTTTTTGAATATATTCAGTAGTAAGTTTCTTAAATTGAAAATACAAGATAGAAAAGAAACACAAGATTGTTTAGTAAGCAAACATGTTTAAACAAAAATATTTACTTTTTTTCAGCTGAATTAAATACATTCCATTCGACCAGTTTTCCATGCTTACGTCCTGTATACAAAATAACAACACTTTTTGTTTATCAAACATATTAGCTTTCTGTACAATCTTAAAAAAAAAAGTTTTCTCTAAACTCAAAAAATAAGCTTATAAGTTTTTGTCTCTAAAAAGAATCATTTATATCATTCTCGTTTGTCAACTTTTCAATAAACGTGTAGCTATTATCAAGAGACTTTTACTTTGTCAATATACATGGACTTTTACAAAAAAATATCTCTTTTGGGAATAATTTTCTCATTACGAAAATATTTTAAAAACGTAAAATAAAATTAAAAGTGTTTAGCATGCAAATTTTTTTTTTTGCTTTTGCTTTAAACTGTCTCAAGAGTATTACATTTAACCAGTGTTAATTTAAATTTAACAATGTTTGCATCAAACGTTTTTGGTTAACAAACGGTCCAATCTTTGTCAAAATAAAAACAATTAAAACAAAACTAGAGTCTGTTCTTTTAATACAAAATTGTAATATAAAAAGTAACTAGTTCCAGAGTAACCACACAGAATAGTTTAATGAAACTATTTTTAATAGTTTACAAAGTATTATAAAAGTAACTAAAAGTATGTATAAGTATCACGTGTTAAGGCGTTAAATCCTAGAGATCCAAACAAGCAGTGCTCTTTTTGAAGTCAAAACAAATGTACTTGTAGGCAAACTATTTATAAGATTAAGACGTTTCGCTGCTCACAAAACATGGTCAGTTTTACAAAACATGCGTAAAATGACGTAAACTACTAAAGTTCAAAAAAGCTTACTATCAAGCAGTCCGTGGACTATATAGTTAAGAACGGGTCTAAATTGGACGAAGACAAAAATGCACGAGGGGACTAAATTGCACGAGTGCACAAAATTGCACGAAAACGATTTTACATCAAGGTTAAATTTTGCACGAGTTATATTTTTGCACATGAGTAAAAAAATAAAAGTAAATAGAAAAAAAATTCTAAAGAAAAAGCTACAGACCGAGGGTAAGGGTTAGGGGTAACAGTGATAGTAAAAAAAAAAAAAATTTTTTAAATTAAAAAACAAAAATTTAAACAATTCAAAAATTTAAAAATTATTATATTTATTGTAAAAAATATATTGTAAAAAACAAACTAAACTTAAAAAAACTAATAATATATTTAAAATATAAATAAATATAAACTAAAGATTTAACCCGTGCAAAATTGTTTCCGTGCAAAATCGTCCGCTCGTGCAAAAGTGTCTTCGCGCAAAAATGACCCTTCGTGCAATTTTATTTTTGTGCAGTTTTATTCCCTCGTGCAAAAGTATCTTCGTGCAATTTTGTACGCTCGTGCAATTTAGACAGCTACCCATATAACTAGTTAAAAATAATTATTTAGCGTTTTTTAAACTATTGAATTTCACGCTTTTTATACATAACAGCAATGAAATACGAATGTTTTTTACAGCCTTTGCTAAAGTTTTTGATGAACTCGAAAGTCAATTACCATCGGATTACGGTACGCCAAGCAAAAAGAAACATGTTTACTACTCAGTTTTCAGAGATTTTTTTGTTGCTTCAGTATTTCAACATAGATTCATAACTAATTTTATATTTTGAATAGTTTATATTTGCAATGTAAAGTCTACCCATTTTAATTTGTAATGCTTTTTAACCCAATAGTGTGACGTAATTTTCGATTAAAATTTTAAACACTTGACCACCTTTTTAATTTTCAGGGCTCAGTATCTTTTGGACTTGCATGTAAGCAGTTTATATTTTAATTGGCTTTTATTGTGTTTTTTTTTTTACTTATACTATACTTTAGATTTAGTCATTACTACTAATATATAGTATTTAAATTATTTTTTTTTTATGTAGCTTTAAGTGTCTTAAACTATAACTTAATGATAAGTAATTAGGCAGAATTTCGTAGTACTTTAAACTAAATTTTTTATTTAAATTTTATTTGTCAACGAAAACATTGTGAAAATTCTACAGTGCCTAAGCCTGGACTTTCGTATGCCGTGAGAATACTTATAAAGAAAGTACTTTTATAATCTTAAATTTTATTTTGTTCATTTTTCTAAAATTAGTTTGCTTAACCATAAATTTTAAATTTAATTTAACAGTTTTTTTATTTTATCTATCTTAACACTGACTTAACATATATTTAATTTGATATAAGATTAAATTATTTAATAACAAAATTAATGCAAACCTCGAGTTTAAAAGAGATATACTTTAAAGAGCAGAAAAACTAATAGAAATAAAATTGATTAATTTTTAATATTTCATGATTTGTAAAAGTCAAATCAGTCTCAGCTTTTTGTTAAAAGATGAAAATTTTACTATGAACAAACTATTTTTTACAACTTTCAAAATGTAAATAAGAGTTAATTTGATTGGTTTAAAAAAAAATAGGTAATTAGCTTTAACAGTGTTAGAAATGCTCATTTATTACTTACAACAAGTTTTACTAGTTAATAAACTAATGTTCACTTTTTTTTGAAGTTGTGTAATGAAAAAATCGGAAGTACGTAATTAAATTATGATAGTTTCAATGGTATTATCAGTAGTAATGCTTGTTGCTTGTTTTTTAATACACTATCCTTTTATTTAGTAAATTTTAGCTAGTATAAACATACTTTGAACTGTTGTTTATTATTGTAAAAGCTTAACATTTTTATAATTATAGTAAACTTGAGCTTTTTATACATCAAACTATTTTTTATTTACTAAAACACAGAGCTTGTTGTCAGACCTTCAACTAAAAACTTATCAATATGTTTTGTTAGTACAACTATAACACTTTTTTAATGAATTAAACAGTACTGAAATAAATTAGTTATTTTTATAGAGTTTATGATAACAAAAGTTATCTAATAAAACTTACTATTATAAATTACTAAGACTCTTGCGTAAAACTTAAACAAATACTTATTAAGACAACTTATAATAGCATTAACAAAACAACTTACATAAATATTAAGTTGAAACATAAAATAACATTTATATTGAATTTCACAAAACCATATTTAATATAGAGTAAACTATAAAAATTTAGTTTTCTGTACACAATACTATTTAACAAAAAAGTAATCACATTAGTAAATGTTTAACTGTGTGTAGAAAAAAGTAATAACTTTTGTTTATAACGTTGTTATTCAAAAAAACTAATTCAAGTTTTTTTTAATAAAAATTGTGGAAATTAGAATACTTTGCTGATTTTTAAACAGCTAATTAAACACAAGAGTAAAAATTTTGTTAAAGAATAAATTATGAAGTTGATATAAAATTTCAACTCAGTTTAATAATAATTTACTTAGCTTGCTTAAAGTAAGTAAATTATATAGACTTATAGATAGACTAATACTCATAATAATAACAATAATGATAACTTTTAAAGTTTTATTTTTTATATTCAAAAAAATATTTTTGATAAACGGAAAACATTTTCATGTTAGTTGAGTAACTCAAATGAGTTTTAATTTCTATCAAATAGAGTTTTACAAACAATATTGTACCAAAGCCTGTTTTTTTTTAGTTAAAAAACTTAGTGATTAGAAAAACTTTTACTGATTACTAATTTAGTTTATTCACAGCAAGTCAAAGTTTTAATTTTTTTCAATTCTAAAACATATGAAAAAATAAAATTTCTTGAATTTATTAAAAATTGTTAAGCAACAAGCATTCCACTTTATTTTTAGTTTAGTCAGAATGCATTGACTAAAATTTTAGTCAGTAATTACTCACTTATTACTTCTATCATTTTAGGTAAATAAGATTAAGCTAATAACACTTGATTAGTATAAAGTAAATGAACAGTATAAACTTTAAACAAGCTTTAGTTTTATGTATCATTTTATAGTAAGTTTTTTAGTTTAAGAACTTTTTAGTGGATGAACACAAAAATATTTTATCATTCGTTTATCAGAATTGTGTGTTTGTTTATCATAGTTTATAAATCAACTTAAATTTTGTTGAATCTACTCCGGTTTAAAAACTAACTAACTTATACATAAAACAACTTATCTAAAAGTATTACATTTTTCAATAGAGTTTTTAAACTACTAAAATAATCTTTGTTTAAACTTTGAACTTCGTCAATATAGTAATAATTGTTCTATCCTTTATTTAAAGCAATAAAATTTCATAATATATTAACTAAGTTATTTGTCATATTTTAAAAAAAATTCAACTCTAAACAGAATTAATAAAAACTTGTTGTAATTATAAACTATTAAGTAGCCAGTCAAGTTTAGTTTAACAGAATCATTGTTAATGTTAAAAAAAATTGGTTTATAGAGTCTAGTAACAGTTAATATGATTAGCTTTTTTGAATTTTAGTCGTGATTCTAGAAGTACATTGTAGATCTCTGATTAAAAAATATTACTCAAATATAAGACTTTACATAGTTGAAGACAACAACAAAACTTCTTCTTTACTAACAAAAACCATTGTACAGAAACCTTTTTTATAAATTAATGAAAATCAGGGCTGAACTGCTTATTTTCGTTCTTTTTACCAACTCAGTACGCGACGGAGCTTCCGATGGTAATTCGAAATGTCTCACGGGGTACCAGCTCACCGAGGATAACGCAACAAAAGCACAGGAGTTTAAAGAGGAGAACTGTCAGGCGGGTCAGAACTTTTGCTACTCCGCCAAGGGATCTTTGGTGGCAAACGGAGTAACTTGTGAGTTTGAAAATAACAGAGTGCGAATTTTGTAGTTCAAGTAAAATCTCTAAATACGTTTTGAGCCTTTTTTATACGCACTGCCTTTTTTAAAACGTGCAGTTTCTATCTTGCTATTGATTCGGATAATAAACAGTTGTTTCATTCAGAACAGTCATAAGTAAGAACTAGCTGAGTATTGCAACTCTACTGTATATATACAGTGCTTCCCCGCTCATCCGGTCCTCACTAATCCGGATCCTTGATAACCCGTCCGGTTTAAGTTTAAAAGTAGATCTAGATATTTTAGCTCAAATCTATGTGTTAATTTTTAAGCTTAAAGTACTGTAATGAAAATGTTGTCCAAACTATGTACCTTAATTTATTTTAAACCCGATTAAAGTTATGTTTCGTTTGTTTGTTTTCTGTTTTAAACTTTTGATTTGGTGAAATAATTTAAAACAATTTATTTTTAAAAAATTTAGTGAAGTTCATATCGCATAGTATAACACAAAAGAAGTTGATCTTTGTAAAGCAGGGGAGGGTAACGTTTTTCAATCAACAAGCCGGATCCGTCAAAATTTAGTCTTTTGCGGGCCGGACCATTTCGAATTAGTTATTTACCGGACCCAGTATCCGAATCCAGCCGAATAATGAATTTTTAGATCTGAATCCGGCTAAAAACTAATTTTAAGTCGAGATACAGATCCGGTCGAATTCTAATGTTAATGAAATTTCAGATCCGGCCGGAATCTAATTTTATATATACAGTTGATCACTTTTTTAAATCCTTCAAATTCAAAAAATTTTCTTAAGTCTGAAAACTTAAGATGTAGATTGAGATATGTCAGACGTTTAAATAGTGTCTATAAATAGAATTGACATTGTAATTGACAAAGGTACGTATGTAAAAAAAAAAACACTTAGCTTAAGGTAATTTTACAAAAAGATATTCCAACTAAGTTAGAACAACACAAAATATTAGAACAAAGTAGTGTGTATATTATTACACATTAATTTAAAAAGTAGTATTTTAGCATGTTTTTGAAGTCAAATTCTTACAGCTTAGTTTTGTAAAATATGATACAAAGTTTTGAACAAAATTTGTAACATTGACCCTTTGCGGGCATGTAATTTCGCTAACGGGCCAGTTATTTTCATTTGCGGGTCGGATCCCATTAAAGTTTAAAAAACGGCTGGGGCCGGTCATTTCACTCTGCGGGCCGGCCCGTGGGCCGTACGTTGCCGACCCCTATTGTAATACATAGTTTTTTTTATCTAGGTAAGGACTAATCCGGCCATTAATACAAAAGGAAACTTGCCCATCATGGCCGGATTATCGGAACGCAACATATTTCAAAAGCATGTTAATCTTAAAGTAATAACAACTAGTCTAAAGCAGCGGTTGTTCCAAAAGAACTTTTCAATCCTTTATTTATCATACTTGTTTACAAGTCAATATTAAATGCAGACGAAGTTGCTGAAATTCGCGGCTGCGCTTCTAAGTTTGATTGCGATCAGGGAGCCCAATGGATCGAGTACAACGATTTTGGAATGAGGACGCTGACCACGCTGTTGATGAGAATCGTCGATTGGCTTGGCTCTCCCGTTGAAGGGGGAGGGTGGGTTGTGGATACTGTTACTTTTGTGTTTTTAAACAATAGATTAATTTTTAGCACATTGATTAATGGTACTAATAAAACTCAACTTGTAAAACCTGAGTTCATTCTCGATGTGTGTAAAATATAAAAAGGTTTCGTAATCTTGCTCTAACTGATGGCTTACTTTTTTTTGTACAAAATTAAACATTATCGAAAACATAGTTTATAACATTAATAAAAAAACTTTTTGCCGTTTTGATAAAGTAATGTTGTTTTCAGAACCACCCCGAGTGATATGAAATGTTGCAGCCATCCTCCGTGTGAAGTAACTGTCAAACCAGCTGAAGAAGGTACCACCGAACCAGTACAGGGTAACAGTGGGAAATCGGTAAAAAATAATCTGATGATTGTAACCGTTTGCTTTGCACTTGCTCATAAGTTTTATGTCTAATTTTTTTTGAATTCGTAAAGAATTTTATAACAAAGGTCTTAAGAACTTAATAAGGTAGTTAAAAACGAAATTAACAACTTAAATTATTAATATTTAGTAAAACTTGTTATTAAAACATTTTTAGAAAAATAAATACCTTAAAAATTTGGTAATATTAATCATCGCAACATTACATATAAGCGTAATAAGTACAAATATCATAGCAAACTCATGCTGACATTATAAAATTAACTTGAAAACTGTTTAAACAATTCAATTTTTTTTATTAAAACATAACACATTCTACTTCATAAATTAAACAAACTTGATGGTTTAAACTATATTATTGGCTACATATTTTTATTTCTAAACTGCTATTTCACAAATTAATAAACTTTAGTAAAGTAAATGGTCTAGCTTGATTTTTATTCTTTTTGTTAAAGTGTTTAATTTTGATAAAAACTTATTGTATCTTAAATTTGATAATTAATATACATTCTACTAACAAAAAATAGTTAAATTCCACGTTATAACGTGCTTTAAAGTTCTATATTTACTAAAGATTTATAAGCTTTGACATAAAGCACTCTATATTTAGTCGAGGTAGCTTGAAACACTGCAATTAGCAAAACGGCTTTTACTTAACTAGACAAGTATAGCGTATAGTCTAACGATTTGAAAAGTTTTCTATTGAAAAAGATTGTATAAGGCAATTTAAAAAAACAAGTTTAATATCTTTAATGACATTGTTAAAACCAGTGCGATACATGATGTTTTCTTTGCACGATATGCAAAACTCATTTTGCTTTCATGTCTTGAAACCATACTTGTTTTTTTTTTTTGCTTCACCACATTGAGATTAATCTTTTTTTCATTGCAGCTAGGTAAACTGACGGTTGGCGAAAGGCTTTTGTGCTTAAGATTACTTTTATGACTTTTATACTTACATAAGTCTTTGATAATTTAATTATAGCCATTTTAAGAAACTATACTAATTTAAGTTTTATCACATTGTTTAGCATTAAAAAAACATAGAATTTAGATTAAAATAATAAATCTATTTCAAAGTTTATTCTTTGCTATTAAAAATATTTTGTAAACATTTTGAATTTGCATTAAAAGCATTCTTATACAAAAAACTGTTCAATATTTTTCAAAAATAAAAGTTATCTTATTTTTTTAAGCTAGTTAAATTTTTTTTTCTTACATAATAAGTTTAAATAAACCGTTATAGATTCTGTAAAAAAAGACAAACTTGCATTTAGTATCTAAAATAATAAAGTTTGCAGTAAAATCAGTTATAATCAAGCTCACTTTTTGGTCATTTTTGCTGATTGAACACAGCCCATTTTAGATGAGCGTTGACTTAGCTCGATTAGCAGTTTTTGCAATTTAAAAAAAATGTCCAAACTTTAGTTCCAATTATTTTCCTCATCTTTAAAGCTAACTAAGATTTTTTTCTAGAGAACGCTCCTTTGCCTTTAAATTTATTGGACTGGGGTTTGAATTTTTGAGTGGGTCACCTTAAAAGAAATATGAGGGATTTATGTTCAATTAATGATAGTTTTAGTAAAACGTACCTGTGTTATGCCTTGGATGAAAACAGTTTAGATAAAAAAAATATGAATCATTTAAAATATTCATAATTAAGTATATTAAAATAAGTTTTAAAATAATTCACTGGTACAGTGACCGTTAGAAAATTGAAGGTTTTTGAAATTTACAATCGGGGATATTTGTATATAATATTAAATATTGGAAATTAGGAAAAAAAACCCTTGAGAGCACAGCAAACTAAAAATATTAAAATTATAAGAATTAAAAATAATTCCATATTTTGGCTAAAACATCCGTTAGAGTAAAAATTCAAAAAAAAAATTTTTTTTCTAAGGGACCCAACTTAAAAATTCAAACCAAATTCCATTGGGTTATTTTTTAAGTAAAAGCAAAGGAGCGTTCTCTACAATAAAAACATCTTAGTTAGCATTAAAGATAAGGAAAATAATTAAATCTAAAGTTTATTTTTATTTTTTTAATTGTAAAAATGCTAATCGAGCTAAGTTAACGCTCGTCCATTTTAGTTCTATTTAGTTTATATGAGTGGAATCGCGTTTTGCCAAAAGATCCTCCGCTCTACTAAACACGAAAAATAACTTTTTTCAAGAAAGTATCACAACATTTAAATTAAGTTAATTGTTATCTAATATGAAAGTTCATTTTTTCAACAACAAAAGTAATAAAGCTTAAATTTGAAATTTATCTAGTGTAAAATATGAAAAAAAAAATTAGCTATATTTTGTTATTTTAGCTACCTAGTTACTATAGCGATAAAACAGCTGTAGTTAGTGGTTTTTAAATTTTACCATGCCTGTCGTGCACCCATGGTGAATAGTTAAACAGCGATGATAACCAATGTGAGTTGGGTTAATAAAATTAAAAACATATATATCAGTTTTAAACTGGCATACTTTTAAGTTATTTTTACTGTACTTTTACATTATACTTTATTTAGTTTTTATTAATTATACAAAATTGTTATATTATTTTGTTACGTCAAAATGTTTAAATAAATATTGTTTTGTATAAAAGTACATGTAAAGATGAACCTTACTAAAATAAATATTTTTTTAATACAAACTGCAAAAAAAGATTTACCTAGTTTGATGAGATAAATGATGTTTAAAAGAATTTACACAAATAACTAAAATTCTAAAACCAAAACTTTTACATTTTTTGCACATTTAACATAAAACAAAATTACTATATATGAATAATTTTTTGACATAAGCATAAATAAAGATATTATTATTAAAATTAAACACTCAAAGGGATATTTTTTTTAATTTTATTAGTTATTTAGTTGGTTTTATTTGAAATTCAACTTAAAATAGTAATTGCAAACTTATAGAATGATAAAAAAAATTAAATATAGAAAGGAAATAAATCAAATGACAAACAGATTAGTTAAATATAGAAAATTAATTAACTTTTTAAGTTAAAACAAAAGAATACTGTGAAACATAATAAAGCAAAAGCATAGACTAAAAGATTGTAACGATATTGATTTTAATTAAAAAATGACTTCAAGTATAACCTATGCCTAAGATAAACACAAAAACCGCGTTTAAACGTAACAATAAAAACAATTTTCAGTGCTTAAAAATTGGTAATTTAGAAGTTTCTATAAAATGTTTTCAATATTCAGTCTTTCAATTAAAATAAACACGAAAAATTGTTTAAACGTCCCTTTTGTAAACGAATTACATCAATAATTGGTCGAGGCATGGTTTTATAGGCAATTTCAAATATAAAAGTATAAGAAAAATATACTTTTAAGTTTAAAAAGACACGAAAACACATTTTAAGTATCCGAATTTCTAAAGATACCATTTAAGTAAATAAAAAAAAATAGTTTTAATAAAAAAAAATTGAATAAACATACTTTTTAGTAGATACAAACATAAAAAATTTGACAAAACCTCTTATCTTCAGGTTTTTAGCACAGAAATAAAATAAGTAATTAAAAAAGTTATTTTAGCGGGTTTAAATATATAAATTTTTAAAAATTAATCTTTTTAGCAAAAAAAAAAGACACAAGTAAATGTCTTTCAAGTTATTGTAGACAAAATTTTAAATATAATTTAACTAGTGTACTTAATAAATAAATAAAAACTTTTATAGGATTCATATAAAACAGACATAAAAAGGTTGATAGGGACATAGTTTTAAAATATTTGTAGTTATTAATAAACATATTAAGCTTATTTTTCGGTATAACAGCTCAAAACATAGGAGCTACCACTTTTACTAGACTAATAAGTTTATAAACAACTACTGTTGGTTAAAATAATTGCTTTACTTATTAGTTTTTTGGTTTGTTAAAAATATATTTTTAATAATTTAAAATATATTAAACATGTTTTTTTTTTACTTCATTATTCTGTTACCATAAGTTTACCACAGTATACATTTGTAAATGATATGCTAAGCAGTTGTAAAAAAAAAATTTACAACGAACAAACTTTTTGTAAAAACAAATACAAAACAATTCCTTTTACTGTTGGAGTGTTGCAATTTGTTGTAAATTTCTTATTATGGTTTTAGTTGTAATATTAACAAAATATATATTTAGTTAATTGTCTTACTATATATTTCTTGAAGTATGTTTCATATATTAACATTTAAAAATATGATTGCATTGAAATAGTTTATTAAAAACAATTAAACAAACATAAAAAATATATAAAAGCAAAATCTTAAATTACCTTCAAGGTTCAATGACCGAATTGGGAACATCATGATCGCTACATAGTTTTTTTTTACTTATAAAATAAACAAGAAGACTTTATTTAAAATACTTTCATTGTGTGTGACTAACTTTTAGGAAATAGTTTTACCCTTCATATATATATTTAAATTTCATAAAAAAATTGAACTCCCTTAACGGGCATAAGGGTGGTTCCATAATAGTAAATTGAAATACAGCACTACTTTCATATAAAAATGTAGTACTACTCACCTTTAAGTTCAACTTTTGAGCTTCTTTAAAAGTTGTTTTTGAAACAAGTCAGTAGAGTAACAATGTTAGCTCTGTTGATTTTAAACAGGGAACTCAAAGATTTACCTAACTGAAACTTTCAAACACTATTTATATTGTATATATTATTACCTTTTAATTTTATTTTTCCTAAAAAATTTAGTTTTTGTTGATTTTTGTGTTTAATCAGAATGTAAGCGTTTACAACGGTGTTTCAGATTAAACAAATTTATATAAGCTACACCCTTAGTTACTCTGACTTCTTACAAAAAATCTCTCCTAACAATTAAACTATTTTAGTAAAAGCTATCTTTTACACTTTTAAACTAAAAACTTATCCTGTTTGAAACAAAAAATATTAACACTGCATAGACAAATAAACTTAAAAAAGATGATTTAAGTTCAAAACTGAAATATATTTACCAAAAAACTAAATGAACTTGATATAAAACACTTACATCTTATGTTCAAAAAATATCAATTTCCAGGGTATTTGTTGCCTTAATTTTCAAAAACTGTCATATAAAAGGTTAAGTGTCGGGGATGGGGGAGTTGGGGGTTTGACGTTTTTTTTTCTTTTACAAAAATTAAGGTAGGCTCTTGTTTGAAAGATTAAAGTATATATTATTATAAAATTTTTAAAAACAAAATATTTCAATAAAGTTTGGAGATATAATCAGTTTGAAAAAAACCATATAACGAAGTGAAGTTAAAAATTTTCAAGGCCTATATTCTTTGAACTTTTAAAATTTACCTAAATAACATTTTATTATCCACTGTAGTTAATCTTTAAATTAACTTTTATAATCATCGTTTGTTTGTAAAATTGTAATTGACGTTATAATATAACTATTATTTAGCTGTTAACATCAATTTTCACGGCTGATTGATTTTAACTCCTTCAAAAAAACTATGCTTCGTGTTCAGTGGAGCGAAGGATCTGTTGGCTAAACATGAAGCTACCTAGATAACATTTTTGTTACAGCTACATAAAATGAGAACAGGTTGAAAGAAGCTTATTATATTGTTTTTTAGGGTAGATTTATTTCTTATAAAAGTTTAGGTAATTTAACAGCTCCAACTTAAAATATATAAACGCATTTAAACCTTTACATATTAAAATTCATATAAGTGTCCTATTAAAAAATAAATATTGTTTTGAATTATTGTTTTAAATTTTAGTCTTAACTATCACTGTAAATAGTCTATTGTATGAATGTTTAATAAAATAATCTGTTGTGTAAAATAAAATAAATTTAAATAAAAAAATGAATAAAAGTATATATCTTAACATTTTAGAAAGTATGAGCATTGCAAAATGTTTTAATTATGTTCTTTCTTACTATTATTTTCTATATCCTAGCTTACTATAGTAATAATTACTTGCAAATCTATAAATATAAAATTAAAATAAGGGGATGCTGATCAACAGCTTTAAGATTAACTTAAACTATGGTTACAAGTTTTAAGATTAAAATTTATTGAGGCTTATTTTTTTTAACCTGGTGAGTCTGAATCCATTTTAAAATTTATTAACACAACTATAAGTCTAAGGGTAAATTTTTTTTTATAAGTATAAATCAATAATTACTTCAGGTTATCTAACAAAATATTTTAATTATTAGTTTTGTTAATACTTTTTTTGTCTCTATTGAATCTTATAATAACTTTGAAAAAACAATTTCAGTTAATCAAATACACAGTTTAATTCAAAGTTAAAAAAAAATCAAAATGATTCAGGTTTATATAAATAAATTCAGGACTTATCAGAATAACTTAAGCTATTTTGAAACTACTTTTAGTTAATTTGTAAAACTTAGGCAGGCTGATTCTTTTTTGTTTGAATTTCTTTTGATCAGATTACTTTTGATTATTATGCAAAAAAATCAAGCCAATTTAAAAACTTTAAAACCTATTGTTTTTTTGAAAAATATCTTTGCTTAGTCTATTTTTACTATTAAGATTCTTTAATCTTTCAAGCATGATAGTCAGTTAGATCAGTCAGTGTTTCTGAGATTAAGTTTTTAATTTACTAAACATTTAATTTTCTTACTTAATTAGTATATTTAATTTAGTTTTAATAATCTGTTACAGATTCTGAGAAAAAATCTTACTTGTATTGAATAAATCTGTTATAATATATTTTCAACAGTATAAGTACTCTGAAATTCTAAGTAAGCTCAGTTTTTGATCTATTTAGCTATTTGAATACAGACCAATTTAGTCTTGTTTAAAAGAAGTCTATCTTATTCTTTATCAAAGTAATTTTAATTTTACCATTAGTTAAGTACTTTAACTTCCTTGACTTTAAATAATTATATGCAGACAACTTTAGACATGAAATTTCTTGTAAGAGTCCTTAAAAATATGTAATTATTTTTTATAATTTTAAACTATTGATTTTTAAGTAATCTAACTATTACTGTAAATAGTATTTTATATAAAATAGATTTAAGTAAAATCTTGATAATTAAGAAAATATGAATACTGCAAATTATTTTCTAATTATGTACTTTTTTACTAGTACTTCCTTGATACTGACTTATTATGGTAATAAATACTTGTAAGTAATAACATTAAAAGTTAATGATGCTTACTTTTGCTTAATTTAGTATATCTAAAACTTTTTAAAATTTTTAGAAAGTTAAATATTTTCAATATTTTGAAATCTAAATCCAAATTTAAATTTCTAAGTATAAATCAGTACTAACTACAGATTATCTATTAAAAGTTCATTAGTTATTAGTTATTCTAAATTTTTAAATATCTAAAAATTACTCTTTAATAAATTCATAACACAATATTAGGTTGTAATATAATAGATTTAATAAAGTTTTAGAAAAATTCAAGATGATTTAGACTGATATATATCAATTCAGGACTAATCAGGATAACTCAAGCTATTTTGAAATTTTTAGTTAATTTCAGGCTGATTGTATACTGTTGGTATTTTGTTAAACCAGGTTAACTTTGATATTTATCCAAAATCAAGTTAGTTTCAATAAATTCAATTTTTTTAGTTTTTTAAAAGTTATCTATACATATTCTTTGTTTAATTTTAAAGTTCTTAAATTTTCCAAGCATAACTCTCAGTGAGTTATTTTTAAGTAAGGGGCTCTGAATACCACGTTTTTATTTTACAGAAACTTAATAAGTATGTTTTGTTAAGTTTTTTTTATATATCTTATTAAGCTTTGGTTCTAAGAAATACAAATTCTAAACATTCTTTCATTTAAGATATTAGTAATTTTCTTTAACTACATTGTTATTATATTTTTTAACATACAGTTTATAAGTTTGCTCATTTATTTGAGTATGACTAGCTTGTAAGAACTATATTTTACTATCATTTAGAAAATTTTGAAGCATAGAGATTAAAATACACAAGTTTATAATTTATCTCATGTATAATTTTTACGTAGGTGTTAAGGTAAAAAGTAAAGTATTAGTTTTAATAAATTTAAATCTTTTCAAACTTCTGAAAAATACGTATTTTTTCTTAGGATACATTTTTGTTATGATATTTTTAATTTTCTAATTATTTACCTCACTTTTAACTTAATATTGTAATAAAGTTTTTATTAACTGAAATACCTTTTCCTAAAAATTGACAGTAATAAGTCGTTTTTATTTTGAGAATTTTTTTAATTTTTTGTCTCAAAGTTTGCTACCAGTAACACATTTTTTATAAATAATTAATTTATTGTTACTCCTTTACAGTTGCTAAAATGTTTATGTTACTATGCTAACTGAACACTGATTACTGAATAAATTTGAATAAAGTTTTATGTTCAAGTAACTATTTGGCCTTATTTTATTTAAATCTGGCGGTTGTGCTCTTTAATTAGCAAGTCAAAAGTAATTGAACTTATTAAGGTTTTAAACTAGTGATCTATCAAATCTAAGATTTGGACTCGGATTCGACCAAATTCAAAGTTTTTGATTTGGTAGACCACTTTAAATTTTTAGAATTTTAGTTATTCGTTTGTTGAAAGTTAAATGAAATGTAAAACTAGTTAATGATTTTACACTGGAGTGGATAAAAAAATATTTTTTCACACTTATAGCCTTATCAATTTGATTTAGAGTTTTGGACACAGTATAAAAACTATGATCAACTATTTTTGTTAGACTCTCAAATAAAATTAAGTACATAGTTAAGGCGTTTAATCTCAGCTTCTTGGATAACCGCTCTTATTTATTATGTGTTTAGTTTTTTATGTTTGCTAGTTGTAATGAACTGCTGCATTATTTATACAAAGAAAAAATGCAGCTTAAATATGTCACATTTTAGCAGATGCTTGCATACTTTTAGCTATATAATTTTTTTTAATATTTTATAATTTATTTAACTGGTAATTTTTGTTTATGACATTTATGTTATAACCTTAAACCTTTTAATATTTTATTTTGTAAACAATGTTCTAAAAAAATTGTTCATAATATAAACTTGAATAATTTGTAATGAACTGGTTCAATTACTTGCATTATTTATTGTTGAACTTCAAATATTAATAGAATATTTAGAATTTGCTGTAGTTATGAGAAATAAGGCTTAAATCAATGCTGCAATATGTGATCAAAAACTGTTTGCCTAGCGATTTATAAAAGTTTTAAAGCACCTTATATTTTTTGAGTAAGAAATTTTGCAATATTGTTGTGTGGTTCTTTTGTATAACATCAACCAAACTATCTTGCCTAATTTATATAAAGTAGTCTACAATAGTCTTTCGTATTGATAAAAAAAATTCACTGATACATTATAATAAGTTAGTATAAAAAGATTTTATATTTACACTGTCCAATTTAATACCTTTAATATTTTACTTTAATACCTTAATAAATACTTTAATATTTTAAAGAAATACAAATACCAAGCTGCCCGCCGAGGGTCCTAAGCACTAAAGTGCTAGAAAGTCACCAAGTCTGCAGGAAAAGTATGGGCAAAAAGGTCAGGTTGACATTCTACCCACAGACAGTCAACCAGTCCCAGCTGAGACTTTGGAAGTTGGCCCACCAACATCCTTAGCTCACAATTTTTTGATAAATTTCTATTCCATTTGATGTTCTATTTTTGGAGAAAGGAATTGTTATGACAACAAAATTTTAAGATAATTAAGGTTATATCACACTCTTTACAGGGTTTCCAAAAAACCTGGAACCCTGGAATTTGACAATTTAGACTAAAAAACCAGGAAAGATCTTAAACTTGAAAATTTCGAAAAAAAACCTTGAATTTTAAACAAAAATCACTAAAAACCTGAAACTTTTAACATTTTTGACATGTTAAGTAGTAAAACTTTAATTTAACACAACATTTTAACACAAATACTATCATATTTATTTATTTTTTTGTCATCATAAATTTTCTTTTTCATTAAAAAACACTATTACAGTAGCTTTAAAGTATCTTTTTAATGTTTTTATACAATTTAACAGCGTTTTTAATCTTAAACTAAACTTTAAACTGAAAATAGACTCAAAAGTGTGTACTTTTTAAAACCTGGAGGAATTTTTGAAAGCCTAGAGACTTTTTTATTATATATTATATAGAGACCTAGAGACCTTTTTTATTAGACAACAGCTTTAAGTAAGTAATTTGGCTAATTTTATACTGTTTTTATTGCGGAAGTATAGTTTACAAAAACCATATATAGTTTTAAATAGTTTGTTTGTTATCTTTTATTAATTATAGCAATCAAGGATTGTCAAACACTCCGGGTACTTAGGAAAATGTGGGGTAACTTATTTTTTTTTAAATTCAATTTAAATATTTTCAAAGTGAATCTTTAAACAAAGATAGAAATTGTACTACCCGCGAACATCCAAAGAAAAGAAAGCTTGAAACTATCAGGAAAACTATCCTTGATGATTATAAGTATGTGAAACTTTAAGACATTAAAGCAATTAAAGTTCATAAAAAATTGCAAATACGATTGCTATGGATACTCAGCCTTTTTCAATTGTAGAAGATCAAGGCTTCATAGAGCTCTTAGCTGAATTAGAATTTAGATACGTTATTTCAAGTACTAAGTACTTTAATGAGACCATGCTTCCACAGACTTATGAAAGTCTTAAGCAAAAAATTACTTAAGTGTTGTCACATGCTTCGTCTATGTCATTAACGAGCGATATGTGGAAAAGTTCTAGGACAAATGAATCATATACTTCTTTAACCGCGCACTGTTGAATGAAAATTTTGAGTTAAAACATTGATCGTGTTTTAAACTGCCGGGAAGTGGAGGGTGAAGCACACTGGCCAAAACATTTGTAATTACTTTCTGAATATAAATATACCTTGGATTGTTTTCACTTTTTTTTGCGAGTCAATTCAAGAAGTATTAAAAAGGCAACATCATTGTTAGAAACCTCGTCAGAACCCAGTTTTATCCATACTCTTCAGCTAGTTATTAAGGATTCATTGTTTTAAGACAATTCTAAAAAATTGTTATTAGCAAAGGTACGAAAGTTAATTTTCTATTCCAGCCATTTTTCTAAAGCGAGCGAAGCGCTAACAAAATCTAGGTAGATTTGAAAACGCACAAACAAAACGAAAAGCCTTGCTTCTTGTTCAAGATGTGGATACAGGGTGAAACTCAACATAATTAATGCTAGTGACTAAAAAAGCTAAAATAAAGTGTCCAGCACTATGTGGCTAACTATAAAAACGATCAAGGTTCGAATATTACACGCGAAGAAGGGAAACTGGTTGATGACAGTATTCTACTGCTCGGAGCTTTCTTTTTGTAACAATGGAGTGTAGTTAAATCAATGCATTGCTCTCAAGCGTGATCCCGCATGCAAACTCACTGACAAAGTTTCTTAACTTTTATGAAAATTCAGAAGATGTATCAAATGTTTGTAAAACTTTAGCCGAAGTATAGAGACGGCTTGCGAAAGAAGGTTCTGTACCAATGACAACAAATTACTGTTAGTTACAATAGCTGCTGAACCACGATATCGACTTTCCGCTTTCCCTTTTTACCTAAAAAAGAATGTAAGAGAGCAGCTTAAATTAAATAGTAACAAGCATATCTGTATCGAGGCTAATCAAGAAGGTTGTTTTCTTATATTGCCATCAGAGAAACCAAAACCACAAAACTCTGTAATTTTTGGTCCGAAGAAGTTTTCAACTTACTGTTCTTTGTTTAAAATAAAATTAATTACAGCTACACAGGAGGACGAGCAATAAAATTTTATTATGAACAAAATAAGCAGAAGTAAAGAATCTTTTTGCTACAGAAAATTCGAATGCAGAAACTGAAAAGGGAAAAGTCTTAAACCGGTGGAACTTGAACAATGCAAAATACCCCATCTTGCCAGTTTTGCAAGGAAATATCTTGCTGAGCCATTATCTTCTGAGTGTTCTGCAAAATTATTTTCTGAAGCTTGGAATTTTTACGAGCAAAATCGTAATTAATTGCCTCTAAAGACCGGCGAAAACTTTATTTATCCACCACAACTTGAAAAAACAAGAACAGTCTTTTGTAGTACAACAGAGACATCTTTTGCTATTGTAGTTAGCTTTATATTTTTAAACAGTTTCTTAAGTTAATCTATATTTTCTTTTTGTAATGGTAAAAGTGTAATCCTAAGTGGAATTTGAAAACTTTCTATTAAAATTGTAATTCCTATTCTTTTTTAGGCCGTTACTACAGTTAGAAGTAATTTTTTCAATTTTTCAATTTTTTACGGCTTCATGTTTTTTCAATTGCACTTTGTATTATAAATATCAACACTTGCAAAACATTATGTTCTGACTCGTTTATGGTCACAATAAGAACTAACTCTTAAGTTGAACATAAATGATATAACTTTTTTTGTCATTTGTTTTCTGTTTTAAGGATTTATTAAAGTATAGTTTATTTATTTTGCAAAAAAAAAGTACAACTTAATTGTTATTGTTGCTTGCATGGACATCAAAATATAGAAACTAAGTTTTGTGTATGTAACTTTTTTTTTCCCAGAAAGGCATTCGTTGTTTTGTTCACTTCTAAAATAAGTTTTCTAAAATAAAAATGTATTTATTTGTTAACACGTTAAAAATATTGTTCAAACTATTTTTACAAAATCAGTATTAATATAATACGTAAATAATATTTAAAAATATTATATTGTCTTCACTAAAAGCGGATTAAACATTTCAGATTGCAATTACTAAAATATTCGGGTTCGGCTGGATCCTAGTTTCAAAATAAAAATTTGGATCCAGATTCGGCCGAATCCTAGTTTCAAAATTAATACTCGTATTCGGATGGTTCACTTTAAACTAAACAAATTGTACAAACCAATAACTACACAGATTTAACATACAAATGTAGCTTCCTTTTATTTTATACCTTAATCTTATTCTTCTGTTTAGCTTTGTATTAATAAATTAAGACTAAAAAGTTTAAAAAAAAATACAGTACTCAAATAAAGCTGAAAAAGCATTTAATATCACACTTGCTTTTAGAAAATATAAAATACCTATAACCTATTATGAACAATCAAACTCAGTTGCGGTACGTAATTGCTGAAGACCTCTACAGGGCTGTTCATCCAGTGATATTTGACATAATGTCTAGCTACATAAAGATGCTATTTGAAATGAAAGATAGAATTATAAATGATTCCAACAACATAGACATACACAAAAGAAAATTTGACGAGGTTAGACAAGATCTGGGTGATTTCTTTAAACAACTCAACGGCGCTTTTTTTGTGAAGCATTGCACATTTAAAACTTTAGATGGCAAAATTAAAAAGAGAACATACTTAAGACCTCAAGAATTTACTGAACAGTTTTTTGTCTTTGAAAATTATTTAAAATTTACTGAGGACGAAACAAATTCTAGATTTATATTAGAGTGCCAACCTTTTTTTTCTAAACCACGATTTGTCATGCTTTTACAACGAGTTTTGCAAAAACAATTACACGAAATAACTGAGACAGACGTGTATAACTTTGAAAACATAGCCTTTTTAAATGACAAAGGATGGAAAAACCGTTCTTATGCTGAACTAAGGGAGAAGAGTAAAAGAAGGTTGTATGATATGCAAAACAATATTGTATCAACAGAACGAATTGCAGAACTTTCATTTGTTTATGATGGAACGGCGGAGTATTTTGAAGCAGATACAAACTGTACTATTTGTATGGAAGGTTTTGAAATTGGACAAGAACTATCTCGCATGCCGTGTAACGACTTTTTCCATAGACGGTGCATACAGCAGTGGTTCAAACTACCAGAAGATGAAAGCCCAATTGTAGAAGATGGAAGTAGTAGCAGTTATTCTAACTCTCCAACATTAGGTGTAACTAATGACCCACTAAACAGACCTCCACTACTAGATGAACATGAATTCACAAGTAGACCTCCACTACTTGAAAGTACATATGTGCCTCAAAGACCTGCACTACTAAGAAGATCTACATTACGAGGTAGAACTCCACTACGAGATAGATCTTCACTACTAAGAAGACCTTTACTTCGTGATATATCTCCACTTCTAGGAAGACCTCAACTCTATGAAAGATCTCAACTACGTGATAGATCTCCATTACGTGATATAGATCCTTTACCTGATCAACCACAAAGATCCCCACTACAAGGTCATCCTCTAAGATCTCCATTACTTGATCAACCACAAAGATCTTCTTTACTTGATCAGCCTGCAAGATCCCAACAACTTCAGGTTCAACCTCCAAGATCTCGACTTCTGGATCAACTTCCAAGACCATCACCACTGGATCAACCTCCAAGATCTCCACAGCTAGATCAACCTCAAAGATTTCCTTTAATGGATCAAGATTCTCCTGTAATGCCGCAATACGACATAGAAGAAGACATTCCAAATATTGCGAAATTTCAGTGCCCAAATTGTAGGTACAATTGCTGCTGAGAACAAAATATTTAATTTATTGATTTTTAAACGCTAAAGTTTTTTTTTTTATATGTAGTTTTTCTTTTAATTAAAAAAAATTATAGTTCCCAACCGTTTTAAAACATGGTTAGTTCCTAACCCAACACATATGTTGTTTTATGATTTTTGGAAACTAAGATATATAAGCTTTATTCTCTTTTCTAAAATTATAGGGTTTTTAATTCTTGTTTATAAATAAAAATTATATTACAATAAGTCACTTTACATGTTTTCCGTTAAAAATATACTTTTTTAAAATTAGTATTAAGTAACTCTCTTCATTGCTTTAATAATAAATTAGACTTGTACTGCGAGTTAAGTTGCCGCAAAGATTTTCTTTGATTGTCTGCTTGTTCTTGGTTATCTTATCTCAATTTAACTGATAAAATTTTAATTGCTTTTTATGAGTTAGCAACCATCTTATAGATAGAAGTTATATCGCATGTCAGAACAAATCATATACCTACTATTTTCAGAATGAGTTTTTCTAGTATACTTCTGTTTAATCTCGTGATTTTCATTTGATCGAATTCGTAAAAGGAGTAACTAGTTCAGTTATTACTTATTAGCCTCTACAATGCTGATACTTAAATAAAATTTGTTTTACTTAAAGTTTATAAACAACAATAAAAGTTTATCAGTTGATGCACCTGTATGATAGTTGCCATTGTGTCAATGCGTATACCAACAAAGTTTAGTAGAACATAAAATTTAAATAAAAATTAATGTTATTTAAGTACTTGGTATAAAAAAAATTTCCTTAAAAATATGCTAGCTATGGTTGATACTGGAGCATTAAACTAGTTTTGCTTCTCAATAATAAATCTATTGTTTTTTAGCAGTCGGTATTGTATTTGTTTATTATACCAACTTCAATGTTTAGTTTGCCTCTGATGCATTTAATTGTTTTTTATCTAATCTAATACAAGGCTAGTTATGGTGTTTTTTGCATGAAATATAGTTATTCAAAAATTTATGACAAGAGACCTTTTTGAGTAAAAATAGTTAAAAGAAAAAAACTTATTTCATATACATAATAAATTAATAGTCAAACAAATTTTACTTTCACTACTAAACTAATATCAGTAAGTTGTAGTGAATAAAATATGAATCAATAATATCAACTATATAACTTTTAAACATGTGATATAATACTTAAAGACTAAAATTTTAAATACTCTGAACAGTTAAATTCGAAATAAAATATTTAAAAAAACTAAATCTTAATATAATAAAATTAGTATAAATCAGAAGACAAAGTAGCACAAATCTAAAATAAAAACAGCTCATGTGAAATTGTTTAAAAAGTACTTATTGAAATGAATTTCTTGAAATTTTCGTGCGTGAAACTCAAACAAACAGAAGTTTAATAAGTTTCAGTGCTCAGTAGTATAAGAACATTATTACTCTGGCAACTTTGGTTTACGCTATCTGACATTGATTAAGTTTAATATTCCCTGTAATGTTTCTTGCAATTTGACACATGTGGAATGCATCTGGTTGCAATATTAAGCCTTCTTTCTTCATTGAGTAGCAAAAGATATGTTTGTTAGCTTTAACTTTTAGAAGGTAAAGTCTCATTATAACTTAAAGTAAAATTTGACAATTTGAAATAAACAATAGCCTTAGGCTTTTTTAGCTTAAAAATTGTGTGCTAAATCATAAGTGGCTCTTGACAGGTTTTTTAAAATATGTGCTACTCTAAAAATAATTGATATAAAAAATTAATTTTGTACCAAGATTGATTTTGGATAAGAAATTTTAAATATGGTAACAGACTTATATCTTCTAATTAATTTTAAAACTTTTGGTTTACAGATACAATCATAAATGAGATAGTAGCACACAAAAATGAAGTAAACCATGAAAACATCAGTAACTTTTTTTAAAATATAACCTTATGGTATAAAGATAAACTTAGAGTTATTAAAAGTTAATTTTTAGAAATTAAACCTTACACTAGTTTTCATATTTTTAATGTCAAATGCAAGAACATGTAAATATTCAGGTATTCTATAAACTAAAATTGTAGCAGTTTTCAGTTTTGTCATGTCAATTTATCTTTAGTACTCAACTTTTTGTTAATTTATAACTTTTAAAAGTTTAATATTAATTTTTTACTAAAAAATGAACGTTTTTTACAACAACTACGCCACTACTAGATTAACTACTGAATTTTAACATTTTTTTAAGTTTAGCACCATATTTAATTAGGCAAGATCTTCAATTCACATACACAGCTTACGAATCAATTAGGTTTTAGAAAAAATTTACTACATTTAATTGGACTAATTTATTGTTATCAAGAATTTCCATCCCTGAACTCAGTCAAAATTTTTGAAAATATTTTTTAATAATAGTTATAATGATGTTTGTATACTTTGTAATATTAAAATAAAACCTCTAAATAAAAAGAAATATTACGTCGAAAAACTAATTAAATTAAACTGATCGAAAAGCTCTCACACACAAAAAAAATGTTCTAACTAGAGTTTATAATTTAAGCAAAAAAATTAGTTGATTAGTTTTGTTAAAGTCTAGTAAAAGTTATAAGTTCTAGTGTGAGCTTAAATGATGCATCTGAGATCTGACAATTTTAATTTCAATAAAGCTTAAACATGGTATGTACAACAAATAAAATTAAAACTTGAAAGTTATAAGTTCAAAACTTATCAAAAGTTAATACTTTTAAATTTAAAACCGATGCCTCACACATTTCCCTTTTTTTATAGGGACACTGGAAAGTATATTAAAACTGAAAAAGATATATAATCTAAGTTTAACAACAAAAAAAATTATGAAATAGAAAACAAAACGGTTACATGACTATTCAAATTCTGACAATTCAAATTCCGACAATTCAAATTCCGTCAATATAAATTCGGACAACTCAAATACGATAATTCAAATTCCGACAATTCAAACTCCGACAACCCGAATTCAGACAACTCAATTTCCGACCATTCAAATTCGGACAGTTCAAAATCTAACAACTCAAATTCCGACAATTCAAATTCCGACACTCAAATTCCGACAATTCAGACTACGACAATTCAAATTCGGACAATTCAAATTCCGATAACTCAAATTCAGACAATTCAAACTACGACAACTCAAATTTGGACGATTCAAACTACGACAATTCAAATTCAGACAACTTAAATTCCGACAATTCGAGTTTTTACCATACAAACTCTAACATTTCAAATTTTTAAACTGAAAACTTAACAATTTATATTTCGATAATTTTAATTAGGACAATTAAAATTCGAACAATTTAAATTCCAGCAACTTAAACTCCGAAATTTCAAACCTGACAATTTTAATTTTGACAATTCAAATGCCGTCAACTAAAACTTCGATAAATAAAACCAACAACATAAAATAAAGTTTCAAGAGTTTTTTTTATTTTTATAGCAAGTAACCTCGTTTTTTTTCAGTTTTTGCTATTTAAGCTTTGACAGCATTGGTTGTTTAATTTATTATTATTTTAAATAATAAATTCTAATTTTAAAATAAATACAAAAGATAATCAAAGTAAAACTATATTTTATAAAAAGTTTAACAATAAGAATTTGTTTTTATTTAAACTTTTGATTGTATATCTCCATACTTGTCGTTTTTAAGCGATGTGTTTTTAAGTTTGCTAAGTTTTGTTTTTAAGTCTTCAAGATGTTATGTTGGCTTTTAATCTTCTTTTGTTACACAGTAGGGTTTGGCAACGTATAGCCCGCGGACCGGATCCGGCTCTCAGAGTGAAAATGACCGGCTCACTAAAGTCAATATTATAAATTGTGATTACACTTTGTATCATAGTTTTACACAAAAAAAAACTGTAAGAATTTGACTTAAAAGAAACTTATTTCAAAAATTGAAGTTTAGTTTATGTATAGCGATAAAAACATCATTTTTGTCGTAATATTTTGTTTAGTTTAAGTACAGGGGTAATATATTTCCTTATATTAAACCAATCTAAGAGACATGCTTGGTTATATATGCTCGATCCTGGCGGTTACTGGCTTTAGGTCGCCATTAAAATGATATCCTTAGTTAGTTATACGATACTTTTCAGACTAATCTCGTTAATTAATAAAGTAGGTATATAATATATAAATTAGACTTATACTATTATTTTAATAGATTATAAGTATTAATTGAACCTAAACTGTTGTTTATTGAAATAGTTAGATTACTTAAACTATTTTATTGAAGTAGGTTTGAAAGGTTGTTAGAAAGAAAACTACTTGTATAATGAAATCGATTCAATAAGTTTAGACTATATTTACAATGAATAAATTTGCGATAAACCACAACAAATTGTACTAACAATATAGTTCGACAAGAAACACTTCGACTTAATAGCCGAAGCGACAAAAACAAGAAATATTATGGATTAATATAGTGTCGTACAAAACATTTTAGAAATTTAAACTTTTTATGAAATAAAGCATAACACTAAAATTAAAAATATTTCGTAGTATTTAAAAATAAAAATGTTTTTAAACTTTAAAACTACCTGTTCTATTATTCAGAGATACTTACGATGACAAAATTTAATATCCCTTAACTTGTGTTAGTAAAAAAGTAATAAGTTATCAAGTAACTGTGGTTTTTTTTTAATATAAACAATAATTGTTTGAATTATACTGATTTCAATAACTTTTTTATAACTAAACAATACTTTTTAATTACATAAATAATTTAAACTGATATCAACATAAGCAAAACCATTATAAAAAAGTACTAAAAACGTATTCCGAACAGTTGGTAAACATTAAATGTTGTAATAAATAATTATGAATTATAATGTTTACTTTAAGAAAAGTTTGACTATAAAACTTGTTCGTTTAATAGATTGTTTTATTACTAAGAATTTAGACATTTAAATAATAAAAAATTATGTGTAATAACTCGTAAGAAACTTTATAAGTATGTAGTGTACGACTTGATAACCAAAAAGTTCCTTTGTACCCAACGTCTTTAGACCAAACTTTTTGAGCGCTTTTTATTATCGTTTAATAAAAAATATTAAAGCTGATAGTTTATTTACAGTAACCTCTCGCATCTTTACGCACTCTAGTTTAGTTACGCATTTTAGAGTTCTAAAAAATTCAAAAAAAAATTTTAATGTTTTTTTAAAATTGCAGAAATTAGGTTTATTTTATTATTTTAATGTAAAATATGTTATTAAATGCTAATTCACTTCACTTTAGGTTAAGACTTTGTAAACTTATGTTCCTTGACTAATTGGTAAACATTTAGTTTTACCTCAATATATCATAAATTTTGTTAACAATAAGAGTTTAAATTAAAATTCTGAAAGAAATATGGCTGTGTTAAATTTAGAAAGTATAATGAAAGTTTAAAACACAAACAAATAATACAGCACTCTTGCCCTACATATAAACAAAGATCTAAAAAAGAAATCCAATTAAACTTCCTAGCGAAAAGTAGCAGTGATACTTAATAAATATTAGAGCTTACACTTAACACAAAAGCTTAATTATAAATTAAATTTGCTAAGTAGAATAGAATATAAATGTTAAGTATCAAATAAATCACATATAGATAAAGATAAAATCTTTTTATTATTAAAATTAGTAAAATTTTTCTAAAAGGATTATCATTTTGTATAAATTTAATTTTTTTTTTAAATATATGTACAGTTTTATTTTTTGTTTCCATATTTTTAAATAAATTAAACAAGTTTTTAAAAAGTGAGAAAGTCCCCAGTCTGCTTTAACTAGAAGCAATATCAAAAATTATAGTAAATATATTTGGTACCTCTCGTATCTTTACGATTTCTCATATCTTTACGCATTTTTTCTGTGGACACAATGTGCGTAAATAAGCGAGAGGTTACTGTACTTACAAAAAAATAGATATTTTTTAAGATTATTTAGTTTTTATGTCCAAATTATTCAAAAAATTTTAAATATTATCTATATAGTCGTTTATTTCTATTACTTAATTTTATATCTAATAATTTGTTTGTTTATTTTTAAGAAAAACTTAAATATTTTTTGTTATGTAAAAAAATAGTTCTATAAAAACTTTAAAATCTCAAATCTAAAAAGCAACATTTGATAAAATTTATAATTCTCATTACATAATTTATTGTAACATATGTGTGCATTTTAGTCGTCTTATTAAAATAGTTCAATAGTCGTAGTTTGAATTATCCGAATTTGAATTGTCGTAGTTTGAATCGTCCAAATTTGATTTGTCGTAGTTTGAATTGTCCGAACTTTAGTTATCGGAATTTGAACTTTCCGAATTTGAGTAGTCGGAATTTGAATTGTCAAAAATTAAATTGTCCGAATTTGAATTGTCCAAGTTTGAGTTGTCGTAGTTTGAAGTGTTGAAATTTTAGTTGTCGGAATTTGAATTGTCTTAATTTGAGTTGACGGAGTTTTAATTGTCCAAATTTGAATTGTCGGAATTTGAATTGTCGAGTTTGAGTTGTCGGAATTTGAATTGTCCAAATTTGAATTGTCGGAATTTGAATTGTCAGAATTTGAATAGTCGAGCACCCAACAAAACGTATAATTAAAACAATTCTAAGCTTTACAAAAATCTAAAAGCTAGATAACCAAACTTATTTTAACATAAATAAAGCAGTAAACAATTTTAAATTAAATCGAATTTTTTACACAGTTTATAATGTTACAATTGTTTTATGCTTTCGCAATAACCATAAGTAAATAAACTGTTAGATGAAAGTATATTTTTATTAAATATACTATTAGCAAAACTATTAGTCAATTAATAAGTTAACTAAGTAATTATTAATAGAATTAACGATCAAAGATTTAGTTTTTTAATAATTTCTAAAGCATTTAGCTTTTTCTTATCTCTCTATTTTATACCTAATTACGAAATTTGATCTTTAATTTGTTGTTTATGTATCAAATTTCGATTTTTTTTCTGCGATACATTTGAATATGTTATTCAGTTTCAAAGCGGTCCATCTAAGTTTTAAAAGTTTTTGATTTATTTAACTACTACTATGTTTTGATTTATTTATATCTAATTAAATACTGTTTGTAAAAACAAAATGACTGAAAAAAATTAAAAAAATGTTAAATTAGGCAAAAATGCTCTTAAAGTATAATAAATATATTTATGATATCTATATATTTAGATGCAATTAAAATAAAAATGATATAACTAGCAAACTGTTCGACTATCTTGTAATTAAAAAATAGACTAAATAACAAAAAAACACATATGCTTTCGGCCTAAGACCTTATTAACGACCCTGATACTAAGAATTTTATACTCTAAATTTATAAAAAATGTTTGAAACAAAATTAAAATTTTGAATAGTTACCAAGACAAAAATTTGAAGACATGAAAGTGTAAACAAACATATGGATCACAAGAAACAAAATGTAGAACAGAGGTAATTATAATAAAGTTAAGTTTTTATAAAGAACTATAGTTATTTATAATTAGAAAAAAAAATATTTTTTAAATTACTCTACATACATGACAAAAAAAAAATTAAAAAAGAATAACTAAAAACTGCAGTTTTAGATGGTAAAATTAAAAACATCACTCTCAAACTCAACCCTTTTCAACAATAAACGTTTTCTGGGGAAATGTATAAATATATAAATAAATGTGTAAACATCATTTCTTTTACTTTTTTTATAATAAAAAAAATGCTCGATTAAATTGGTTTGTATTTAGACTAGCTCAAGTTTTATAACAATCTCCTCCAACATTACTATTTAATAACAAGTATAGAGTCTAAATCATAACTAGCTAACTACCTTCAGCAATTATAAAGTTTATAAATACTAGAAGTTGTCAAATAAAGGTTTCTAAGAACAAAAATTTCTGGTAAGATGTTGTTTTTCACATTAAAGGAATGGTAGCCACTTAAAAATCCTTGGAAAAAATAAAATTTGACAATTTAAGCAAAAAAAAAAAACTTGGAATTTTAAATAATTTGACATTTTAATTAGTAAAGTTTTGATTTGACACATCAAATCTACCATATATAGATAAAAATTTTAGTCATTATAATTTTGTTTAATTAACAAACACATTTAAAGTAGCTTTACAGTATCTTTTTAATGTTGTTATAGTACTTTTCAATTATAAACTTAGCTTTAAACTAAAATGGACCCACAGAAATGTACTCTTAAAAACCTGAAGAAATTCAGAAAACCTGGAAGAAATTTTTCCAAAAACCAGTGGCCGCCTCGTAAAAAGATGGTTGCTGGTTTTTAATAGTTTGTTAAAGGTTTCAGGGTTGCCAATCAACTTGAAATCCTCTAAAATCCAAGGATTTGACATTTAAGTTAAAAAAAAACTTTAAGAACTTTTTGAGTTTAAGAAATTTTGAAAAAATTGGTATTTTGAAGAAAAATCACTAAAAACCTGGAATTTAAAAATATTTTTTTATGTAAAGTAAAAAAGAAAATTAATTACAAAAAACCTATCATAAGAATTTAACAAAATATATTCAATTTTTTTTAATACATTTAAAGTAGCTTTACAGTATCTTTTCAATCTTGTTACACTATTCAAGACATATATTTTACCTTAAGTCTAACTTTATACTAAAAATGGACTAAAAAACTGTTTTTTTATCTAGAAGAAGTTTAAAAAACCTGAAAAAAGTTTGGAAAAAATCTTTGACAACCCTGTACTCAGGAAGTTTTAAAAAATCTCAGGATGACTCAGGACAGTGCAAGGGGGTAAATTAATTTTTTACAACTTTATCATTTTTTGTGGAGTTTTAACTAAGCTACCAGGATTTTTACATTTTACTAATTTTTAAGATACAGCCAGTTAAAGTTGGTGAGTATAGTAGGTTCCTCAAGAAGACACAATTTAAAATTACCAAACAAAAACTATTTTATCTACAATCTATATCTTATATTTTTTTACAATAAATACTCCATTTTTTCAAGAATATTTTTTCAAGAATATTCTTATTTATAAATATATCTTGTAAAAAGCTATTTTCTTGCTACTTATTACTACTTACTACTTATTTGAATTTCTTACTAAAATACTTTATTTTTAAATTTATAAAGAACTGGTAATTGATATTTTTCTAAATATTGCTTCCAACATTTTTTGACAATTTGAGGTACTATAATAAAAAACTAAAGAGAAGATAAATTTAAAAAGAAGTAGTATTTTTTTGTGTTTTTAGTTTAACGTTCTATAAAGAACCTATTGTACTTTTGACTTAAACCAACTATATTTCAAAAAGTTCTTTGAATAATAAAAAAATAAAAAAACAGTTTGTAGCTTAATTAAATAAATAAGATAAAGTTGTAAAAAAAGAATATTTACCCCTCCCCCCACCTTATCCTTGAATAAAGTTTCACATTAGACCATATTAAAAAGCTCAAATGTATACTTGAAAACAATTTCTATTATTTGAATTGTACTTTATTAAGTATTGTAGTTTGAAAACATGATATATATTTTTTCAACTATTTTATATTTTTTTGTTAGTATTAGTTTTTGTAAACACAACTTTTGTTTTGTCTCAGATCATACAGCCTTTAAACAGTTAATTTTTAATTTAAGCAAGAAACACTCTTTTTCTAGTAAAACTGAAGAGACAATTCTAGATAAAAAAATGAACAATAATAACGCAGGTAAGAAATTAGTTTTATTTAGTAAATTTTTGAATGAGGTTTAGTGATCAAAAAATATCAAGTTGTTGTGTCAGATACTTTCTGTTGTACAATTTTTTTTTTAATCTAGTTACTGCGTTTTATTTGTAATAGTTTGAAATTAGCTAATGAAGTTTTAGTTATGCATGTATTTTTAATTACAATTCCTTATCTACTGGAACCACACAATTAGGATACAGCCTGATCAAATTGATTTAATCTTTTTGAATGATAAGAAAATGTGGCTTTGCATATTACTTTGAGCAGACATTGATTATTAAAGAAGAACTTGATGTCAAAAAGTGTTTTGTTGTCAAACTTGGTTTATCTAAAAAAATTTTATTGTGTGCTTTATGATTCTTTTTAAATTATTAAACAAATAGATACTTAGAAAGTGTTTTTGTTGAGTTTGTTATTGAAAAAAATAACAAATTATATAGATAGAAAATGTTTGCCAAGAATCATTATGTTCAGTTTCAGTATGAGGGATGGAGTTGAAGTACAGTATACTGTCATTTACTTTGACATTTACAAAGTACTCATGTACTTTTTGAATACAGGAGAAAGTTAGGGTAATGTCAACCTAAGAACTTTTTTCTTCACCAACCGATACTGTGAAAATGCAAGTAAAATTAAGTTTTATAAGCACTGAAACAAATGTAACTCCTTAAGTAAACAATATAGTTTATTGTTTTAAGAAAATTGTTGTGAGAGTTATAAAAATTGTTTTGGAAAAGCTTGTTTTGAGAATAGTGAAAATTGTTTTGGAAAAGCTTGTTTTGAGAAAACTTATCAAATGCATTTATTATTACAAAAAATTCCATATTTATTCAAACCCTTTAAGAGTGTTAAAATGAAATGTTAATATCATTACAGTAGCTGTCTAAATTGCAGGAGGGGACAAAATTTGCAGAAGTTCACAAAACTGCACAAAGTGCTCAAGGGGATAAAATTGCACAAAGATACTTTTGCACAAAAAGTCACATTTGCACAAAGACACTTTTGCACAAAAAGTCACATTTGCGCAAAGACACTTTTGCACAAGCAGACAATTTTGCACAAGTAAATTTTTTTTATTTAAACATTTAGTTATTAATTAATTTTATTTTTTATTTCTTTATTTAGTATTTAGTTTATTTTTTCACTGTTATTTCAAACCCTCGCCCTTGTTGGTAAGCTATTTAATTTTTTTTTACTTTTACTTATTTGTAATTAAACTTTAAATTTTTGTTTTTTAAATACATAAACATTTTTTTCATACTACTACTGTTACCCCTAACTGCAACCATTGGTCAGTAATTTTGTTTTTTATTAAATTATTTTTAGTTTTTTTTTCTGTTTATTTTAACTTTTTATTCATGTAAAAATGTAACTTGTGCAAAATTGTCTATGCACAATTTTGTGCCCTCCTGCAATTTTGACTTAGTGCAATTTTGTGCAGTTTTGTTTTTGTGCAATTTAGTAATCTCGTGCATTTTTGTCTTTGTGTAATTTAGTTCTCCTAAAACTTAGCTTTTAACAACAAATAGACCCAAAAATGTGGAAGGTCAAACATGTAATTATTTGTTTTTATCCAAATAGAGCCTTAATTAGTCTAATTAGTGAATTAAAATCAAATCAAAAATGTTCCACTTTCTCACATGATACTACATCCTGTGGTAATTTGTTCCACATAGTCTCTGCTCAATGAAAAAATGAACCTTTGCACTGACTGTTGTTAAAATTATTTTTACATTTTTTTTTGTAATTTCATCTTAATTGATATTTATTATGGCAAAAACTAAAAAATTGACGGAAAAAAGCCTTGTATTTGCCATTAATAATTTTGTAAAGCATAAATAAATCAAATTCCCTTCTTCTATACTCTAGAGACCTCAATTTAAGTTTAACCAATCTATCACTATATGACGAATGGGATATGTTACAACAACTACATCAACCGAGTAAAATTTCTTTGCACAGACTCAATTTTGTTTTTGTCTTTTTTCAAAAAGAATGACCCAGTTTGTGTATTGTATTCAAGCTTGGGACGGAAGTATATTTTAAATACTTATGTTAGAATAGAAGCTAAATTAGTTTTAAATTTTTTTAAATTTTTTAATAGGTTGAAACTTACGCAACATTATATAAATAGTTTATGTGTTCTTTTTGGAGATATATAATCCTAAATCCTTAAAAACTTTAACTGTTGGTATCTTAGTTTTATTGATAGTTAGGTCAAACATTTTTTTCAATTGTTAGAATCTTACATTTAGTAGGATTTTAATCAAGTTTTGTTGTTTTTAACCATTTGTAAATACTATTTAGAGTAGATTGTAAAGAGATATTTGACTTACTAAACATTTTGTATTATCTGCAAATAAGTTCATATCACTTTTAATATTAATATTTGAACTAATGTCATTAATGTAAATTAAAAAAAGGAGGGGACCAATTAAACCACCTTGTGGTACTCCACTGTACATAGATAAAGGGTCTGAAAGCGTACCATTAATGACCACTCTTTGTGATCTCCCAATTAAAAAATTAAAGAAACATTTCACTAAGGATTCATGTAGTCCATACTAACTCAATATTTGAAATAATTGTTTTTGTGATACTGAATCAAGCTTTTTGGATATCAGTGTAAGCTACTTTAATATATTAGTTTTTGAGATAACAAAATATTCATGAATGTATGCATGTTAATAGTTGAACGTTTGACAAGCGGTAAGGAATGAAACCAAATTGTTTATCAGATTTTAAATTTTAGTCAGAAAGTTTATTTAAATTTATAAGGATATAATGTGCTCAAAAATTTGAGAAAACCCGCTGAATAAAGATATTGGCCTATAGTGTAACGTGTTGTGGTTGTTACCTTTCTTATGAATTGAAATGACAAAAGACATTATCCATCGTTTTGGTACTTCAGCTAATTCTATACAGCCATTGAAAATCAATGAAAGTGGAAAAATTATTGATGGAAACCATATTTTATAAAATATTTTCTGGGGTTCTTATGATTTTATCTTTTAGGTGGTTAATTGAATTTTTAATGTCTCCATAAGTTATAAAAAAGCTTTGCCTTTTACTACAATTTTTTGAGCTAATTTAAAGCTTTGGTGGTTATCATCTTTTTTAAATACTTTTTGAAAACTTCTGTTAAAAAGTGAGGCTATTTCAAAATGAATGGTTATTGTTTTATCTAAATTATTGTCATATACAAGGAGTATTGCAGTACTTAATTTAAGTTTAGACTTTACTTAACTATAAAACTTTTTCAAATTAGGGTTTTTGCAGAATTTTTCTTCATATTTAAGTTTGTATTTTTTTACTGATATTCTAACTGATATTCTTTTGACTAATTTTAAAACTTTAGAAAATCATTTGTTTGTCTTACTTTTTTTGTACAAATAAGTTTTTCCTTTAGTAATTTTTTAATGTGAGTTGAGTATTTCTTACTTTTGTTATTTTTATAAAAAATGGTGTAAAACGTTTCCCATAAGCAATAAGTTTCTATATGACCATTCCTACCACATTTTATAATTTATGATAGTGTAAAAAATTAGATTAGTTTTCAGTGACTAGTTTCAAATCTGAATGTTTTAACTTAAATGATTATTACAGATTTTTTTAGTGTATGATTTCAGGATTTAGGTGTTGTTTTTGTACTCAACTTTTTAACTATAAAATTAGATGTTGTTAATTATTAATTTTAAATTTTCAGGTAATTTTGATCCTGCCAGTTACAAGAGACTTGCAGCTGTACACTATTGCTTCTGGTAAGTTTTATGCATATTAATAGACATTTGTTCATCTTAATCACAGGCTTGTAAAAGCTCTAAAATATGCAAACTTATGTATGATAAATAGATATGATAAGTAAGTTAGTTTTTGTAGAATAAAACATTTTCTAACGTTTTCTGAGATTTAGTTAGTTATGTAACAAAGTTAAAATCTAGTTGTATAGATACAGGTGCAATTTTCTATATAAAAGTTTTGAGGGAATAAAAAATTGCACTTGAGTTGATTATTGTTCTAGTTTTAAATTTTAGAAAACTTGAACTTCCAGGATATTTTTTACACAATCATTAAAATGCCACTTATGATTTGTTTTTATTGAAGAAAATAAAAATCAAACCTTACTGATGTTCCTTAAATAAAAAGTCATCAAACTATGACTTGTAAACTAAAAATTTCTTGCCCAAAATTTATTTTGTGTTTAAAAAACATTGGTGCATGAAAAACAAATTTTAGCTATTATTTAACAATAAAAAAATAACAAATTTGCATTTTTTGTTAGTCAACTGTGCTGACTACTTTGTGTTTATTTAATATCTTTGCTCTTTTTTTGTTTTTGTTTTGAAAAATACTTCAGTCTGCAAAGAACATGTTGCTTGTATTATAGACCACAAACAGCTATTTTCAGTAAATCTGGCACTTAACTTATAAAGGGATATCAACCTCTGTTGTAAATGAACAAAAGTTCAGTGTTCTCTAACTAAAATTTTTTAAAACTATTATTTTTTAAGGAAATATTCAAGATTATAGTGTAGTTGTTATTATTTACTTTTATTCTACATGAGGTAGAATAGAAACATTTTAAAGTTATTGTCTTTAAACTGTAAAAAAAAGTTTGCATGTTTTTATTTTTGTTATTTTAGTTTGCTTCTTCAATAAAATACTTTTAAGTTTGAACTGTTATATCTCTAAAATATTTTGAACTTTTTAAGTAATAAAACTGGTAGTGGATAAAAAATCTAAGAAGTAAAACTAAATAAATAGAAAATTCTTACACCATCAAGTTAACTAACTTAGAACTTAAAAAAAATTCGTATCAAATCAATAACTGCTAATCTTTTTAAAGACTTAGTTGTAATGCATAGTCCAAGATTATACAAGTTTTTTTTTCAAGCTCAATTTAAAATTCCATTTCTATTTCGAATTCTCTAATCAAGTAATTTCAGCTGCGTATAAATAAAAAAACATAGTCAAAACATTATTTAATACTTTAAAAGTAGTTGATTTTAAGTAACAGTATAAAATGAAATACATATTTTTCAAAAATTAAAACAACATCTTTGTATACAAGTTTTATTACAATTTAGTTTTACATACCAAGTTATTTACTATCTGTTTTTAAAGAAAAGTAGTAAATGTTTTTGTAAACCTTATACAAGGAATAATGATTGTTCACATTATTATGACTGCTCTGTTAGCGATATAACTTTATACTATACTTTTTCAGCTATGTAATGAGACAGATGGAGCCAGTAGCACTTGAAAAGATGGAGGATTTTTTAGACAATATGTCAGCAGGTTTTAAATTCAATTTAACAAAAAGTGAGATTGATGTGGGTATTAAACAGTCCATGCAAAATGCTTCAAAAAATACTCTGTATGTTTATAATACATTTAAAAATATTTTTATACTTTAATGTACGTTGGACATGAATGTAAGTTAGGAGTGAGCAACTTTTTTAGTCAGTAGGTCAGATTAACCAAAAAAAAGAGATATAATTTTAACTCAGAAAAGACAAAATAAGATCAAGTTGTATAAAAAGTGATTTATGACTTTGGCATGCTGAAAAAATTATTTTGTGAGGATTTGAAATGCCTTTTGTAAACTTCTGCTGCCTCAAAATCCTATCTTAACCTTTTGTATGTACCGTTATGAATTTTATTTAAGAAACTTAAATTTTATGTAAAAACTTGTTTTTTTAAGTCAAGTGTAGACTTTTTAGAACTTATGTTACAAGTACTCATACAACCATTAAAGTTATTCTTCATAAGATAATTAAAAAAAAAAAAAAAACATCTAAAACATTTTTAAATAAAAAACAAACTTTTAAAACTTCAGTTAAGATACTTTTTGTTATATTTTCAATCGTTTAACTCATGAACTTACTGTTATTGCAAAAATGCATATTTTATTAAACGCTAAATGTCTAAACCTAGTTTAGCAATACTTTTCAAATTCTTATCGGCAGTACAAATTTCATGTATTAGTTTTCCAAGTGTGCAACTGTGCTTAGTAGTGTGCACAAAAAAATACAAAGTGAAAAATTATAGTTTCATATTGCCACATGTTTTATTTGGTTTCTTGTTCGTAAGACGTTTGTAACAATATATAACTAATTGTATCCTAGCACAATAAAAGCATTACGGTAGTAATTAAAAAACAATCTGCAAAAAGTTTGTAGCTAAAAAAAAATAAGTATTTTGCTGTGTTTAAAGTGAACTACTTTAGTGCAGACTAGTGGCCTATGATTATTATTTAAGTCACTATCCTTTGAAACATAAATTTTAATGGACGTCATAATAAAATTTTGATACTGAAGTAAATAACTTTTTAATACTAAAAATAAAAAATAATAGGTCCGATGATGCTAAGTGGATTGGTTACATACGAGATGTGTTCCATAAAAACTCTCGCCATCAAAGCACTTTTCCAGTGGGAGAGAGTTTTGCAGAGTACCCAAAAATTTTAAAAAATTTGAACAGAGATTACACTAAAGGATTGCCAATACTAAAAGTTAATTTTATTAATGCTGTACACTTTTGACTATAAACTAGAAGAACATATGTTTTTTGAGTATAAAATAAAATAAATTTCTATTATTGTACACTTTTAAAAGTGGTCAAAGTTAGTTTTTTAAGTTATAAATAGCTAATGCATTATTTTGTAAAAAACGTTTAATAACAAACGTCAAGTTTTAAAATAAACCTAAAAGATGATATAACCATGAAATTTTAAACTATCATCAACCTTGTGTTTCTTTAATAGTAGAGTTTTTACAATTATAGTTGTGAGTACTAAATGTTTTTTTTAACATTATTTTTTGATACTGCACAGACATATTTCAATGAGCAATTTGAAGATACAGTAGTTGTTGGAATGAAAAACAAGAGTGACGATAGTTTTTACACAGAAGAGAAAAAGAGAAGGATATCCGAGCTTGAACCGCAAAATGTTATCAGTTTTGCTAGAAATTTCGGCTACAAATTTCGAGATCACGGCAATATGATTAAGTACAACACTGGCGCGGATTTAAGTACAGTGTGTTTTTTTAAACTTTTTGTAATGTAGTGTTTGATCATTTACTTTAACGATAACTAGATATTCTGAACGATTTTTCGGCGTAATCAGTTGTGTTTTCAAAATGTATTGTTGTTTTAAAAGCTTTCCAATCTAAAAGCATTGTTATCATCAATATATAATTAAGCTTGTTTTATTTTAAAGCATTTGCAGTTTTGTTAATGAAAAATAAATTATCTGCTAGCTAACGTTTTATTTTTATGTTCTTCAGTTCAAAATGGTTTTTACTTTGCTTCAAATGAAATATGTATGAGTTAAATAATTTTATTCATTATGATAGCTTTAAAAAGTTGTACAGTAAATATTTGTATGTAAAAAGTTATGTTTTTATTTTAACCCTAATAAAAGTTATGGTAGTTGTTATTAGTTTTTGAACTGTTATCTTTGTTTATGTATTATACTTGTTGATTGTAATTGGCATCGTAAAAACAATATTGATTTGAACTAAAGTGTCATTATATGTTTATTTTTATTATATTGTTTTTAAGTAAACATATACACATCTTTTTTTTTGAGTTAAGTTGTCTATAAAGTGATCTTAAGTTATAAAGTATCTAAAAAAGCACGTAATAAGACTAAAGTTCATGTTTTTACTTCCAATAAAATGGAAGTTTGTTTCTATAGTTTAAAATGTGATTTTGTTTTGTTTCTTTTGTTAATTGTAAGAACTTTTAGTAACATTTTTTTTAATGAAGGTAAGAAACGCTATAGCTCACTACATTATACGAAAAAATATGACTGTGAACCTGTTCAAGTTCTGCATGCAAAGTTTGTCACATGTTATCAGAGAAATGAAATTAAGAGTTCCCTTTCAAAATGAATTAGATGAGGTCAGAATTTGATATGTAGTTATAATTAGTTATATTTATCTCTACTCGTAAATTGTTTAAAAATCTTGTTTGAAAAGGGAGTGGTGATCGTTTTTTGATAAACTAATTATTAGAAATTGAATTATATACACCTAATATGAAAGATTGAAGTATAAAATCTAATGAGTTTTCAAAAAAAAAAAGTTTAAAAGTATAATGAAATTTGAAAAAATAATATTTACAGGGTTGCCACAAAACTTTGAATCCAGGAATTTCGAACAAAAGTCATTAAAAAATCTGGAACTTTAAACAATTTTTACCCGTTAAGTATAATTGACAGGAAAAATCTATCATAAAAAAAAAATCATCATCAAAATTTTTTTTATTAAAAAACATTTTTAAATTATCTTTGCAGTATCTTTTATATGTTTTTATACTATATAACACAGTTTTTACCTAAAAATTAGTTTTAAACTTAAAATGGACCCAAAAACGTGTACTTTTAAAAGCTTTGAAGATATTTTGAAAACCTGGAGAAAATTTGCCAAAAACCAATGGCAACCCTCTATTAAAAAGTTCCTACATAGTAATTTTTTTTTTTTAAGTTTAAGTAGACTAAAACTTTTCAAAATTGCTGCTCAAAATCTGCTGAAGAAGATAGCTTACAATAAAAAAGTTACTTACTAGCAAATTTGATTTACATTTAGTCTATTGCAACCATTTAACTCCTCACTTATATAACACTGAGTAATCTCTTATTACTTGATCAAGTATCAATGCATAAGTATTGTTTTCAGGTCCTAAAGGCAGAAGGTCGTAGTCTGAACAGAATTGTAAACAACATTTGCTTTTTGATGCTTGATTTGAATAATGGGATGGATGATGATAATTTGATAGATACGATTAAATCAAATTACGACTTAATTAATAACTATAAGAACAAAGCCATAACAAATAAAAGCATCGATCAACGTTTAAAAATGTTTAAAATGTCTATTAGTCATCTGAAAACTCAAAATATTTCAGTAAATGAGTTGGTTGATGGTATCAATAACAAATTGAAAGATGTTTGGGATATGCGATTAAGCTTCATAGGGAACCTCAGGGATTGCATAATAGATATATTAAAAAAGAAAAAAACTGAATACCATGAAAAAGTCGAGGGGCTTAAAAACAGAAACCAGGATGATCCAGCTTCCGTATTTCCATTTTTCGATGACTGCATGAAAGTAGCCATCTTATCTATTGAGCGTGTTTCTAAAGATCAGCTTTTGAATCGTAAACCAGGAATAACTTTTAGTAGTAAGTTATTGAAGTTTTTGTTTTGCACAGTAATACAACACCATTTCAACATAACTAGTTTTAAGATTTTATTGAAACTAAAAATGTCCAGCATTGACGAGTCATTGATGGTTTTAGTATCAAACATTTTTAATTACTTAGTTGTTTGATTACAAGTTGATAATGTGTACAATGTTTCAGTTTGTATGAAACAAAGTTCAAATTTACTTGTGTTTTAAATAATAATAGTACAGAATTCCGTAATATAGAGCATAGAGGGGTAAGGGATTTTTTTTTAACAAACAATAAAATTGGCTTATAAAACTTTGGCTACTATTAAATTTTAGCCAGTTTCTACAGATTTTAAACATCTAATTTAATTTTTGATATTTAGTAAATGTTGTAAAAAATTTCCTTTACAAAAAAATGGACACCTAGTTTCTATAGTCAGTTTTTTGGAAATTTTTTATTTTCCTAAAAATCTATCTACTTCAATTTTTAAGCTACAGAACCCATATTATTAAAAAATATTTAATAAAGTTCAAAAAGCTTAGAAATATAGAAATTTTAAACTTTTAAAGAGTAAAAATTTTACCTAACAAAAACTAAATAAAAAGTTTTTCAATTAAAAAAACTTCAAAATCTAAATATTAGTAATGGACTTACTGTATAAATTTGAAACATTGGTTGAAAAATGAAGGAGAAAGATTGTATTTAGTAAAACACTTTTTTTTGGATTTTAGTTTATACCTTTTATAAGAAACCTGTTGAAGTCTCCGACTTTGGTTGCTGATATCTTCAAACTTACATTGAAATGTGTTAAGCGGTTAAAAAATTGCAAAGATAAAACTGTACAAAAACATCAGACTGTATAGTATCGGTAGATCTTTTAATACCCTAAATATCTACCATTAGAATTTATTTTGAACTAATAAAAAGTTAACATTAAAGTTCACTTGTTTAAATTTAAATCAACCAACTTAATTTTGAAAAAAATAAACTTTTTTTGTTATGCAGTTTACTTTTAAAACTGTTTAAGTCAAGCTTTTCAAAGTTCCTTATTCTTATAACTTAAAAACTATTGTTATGTAAGTTTAAACATTGTTGTAACACTTTTTACGAAACCTTGTCATCATGTCATGTTAATGTATAAATAAATCTTTTAAATAGAAACCAAAGATGCTGGTAAAAATTATTTAGTCGAATTTTAAAATAGTTCTTTGTTTTTGTAGAATTCAAAGAAACTTGCGAAAATCATAGGAAGAGTAAAAATGATAAATCACTTGAGTACAGTACAGGTTTTAAAAATAGAGATAGAAAAAGAAAAGTAAGTTAAGTTTATGCTTATTATGCAGGCTTTTGTATACAAAATACAACTCTTAATCCTTCCAGGACACAGTCTAAGTTGTTTTGTCATTTTTTCACTGGTTTATTCTTTTATTGTGCTCGAAAATTTGTAGTTCTTTTTCAAAAAGTTGTCATTCAATTGTATATTTTCTTTATAATGCGAATGTTTTTCTGCAGAAGCAAGATGCAAAGCGTTCAACAGTTCCGGTTCAAAAGGAAGCAAAACAGCAAACAGCTAGAAAGGAACTCAGCACATTGTTAGATTTGCCTTTAACTAACGAGGAATTGAAAAGAAAGATTGACAATCTAGTGGAATTTTACGGATTTGGGTCCAGTAATGGCATAATGAAAAACATGCTCATAATCTCAATAAATGAGTTATATTTTTCATCCTTAAACATTGATTATACGAAATTTGATCTTGCGGACTATGAGAAAATCAAGAAGTCTTTAACCTACGAGGAAGGTGCGGAACTTTACTACATTGTTAGTTGTCTGCAATTTTCACAATAAATATGATCGGTTTTAGTATTTCAATGAAAAATAGAACTTGGCAATTTTTTTTTCTGGTGTTTTAAATCTAGTACAAGAAAGTTGATAGAAAATATTAATATGCAAACTAAATATAAAAATTGAGACAAAAATTCATTTTTGCAATTTATTATTTTGTGAACTTAAAATTTTTCAATCTACGCTTATCAACAGTTCATGTAGATAATTAAAAATACTTGTGTAAAACAGTAATCTTAATCAATTGTAAGATTATGCGTCATAGTAGCTAAATAAAATTATGGTATTATAAAGTTGTTTAACAAAATTTAAAGTATAAAGCTAAAGTATTAGAAATTGATTGCATTAGTAGCAATTTTAATAAGAGGAAACGGATTTATTTAAAAATTCTTTGAAAATAAAATTAAACAACAAAAACAAAACTTAGTAGCTAATTTACAATAATTTTAACAAATTAGAATTATAAACAAATTTTTGTTTGCATAAACTTGGCTTATTAGTTTTTATAAATAAAGATTCTAAAACACTTAATGGCATAGGGGGGTTCGGAAATTTTTTTTACTAAAAATAATATTGTATCTTACATAAACGTTGAAAGTACAAACTACAAGCCAGTTTTACAGAATTAAAAAATCTTATTTAACTTTTGAGATATTGTTATTTTTTAAAAAAGTTTCAGATACAAACTTATGGACCGCAAATTTTTCAACATCAATTTTCTTGGAAATTTAAAAAATCACTAAAAATTTATTTTCTCCTTCATTTTTTAAGCTAAATACCTCAAACTTTCAGGAAACGTTCCTTTTGTTTGTAATTTAAAAGAATTTGCATGTTGGAAAAAACAAAAAAAAAAGGTAAAAATTAAAAAAAATTATAGCATTCAATCTTTTTAAAATTTAATAATACATTTTCTGTGAAAATTTGAAGAAGATTGCTTAAAAAATTAAGAAAGAGATAGATTTTTATAGAAATGGTCTTTTTTTGCATTTTTAGTTTGCGCCTTCCATTAGGAACCTATTGAGGTCACCAACTTTGATCGCTCATATCTCAAAAAATGCTTTGAATTTTTTTAAGCAATTGAAAGTGTCTGATAGCTCAGATAAAACTCTATAAAATAAGGTCAACTTGTAAAAATCAAGGTGGACCCACCCTATGCACTTAAATGATACATATTACGTCCTATACAAACAATTGAAAACATAATATCGTTATAGTTTTTTGAGCATTCTAAGTTATTTAAAAAATGTTCAGCTATTGCCGATTGACTTTTTAGTGGCTTGTTTGTCCCATAGGTCATCCAGTTTCTTAAGGCGTTGGTAACATGTTGGTCCCTTCTTATGTGGAATCTTTGCGAAGTTCTCCAATATCACAGTGGCATTTGGACTTATAGATTATGTTGCATTTTTCTGGATCAGGAGTGAGATATTTAACAATCCTATTAAGGGGTTTTCTGGTGGAATGAGTTATTTTTAAAATTACTGCCCCAAAAAAGTTATCTACAGTTTCTCTAATTTGGTTTCCAAAAAGCTTAGCCTCCTTTCCTAAATATGGAAGTCTTAAATATACTGAACATTTATTTGGGCCGTGTTTCGTAGGGCTGACAAGTTTTGCTGTAGTCCTATTAATTGTTTTTTCGATAATTTCTAAAGGGTAACCTAAGAAGACCCGAAAATGTGTACTTTTAAAAACCTGAAAAAAAAAACGAGTGGCAACCCTGTACTTATTAGTTATGCTTTATTTATTTTTTCAACAGCATTTTAAAATCTGATAAATTATTTAAATTTTGTATCGTAAAATCAAAAGTGAAAAAAATATTAGCTTTTAAAATATGCCTGGGTCGTAGCCAGCTCAAAAAAGTCACGAATCTGCTTAATTAAAAATAAAACTATTAAAGACAATGCGTTGATGTGATGACGTCATAGTGTGAACATACCAATTAAACTACCTCTAATGTGTTTTATATTAAAGTCTGCAGTTGTTTCAAAGTTTAAAAGAATAAATGGAATGTTGAAGTATGAAAAATAACTCTAAACAATGCATTTTATGTTGCTCCACATCCCCTATCACTTCTCGTAACTTTTGTAAACCCATAAAATCTTTCATGCAATATAACTGTCATATTTTTTTTCTTTGATAAGTTAGCTAGGCCAAGGTTGCCATTCTTTGAGTCAAGAAAAAACTGTCCTCAGTGACCAAAAACTGTCCAAAGTTATCCTGAGTTTTTTGAATCTTTGAAATTTTTTTTAACAAAATAATGAATATAAATTAACTAAATATCACTCAATAAAATTTCACCTTAGGTTATAAGAAATTCAAAACTACTCTGAGTCAAAAATCAAAATTCTCTTGAGTCAGCCTGAGTTTCAAAAAAAATCAAAATATCATAAGTTATTCTTAGCTGTCCTGAGATTTTCGAAAACTTTATAATATCCTGAGTGTCAACCCTGAGCTTTTAATTTTTAACTTTGATTAAATATTTCACAGTTCTGAAGTTACTCGATACAATTGTTACTTTGATTAGATAAAAATGCTTAACTTTTACAATTTTATTGGCAAACTAAAAAACAAACGTCATAGCAAATTACAACACATTTGATAATTTAGATTAGTTTATAACATTTTAAAAACCTTGACATTTTCATCAAAACTGAGTTTTTTCAGATGTACAATTATTTTATTATATCAAAAAAAATGTTTTTTTTTAATTTGAAGAGTACATGTCTTATCAAATGTTACTTCTAGCTTTGGTTGCATTAACTAATTAGTTGTAAAAATATCATCATATACTTTTTACTAAATAAATTACGATTTCTATAACTGAATATTAAAATAAAAGTATTGAGTCATACACATTTTTCAAGTTTGACAATAAAATGCCTTTATCTTATATATATAATAAAATTTTCTTATATACAAGAAACTGAAAATATAAGGTTATATGCTTAAGAAATCATGGATAACTGAAAAATTTTGTACTGGGTTCTGCAAACTACTTGAAATTTTATTGCAAATTATTTAGTATAATTTTGTTTAAATAGAGGTGTGCAAATTAAATATTTTATTTACGTCCCGGTTTTGGTGACAAAAAATTGCGACCTCTTCAAGTAGAATAAAGTAGTAAACTGTACTTAACAATGTTGGTTATCTATAATGTCATTTAGAAAATTATTCATGCGTGAAAATATAAACAAAAATTAATTTGTTACACATTCGAAAATTCAAGCTTGTCAGAGTATAATTAGGTAAAATTGGTACTAGTTTAAAACGAAATAAATTTACTTAATATAATAAATCAAAAATAATAACTGAATTAAAAGCTTTTTTAAATAAAGATATTTATACCTTGAAATTTATCTAAATGGAATTAAAAACTATTTAAAATTGGAATTTTAAGCCAAGTATCATCAAAAAAACATTAACAAAACTCAAAGTCACTGAAAATTTCAAAATCTAATTTCTACTAAGTTAATGTAACAGTCAAAATTTAAATGGATTTAAGAACTATTAAACCAAAAAATCTAAAAATTGTTTAAGTTGAATTAAGAACTATTTAAAATTTTTTGATTTAAATCAAATATTAACAAAAACTCAATGAAAAAATCAAAAAAATTATTATGTACTAGTATTATAATCTGATTTAAATTTTGTCTGCTTTCCAGTTTATTAATAAAAATGTGTTTCTATGTCTGCATTAGTTTATTAATTCCGTTCTTTTTTGATGCAATTTGTACCAGATTCAATTATTAATAAAGTTTCTTTTAAGCACAATCATTGTTCCCGGTTTAGATTTTTTCCTATGTAGTATTTTCCAACTTATTTTGTGGTTCATGTTTTCATTTTTTAATTTGTGGGTTAATTTTGAAAGCTCAGTTGCTTGTTTGTACTGGAAGTAATTTTTTTCTTTTGGTTTGCTTTTTATTGTTGTATTGTGTGTTGATATACGTTTTTTAGCTGATTGGCACTTAGTCCATTGTATATTTTTGATGAATTGTCTGTTTTTGTTGTTGCCTGGTAACTTACAACTTCACCCTACATTCTCCTCTTTCCAGGGGGCATGTTTGTTTCTTTCTTCAGTTGCATGATTCATCTTTGTTTACTTTATTGTTGTTTATTAGTTTTTTGTTGTGGTTTTTTATTATTGTTCCAATGTTTGTCATGCAGTTGTAGCTTAATTTTATAATGTTTTTGTTTAAATATTTTTTTAACTTACTATTTTCTCCAAAGTGTCTGTTTATTATCTTAGAGACTTTTTACCTATGTTTGTTTTAAAGATTTGCAATATGGGGGATTGAATCATATAATTTTTCTTTTTCTATTTCTTTTATTTTTTATTCTTCTGTATAGCTAATTTCATAATTGTATCGTTTGTCTTTAAAGCATCATTCACGTCTTTCTTTATTTTGTTGTTACTTGAGTTATTAGAAAGTTTAGTCTCTACCATTTTTGGGGTTTGTTTGAGTATAGTTGGTGGGTAGTTTGATTTTGAATTTGTGTAACTTATTTTGTTGTTGTCCTTTCTGTATTGATAGAATATATAGTTCAGTAGGTTGAAATTTAGATCTAAGTAGTCAACCTTCCTAGAGGGGTTTTCTATAACTATACTTATGCCTATGCTTTTAGTAAATTGGTGCAATTTTTTCGAAATTTTTTCTATTTTTAAATTGCTTAATTTTTTTTCTACAGCTATAAGTCAATCATCTCTATATAACCCTATTATTAAGTTTGGTAAAAAAAAATGTTTTTTAATCCCTGTAAAATGTATAGCCCAATTAACTCACATACTTCTGGCCCGTGTTTTCCACCGATTGTAATATCAAAAATGTTGTTTTCATCTTTGTTATTTTTTCTTTTTATCCATACTTCTTTTTGGTTATATAAAACTTATAAAGAAGCATCTTTTAGTAATCTTTCTGTTATTGATGTATTAAGTTTTCAATGTCAAATTTCATTAGATTGTATTTGTGCGTATCTAGATTTTTGTACCATTTGATTACTTGTGTACTTTTCCATTGGTTATGTTGGTTTGTTTTTCTTAAGCTGTTGTTGATTTTGTCTATTACAATTTTACATATCTGTCCTATGTCAGAGTAATATGAATTTATTAGTCTTGTTTCTGTGTTATTGTTAAAGTCTGCTTTGTAGTTTTTCAAAGTTATGCAGCATTGTTTGTTTGGTAGGTGGTTTATTTTTTTGATTTCAAGTTTAAGATTACTTACAATTTCTTTTGCTTCTTTGTTTATGTTATTTTCTATATTTTTATCACTTTTTTTGTATTCGTTTCTGATGGATTTTAATATTAGGTTGTTGTATTCTTTGTTAAGGATTTTTTTAAAAATTGTAGTTTTATCTGCAGGTACTATTATCTTTTTGGTTTTATTTATCATTTTTAAGTTAATTGTTAGTTTGTTTTGGAAATTGTCACTTATTTTTCTAAATTTTACTTGTTTAACTAAATTGAACATTCCATTTTCAAAATCTCTAAGCTCGTCTGTTAATTTTGGCATAAATTTGAATTTAAAACCATATGTTTCTTTGTTTTCAATCAAGTTTGTATTATGTTCTTCATCAGTACAAAAGTAGAATTCTTATCTTTCTACAAAAATTTATAACTTTGTCCAGGAGTTCCAATTTGTATTCATTTTCGTTACTAATAGGTATATTTTTTGTGAAATAGTCAAAATTTAATTTTCAATACACTGCTGTTGTTCTTTTAGTCAATTGAAGTTGGCTCAATTTTGTTTCCAAAATGATTTTATATGATTTTAGTATTGTCTTCATAACACAACCTATCACCTTTTTTTCAAAAAATTGATATAATTGAAACAATTTTTTGAATAAAAAATAGAATTCTTCAAAACTATACAAAAAACCTAAAATCTATTTATCTTATTAAAAAAAATCAAATTATTGGGTTTTTATTTTCTCTTTCATATACGAGCTGTTTGTCTTATTTTTTTTCTGTTGTAATTTATTTAAATTTTCTTGATAAAGCTTCAACAACAAATTCATAATAATTGGAATGTTTTAATTTGTATATGCATCAACCACTTGGATCTTGCAACATTCAACTCAGAAAATTTATTTGACTTAAGAGTATGGGGGGTAAATATATTTTTAAAACTAAGTCTTATTTTTTACATAATCAGATAAGCTACTTGTTAATTTTTACCGCTTCTTAAAATTAAAAGTAACTTTTAAGATATAGGCAGTCAAAATTAGAGTTTTCAATAGGTTCAAACTAAAAGGGTGTGCCAAAGGCATGCAGTATTTTATAGTTTTAAGAAAGAATTTATTTTCGAACTAAAACAGCTATGAAAATTAACATTTTCAAAGCATCCTCAAAGCCATTTTTCAATTCCCAAAACAACATTGTTTATTCAGAGGAGTTAATTACTAACCGATGCGTATATGCGGCGGTTGTCTTTCAAATACGCGTTAGTTCTACATTATGCTGTGTGCCGTTTTAAAGTTACGATGTTCAATTGAAGTTCGCATGTTCAAAGTATCATCAAGTTAAGTTCAACATCTAGTTTCGAGCATCAACAATATCAAATAGCGAGCAAAAAACGTCTAAACGATTAGTATTATGAAGAACTTTACGATTTTTATTACTTTTCATATTACTTACTTGTGTGGTTATTTAAACAGTTTCTTTCAGACTTGTTGTAATTATTATATTAATAATAAAGTACTCTAAATTGATTTTAAGTGTTTTGTTATAAATAACTTAGGAATAAGTTACTTTTAGTAAGACCAATTTTTGTAATTTAGTACTCTTAAGTAAGACACGTAGTTTAGCCTAAGTGCTTGGAGACCATTCTGGTTATGTTTACGGGGTTCAATAGTACTCAGTTCTTAACATTTGTAAGAATTGAGTACTATTGAACCCCGTAAACATAACCAGATTAAAAAATACACTCTATGGTTATGTTAGTCACCACGCCAGGTTTATAACAAAAACATATATGAGCAAAAACAGACTATTTCAGATAAAAGGGATGAAATATACTATATCTATGTCCTCCTTCAGTTTTTGAGCAATTGTTTTAAAACTTCTTCAGAAAACCTTAAAAATATTTTCAATATTCATAGGAACCATATTTTTTGATTTTTGTAAAAAAAAATCAAGATTTTTTTTAAATTTTGGTCATAAGTTTTTTTGAAGCATTTTTTTAAATCTGATTCCTACAAACTGTTTGTGATGTTCAAAAGTACATTTTTTGAAAACTAGAAGTAAATTGCTTTAGAAATGAAGGAGGAGATAGATTTTTGATAAACTTCTCAAAATTCCAAGAATATTGGCTTTCTAAATTTTTGCCCTACGTTTGTATCAGAAGTTTTTATCAAAACTTGTTTATTCTCAGAAGTTAATTGATTTTTTTTCTGTAAAAAGTGTCTTATAGTATATACTCAAGCTTTGAAATACGAAGCAATGAGTTTTGTTTAAAAAAACGTTTGACCCTTCTATGTCCTTAAATAAAAACTTAATGTTTTTGGTAATAGTACATCTAATCTACTTTATAAGTCAAGTTGTTGAGCAATTATTTCTGTAATATCATCATTTCTGTAAGTTTACTGTTTTATTCGGTTATTACAAAGTTTATGCTGCTTTTGTCTCTGTTTTTTTCGTGGCACAAAGTTACGTAAATTTTCAAAAGATATCCATTTCTAAAATTCAATACTTTAGTAGTAGAACAACTTATTCCGTTTTGTACTTTTTTTGTTCCTTCACACTTGAAGAGTAGGTAATTTTTCCACAATGCATTTGTTATTTATAAAGGAAATCTGTGAAAAGTAAAATATATTTAATTTCAAAGTATTTTATTTGTTAAAGTTATAAGACTTTTAAAATACTAAAGAGCTGTTTATATTAAAACTATTTCTCAGGAGTGCAAAACTAACTATAAATGAACACTAAGAACAAAGTTTTTTTTAAGTTAAAAAATTGAAACTAAAGCTCGTGCAAATTTTCAGAAACGTATCAATCTACTTGCCTGAAGATCGCTAAGTTATAAGAAATAGCATTAAAACTAGATATTTAATAACATAAAAACTATAGTTGAAATAAGTAAAATTAAATAAGGTAGTGGTTTTATTTTATACTAGTTTAATAGCCCACAGACTACTTTTATTTGTTTTTATTAAATAGGAATAAAATAAATGCAAAAGTAAAAAAATATAAGAAAAAACATCGATAAGTAAAAACCAAGTTTTGTTAAAAATCTTTTTAATGGCTAAATAAAGTTATCAATATCAGTTTAGTGTTTTTGAAATAACTGTATACAATTAACTTTTTTTAGATAATATTTTTTCTGAACCACTTTATTTGCTGTTAAAAACGTTTGTTAACAAAGCAAAAAATCAAATAAAACAATATAATTTTAAATTTGAAATAACTCTATAACTGCCTAGATAAGGTTTCTGGTGTTTATAAACAAATTTAAAGTTATTTTTTTAAGGTCAACTGCAGTTATATGTATATAATGGAAAAATTGCATAAAAGGATCCTAGAAAAGTCCTCTTCTAGAAAAGAAAACTTAGACCGCGAATTACTAAAGGTTCTTCAGTGGTGGCGATGGAAGTCGCAAGTAGAGTTTTATCTGCTTAAAGCCGATGAAAAAAACTGGCCATCTATTCCTGGAGATGTTAGTTGTTTCCTTTATTAATTATTATAAAGTATTATAAGTAATTATTTATCTCATATTTCTGTAATCTATGGATGTAGGTACCTTTAGATCATAAACTTAACTTATACTAAATGCTTATATTCAATAATACTTTGGGCTACTCTATACATAATTAGGCATTACAATGAATGGACATGTTGTATTAAAGAACAATTGTGAGCACTAACAAATATATAAATAACATCAAATTTAGAAAACACTTTAAATGTGGTCAAAACCTTTAAACAAGATTTAATCTAGAAAGAATATACTTTAGGAATGTATAAAACAAAATAAGATTAAATTACTTAAAATGTAAATAAGAAATACCTATAAAAATAACACTAATAAAAAAACACTTAGTAAAACGCAAAAAAGCAATATAAATGTCTATTCTTCATTATCACGTTTACTGCAGCAGGCTGTGGCTAGAATGCCCCACTGCTTTCTGTGTCTGATTTATATAGCAGCGTTCTTAACTTTTTGCAACATTACATCAGTAATTTCTGGTCTGCACTTAATTTTCTCATTTTTCAACTGTATTAAACTTGCATCAGTATAAAACTTGACCTTGCGAGCTTTTAACCGCTTGAATGAACTTTTAGCTCAAAACTTCCAACCAAATCTAAACAGTAATCAAGTTTAACTAGATATCCTGTTACATTTCTTTGAAATCTTTCGAAAATAATGTTCCATAAACTTTTCACATCAATACTTTATGTTTACCTTTATGCTTTACATAGTTAGAAGTATAGGGGGATAAATCACTTTTTTTTAAAACTTAATCTAATTTTATAGAGTTTTTACTAAGCTACAAGATGCTTTTTACAGGTTATAAAAATTCTAAACAATTTTTGAGATATAGCCGGTCAAAGTCGGAGGCAACAATAGGATCCTTATAGGAGTTGCAAACTAAAACAGCGAAAAAAGGCTATTTCACTAAAAATATATCTTTCAGGAAATGTTCCTTGCATTAGAAGTTTCTGTCGGAAATAACTTTTAAAAAATTAAAATATAAAAATTTTATAAAAAAAAAACGGGAGCCGATCATTTCTAACCCGCTATCATTTCTAACCCGATCATTTCTAACTCGATCACTTCTAACCCGATCACTTCTAACCCGATATTTCTAACCCGATCATATCTAACCCAATCACATCTAACCCGATCACTTCTAAACCGATCATTTCAAACAAGATCATTTTTAACCCGATCATTTCTAACCAGATTTAACCCAATCATTTCTAACCCGATCACTTCTAACTCGTTCACATCTAACCTGATCATACCTAACCCATTCTACTTGTTTACTTTATTTCTCAATTTTATCTAGATTTCTTCAATAACTAACTAGTCTAAATAAAATTATTAAAGTATTTTTTTTTAGTTTCTTTAAAACATTATGATTTTAATGTGTTACGTAAAATACATTGCTAGTATAAACTTTAACTTTAGTATTAACCAAACATAAATTTAATTTATTTTATCACCTTATTTTTTGATGTTTCATCCCATCAATTTTTTTTCATTGTTTCACATTTTTTTTTTCTTCTTTCAATCTACTTTAATAGACGTTTTTCGTTAATAATATACAATTCACTAAATCGGCTACTTTACAATATTTTGAACTATTCTTTGTAAGATTTTAAAGTAAGCAGTTATAACTATATTTAAGTTCGATCTTATAATAATTCACGTGACTATAATAATTTTAACATAAGCAAATTTTAAAAAGTAAACCTTTACAATTGTAATATTCAGATACAAAAACTGTTATATTACGATCTAAAAACTACAATGTAAGTCTGTTGTAAATGTTGTATTATTTCTGACTAATTAGTTAGCGCTTTATACAGTGCTTATTCACTTATCCGGACTTCACTTATCCGGACGCTCACTTATCCGGACAGTTTCAGTCACACGAAAATTCAAAACATTTTTAATATTGAACACTAACAACTTTGTTTGATACAAATGTTAAACGTGAACAAACTAAATAAAACGTCTATTCTTTCTTGTCAACGTTAAACTTTCAATAAAAACTTGTTTGTTAGGAGTAATTTGTTTCCGTTAAATCGACTTTAAACTCGTCAAAATTTTTCTTTATGTCTGTTTTTGTTTCTTTGTTTAAAAAGTTTTTTTTTGTTTAGAGAGATAGGTTGCCAATATTTTTAGTTTAAAAAAAAAAATTCAGTTTATATTTTTACCTAAACAAAAATTAATCTTTTTTTAAAACTAATAGTTAGGGCAGGCGGATTTACAAATGATGAACTTTCTTGCTTGACCCTCAAAAAACGTATACCGTTGCAGAGGGTTAGTAAGTCTGATGTTTTTCTACCTTAAAAAAATTAAATTATTAACCTAAAATTTAGCTTTTATTATTTATCATTTTATTATATATTACTCACAATTATGTACTATGTATTTGTTTTTACCATAGCACTTTTATTATGCATTGTATTACATGCAGCAGTTATATTTATATGAAAAAATTGATTTTTTGTAGTTATCCGGATTTTTAGTTATCCGGACATGTTTACAGAAAAATCTTGCCCAACGTGCCCGGATAAGTAAATAAGCACTGTAGTAAGTTATTTTTAATTTTAATTTTAATAACTTTTATAAATTGTTATACAACTTGCATAGGCTTATTAAGATAATGGAATTCAAACAAGCACTAGTAGAAATTAGATACTTTTGTTATATTAAGTGAAAAAGCCTGATTTATGTTCCTATGAATATTAAAAAGCCAGTTATATCGTATAACAAACTGCAAAAGTATATTACGTCGATTGACCGTCTTGATTTCACATCATTAATAAATTCCTACTTAGTCCTAGAGTAAAAAAAGTCACTAACAATTAAACAGACATGTTTATTTGTATAACAAGTCCGAGGTTAATCAAATCATCGCCCAGGTAATCTTCTTTAAAACCTTCACTTAAATATATATAATATACAAAATGTTTTAAAGTCGACTTAAATTGGTACTTAAGTAGACAAAAATTTCTTTAGAATTTACTTTATTATGAACAGTTGAAATAACGTAAGTATAAACGAAATAAGTTCTGAAAAACATTTTGAAATAGAGTATTAAATTAATTATAGTTAAATTATGTATACCTAGGAGTAGAAGTTTATAAAAACTACATCAAGTTTTTGGAATCCTTGAATAAACTATTTTTATACACGCAACATATTTACTTTTCATTCATTACAGTTAAGCCAGCTTGAAGTCTATGGACTTTATTCTCGGTGTTTTTTTGCACCTCTAAATTTCTAAAAATGATTTTTGCACCTCTAATTTTCTAAAAACTTATATTAGAGTTTCACAATACAAACAAGTTTTATTATTTTATTATAAATTTTAAAAGTACATAAAATAATTAAGTAACTTATACTTATATTTCATATTTAGTTATCGCTGAATAATCTTAAGTTCTTGTGTTTTTGGAAACCTGTCAAACAATAACTTTTAAAAGATATCTATAAATTTTTTAAAGAAGTTTCTATTATTAATCGTGAGAAACTGTTTTTGCAATTTTTGATTTTGAAAACTTTTTAATTTTCATGATAAATGTAAATTTGTTTTTCTTTATATACATCATATTTTGAAAAAAAAAAAAAAGCAAAATAGTAAGTTTTCGACTTTTAACCTTTATAGTTAAGTTTATTATATAATATATCTTATTTAATCTTTAAATATAATTTACCATTGGCTAAAAGAAAGAAAATTAAATTTAAGTTCTAGTAAATGACAGGTTCTAAACATTGAAAAACGTCTACCTCTACTTTTGACTTTTTTAACAGTATACACTTTCGTTTTAAGAACTTAGAATTTAATAATGATAATTTTAAATGAAACCACCATACTAATTACGATTACTAAATCTTATTAACTGTATTATTTCGAGTTTCATATAAACTGATATTAATATTCTTAAAAACTTGTATTCTATATAAATTCGCCATAAATTTGAATGCAATTTGCCAATCTGGTCTCCATACTTAAAAATACTTAAAAAATGTATATTAATCATTTAGAATCTCTTCAAAGAAAAAGTACGGAGTAGTCTTTAACGACTGCAAAACTCATAATATTTCTTAGATTGACGACTATCAAAGCTTAATACTTAATCTTTAGAATACAGAAGACTTATAACTTTCCTAATGCTTTTTAAAACTAATTAACTACAATTAATTAATAATCCATTTTTAACTTTATTTAGATAATTAATTACCACGAAAATAAACCATTGATTTATAAACCTAACGAAAATAAACCATTATAAACTATTGATACAATATGTAGAATTTGGGTAACTCTACAGTTTGATTTTATTAGCAGCGCCATCCTCTGTAAATAATATAAGGTTTTTCAATATTTTCGATAGATTTTTTTTAACCTGTATTCCTAATGTGTTTTGGACTTTAAATTTAGTAGTTAGTCCATGCACTTGTTTTTTTTTTTTACAATTGTCTGTACCTTAATTCCAATAATGTTTATTCTAATTGTATCGATTATGCTTTGGCAAAGCGACAAAAATAGTTGATAAATAAAACAATGAAATACCAAACGGTTGCAAAAATGTCATAACCTAACTCTAAAAGTCAGGATGTGTACATCGTGTGATTTTTGTACAAGAATAAATTTTATTCATGAACTTTTGTAGTTCGTTTGAATTCTGACATTCTAGTATGTTCATAAAGAATTTTATAAAAGTAACCATGGACCTTCTTTTAATAAAAAAGTGCGTAATTCAGACTGTTTTGCTGATTGCTGCACTAAAATCATTGAAATAATTTACTTGATCGTCTCAATATGTGTTGCTGAAATTTTAAAAGAATGTTTTTTTTGTTTAAAAGAAATCGGAAATTAATTCTAAATTGAATAATTGTGCAACTGTGTTTGGTTTTATTGGAACTCACTGATCGATGAAAGAATTGATGTTAAACTTGCTTATTATGGAGTCAAAACCAAATTAGTTAAAAACCTTCTCCTTCAAATCATAAATAAGTCAATTAGTGTTATACTAAAGTGTTTAATTTTTTTGCTGTTAATCTATAAATATTAGATAAAACTATAGTTTTTGATTTTAAGGTATATAAATTTGCGTCTCTTTGTTAAGTGTCATTCAGTTTAAGTGGCCCAGATTTTGATGCCTGGGTCTAGCGTAGGATAACAAACTTCCAATAGCAATGAATATCAAAATTAAATTTTAACAAAAGCTAACTAAACATTAAGTTTTATTTTAAGGCCATAGGGGGGGGGGGGTAGAAGCCATTTTTTGACCAAAAATAACATATAGACTTATATTATAGTAAATTTCATAATCTTTCAGATGCTTTTTTTAGATTTTAAAAATATTAAGTGTATTTTTTTTTATGACCGGTTATAAAAAGGGTTGTCTTTATAAAGGGTATATAAAGGGTAACTTTAAAGCCGTTTTTCTCGAGTTTTTAAAAACGGGCTTTAAAATCTATCTTCTCCTTCATTTTTCAAGCAATCTTCTTCAAATTTTCAGGAAATGTTCCTTACATTATGAGAAAAAAATGTTATTTGTGAATTTTAATAATTTTAAAAAATAAAAATTTTATGACAAAAAAAAAAAAAAGTAATTTTTTATCAAAAAATTTTTTTTTTTTTCAAAAAAAAGGTATTTTTACTTGAAATTTTTTAAAGTCACAAATAACGTTTTATTGTTATTGTATAAAGAATAGACTGTGAAAGTTTGAAGAAGATTGCTTAAAAAATAAAGGAGGAGATAGATTTTGAATGCATTAGTCTTTTTTCGCCGTTTTAGTTTATCCTTCCCCATAAGGAACCTGTTATGCGGCCCAACTTTGGCCGGTCATATCTCAAAAACTATTTCGAATTTTTAAAAACGGTAAAAAGCAACTTGAAGCTTAGTAAAAACTCTATAAAATAAGATCAACTTGTAAAAAACATGGCCTACCCCCCCCTATGGCCTTAAACAAAACTAAATAAATTTCATTAAAAAACAACTTTGTTGAGATTAATTTGTTTTTAAAACAAATCCTTGTATAAAAACAATAATAAACTAATACTAATAAATATATATTAATAGAGATTGGGTTAATAATTATCGGGTTAGATCGGGTTAGAAAAGATCGGGTTAGAAGTGATCGGGTTAGAAATGATCGGGTTAGAAATGATCGGGTTAGAAGTGATCGGGTTAGAAGTGATCGGGTTAGAAATGATCGGGTTAGAAATGATCTTGTTTAAAATGATCGGTTTAGAAGTGATCGGGTTAGAAGTGATCAGGTTAGAAGTATCGGGTTAGAAATGATAGCGAGTTAGAAATGATAGTAAACAAAAAAAAAACATTTTTTTTTTTTGATTTTTTGTTGGTAATTTTTTATTTTGTTCGAACAGAATTGTCTAAATATTGTAAGGAGCATTTTTGAAAGCTTGAGGTAGTTATCTTAAAAAACATAGGAGAAGATAGATTTTTAGTGATTTTTAGTTATTCGCCATTTTAGTTTGCGCCTCCCATGAGTAAAAATTGAGTATGAATATGAGACCTTTTGTAGTCTCCGACTTCGACCGGCTATATCGCAAAAATTATTTTGAGTTTTTTAGTTCTGTAAAAATTAACTAGTTGCTTAGTTAAAACTCAATAAAACTAAACTGTGAAAAAGGTGATTACCCCCCTATGCTCGTAATTGTGGTTTGTTACCAACTTGAACTTTTGTATAAGTTTATATACTTACGAATATTTCTGAGCTTTAAACCACGTTTTATGTTTTCCAAATGAACATTTTTTTGTTGGTCGCTCAAACAAGTTCGAACTAGTTGTTTATGACTTTACGTAAACTAAACATTTCTAAATACACAGCTCAAAACTGGACTTTTTAATAATGACATCGTATTCGTTAACAAACTACTGGATGAAGTAATGTCGGACTTTTATGATTTAGAAAGCGTAACAGATAAAAATAAAAAACAAAGACTTGAAGTAAAATGCACAAGATTTAGGGATTTACTTATGCTTAAACTGAGTAAACCTTCAAGTCAAGACGACAAAAAACTGGAAGAATTAAGAACACACATCAAAGGATTGCAAAAGAGTAAGGTAAATTACGTTTTTCTATTGAAATTTATGTTGAACTTACTAAATATAATTTGTTTGAAATAAAAAAAGTACACATATGTTTTCTTACAATTCATGTGATTCCCACGAGTTATACTTTGACAAATTGCAACTGTGTTTCAAATTTTAATAATTAGTAAAAAATTGTCAACCCTAAATGAAAATTACCAACATTCTAACAACATTTTTATTCTTTGTAAAATAGGTATCAATTGTTTAGTTCAATTTTCAGAATATGTTATAAAAATTGAAACAGTTTGAACGAGGATTTGATAATGCATTTCAAGCCGAGCTGGAAGAATACTACCGAGCGTTAACAAATGAAGACAATCGAGATAAAAAAAGCTCATTTTTTGTAAATTTAAAAGAAAAAAATATTGATATGAATAGGTTTGTACAAATCGGTATATTAAAACTTGACTATCAAAGAAAAATTCCTAAACATTCTAATCAGGTTCGTTGCATTTAAATTTTCTTTTTGTTTTATTATTTACAAGAAAGTTAAAAGTTGATGAAAGTTACTTTGATAATTTGGAATGTTAAAAATACTAAAGCTCCTAATAGCTAAATGATAATCAATAAGAAAATAATTTATTTAAAATTTTTAAAAACGTTTCCGCTACAACCTAATACTTCTTAAATAAAGTTACACTTAATCACTTTCTTCTGTGTTAAGTTCACAGAATTTAAATTCTGTTTTAAATTGTCAATAATATTAAAAAAATTTAAAAATTATTGCTTAAAAATTTTGAAATTAGCAGATTATTATTAAATCAATTATCAAAAAGTTTTAAACAAATATATGATGTTAGTAAATGAATGAATTTAAAAAGCTGGGTTTTAATTTACTTTTAACCTGATTTTAGTTAATTTCATAAATATTACAAAAATACCCACATACACTTTACTGTATGGTTTTTGCAATTTAAATATAAAAATATTAGTCTATAAAACAATGCAGCATTTATAAAGTTTAGAAAAATTTAAATATTTAGTTAAAGTATAACTTTACTCTTTTTTTTTCAAATTAAGAGTTTTTATCTAAAAATCTTGTTAGGGCTTGAGGGGGTACTTTAAATTAAAAAAAAAGAGTAAGAGTTATACTTTAACTAAATATTTAAAAAATATTTAACAAAATGTTTAAATGAAGATTTTTTTGTGAAACATTTTTTTTTATCTTTACACATTAATAATAATTCGCTAAAACAAGGAGTTTTTATCTAAAAATATTGTAAAGGCTTAAGGGGTTACTTCTTGTTTTAGCAAATTATTATTAATTTGTAAAGATAAAAAAAAAAACTGTTTCACAAAAAAATCTTTATTTCAAGTTTTTTTAATATCTCCAACAAGCTTATACTAAAATTTCAACGAGTGGGAAGTTAGATTGGTAACGTTTTTCAAGAACTTTTAAAAAATTTCCAAACTTTAATCCCAATTATTTTCCTTATTTTAACAGCTGAATAATTTTTTTTTTCTGTAGAGAACGGTTCTTTGTCTTAAATTTCAAAGAAATGTATTGGATTGGGGTTTGAATTTTAGTGTGGGGCCCCTTAGACTAAAAAGAGTTTTGTTATTAATCTTTACAAAGCTTGAATTTAATAAAAAAAATGAAGAAACAATTTTTTTTTTAATATTTATATTTATTTGTGAATAAATTTTATACAACATTTTTTTTTTCAACTGTTAATATTTTGTACTATTTGGCCTAATTCCAGAATTCCTTATTCCGGAATAAGGCCAAATAAAACGAAATATTAAGAGTTGAAAAAAAAAAAATCTGTATGGCATTTAGTCACATATAAAAATTTAAAAAATAATGTTTTTTCTTTTTTCAATCGAGCTAAGAAAAATTGAAAACTAAACTCATATTTCGTACTATTTGGCCTTATTCCGGAATTAGGAATTCTAGAATAAGGCCAAATAGTAGAAATTATTAATAGTTGCAAAAAAAATGTTGTATAAAATTTATTCACAAATAAGTATAAATATTAAAAAAAAAAAAGCTTTTCCTTTATTTTTTCTAATTCGAGCTTAGTAAAAATTGATAACATAACTCAATTTCCTCCAGGGGCCCCACACTAAATATCAAACCCCAACTCAATGGATTTTTTTGAATTAGAGACAAATAACCGTTCTCTAGAATAAAAAAAATGTTATTTAGCTATTAAGATAAGGAAAATAATTGGGTCTAAAGTTTGGACATTTTTTAAAAACTCCTGAAAAATGTTACCAAGCTAACTTCACACTCGTAAAATTTTAATCTTGCCACCTAAACATTTTTTAAACTATAAAAAAGTTGTGCTGTTTTTTTCAGGAGCTTAGAGATAATTTGAAACCAAGCGACTTTGAATGGGACTTACTGCATGTAGTAGTTTCATCTATTCAGGTTCATAACAATAATCTAAAAGTGTTTTTTCAAACGCGTGCCTTCGTGCTTGCCTGGGACTTCTATGTTAGCCACCATAAAGTAGTTTGTGACCCAGAATATGTTTATGTTTATAGAGGCTTTTGTGATGTCGCAGACAATCGTTCAACAAACTTGATTGTAAAGACGAATTATAAATTCTCAATGTTAGCTGCGGTTAGCGTTTTGTATTTGTATGATTAAATTAGCTTGTCACTCTGGTTTTGGTAATATGATTTTATAATGGCAGGGTGGCCAAAAATTTAGATAACAATATATTTTGTATTTTTTGAAAAAAACTTTTTTTTGTGAAATGTTCTAAAATATTTGAAATATTTTATGTCAATTATTCATTGTTTAATTGTGTATACTGTGGTAAATTACTAAAGAAAATACATAAAACATCTAATGAATATCATCTATTCAATAGACACCTTCTATCTGTAAACAGAAAAAGAAATTATTGTTGCCAAGATATTAACCTCCTGATATAGTATACTAGTATTTTAAAACCATCTGACCTAATATCATAATGATCTGGTGTAGGGTCATTATAATAGGGTTGCCAATTTACCTCAAAACCTGGAAAAACCTGGAATTCGACAATTTAGGTAAACATAATCTGGAAAAGCCTGGAATTTCAGAAATTAAAAAAAAAAAACTGGAAAAACCTGGAATTTTGATCAAAAAACTTGGATTTTTTAATAATTTTTACATTTTCATTAAAAAAACTTCGATTTGAGACAAAAAATCTATCAAATAAATAAGATTTTTTTTGTCATCATCAATTTTTTTTTTGTTTTTAACCACATTTAAATTAACTTACAGTATTTTTTCATTGTTTTTATACTACTTAACACAGTTTCTTATATAGAAAATAACTTAAAACTAAAAATAGACCCGAAAATGTGTACTTTTAAAACCCTGAAAGAAACTTAGAAAACCTGGAAAAATTTTTGAAAAAAGAGTGGCAACCCTGTTATAACTAAAAGGTCTATAATGGTTACGAGGGGTAAAGGACATGTTAGGGGAGCTAAATAGGGAGATAAATGTTATAGTATCATTAATGCGCTACGAAAACTAAATAATTGCCTAAATGCTACTTAGTTTAAAACTTGTATTTTAACTTATAATAAAATGTTATAAAAAAGGTAAATTACAGTATACTACCGCTTAAGTACGCACTTTTTTTTGTACGCATCACGCCTTAAGTACGCACTTATCCAGAAAGACAAAGTAAAGGATATTATACAAGAACTTCAAGAAATTCCATTTTTTTTGCCTAAATTTTCAATCATCAAGTTTTTCCAGATTATTTTATGTTTCCAGGTAGAATGGCCAACCTGCTGAGTTAGCCTGATACTTTCACAACTTTTAAACTAGGGTGAGTAATCCTGAGTAGGCCAAGTGGCCTGAGATTGTGACAGTCCTGTTATTAAATGTTAACAAACTAAATGCTTATGTTGTGGTTGCAGAAAAGTAAAACGAATAATGATATTTGAGCTGTAATGCTACAAAATAAATAAATATAGATGAAAAAGTTAAAAAAACCTACATATACAAAATAGCTAAGTCATAATTTAACTTAAATGTTCATAAATTGATGTTTTAAAAATGTTTGGTAAACACAAAGTAGTTTGGTACTTTCCCTCTAACAAAACAAAATGTAGCTTAATATTTTTTTTAAATCATTGACTGACATTGACTTTCTATATTAAATGTATGTATTAATTATGTAGAAGCTTTTTATAGAAAAAATAAATCATTTTAAAATCTATTTAAAAAAATTTGCAAATTAGAATTATGTTTTAAATGTTATTTGAAATAAATGACTTGTTTATTTGACTTAATTATTTGGTGGCTAGTTGTAAGAAAGAAAACAAACAACTAAATTTCATACTATACTATATCGTCAAAAAAAAACGCCCTACCCGTGCTAATTACGCACTTTTTGGTCGGGTTCAATTTGCGTACTTAAGCGGTAGTCCACTGTAATTCTAAGTTGGTTAAATATGTTAATTATAAAAGTATATAAAATCTTCGTGGTAAATTCTAACTAAGCTAAATTATTATTAACTAAGCTAATAAAGATTAATTAATTCTTATACATAAGTTTACTTAAACGGAATTAGGAAATCTAAAACTAATAAAGAAAGTTTTTGATTTTGTTAAAAAACTGATTTAACTTAAACTAAAAATGTTCTCCGCAATATTTTCGAAACCCGTGGTTTTCTCAAAAGCTTATTTATTATTATTTAAGATGATATATGTTCAAACAATAATTATTAAATTTAAGTAATCTAATTATGACAAGCTTTAAACAGTTTTGACACACACACTAACAAATTTATTATAAAATTCTAAAAAACACTAACAAGACACTAGAAAACGATATAATTACTTACAACACGCTTGAAAACGTAAAGATAATACTAACTATCTTTAAACAATTGATAAAAATACAAAAACAAGTTTACTAACTCAGTATTCGGCTAGACTCAATAGGGGATACTTGATACACGGATCACACGGTCCGATTGACCAAAAAGTGTACTGAAATAAAAGTGCTGAATGTAGGATGACCGTCAAATCGCTCGACTGGATATACTGAACGGCGATATATTAAATATAGAAGTTTTTGATCTTTTTTGTGACTTTTGACGAATCTAAGTCTGGCGGAATTGAAGCTCTGTATTTGAAACAACGCCTAGACTGATAGAGCATAAAAAGCCGCTGTGGCTTAAAGCTTATGCGTAGCAAAAACTAAAGAGGCAATTCAGCTAAACTTGTCGTTTTGTGCTGAATTTTCGAGAGAAATAGTTTTTCTTTCGAAAAAATTTCCATTTGCGCGGAAAATTTTTACACTTTTAATTAAGTATTGAAAACACACTTTTAAAGGTTAGAAAATGTAATTTTTTAATAAGACGGTTAATGTTTTTAAAAATGTGCTTTCATAAAAAGTGCAGGTGGAGGACTGTCCTTACAATGTAAATAATATTTATATAAATGTTTTCATTTGTTTAGTATTTTTAATTATAGAATTTTTCGTGTTTTAAAGTTTATGTACAACTTAATAATTGTCAACTTTTTAATCTTTCTTATTTTTATCTTCACAACTGTTTTAAAAAGATTTTTTTTTCTTTATTTGTCTTTAGAAAAGCAGCTAGTGATCTCATATTTGTTGAGAAAAACAAAAAAGACTTTAAAACTAAGTTTTTATTGTAACTAGGTATTAAGACAATTTATAATGTTTGCGTGGTAAAACTTTGAAAATATTTTATGACAAGGACTTTAAAATACTTCTTTGAAAAGTTAACAGGTTGCTGCAATGGAATTAAACACATTAAAAATAGCAGTTCAATGTGTTTTCAGTAGTTTTAACATATTTAAAACACAAATTTTTAATCTCAAGTTTACTGTTTTACTAAAAAGATACGTTGAAAAATAGAGAATAAAATCAGAAATTTTTATGGGTTTCAGAAAATTTGAAAACTAGTGACCATCCTGTGATAGACTATTTTGTTATTTTCAGTTACTAAAACTAAGCATCAATATACAATTTAACTAATAACATACATTTTGTTTCAGTTGTATGATATTATACTTAAAACTGAACGATACAATGAAAGTTTTGAAGAATTCAAAAAAATTGATTATCCACTACATCAAGACACTATACAGGTATGTTTAAGTTAGATAAATTATTTATAAAAGTTAAGTCTTCAAAATTTGTTTTGCTTTATTTTATAGTACACAAGTTTCGTTAAAATCAAAGTTCGTTATTTGTGAAAATCTTAATTCGTGTTACTAAATGTTTAAATGATTTTTTGTTAAGCACAGGGTTGCCACTTTACCTGGAAACCTGGAAAAACCTTGAAAAATCTGGAATTGGACAAATTAGGCAAAAATAACCTGGAAAAACCTGGAATTTGAGAAATTATGAAAGAAACCTGGAAAAACCTGGAATTTTGATCAAAAATCCTGGAAAAACCTGTAATTTTCAATAATTTTAACATTTTCAGTAGTAAAATTTTGATTTGACACAAAAAGTCTATCATATAATTAAGATTTTTTGTCGCCATCAAAAACTTTTTTATTAAAAAACATATTTAAAGTAATTTTACAGTATCTTTTCAATGTTTTTATACTATTTTACACAGTTTATTATATATAAATTAACTTAAAACTAAAAATAGACCCAAAAATGTGTACTTTTAAAAACCTGAAAGAAATTTGGAAAACCTGGAAAATATTTTGAAAAAACGAGTGGCAACCCTGTAAGCATGTGTCAAAAAAACTACAACTATTTTTTATGCTTTCTGTAAATACAGTAACTTTCGTTAAATAAACTTGTAAAAAATAAATAGTTTCAAACATTTTTATCAAAATAAGTTGTATACTGTTACAAAAATAAAGAGTCAAGGTTATAGAAGGGGATCAAAATTTATTTTACTGCAGTGGCTTTCAAAAGCTTAATTAGTGAACTACAAGTAAGTTTTTGTAGCTTATAAAAGTTTCAAGAAAATTTCAAATTTAAGATGCAGACATTTTTGTATAAAGATTCCAACTAGAAAGTATAAACCACTTTTTTTTTCATTGCCATTTTCTCAGAAACTTTAACTTCACTTAACTATATTTTTTTTGTTTGTTGAGCTAAAGACCTTAAGTTTATTTTTAAAGAGTATTTCTTGCAGTGTTTAAAAAGTTTATCAGAACAAAATAAAACTTTATGATTATAAGTATTTTTTGTTTGTAAAGGTTTTAAGTAATATATACATAAAAATCTTGAGCTTGTCCTCGAAATTCCTTTTTCAAGTTTTAATAGATTAACTACAAAAAAAAAAAACTTATAATCATAAAGTTTTATTTTGTTCTGATAAACTTTTTAAACACTGCAAGAAATACTCTTTAAAAATAAACTTAAGGTTTATTTTTAAAAAAGAAAAAGAAAAAACTTCAAGAAAAGTGTCAGAATTATCTGATGATAACCTAACTCAACTTATTATACAAAATAATTTTTTTAATTTATGAAAAAAAATTATCAAATATTTTGAAGTAAAATTATTAAATTTTTTTTTTTTCTCAGACTGTTGTTTTTTAATTTTTAAAGTCATCAAAACTTACGCAAAAATACTTCAAATCATATCACACCATCTGGCATAACTTCTGTTATAAACGAAGTTTTGCTTTAAGTGCACTAGGATCTTGGCTTTCTTCCTACTAAATTTCAAAGAAAAAATCTCAATGTTTAGTTGCTGGTTTACTGTGATCTAAAGTCGGGTCTGTGTTTAGATAACCACGTCATGTATAGTTTTTTATGTGAATTAAAACTTAATACAACTATAAATTTCTCAATTATATCAGAACATATCATGCTTACCTAAATAACAGTTTGAAATACATTCAATTATTAGTAATATCAAGTTTTAAGACAATTGCTAGTAAAATTGATTAAATTGCCTAAATAAAAGAAATTAGTACATACTTTAACAGATTTAGATTTTAGGGCATAGGGGGTTTACTATGTTTTTATAAGTTAATTTTTTTTGAGTTTGCCTGAACTATCGAAGTTTTTAGGTGCTTAACAAAATTCAAAATAAGTTTGAGACATAAGTGATCAACGTCGGTGAGCTTAATATGTTTCTAATGGAGAATCTAATGGAGGCTCAAAACAAAAACGCATAAAATAATACTTTTACTAAAAATCCATTTTCTCTATTCTTTTTAATCAATATTCTTGAAAAGTTTGAGGTCTCTAGCTTAAAAATGAAGAGTATAGATTTTTACTGAATCTTAAACTTTCCGAGATTATTAGCAATGAAAAAGTTTTAGTCCATACGTTTTTATCGGAATTTATTTTACAAAAATTTAACATCTCGAGTTTAATTAAAACTTTTATACTCTTTAACAATTAGCTCATAGTTTTTCTCTAAGCTTTCATATTAAAGCCAATGTTAAATTTTGTTAAAGAATTAAACCCCCTATACCCTTAAGGTAGTATAATAAAAACGTTTAAAAAAAAACCTATACTGCAAAATTATAAATCCATCCATACTCAGGTTTATTTTAATATAAGTTCTAAATTAAACAAGTTATAATAATTTTCTATGTTTAATTTGTCTTAAATTAAAAGTTTAAAAATCTTATTATTAAACCAGTGGTCTTCAAAGTGTGCACACTAGTGTGCATAGATTTTTTTTTTACTGTTCACAGAAAACTTAGTAAGGTGAAAAAAAAAGACTTTAATTTTGCCTATTTCAATGAAAAAAAGCTAAATATAACATCAAATAATAGTTTTAATGCCATTATTTATATACTAAGACACTCAAAACATATAAAACTGTGTTTTTTTAATAATAATTACATACTCTTTATAGAATAGTGTGCACAGAATATATTTACCAGTAGTTTAGTGAGCACAGCTTTTTAAAAGGCTGAAGACCACTGTTCTTAAGTATTGAATCAAAACAGGCTTTCGAATGCAGTGAGAAACATTGGATCACAATCGAAAGTTTTTACAATAATGAAATTTTCAAGTTTACGGGAAACCTTAAATACTTGTCTGAAATTATAGATGTAAACGTTTTCAATAAGATCAAAAAGAAAAACAATGGTGTTTTTGGGTTTGAAAAAGTTCAACAAAAAGATTTTGAAAAAGTTGATAAAGATTTTAGAACGCTGTTTAAAAAGTTTTCATTAAGAACCAGTAAAGGAGTTAGTTTGTTTTATATCGTACAATACGTTAGTTCATAAAATTTTCATGTGATCCAGGCTAAAACAAATTAAAAGCTTCGAATTATAGTACATTTTTATCTGCTTTTATTAAGTTTACAAGAACTTTTTTTGGTTTTATGTTATTTTGGAAAAAAAAGTAATAAAGTTACAATTTTTTATGTTATTTTACTTCTTTAAAAATTTTTTAACGGACACTACTGTGCGAATTCTGGTAATTTAAACTTAAACTTTTCTGAACTGTTGTTAACTATCACTTTTAATAAATAATTTAGAAACTACAACATATTACCATCATAATCTTACTAATTAAGTTATACATCAGGAGTTTTTTGTTTAAAAGAGTTCAGATATTATTGCTACAATATTCTTACTATTTAGTCCAGGGGGTCGACAAGCTTTATCCCGCCAGCATGATTTTTATTTTAAATTTTATGCGGTCCATGGAAGGTAAAACATAAAGTTTTACTAAAGAGAAAACAAAAGGACTTAAGTAAAATTTTGGGGTGATTTTAAGCTTACAATAGACATTCTGAGGTTTGAAGAAAAGTCCAAAAATATCTTAAATAAATTTCATTATATTATAGATATTTTGGGTCTCTTATAATGAGGCAAAACTGAAACTCTGTTGCGGTCCGCAACTTTTTTTTGAAGCTTGTCCCGTGGCCATCATAAAACTACCGACCCCTGGTTTAGACCTACACATTCATTTAATCTTTTTTAAGAATATTTATCACTTTTTGAGATAAAGCCCTTTAAATATAATTTAAACAGGGTTGCAAAAATCTAGAATTCTAGTAATACCTGGATTTGACAATTTAGGAAAAAAAAACTAGAAAAACGTGAATTTTCAAACAAATTCACTGAAACCTTGAATTTTAAAGAATTTTTATATTTAAAGTAATTAAATTTCCATTATATAAGAAAAATCTATCATATAGAAAAAAATTGTCATTAAAATGTTTTTTTTTACCACATTTGAGGTAGCTTAACGGTTTCTTTTCAATGTTGTTTTTTATTTAAGACTTTTTTTACCTTAGATTTGATTTTACACTAAACATTGACTTAAAAACTTGCTCTTTAAAAACCTTAAGAAATTTCAAAAATATTTGGCGACCCTATTTAATAATTTTAATTGTCAGAATTTCAGCTATTATGTAACCGTTTAGCTTGCACGATAATTGCGGATTCTTTTTTTTTGTTAAATAGTTTACACTAGTACAAAAATATTTTGTACACTTAATTTTATAATTATAAAACAGTATTTAGTTTACTTTCAAGATGCTTTGCTTGTTTTAACCAGAAATTTTTAATATTTGGTTAAATTTAAAAGTGGTTAGAAAAAACATGCCTTTAAAATTAAACTTTTTACTGCTTTGAAATGTTTTCAAAGTTAAAGTTGTGAAATTATACATCTTAGATTATTAATTTTCTTTATTTTAGTTAATAAGCCACTAGTGACTTTTTGATAGTTATGTCTTGTTTATTTTTTAACAGATTGCTGAAGAAAATGAATTCGTTCATCTTTTTAAGTCTTGGTTTGATTTTTTCTCTACATGCAAAGAGTATTTAACTAATCAAACTGAAGAAAATTATGAAATGCTCTACACAAAAGCTTTCCGAATTGCATCAATGTACCAGATTCTGAAAATAATGTTTGAGGGTCACCGCTCAATTGACTTACCTAATGTTTTGGGTAATTTCAAATCAGCTTTTCAACGTGCGCCAAGCTTTGCTGGAAAATACTCTAAGGGCTCGTTTGAAGAACGAATGTTTATTTTTGTATGTTTTAATATTTGCATGTACTCCTATCAATTAATGCGTAAGTACAGCTTAAACATAATAAACAAAATATTTGAAAACAGCCTAAAGTATGACCATAAGGGCATAAGTAGAGGGGTTAGGACTTTTTCCGTATTAATACAATAAGTTACAATTAAATACAAATAACAAAATAACCCTTTCGAAATGTAATTTAACAGACAGTTCCAAATGGGCTGCTCCAAAGTCATTACTGAAATTGAAAAATTAATAAACTGATAATATTTTTAGCAGCTATGTGTATATATTCTCTCACACTCCGATAAACTTTGTCACGCTTATTTGCTGGATTTAAGCCCATTAGTGGTAAGGCACTTTTTAACATGTTGATTTATTTTAAGATCTTTTTTTAGCTAGCAGTTGCTTTTTACCGGTTTGTAAAATTCAAATAAGTTTTTTATATATGTGGGTACAAAGTCGGAGATAAGCCCAATACAATAGGTTCCTTATGTGAGCACCAAAGTAAAAAGGCAAAAAAAAATTGTTTCATTAAAATTATGTACGCTCCTACATTTTTTAAGCAATTCTTCTGAAACTTTCTCAGTTTTTTCTTAATAAATAACATATTTCAAAAAATAAAAGATTATGGCCTTAACTAACTTGAAATCAACTAACAGCAGCTTAAGTGTGTGTTTTCAACACTAATGATGAATTTTTATTTTAAAAAAGTGAAGTTTATGTTAGCTTAAATATATTTAATATTTATGTATAGCTTTTTACAAAAATTACTTTTTCTGATATATAGTGTACACTTTAAGCTTTAATTTAAGAGACATTGTTTATTTTAGTAAAGTATGTCTCTAGCACTACAGCCGTTAATTTAACAATTGTCTAAAAAGCAAATAAATCAGTATATGTAAATAATAACTAAAGTTTTTCTTTTAAAACACACGTAACAAATAGTTTTTTTTATTAATTGCCGTAAATATAGCATCAATTTTTTTTTTGCATTCTAACTCGTTTTTAAAACTAACCAAGTAAAAAATAAAAGAAATTATTTTAAATTTTTGTACTTGTAACTTAAAGTGCTTTTTTTTTATGTAAACCTTGTATTTTTTCGTTTTTTAGGGTTATACGTTCGTCTGTTTTGTTTGCTTCGATTATTGGAAGAACAAAAAAGGATACATCAATTGCATGTTTACCATGGATCATTTTAACAGAAAGTATACTGTCAGAGAACTTATAAGTACCATTTTGTTCAGAAATGAAGATCTTACTGAGAAAGCGTGGGCCACCATTGCTGAGCTAAGAGTAAGTTTTTATATACTAATTCAGTAATTAAGCTTTAAATGAGTAAGTTTTTTATTGTAAATTACAATAAAACAATCAAAATGTTGTAAAAATTGAACTTTTGTATTAAGAGAGTAATTTTAATTGTAAAAGGTAAATATAGTTTTAACTTATTACCTCAACTGTAAATGTAAAGAAATAATCTTTTATTTTATGTTTTGAAATGCTTGGTTAACCGTAATTTAGTAAAATAGCACAATAGTTTAAAGTAATTAAATTGTCAGCTTTTCCAGAACAACATAATAATTAATGACTTTAATGATATTTTCAATCAGTTATCATTGTACTGTAGTATAACAAACCATGTCACTCAAGGAAGCATAGGGATTTAACATCTCCTTTATTAAAACTTATTTTATCCAAAAAACTTAAATAATTTTTTTAGGCTCAATTGACCTTTGAACCAGTCGTTAGGAACTTGCGAGATTTTCACAAAAATGATTTTCCCTTCAAAGAGCTATTAGAAAATCATGAGGAATTTGCTGACAACTGGTATAGAAACTTTATGGAGAGAAAGAAACTACCGCGAATTGAAAATATAAAGGAAAAAGCTCCTAATGACCGGTGTTTGTTGGAAAAGATGGAGGTCAGTATTTAAATTTGACATTAAATAATTTTTTAGATGAACGTTTAAACTATAATCATAATAAATTTTTTTAAAGCTTAAAACAAATCTTTTAATTGTTTGTAACTAATTAACAGTTTAAGTTTTATTAGCTATTTATATACGGAGTTATCTTTAGAACAAATGCAACATTGTAACTTCCACTAAAATTCTAAACAACTGTCTAAACTAGACAAAACCAAAGTTATTGATTACAGGAAAAAGCTCCTAACGCCCGGTGTTTGTTGGATAAGATAACGGTTAGTAAATTATGTTGTAAACAAAATCAAACATTTAAATTGTACTGTTAGTTTACTTGCTTTAAAATGGCTTTAGTACGCGTAACACTGATCTTTTGAAAATTCTTTAAGATTGCTTGTACCAACTCAATGATATCAGTTTTTATGTTTTAGAATAACCTTGCTGAATGGCTAGTATGAAATGTTTTTATAGCAAATTGTATATTTATATTAGACCAGCGATTCTTAACCTAGGATACACTTACTCCTGGGGTAAATTCCTTTTTTTGTTTAAATTTTCTTTGTTACAAGTTATGTAAATTGATTTATATAATTTGTCTTTTTATTAAATAAATAGTGATCTACTATATCCGGATTTGGATTTTTTTTTTGATTTGAGATCTGGTCGGAACCGGATCTTAAATGTTTTAAGTGTTGTGTAGTTTCAATAGAGAACAAACTTACAAAATGTTATTATTACATTAGCATTAATTGGTATAAATTATTTAATACAAATAATTAAAAAAAAACACTATGTAATTGTCTAAATACTTTATTTGAACACTAAGAAAAAGTACGTTGTAAAAAAACAAATAATCTACCTATACGAAATCTCAGATTAAATGTTAAATTTCAATTTACTTTTACGACTAAAATTGAATTTCTACCTTGTCTGACGTAAATAAAAAATAAATTAAGTGTTACAATGCTTTAAAAAATAACGAACTTTTTTTTAATGATAAGCTTCACATCAGGGTTTCCCAAATTGGGCCAAGTGGCCCCCTAGGGGGCCATGACAGATACTCAGGGGGCCATGAGCAGCAAAGGAGCCACAGGGGGCCATGAGGCCATAACTTGAAACTTACACTAGGTATTCTTGAGTTTCAGATGAAGAGCAAAAAAAAAAAAAAAAGGTTATATGTGTATTTTATCGTAGTTTATTAGTGATCTATATGTAGAAGGGGGCCATTACTTTTTCAAACTCTTTAAAGGGGGCCATTAGCAAAAAAGTTTGGGAAACCCTGCTTTACATTATACTTTTATTTACAAAAGTTTGAACTATAAGATGAACAATAACTTTTACAGCAACTGTTTACATATATAAAAGTAAGTGATTTAGTAAATAACATTTGCTCATATCAACGCCATAAGCTACAAAGAAACCTATTTTTGTTGTTTCAAGTAGTAATGAAGAAATAAAAGTTTTTAAATGGTTTTTGTAAGCAATCGATTTCGCTTCTGTTCGTACAAGTTACCAGCTTCTGAAAATAACTTTTTAGACTAAACAGAAGATGGTGGAGCCGCTTTTTTCTTGTTTAAGTTTTACCACGACAAGACTTCAGCTTTTTTAACTTCTTCAGCAGATAAATTTTCTTTAGTCAAAAAAACTTAATTTCTGTCTCAATTTCTTGATCAACTGAATCTTGTTGCTCATTTTCGTGAGTGTTTGCACGTTTTCCGATTAAAACGAGTTAGACCGACAAAAATTTTTTTGGAACATCAAACTTGACCAGTCTCACGACAACTATGATTTTTCAATTCTGATTTCAGTAGCCTTGCAAACTTTTTTTTTGAGATTAGCAGGGAAAAAGTCAAGCCGATACCGTGGATCACCAGCTGGTGTGAGTAAAAACAAGTCGTTATAATGAAGGTTTATTTGTGTGCTGTTATTAGTAGTATAAAACCTTTTTCAAAAGACTTTTCTATATTTCTGCGGAGGTAAGGTTGTAGAACTACCTAGTTGGCTATTAGTTTTATGATTAAATAGCCTTTTTAGTACTGCTGCATGTAGGATTACACTTGACAGCAATGCGTTGTTTTTGCTACACTGCTTCGTTACAATTTAAAAATGTTCGAGCAGTTCTAAAAGGAGGCTAACAAGTTTTCATTCATCAGCAGTAAGAATATTTTCGGGTTTAGATTTGTTGTTAGCCGCGTAGTTGTGGACATTTGTTTTAAATTTTTCTAGCTATTTCAGCATAAGGTAGGTTGAGTACCACCTTGATTCAACATCTTGCACAATTAGCAAGGCTTTTTGCATTGACACTGACGGACCTAAAGTGACTTGGATTTTTTTTAGTCTCTTGCACGCTGTAGAATAATGATTAAGTTGGCTTACAGTTTGACGGGCCTTGGCTATCAACATAGTTATGTTATATTCTGAAAACAGTGAATCTTTAATTATCAGTTGAAGCATGTGAGCGTAACAGGGTGCTGAAGAGAATTCTAACAGCAGAACAACCTTCATGTTAAATGCATTGTCGCGCAGATAAACGTGAATATGAATTATATTAATATTTTAAATTTCAAGATTCTCCTTTATGCTTTCGCAAATATTAAAGCCAGGTGAGAACCTTACTTACAGTGCAAAGCTCGGTGATTGTACTCGAAGCTTTCATTTAACCAATGCGCAAAGATATGATGTCTTTTTCTTCGAATTTGTCTATATATCACTTGTAAATGACAAAATCGAAGCTTCTGATAACTCAGTTTGTATTTTTATCTTTAAACTTTCATGAAGTCTGAAAAAGCATTGTGTCAGTTAAGTACTTAGTACTCGGAATCAAGTTTCATGGCTATAAAGAACCAACAAATGTAATAATTTTTTTATGAATATTGATAACTTTTGGGTCGTTTATTTTCCATTCTTATACAGGGCGATGACTCTCAATACTAGGTTGGTTAATTCAACAATTCACTATGTGTACTCTAATGTATGAATGTACCTGTATATTTACAACAAATTATTGAATTAACTAAACTATAATTAGTCTGTTTAGCTTGACTAATTTTAAATATATTAAATATTCAAAACACAAAAATCTAAGTCTATTAAACTAAAAGAAGCTGATCGCGAAAACAAAGTCTTTCCAAACTAACTGGATCTGGATCTAGCTGGATCCGGATATTTTTTTAAATTTAGGATCCGGCCAGATCCGGATCTTTTTTGAAAATTAGGTACGGAAACGGATAATGGATCCGTTAGATCACTATCTATAAGTTAATATTTTACTGTGTTGTTTTTAATTTTAAAAAGCTAGTTAAATTTTACGATTTATCATATTTTATGAGCAAAAAGTTCAAAACGTCTAGTTTCTTTTTATTCAAAGTTGAACACCATACTGTATATTGGGGTAAACTTGGTAATAACCTTCCAAAAAGGGTAGAAGATAAAAAAATGGTTAAGAACGACTGTTATTAGACTGATATTGTAAATGAGAATTCTGGACTAAACATAATGCATGATAAAATATTTGAAATTTTACACCCAAATTCCAATAAGGCCATGGTGGCAAACTTTTTTTTATTGAATATTGATCTTATTGAAAGCTCAAACTAAATACTTTATTATATATTTTAAAAGAATTTAATTAAGATATAGATAATAAGTTTTTAATCCAAACATATTATGAAAAAGTTATTCATTGCGTTTTTTGGAATTTTTAATAATTTACTAAAAATCTATGGTCTCCTTCATTTTTTAAGCATTTAGTCTCAAACTTTCAGCTAGTGAACCCCGTATTTTAAGAAAATATTTTATTGTAACGATTAAAAAAAGCTTTTTTGTTAACAAATTCATATAAACAATAACTCCTTCTAACATTTTAAGTAAAGCTTACTTAAAATCAAAAAAATACTCTTACAATATGTCGTTTTTTGATTAACTTAAGATGATACTGTTAAAGTTTGAAAACTGTTGCTAAATATTATAGGAAAAGATAAATATTCTAACGAAGTCGTCTTTTTTTATTTTTCAAATTTATTCCTTCCATAATAGACCTATTAAATTTTCCAACTTTTTACCTTAATATCTCAAAAAAAAATTACAACTTTGCGAAACAGTAGGAAGTTTTATTTATTTTAGCATAAAGTTTTTATTTATAAAAAAAATGTTGAATTTTTTGTTCATAAAATTCTTAAATTATTTTTTTTTAAATTCTAGCAAAGGATTTTTTTTGTTAATGCAAGGAATATTTCTTGAAAGTTTGAGGTTATTTGAACAAAAAGAAAAGGTTTATAGTGAATTAGTCAGTTTTTTTTAATATAAGAAAATCAGCAATGTTGTTTTTTTGTTTGTATCGGAAACTTTTTACATAACTGACGTCATTTTAAAGTTTACAAGTATTTTAACTCTATAAAAAGTATATTATAGTATATAATTACAGCTTTCAAATAAGGCACAATGTTAATAATTAAAAAAAAAATTGACTCCCCTATGCCCTAAATTACTAAACTATCCACCATGGTGCATCTGTTGCCCCTGAAAAATAAAAATTTTGGAATGTCGCAAAGTTTATTTTTTTGCAGGTTGGAAATCACTAAAATAGCCGCACTAAAAATAGCTTTCTAGCTATTAGCCTGTTAGAACTAAACACTTTTGAAAATTTTGCTTTTTCTAGGTATATTTAAAAAGGCAAAAAAAGACTAAATCACTAAAAATCTATTTTCTTCTACGTTTTTTGAGATAATTACCGTAAACTTTTAGGAAATTTTCCTTATCATATTTAGAAAATTACGTAGTAACAAAATCAGAGTTCGTGCGCGTCAAGCTAAATCAGCTTTTTTGAAAAAAGTTGAAAACCGTCAGGCTAAATCAGTTTTTTTAATAATTTGAGAATCTCAGTTTTTCTCAGTTCAAATGCTTGAAAATTTTTGATAGAAAAAAAATGAAAAATCTTTTTAAGATCAAATTAAGATATGAATTTATTTCTAAAAAAGTATTTAGTGAGTAAAGACAAAACCAGTCAGTTTTTGTAAAAATAAATGCTTAAAACCTTTTGTTGAGTCTCTAAAAGAAATTAAGAATTTCATTATTTTGTTTTGAGTAGATTATATACGTCATAATTATGAAAATTCATAAAAAAAAATTCAGTTTAAACATTACAGTTTAGTTCAACTACTAAGCTGTTTGTTTGAATTTGTTTACATCAGCTATGTTTCTCAGAGCTTAGTTGGTTGAACTGTTTTAATTTCTAGTTTAAAGGCTTTATACCAAATAGTTTTTAGATTAAATCTCTTAGTAGTTGATTCATATATTTTACTTTTTGTTTAGAGTTATTAGAGATATTCACAACACTAAAACTTAGCTTTAAGATATAAGTACTAAGTTTTGTGGGAGTACAAATTTTAGGTACAACTCATTTTTATTTACAAGAACAAAATATTAAAGGTTATTTTTATTTAAGTGTAAGCTTTTTAAATCTGATATGACATCAACAATAACTGTATTTATTTATAGTTTAGAATTCATAATTATGTATCAATTTTAAGTATTAGTCAAAATACTTTAATAAACATTTTTTACTTATTTTAATACTAATGTAAGCGTTTCATTTTAAATAAAACACGACAATGCACGTCGTTTTATTATAAATATTCTAGTTATAATGTATTTACTTAGTGCTTAATTAAATTGAAAAATTGCGTTTAGTAATATTAAAGTTTTACACTAGTAATATATTACATATAACAATTATTTTAAAACTTATCACTGTATTTGTTATGTTAAGGGCATAGGGGGGTAAATCACCTTTTTCACAATTTAGTCTTATTTTATTGAGTTGTAACTAAGCTATAAGTTGATTTTTGCAGATTTTTATAGCTCAAAATATTTTTGAGATAAAGCTGGTTGAAGTCAGTAACTATAATAGTATTAATCAAGAACCCCCAATACCTAAATTGACTTCTAAAGGGGATTTTCCTTACTTTAAAAAATAACAGGCTAAGTTGGTCTCAGTCAGGCTAAATGAAAAAAATTTCGCGCACGAACCCTGCAAAATTAAAAAAAAATTATGCAAAAAAAAAAAGAAAAAAAGTTTAGTTTAATTTTTTTATAGTTTTTTTGTTATTTTTTTTTTTACAGAGTTAAATATGACAAGAGACATTTCCTAAAAGTCTACGGTAATTATCTCAAAAAACGTAGAAGAAAATAGATTTTTAGTGATTTAGTCTTTTTTTGCCTTTTTAAATATACCTAGAAAAAGCAAAATTTTCAAAAGTGTTTAGTTCTAACAAGCTAATAGCTAGAAAGCTATTTTTTGTGCGGCTATTTATGTGATTTCCAACCTGCAAAAAAATTAACTTTGCGAAATTCCTAGGTCGGGGCAACAGATGCACCCTGCTATCCACACAAGAGGCATATCAAAAACAATTATTGCAATCATTAACCATTTTAAAACAATGAAAACTCGCATTGGTTCAATGATCTGTAAAAAGCAACTTCTGGCTTAGTTAAAACTCTACAAAGTAAGATCAATTGAAACAAAATGTTTCACCACTTTGCCCTTAATTTCAAAGGCCAGTTAAATGTGCCACTGCAAAAACTTAGAAACAAAAACATTTTGCTTCACCATTTAAAAACAAATGAAAAACTCGCACAGGAAATTGGCAGTTGCGATGAGCGCGAGACGGATTTGCTCGACAAGCTCGCAGAAGCCAGGATCATGCATGATGTAAACGTGAATGATCCATTGAAGTTTGAGACTATTGAAGACGCGCTTGAAAAGCACAAGTTCACAGCTGATGAGACAAATCCTCTGGACGTTTTGTACCGGCGGAGAAAAATTCTTGAGCTTCAACAGCAGATTCTTGACGGGATCGAGTCACCAATCTGGCCTGCTATCGATGTGAGTGCGATTACATACTTTGTATATTTTTTTACATCTCGGCTGTAAATTTTTGCTAGGCCAAAGTTTGCCGACCGCTGTAGTAATAGTAATCAATTAACATTCTAATAAGAGTTTTTAAATTCAGTGTTTTGATTAAATGATTTTTTTTAATCCACAGCTTAAGTTTCTTTTTATAATGTTTACAATGCAGCTCAATTTTTTTCCACAGATCAAGTGCAGCAGTGATAATCCAATATACCTGAAGCTTATTGAAAGCCTGGATATCTTCAAAACTACACATACAACAACTGAACTCACAAATGAAGAAATTGAAACTATACTATCATATGCAGAAACAATTCATAGTGTTAATAAATTTAATAATAACTATAAAAAAAAAATTAAATCTAAGCGTAAAGAAGATTTGCCAGATACATTTACTAAATCGGACTTGATTCATATTTTTTATCAAAAGGCACTTTTAGAAATAATTGAAACAGCTTTTAAGAATGATCATAAAGATGAAATTGCTTCCAGGAAAGCGAATAAAAAAGTTGTAAATTTATTCAACATATTTGTGCTGCCAAAGTTTGATAAAAATAAACTAAGGCAATATTTTATAAGCATGGAAAAAAACACCACAAGTAAGATAATTCCGAAAACTTTGTCTGAGAAAAAGATGCAAGAATTAAACAAAGATGAGTTTGTAGATGATATGAATGAGGCTTTGCGAAAAATTAATGGAGCTGCTGTCAAAGCAAAAAGTTATTCAACTGAAAATACTAACCCTGTTCGCAAAGCGGCTGAAAAAAAGATGCAAGAAAAAAACAAAGATGTGTTTGAAGATTTTATGAATGAGGCTTTGCGAAAAATTAATGAAGCTGCTGTCAATGCAAAAAGTTATTTAACTGAAACAACTAACCCTGTTCACAACGCGGCTGACAAAATAACTAATAATAAGTTAGTCAAAGATGTTTCTGACCTAATGAATAACCAAAAAAGTGATACAAAATCCAAGGAAAGAAAAGATCAGACTAAACATAAAAACAATCTTTCTGAGCCTAAAAGTAACCAGCCTGAAAAAATAGTTGATAAAAATTCAGTCAAAAAAGTTTCCGACTCAACTAAAAGTGTTAATAATCAAACAAGTGATATAAATTCCAATGAAAGAAAAGATCAAAATGAACATAACAAAAAACTCTCAAAGCTTAAGAATAGCCAGCCTGAGAAAGAAGGTGTTAGTAAACCAGTCATAAAAGTTGCTGACTCATTAAAAAGTACTAATAACCAAGCCAGTTTTAAAACCCCCGAAAAAAGAAAAAGTCCCAAAGATGACAGTGAACCTAAGAACAAAGTTTCTAAGCCTAAGAGCATCCAGCCTGATAAAATCGAATATAAGAAAACTGAAAAAGTCCCCAAAACAATCGATAAAATAAAAACTGAAAAGTCAAAAATTAAATCGATGGAAGAAAAGGTTGAGTCAATGGATGTTGAGGTAGAGAAAAAAATCAACGATGAACAAAATGACATAAAGTTGAATAAAAAAACTGATGAATTTTTGAATAACAAGTTAAAACATTGCATAGGCGGTAAAGCAGATAGTTCTAATAAAAGGTATAAAGAAGAACACGAAAAAAAGTTAGCTGTTAGAGAAAATGTTGAAATGAGAAGTTTCATTCAAAATATCAACACTGAAATCAAAAATAAAAAGAATAATGCGACAAACCAATTGGAAAAATATATACTTAAGATAGAATCAAAATTCAAAGAAATAGAAGAACACAAAAAAAGTATTGTTGCAAACAAAACAACTCTTCAGGAAAATCTGTTTCATGAAATAATAAAGAAACTTTGTCAGGCTTATTGGAGGGATCTTGATATCAAATTTACAGCCGGTACAAACCTTGAAGTCAAGTTTGATCGTTTGTCTGATGATCTGAGTGAAATTTTGGACAACTTTGTTTATAAGTCTATACCAGTAAAGCAAGGTATTGAAAAGTAAAGCTTCAAAAAAAACGTTATTGTAAATTTGTAAATGTTTTGTTAAAAAAAAAATTTTAAGTTTTTCGTCTAATCATCAACTTTGAATTAAAAAATACTTTTTATATTTATTTATTCAAAACGAGAAATTTTTTTCTACAAGCTCAGAGTGCTATTTTATTTTAGTAAACTTGATTTATAAATAATAAAGGTTTAATATCTTGAAAGTTATACATTTTATGTTAAACAATTAGAGCTTATTAAGAGATTATTAGATTTTAAAAATTAGGGTTTATTTAACCGATAGTTTATATAATGAAAGTTTGTTACTGTCGTATGTTAAAAAGTTGTTAAATGTTTTTCAGTTTTTTTGGTAAGCAAGTATTAGTTTAAAATATACTGTTTTAATGAAAATAGTTGTTTCTGAGTTGGTAAAGTTTGTAATGTTATCTTTTTATTGGTTCTGCACAACTAAGTATATCTATTAGTTGCTAAATAAGCTCATTTTTATTAAAAAATCTATCTAAGGTTAAAAAAGTTCGTTTTTAGTATAAATTTTTGTTTATGTAGTATAGAAATTACTCTTAAAACAGGGTTCGCATCAGGATAAATTTATTTGTTTAGCAAAACGACAACATTTGTCGTTTCAAGTGCATGAAAATACATAAATTAGGTTTGCCAAAAACCCAGGAATTTGACAATTTAGGCCAAAAAAAACTGTAAAAACCTGAATTTGAAAAATTTTGAAAAAACCTAGAATTTGTAACAAAAGTCACAAAAAACCTTGAATTTTTAACTACTTTTATATTTACATTGTACAGGGTGGCCACTAAACCTGGATTTTTGAACAATTTATACAGAAGTTAAGTAGTAAAATTTTGATTTGACTCGAAAAATCTATCTTATATATAAAAAATTTATAGTCATTATCAAAATTATTTATACTAAAAAGCACATTCAAAGTAGGTTTACAGTATCTTTTCGTAAACAGTATATTTACTAATTATTTTTGTTATACTACTTAATACAGTTTTTAAACTTAAAATATACCCTTAAACGTGTACCTTCAAAAGCCTAGAAGAAATTTTCAAAAACTAGTGGCCACCCTGATGTAAGGTGACAAAGTTTCGAATAAATACAAAAATTCTATAAAATATTTTTTTTCGATCATTAAAATACATTTAAAGTACTTGGAAAAAATTTTTCAATGTAGTTAAACTATTTTAGATAGTTATTTTTCAACTTAAGTTTAATTTTATGCTAAAAAAATGACCAAAAAACTTGGTTTTTAAAAGTTGAAAGACATTTAGAAAACCTGGAAGAAATTTACAAAAAACTATTGGGAACCCTGATAAATTTCTATATTAAGTTTGAGAATAATTGTTTGTTTATAAGATTATTGAATTGTAATTTTTTTTTTCTAAATAGCATTTAGTTTTGTAGTCTTAATTTTTTTAATACTTATTAGATTGAAACGCACAATTAAATGAGTACATTGCTTAATCAGTTATCCGGACATGTTAGGAAAAATTTTTCTGTGGACATGTCCTGATTAGCATTTTTCCGGAAAAGTACAAACATATTTTTTTCATAAAATAATATAACTGCTGTATATTATGCATAATAAATAATAAAAGCTCAGCTCCTCTTTTTCTGCTTTAACATTTTCAAAACTTCGTACAAAGTTGACTGCCTATGCTAAACTGCTCCATTATAAAAGACTTTGGCACATTGTTTTTTTTACCACTTTACAAACTTCTAGATTATTTTAAATGTTTATTTTTGTTTTAAAATTTATTTATTTTTGTCCAGTTTTAAAACCTGGTATGTTGAGTGTGTCAAACTTATATAACTTATTAATGAAAATTCTCATGCACCCCATCTTAAACAAAAAGTATTTGAATTTACAACCTTTAAATATATTTGAGTTAAAAATCAAGCATAAAAGAACTGTTATATATTCATTTTATAAAAAAAGCTTACAATTTAATCTACTATCAAAAAAGTTATAGCAAAAATACTTATCTAGTATTTTAAATAACTTTGTTTAAAAAAATTAAACTAAAGTTTCGAATAAATACGAAAATTCTATAAAAGTAATTTTTTGGATCATCAAAATACATTTAAAGTACTTGGAAAAAATTTTCAATGTAGTTACACTATTTTAAATAGTTATTTTTTAACTTAAGTTTAATTTTATACTAAAAAAATGACCAAAAAATTTTAAAAAGTTTTCGGTAATTAAACTAGTTTTGAACAAACTTTGAATGTAAGCTAGTAGTATACTAATAAACTGAATGGCAGAATTTATAAAAATACTTAAAAGTTTTTTATCAAAGTATGAAAGCTTGAATATTTGTACCACACAAAAATGTTTGTGTTTAATATTGAAATTTTTTCTCGACTGAAATTGTCCGGATAAGTGAATAAGCACTGTACTATAAGTTCCAGTATAAATAAATTACTTAAGGGCATAAGTGGGAATGAGCTTTTTTTATAAAACAGGGTTGCCACTTTACCTGGAATTTGACAATTTAGGCTAAAATAACCTGGAAAAACCTAGAATTTGAGAAATTTTGAAAAAAACCTGGAAATTTCATCAAAAAACCTGGAATTTTTAATAACTTTAACATTTTCAGTTGTAAAATTTTGATTTGACACAAAGAATCTATCTTATAATTAAGATTTTTTGTCATCATCAAAATTTCTTTTTATTAAAAAACACATTTAAAGTAACTTTACAGTATCTTTTCAATGCTTTTATTTTATTTAACACAGTTTCTTTAATACAAATTAACTTAAAACTAAAAATAGACCCAAAAAAAATGTGTACTTTTAAAAACCTGGAAGAAATTTGGAAAACCTGGAAAAAAAATTGAAAAAATGAGTGGCAACTCTGATAAAAAGTAACATTGGATTAAATATAAATGCTTAAAGTGTAAACTATTATTCAGTCCTTTAGGTACAAAATTTTTAATTAACTTTTGAAGTGTAATCTTTTTTCTTAAGTTTCCTATACAAGCGTATGGGCCGCATTTTTTCACTATTAGTTTACTTAAAAGTTTTAAAACTAGATAAAAAAAAAGTTCTTCTTTATTTTTAACCGATAAAACAAAACTTCAGGAAGTTTTTTCATAAGAAAAAATATTTAAAAGAAATAATGTAACGATACGAAAATAAACATATAAATAAAAGTTATAAGACTAAAAAATAAAAGAAATTTTTTTTTTGGAAAAAAAATTTTTTAGTGAATAAATGTTTAAAATAAAATAAAGATTTTCATATTAAACCTATGAAGTTTGAGAATGATTGCTTTTTAAATGTAGAGAAAGTATATTTTTAAAAATATTTTTACTGCTTTTTTAGCTTCGCCCTTCCATAAAGATCCTATCAAATTATCCAACTTCGTCCTTATAAAAACTGATTTTTATAATGATAAACAGTAAAAAGCCACTGTTAGTTAAGTTACAGGGTTGCCGAAAACCCTGGAATTAGATTAATAAAAACTGTAGAATTTAAAATAAATTTTACATGTAAAACTTTGAAGTTTTGATTTAGTACAATAAACTTGTCATCTACAACTTTTTTCGCGGTATCATTATATTTTTTTTATTATAAAAAACATTTAAAGTTAAATTATAACATCTTTAAAAACTTTTTACCTTGAACTCAATTGCTTACTAGTATGTACAAAATGACTTGTACTGTCAAAAACCAGAAAGAAGTTTAGAAAACAGGAAAAAAAAGTTCAAAATACCCTTGGCAACCCTGTAAGTTATCTTTGAAATGACATTATCATGTAAAAGGCTTAGTCATCCTTGGATTTTTTTTAATCTTTAGACAACTTGAGTTTGTGAAGTAAAACTTATTTACTTATCTTTTGAATCAGTTATTTTAAGGAGCCATGTTTTGAAAACACTCTTAAATTTAAAAATAAGGCAAAATGTCCTACTTTAAACCAACTACGCTGTGGTGCATGTAGAAATAAGAGGAACTTAACATCTTGTTGTATTATTATTTATAAGCTATATGTATTTCAAAAACTAATTAAATAAATTTTCTATTATAAAATTATCAGAACTCATAAAAAAACAAAGTTCGATTGTTTACTAATATTTTTACTTTACACTTTTATTAAAAATTTACATTTAAAACTTTACCTCAACAAATTTAATTTATTCTAATTAAAAATATTTAAATAAACCTGGAGTTCGTACATATTAATAGGTTTATAAAAAGTAGTTTTATGTTGAAAATTCAAAAGCATTAAAACATCTTTATTAAAAATCTATAGCAAAATTAGTTAAAAAGTTTGTAGATTTGCCTTTATCTTGTTAACAAAAAGAATTAAAACTTACGGTTGGTTTTAAAATAACTAGTAGTGAAATTTAAATAATAAGATTTATTTGAACTTTTAACTGATTTAAAGACTGCTAACTTTACATTACATGTTTGATAGTTCGTTTTTAGACTTTAAACATAATAGTACAAATGTCATATCAGCTTTAAAATAATTTTGGTGCTAAAATACCACTCTGTGCTTTAGTGACGCTGTGCTTTTCTGACCCGTTCTCCAAACGAACAGAAAGACTAATTTGTTTTTAAGCAAAACTTGGCGCCGACCAACGAGAGTCAGGTAAAATGTCGGACTAAATTGCGAAGTTTCGCGTTCGACCGCTGTTATAGTCCTTCACAGGTATAAAAAGCTAACGTTTGGTAATTAAAAAAAAAACAAAAAGGTCACTCAGGCTAACTAATAAAAAATCGAATAACAGCTATTTTTAAGTAAATGAACCTTAAATTTTGTTTTAACTAAACTCAGATTTTAAGATAAAAGTGACCCTGCGTTTAAAAGTGTCCCTTCGTGCATATTAGACTCCTACCGAAATTTGGCTGACTCACTTATAAAGCTAGTTTCATATGTGGAACAGATCATAATTCAAGTGTACATACAGTTAAGGGTAAAAGTCTAATTTTAGCTAGTTTAGGTTTTATTTAAACTCAAGTTCAGATAGCTAAAAATATCTTAATCAATTAAATTAACTTTTTTATACTCTTTTGTATAAATTATAAGCTAAAACTTTTTTATTCAAGCAAGTTACCAGTTGTTTTTTTTTTGAGTAATATTCATACTTTAAGTAAGTAAAAAGATGAATGTAGACAATTCAAAAATGAACACGTTTTCATAAGAAATTTAAAAGATTAAATAAAGAATAAAATGAACTCACTTAGGTAAACTAATTATTTTTTAATAAGAATACCGTTAATACTAACAAGTCCGAGACTAGACATTAAAAGGTATCTAAAGAGTGTGCGACTCGATAATCGAAAGGTTTTTTTGTGCACCAGGTCCTTGGACCAAATATTTTGAGTGATATTACTTTTGTCGTCAAATAAACAATAATTTATAATGTTACAAAAACATTTTTGGCGCTCAAATGTTTTAGTTCAGTAGCTTCGTCTTTTGTCTATAAGATCGCTTTCATATTTAAAGCAATTATCATTTTGTTCTAATAAAGTAAAACTTCAATTAAACATAACTTGCAGGTTTCTTTACCAGGTTGTTGATTTTTTAATCATTCAATATTCCACTCAATTTTATTGACGTGTGCACAAAATTTGAAGTGTCTGTTGCAAAAACCTACTTATGATATTTTCATTGTTGCTTTTCATGGTGTTTTCATGTAAAAATTTTGTAACCAGCTCAGTTGAAGTTATGTTTTGGTTTGATTTTACTTAATATTAGTAGCTTTACTTTTTTGCAATGATTAAGGCACTTAGTTTTGTTTCTGCAACTACAATTTTTTTTTCATACTTTGGTCTCCGTTTGGGTTACAAATATATAAGGATTGTAATTTGTTGTTGCATTTTCATGTTTATCATACAACAGTTGTTATTTTTGCTCTTTTTTTTCTTAGATTGCAGTTTTTGTTGAAGTGCTTTTGAATCGAGCTGATCTAATCAGAACTGTTTTAGTTTTGACTGAATTGAAAAAGAGCAAGGTTAAACCGAATAAACTGTTTTTTTCAGTTGTTGTTTACTTCGTAGTTATACCCACTTATTTTTATTGCATTGTTGTTGTCGGTTTTGTCTTGATCAAATAATTTTTGTTGCTAGAATGCTTGCTGAAACTGTTTTTTATCAAAGCTGGTAAAGCGTTTATCATTGACCTGGGATATTGGTATTTACATTGTTTATCTTATTCTTTGATCATTAGAAATTAAACAGTATAGTTTTGTTTACGTAATAGTAAGCGAAAACAAATACATATTAAATGCAATTGGATAGGTTAAGTCTACAGCTACTAAACGACTTATTCATCATCATGTCTATCAAAAAGTCATTAAGTCATAAAAAAAGTAAACTAAAACAAGAAAACATCGACTAAGTGTAACGGATAGTTTTAAACGGTCGTTTTTAATATTCATTCAATCATTCATTATAAAGGGGTCTTTAAAACATTTTATTATTAGAAAATGCCAGATTAGTTTAACTTTAAGTTTTCCTTTTGTTTTTATGTGCATAAAAATTTCGGTTTACTACCAAATTCAAAACCTTAACAGTTTCTTGCGAAATTTAAACAGTACAGTTTTGCTTACAAAACAGTAAGCGAAATAAAAACTTGTTTTATGCAATTGGATAGCTTAACTCTACAAGTACCAAACGAATTATTTATTCTCATATCTACCAAAAAGTCAAATAAGTCAGAAAGAAAATAAATTAAAACAAGAAAACATTGAATAATTATGCTTTTGTTGCTACTTGTAAACATATAAGTGTTTGCTATCCAGCAGAATTACACAGCATACAAGCTAGCTGACAAAACTGTCTCTATTCAAACAACTTGTTAGCTGGCAACGGTTGCTAAGCAACGGACGAGCAAACTTGTAATCAAATAAAGCCGATTAGCGCGGATCTATTCTCACTTAGCAACCAAGGTGACATGGTTGCTTAGCAACAAGCCTGTCCTTAATCACTTTCGTAGTTTATAGAAGATTAAATTGTCTTAAAGAGTTGCCGGAAGAAGGCAAGATACTTGTGTGATTCTTTTTTTTTTGAGTTTTTATGTAAAACATATTTATATAAATAAAAACAAAATTGTCAAGAAAGAAAGTTTACTAAACACGTAATGTTTGTTATGAATAAAACAAAAACTTACTAAATACGTTAAAAACTAACTTATATGACATTGAAGAGGGAAAAAAAGAAAATAGTTTTGATCAACTATAGAACTAAAATAAAAGAAGAAGATGTGCTAAATAACATAATAAACAATTAATATTTGATAAACAAAATATAAAAATATTAAACATTAAAAATTTTACTGGTTGTATAAAAAAAATCATTTAATTAAGAATAATGTGTTAATATATTTGCTATTTTTTTTAGTTTTTATGGATTTTTTCTGGTATACTTGTAGATAAACTTTAGAAAAAATTTATTCTTTATAAATAAAATTATACAAAAAAGTATTTTTTATACAAACGTTTAATGCTGTAATTTAAGGCTTGTTTCGTTTTAAAGACTAAATTGTTTTAATTTGGAAATTAAATGCTCTAATAAAGTTCACAATAAAGATATTATTAAAAAAAATAACAATAAATTCAGTAGAAGATTCCGCATAACAAATAAGTTTTTACATGACAAGACGGCAAATTTTAAGAGACGAACAAAAAGCTTTTAGACAACCTTAAGAGTTTCTAATGAAGTTCGTAGTAATAGAAAGCCATTTGACCAGAAAAAATCCGTGGTTAATTTAAGATTTTTATTAACTAACATAAGAAAATGAGTTAGAAGGAAAGTTAAAAGGAAGTTTTAAAACAAGTAATTCATGCACCCATCAATCACAGACTCGAAATTTAGCGTAACTTTCTCGTTTCGTTACTTTACTAACTTAGTATAAAAAATATAAAATTAATTAACTTAAAATTAAAAACAAGAAATCTTAAGTACTTTTATCATACCAAAATGTTTAAAGGGTAGCTTTTGTTAATTAAAAAATTATATTTTATTCAAGTGTTTTATTTGGCCTAAATCGCTTATATTAAATTTCTGTAAGTACTTTGGAAATTTTAAAGAATTTAATTAGTTTTTAAATTTTGTAATTCATTTAATTTTTCAGAGTGTACTTGATTAATTTAGTTAGTTAATATTTTTTCAACCCATTTGTTTTTTACTAACGGCTACTATAGTGGGTTGAAACTTCTGAAGAGGTAGAAAATTCTATATGATGCTAAATAGTTATCTTTTAGTAGTTTTATAAAACATATTTACAATTTAAACTGATTTATATTTATATCACATATGATAAATTCTAAGATTTAATGCAGAAACTACTATGAAAAGTGTGTCTCAATTTTCATAATAAAAAATAACTACTATAATAATTTGTGTAACTATTTCTTTATTGTGAATAAAAGAAGTTTTTATAGCTTTGAAATTATTTCAATCTTTTTTTAAAAATAACTTTATTTTTTACAGTATGAAACGGTTTAAACAATTTGTACAAAATGATGTATGTATGTCAGGTGTAGCTCAATAAATTAAAAAAATATTTTTACAAGGTACAGTTATAGAAAAAAAAACTGTATTTTATGATTTTTTTATTTGCTTTTAACCGTCTTAAAAGTGATTTTCTTAAAAATACTTATAGTTTACAAAACTTGTACTAAACAAAAAGCATTTAAATTTACTATCAATGTTCTGGGTAAAGTTATCTGACGTAAACAACTTAATTACGCAAACGACGAAATTGAAGCCAATTACTCGAGGGAGGAAAACAATCTTGTAAAGAGCGGAGCAACCAATAAGGATGATATTCGAACAAAAAAAAAAGTAAACGACGACTTTTTGTTTGTGACGTCACAATATTCTGCCACCGTCATCAGAAGCAGCTTCTTCTGTCGCCTCTTTCCTTTACTGTCATGCGTGGCTTCTGCCGACGAGAGAAAAATTATGCGACTTGTGCGTCGTTGAAAGTGGCTGCTTTTTATCTGTAAAGTGGCTGTCATGCGTAATAAGGGGAAAATTTACAGGTCAAATTTAAAGAGATGAGATGTGACAAGAAATAATGACAACAAAAGACGAGGACCTTTTTTATTGCCGTTTTGCCGCAATCTTGATTTGCTGATGGTTTTGATAAACAGGTGCTTGGTAAGTATGTAAATTTGCATTTCAACAAAAATGTTTGGAAATTACTCAGCTACTAGCGTACTGCAGTCTGAATGTGCTAAAATAAAACATTTTTGTTTTACTTTTTTTTATATATACGACAAACGGTAGTTTTTTTTTTACTTAAATAATAAACGCTTTAAATACTAAATTTTTAATAACTCATCAAGGTGAATTTTAACACACCATTTAATTTTATCAATATAAGGCCCATTCATTTAGATAAAGTTGAAAAAGCATTTAAACATACACAAGTATTTGAAGGCTGCTAATATTTTTTTACTCCTTTTTCTTTATTGCTATTGCAACTTTACCAATAGTTTGACATTCTGAAATATTTAGTTTCTGGTGCTAAATTTATAACGGATTTTTTTGTTGAATACGACAAACAGTATTTTTTTGAAAATAAATTGATGACCAGTTTGACTAAAACTTTAAAGTATGTTTGTTTTATTTACCCGTTTAGGTAAAAAGATACCACTACTCTCACTAAAATTTAAGTTTTTGAATCTGAGATATTAAGAAAAAATGAGCTCTTTTTTTCTGTGTTTAGATATAAACAAGAATTTTAAGTAAAACTTATACTTAAATAAAAACCACTAAAGTTAGCAAAATACCTTAAAATTGGATGTATTTAATAAAACTAAAAATATACAAATCATTAATAACATACTGCTGTTTTTATTAGTTATTTATGTAGTTTTCTCTTTTAGTGAATTTTAAAATTTTTTGGTTTGATGTTTAGATCAATTTTTTTAATTAAGCTAAAGCCAGTTACCAGTTTGAAACAACCATATGAAACATAATCGGAATTAAGAGAATGTGATAATGTTTAACATAGATTGTGGATAACAGCCTATACTGGTTTTCGATTTACTAAAAAAAATGCAGTAGCAGTATCATAGATCATCAGGGATTTCCAATATCGTACGAAGTATATAAAGACTAAATCGATTTTTTCTAAGATAGAGCATTTATTAATTTTCTATACGACATATATAAATGGTTTATTATGTACTTCGGTAAATATTAAAATTTGATTTCAATTCTCAAGTTTCTACTTGTGTAAAGTAATGAAACATAATTGAAGTCTAATTAAACCGTTTTTACAAATACTGTAGACTTGAGCATTTAAAGCAGATACTTATAAACGGTTGTGTAAACAAAGGACTTGTTGGGGATCGAATTATAATTCCCACTTGAACTTCGGTCGGCAGGCGATTTTAATAGCGCCGAGAAGTGCCAAGATATTTCGGTGTTGCTTGCATTAATACACAAAACGCAGCTTGAACTTTTTGGTAAGTAGTTTTAAATGTCATCAACATCTATTTTTACTTATTAGTGTTACAAAAGCTTTTTTTGTAACATTTTGTAAAAAAAGTTGTCTTATAAATCTTAGAAAAATTTATTTTGTTAAAACTTTCTTCTTTCTTTCTACTCAAAATGAATTAGCTTTGTAACTTTTATCTATTTTGAGCAACCACTAAAATCAAAAAACATGCAGCTTCAAAAAAATTTATGGTTAAAAGTTATATTTGTTTTTTATTATTTAGTATTAATTACAACTAGGTTTTTTTTTCTAAACAAAGCAGACCTTAAATAATCTAAAGTTAAATTTTTTTTTTCTTTTTTAGTTGTTTTTATTTAATATAAAGGAAATTAAAAGTAATCATTTTATAACTATTCTAGAAAAAGTAAGCTCGATTAAATAAAATCAGTTTCTAACTTTTTAGTGATGTTGCAAAAAATAATAACAAACAAAATTGACATTAAACTATATAAACCATAATATCTTATGATTTTACAGGTTTGTATATACTTTTAATGAGTATACATTAAGTAAAATAAGTTATAAATAAGTTTTATTTGGAGTTTTTTGTTTATCTTTTCTGCGATCTGTATTTTTCTATTCTATTTTATTGAAGCTAAAAGATGTTATATTTTAGTCTTTTTGTACAACTTTATATAAAAATCAGAATTATTTTAGTAATTTATTATACTCAAAAGTTAATGAGCCTTTATTTTCTTATAATGTTTAGCGATTTTATATTAACATTACATTTAAAGAATCATACAAATGCAAGTTTCCTATTATATTATGTTACTAACTTTGTAAAGCTAAACACAAACCTTATTTAATAACAAAATAGTAAAATAACGTTTTAATATATATATATATATATATTTATTTATTTATTTATTTATATACATATATAAAAACAGAATTAAGTTATTTAACTTGATAAATCAAATCTTTCACGCTGAGCCCACCTTAAGGGCTTTATTAATAAAAAGGTTTATTTCAAGATGTAAAACTCAAAGGACTCGAGTTTCGTGCTTATGCACTCATCAGCTTCAAAACGATAAAACTCGAAACGATAAAATATTTATCTTTAAACTTAGTCAGTCCTAAATTTTCAAATTAAAAAATCAGAGGTTTTTTATTTATTGCCTACTAAAAACTTGTCAACTTGTAAATGCATAGTTAATCGAATTTAAAAACTACGAAGATAAAAAACACAATAAAAACTGTAAATTACTATTATAAAATATAGTAGCTAAAAATTTAAAACTATAGAAAGTATATTGTTCTTTTTATTAAACTTAGAATAAAATAATCACTGGTATAGAATACAAATAAACACTTTTTTAATGACGTTAAAAAAATTAAATAGTTATGGAATATACGTAGTAGTTTATTTGAACCTTCAAATCTTTATAATGTTCTTAACTTTTATAATTTTCAAGTGGACAAACTAGTGAAAAAGTCACATAAAAAGCAGCAAAACAGAAAACAAGATACATGTACTTTAATTTCTTAATAACTCATAGAAATAAGCAGAACTCACAAAACAAGCTTAATTGATTGTTAAGAATTCGCATAAGTTTTAAAAGAGTTCAATCAATTTAAGCGCGTAAAGAGCACCTTATACTACCAGCACACAGTAATTCAGTTTTAATTTTAACAAGTAAGCTGTCTAAGCGGATAGAGAGAAAAATAAAGAAAAGAAAAGCAAAAATTTGTTTAGTTTCGATCTCGGGTATTACCCTGAGTCGTTAAGAGGCGAGGAAGGTGGATGGTGAGCTTCAAGGATGAAGAAGTACGACCCCAAGTGACGATGAACGGAGGAAATGAGGGTGTGAGCGTGACCCAGTTTCATTTTCAACCTGTTCAAGCAAGAATCTTTCCTCATGAATGGAAGCGAGTGTCCGTTGATGCCATTGTCAAGAAAGATCTGTTGTCATGGTGATTATTGTAAATTTTGGATTTTTATTCGTAGTGCTTCAAGAACATAAGTTTTAAAAGTAATATTAGGAAAAACTTTCTGAACAAAGTAAAGATCATTGTGAAAGGGGTCTTAATTTAAGCCATAACTTTATATTTTAAACTTTTGTTAAATTTTAAAGAACGAGGTTTAGGTTTTAACTTACTTTTTTATATTGTCCCAAGTTGATCTCATCCAAATACAGACCGACTCTTTCACAACTCCATTTGCTCATTTCATCGGAATTTTTCATTATCGTTTCCATGGTGACTTTGTCAGCAGACATGAAAGATGTCCTGTTGTTAGCATCACCCAACAGTGAAGCGTTTTTGTTAGCCTGAGACATGGGTTCAGTTTTTAGTTGTGTTTTGTCGGTCAGAAGATTAGAGCTGTTAAGAGAAGCATCTTCTGAAGATAAATTTCTGCAGAAATAAAAATTTAATTTACTTTTACACATGGAATTTATATTCAACGTAAAGAGTATTCTTGTATACTTACATTTTAAAGAGTGAACGAGAAGTCTTTGGCTTTTTGGTTTCTTCTTTTGGATCTCTGAAAATAAATGAACGTTGTTTTCACAAAAGATTAAGTTTTTTTGTTACAATATAGCTTTTGGTTTTACTACGATCAGCTTTACAAAGCTTCGAAAATATTTTTTAGATATGTGACACAAATGAAGCTTTTTCGTTCGATTGAATTATTTCTGTTGTAATATTTGACTATATGTATAACTGAAACTTACATAGGAACGCTTTTTGATCTTTTGACGTTTTTCTGTATTGATTTTATACTAATGGTTTCATTTTTCTCGTTTGCTTCGCTAAAATTAAAGTAAAAAATCAAATCTCAAAAGTATAATAGCGTTGTATGCTTTAATAGCTATCATATGATTTAAAAGGTAAAGTTTACTTTATGTTTTTTTAGCTTTATAGTTAAGTTTGAAGCCCTAAATTTGATACTTAACGTGCTTTAAGTTTGTGTATTTTTTATTGTAAATATAAAACAATAGAACACTAATAAAAATTACTTTTTAGGTTAATAATCATCTTTGTAGATTATACGATTTTTTTTGCTTAAAGAAAGATTTAAAAAGTTGAAAATTAAGTTATAAAAAATATAAAACTGCTTACTTTTCTACAGTTTCAGCACCGTCTTTAGCCCCTTTTGAATTGTTTTTATGATAAATTTCTTCAGAATCAAAACCTTCTGAGTAGCTAACTTCTTCTTGTACTTGAGACTTGCAACTTTTTTTAATATTTGCAAATAAATTTGGCGCCAATTTCCCAAATGCAGCTGCCATGTTCTTTACAAGATTCGACTGATCCAGCGTCAATCTGCGTATAAAAAGTTGAATAACACAACAGGTTAAAAAAAGGTAAGGATAGTTTATTTTCGTTACTTAAACAAACTCAGACTTTTTATATTTAAACTAATTTATGACTTATTCTACATTTAAATATGTGCAAAAACAACTGTTTCAAGATTAACATTTTTCTATCAAACAAATTAAAAAAATCAAACTCTAACTAATTTCAAAGAGATTTCAATTTTTTAAATGTTATTAAAACTTATTGTTTAAACTCATTTAGAAAATAAAAATTCAAAAGTATTATATTGTTTTAAATTCTTAAAGTGAATAACAGTTGTTTTGTAGAGCCAATTCAAATATATTTCTGTTGTTAATTTAGGTAACGCTGTATTGACTGTATACTATCATGCAGTTGCGCAAACAGTTAATTTATTTTTAAATGTTAAACAACATGTGTTAAAAAACATATTTTACATTTTACACTTTTAAAATAACTTTTAGCAGAATAAATAAATTGGTTTGAACACAAACTTCAATAAATTTTTTGAGTAATAAGCTACTTATACAGGGTAAAAACACGAAGAAAATAAATCTAAAAATAAAAGAATATCTGTTAAACTAAAAGATAAATTGTCTTTTTTTGTACGTTGATGGAAACATTTACTTTGAGTAATTTGTTGCTATCATTTTAAAGGGCTACTCTAAGCGATTTTACACATAACATAAAAAAAACACCTACTTTTTATAGTTGAAATTGATTGATTTTTCGTTTAAACTCGCCAAACAGTCTGAAAAATATATACTATATTATTTTAGAATTTTTATTTGTTGTTTGCAGATCAAAATTAAAAAAAGTATAGTGCTTAATTATCTGCAAGTTTTAAAACTTTTCATAACTTAGTTTGTGTGGTAAAATAGATAAATTTATGCAATTAAAAAACAAACCATTTTCAATTTTCGATTTCTTTTTAATAGTAGGATGCATTTCGTTTGCTTCTCCATTCAACTGGTTCTGCAAAAAAAAAAGAGTTGAAACTTAGAGAAACAATAGTAACTTCAGTTGTTTTTATCGGTTGCAAATATTATTTTACCTGTTTTTGTTCAACGTTGTGTGGTCTTTTTCGGCAAGACGCATCTTTGCTTGCATGACTCTGAACTTTTTTTTCCGTTGAAGATGGAGATTTCCGTTGCGTTTGCGATGGGGAAGCCCTGTGCAAGTTTTAAACTTTAGAAACCACAAAGCCTTTAAGTGTTATGTAATGTTTAATATGTTTTTTGTTTCTTGCTGTGTTTTAAAAGATGATAGTTGTTTTTAAGGAGTTTATTTTAAGTAAAAAAATTAAAAAAATGATAAATTGATTTCCACAAGGCATATGTTTAAAGGAAAATGTATTACACATGATGAATAAATAAACAACTAACTTTTTTGTAGACGGCAGGACGCAAGTGAAAACGGAACTTCTCTTCGCTGATTCACTGTTTTTGGCCAGCAACGGCGAGTTTGAGTCGTCAGCGGGGAAACCCATCAGAGAAGAGTTGGGCGTCTGCAGGTTGCTCGGCAACGAAACCAACGGTTGCCATGCAGTGACGTCATCATGATCTTCCCGCTGGTTGTTAATGGTGGAAGGGAAAATATGGCTGATTTTATTTGGGGTGTTATCTTCAGAAGAACTTGGCTGTTTAAATGTTTTTAGTTTACAAAACGCAAGAAAAACAAATGTATCTGCAATATTCAATAAAGGATGTTATAATAAAATATTTCAAGAATTAACTTTCTGACATCAAAAAGAGCAAGTATTAAATATTTATTGATTAAAATTTAAAAGCAGCCATTTTTTAATTTTTATGCATCAACTAGAAAATGTTTTTTAGATTAAGTTTCCAAAAAGACTTAAAACATAAACTTTGTTATGTAGTATACTTAAATATCTTGTTATATTGTATTCTTTTTTTAAGTATATTTACAGGAGAAAAACCACAAAATCTTTAAAAATTTCTTAAAAATACATTTCAGATGAAGAACTTTTATACCAGCAGTAACTATTTAACTTCTGGAAGTTAAAACACTTAATAGTTGATGATTTAGTTTAATTATATAAATTACAAGAAGAAAGTTAAAAAGTTTTAATCTTACCACATGCTGTTGAGCGAAGAAAGCGATGTTCTTCAGACACCACTCACATTCGCATTCGTTCTGATGATGAATGATCACCGATTTTGACATGAGAGCTTTCAGACTCTTCCCGTGATGTCTGATGCTCCTCTTCCAGTCCTTGGCAGTCTCCCTCCCGCTTATCGCTTGGAACTCGTTGGGGTGCATCCAGCTCTGCTTGCCCCCCAACTCGTACAGAATTGATTTTCCTGTAAAATTTATTCGGTTGAGCTTAAATCTGAATGTTGAATAATGTCTTAAGCTGCTTATTTTCATCTTTTACCTTGTAATAAAGCATTTTAAACTTTTCGATTAAAAAATTTATTTTTACGAAAACTTTTAAGACTAACAGACAAAAGTAAATTCACTCTACTTGCTTACTGCAAAAAGAAAACTGACTTAGACGCAGAAGGAAATATTATTTATTTAAATCAAGAGCGGCTGGATTGAATGGAATTTTACGTTCTAATCAAACAAACGAAAAAAAAGCTATGCGAAACATAAGGAGCAGTCTGCGTTGCGAGAAGGTAATTAAATTGCAACGAAAACTTGTTGAGCGGTTGTGCGCGTTTACGATTTGCTGTTTGCTTTGCAGCCTTTTTGAAAGTGAGCTGTTAACACTGTTTGTTTGAAAATAGTTTAGATTGAACCTCAGTTGCGACGAACAAGTCGTTTGAGCCCCAACTTTTTGCAAAAAGTTAAAGTCTGTTTTTTTAAATGCTGTTTATTTACGCTTACGTTAAAGTCGTTACATATTTTTAAGTCATACATTGAATTCTGTCATTATATTAATTTTAATGATTATTCAAAATCAAGGTTGTGATAAATTAACATAATTACAGTTGATAACGGTTGCATATTTTACACACATAAAAAAACTAACAAAAAACTTTAATTTCATTCAATTTACTTAAATAGGATTTTGTTTAATAGACGTTTTAAGTAACTACAAAGTATTCCAACTTATTTTATATTAAATTTTTAAGTGTATTAGTTTTTTTAACGATGAAAAAAAACGCTCAAAATATTTGGTCCTAGAACCTGGTGCACAAAGAACTTTCCGGTTATCGAGTCGCAAACCACGGATACCATAAGTACTGTAAAAATAAGTTAAAAAAGTAAATAACATATTAAACTTTAACACTAGTCATAGTTTTTTAATCAAAACTCAAGTTGTTTAAACCAAAAAGCTTAATTTACTGTTATGTACCTAAAAATTGTTGAAATTAGTTAGAAAAGAACAAAATATCTTACCCACATCAGTATTTAAAGCTTTTAACACCGCATATTAGAAAAGCAAGAGACAACAACATTTATAATCCGATTCAGTTTGTTCTAGTGTATAGGCATTAAATAAACTTGTCTCTTATTTTTAAACTTTTTTATTAAAAAAAAGATTTGTTTTAACTGTACTATGTTTAACTCATTGCTTCTTTAAATATTCTTCAATAAAAAAATAAACTAAAAATAATACACGCTAACCAAACATAAAACAACATAAATCTTCGCACCTTTGCTACCCTGGCTGAGTCTTGCGATGTAGAGGAGGGCATTGTTGTCGCCGCAAGTCACCTCCAAAAACTCCTCTCCTCCTTCGTCCTTCTTCACTTCCACCTCCGAGCTGCTCACGTGACCTTTCGGCAGGTTCACCGTCCACCTGCAACCCTCCGTTGCTACGTGGTGATGGCTGGTTGCCCCTGAAAACCGATTTTGAAGTCTCATTTTGATCACTGAACTTTCCATTAAATCTGTAAAAGTTTTTTTTACTCTTAGTTCAATAAAATTTTCGTAATGTCTTTTTATTTTTCACAGACAAACTTATTTTTGTGTTATTTCAAGTTCTACTTTGATAAGTTGTTTTGCCTGTTGATTTTTAGTTGTATGACCAGAACTATTATTGTAATTATAAAACGAAAAAATTAAAAGCATTAAAATTCGAGTGAGCAGCTACAAGTAATTACAAATCCAAGTTTTAAACATTTACTGACGAAAGTTGCCTTTCAGTTTAAATTAAGTTTCCGATAAAAAATATAAAAAATCACCCGTTTCCCTCGTGAAAAGGCAAAACACTCGCAGGTTGCGGTTTTAAAGTAAATTTTGAACGAAATGGAAGCCCTTCAATCGATAAATTGCACACGGAAGACAGCCAACGGTGACCTTCAGCAACGCGCTTTCGACGGAGGTTGCAATTGGCAACGCACAACGACGCGAATAGATAAGCTGCAATGACGTGAGGGGATTAAGAGCTGCGATAAGTAGAAGCAGCGACGGCAGCAGATGCGATAATCTCGAGTGACGCACAGAAGGAAGCGAACAACAGTGGCCGGTTTTCAATGTTCGTTTTTCGCTGCTGCTTGTACGAAATCGAATATTTGTCAACGCGCGAGCTACCAGCAAACATCGGCGGCTCTTTGCAAAAAAATAAGAGAGAATGCCGCTCGACGCTTCGCGCCAATTAAAAAGCTCTCACCCGCCGCCCGCACGCCAAACAACGCTCGCTGTGACGTCATAATAATCTCCGCGTCAAAAGTGCTCGCTCTCGTCACACACAACAGGCTTTCCAGTTTTCTTTGGAACGAAGCGCCGATCGACATCTGAAGAACGGCAAATTGAACGAGGCGAAACGACCGCAGCTTCTATTGTTTATTAACCGCCGCGCCACATTCTTATTCGCCGCGGCCGTTTGAAACGCTTTCTCTAACGAAACGCGTGAGGCAGCTGGTGCGAGAATAATTGCTGCCGAAATTCGCTGAATGATTGAACGGCAGATAAGAAGCCGACTGAGCTCGGTGCACTACTTGAAGCTTTTAGCCGATTTCAGAGGCGTGTTCCGTGATTTAACACTCACAGCGCAAGATAAGTCGACCTTTTCGTTTTGCTAAAAATCGCGCGAGGTGCAGCTTAATTAGAAGCTGAAGGTAAAGGGTTTTAAGAATGCTTTTAGCGAAGAAATATTTAGGATTTTTTTCAAACTGCTTTTTCTGTCTCACCCGCAACTTTTTCTGTCATTCATTTTTCGTTGCCTGCTTTTTTGTTTTGAATGACTGTAAAAATACAGCTTAGTCTTATTAGATATGCAACAACTTTCTGACTAAATCAATAAAGTTGATCAAGTCTAACATGTTTTATTTCAAAAGTCGAATCAAAAGAATAATAAACAAAAAACAAACAAGAAAGGCGCATCCATAATCCTTAAACACACATAAACTCATCAATATGTTGGCAGTAATCTCGTCACGAACATCGCAAGCAGCTTTTTGTTTGAAAATCGCCAACAACAAAACAACAAAAAGCCTAAGTCTCGCTTTTTCTACGTCTGAAATAATTAATCACCTTGAAGCCTTATGCATCAGCGTTTTTTCGTGCTGTGTCGGGTTTTGCAGTTCTGAAGATTGATTGGAACAAAGAAGAAGGTCAACGGCAATCCGCGGTGTCAGGTTTTGGCACCAAAGTTACTGAAATCAGCTTTTTTTAGCAATCGAATCTACTATGAGCCGCGTAGTACCCAAGTACACAAGAGATTTTACGGCTGTACGGTTGTTTGAATTTAAGTGAAAACTGATTTAAGCTAGTGCGTCTGACGAACTATGTTGAGTGCAAGTTGAAATTAGCTTAATTGAAAAATATCGTTTGTATGTATACGCGCTTGGTATCATTGTGTTAAGTTGTTGATTGTACAATAAATTTAAGCCTAAGAAAATTAAAACATTCGCCCAGTTTAATCAATCTTTAAAAAACTTAAATCAATTTGTATATAAATTAAATAGCCGCACAAATTGTTTCATGTTTGCAATGTTTAATTTCCGTTTGATACTTTTTTTAGAAAACTCAAAACAAGTTAGTTTAATAACAATAAATAAAAAAGATATATGTATATATGTTTTCATTTATTTAAAGCTGTATAAAAAAAGCAATATTTAATAAAATAAATACTAAATAAAGCTGTATAAATGTTTTTTCTTCCCCATTGACACTTTCAAAGATGAACACAAAACTATATGGTCTAACAATAACTAACTGTTGTTGTTAGGAGTAGCGACTCTTTTCCTGTTGCTACTAGTAACTACCGGGGGCTGCTGACATTCGACAACGGAAGTTGTAGATGACAGCTCTGGTGATGACGTCAATGCGGAAGTTGATCTCTGTTGCGTGGAAACCAGCTGGTGATGATTGAACTGGTTGTTGCTATGAGTAAAAAACAGATATAAATACAAAACTGTATAAAGAGTATAAAGTAGTGTTAAGTTAATTATTATATTTAATCGTTATAAAATAGCAAATTGTTTTTATCAAGCTGTAGAGTTACTTAAAGTTATTTTTATTTATGGTTAAAGATTAGACTAAAATTGCTGTGAGCAAAACATAACTTTTTTATCTTAAAAGCTGATAAAAAACGCTTTACTTTAATTAAACTTTTATCAATTTAAAATTTTACCTTGAAAACGTTGTGTTGTCGTACATTGGCATGTTTGGAAATGGCAACATACTTTCTTGCTGCTTGTTTAAGTTCATCAGATTTAAAACTTGTAACCTGAGAAAGTGTTTACTTTTAAGCAACAATAAAATTAAACGCCTTTGTGAAAATTATTATATATATAAGTCAGTTCTTTGGAAAGTTTCAAAATGAATAAAAATAAAAAGTTTAAAGTTGTTGTCGCCAGCTAAACATTTAAAACATACTAAGCGACCTCAAAAAAGGTACATAAAATTAATTAAAGAAAGTTTCATGACACAAAATTAAATACCCAAATTAAACGAAAGAAAACTTTTTGCAAACAGCGTACGTATCGATGGTACAATTTTTTTGTTGTTACAACTCAGCAAGTCAGCAGTTGCCATAGCAACTAGCAACACGCGCGGCAGTATGAACACATCCGACGAGCCCACCACGTTGCCATGTAAACAAACTATTAGCAACGGTTGCCAATTTGAGCTGCAATGGTCGAAGCTGATAAACGTTTGTGGTCTCTCGCATGGCAACCAAGGTGGCATGATTGCTTGGTAACCGGGTCGTCCCGCTTTCAGCACTTCCGCACTTTCACTTAACTAGCTTCGGCGAAAATCACCAACGACTGCGAAAGCGGCTTTCAGCTTCCTCAAAACGCGGTAAAGTAAACCATATGTCTAAAGTTTCGAATTTTTTATCAGGAAAAAGCTTTTTGATGGGAAACGTTTTTGAGGTTTAGCTTTTAGGAATTTTAAACTAAATTTATTTTAAAAGAGTACTTCTTTGTATTTGATAGTTTTATTATCGTTTTGGAAATGTTTACTTAATACCTGTTGGTACTTTTAACAATGTTTTCAGAAAATATTTCACCAGATTGATTTAATAGTTTTAACTTTTTCTTTTTTTTTGCAAAGCTTTTTGAGCTAAGTATAAAACACCTGAAGTAGATTTCGTGCTTGTTATCAAATTTATCTATTCATTTTTTTAAGTTATATAAGAGAATATATATACTGAAAGAACTACCACACAACAACGCTAGACAAGTAAACATATTTTAAAGGAAACACTTCTTTCTTTACTTTGAAAATTAGCGAAATTCTTCGAAGCTTTAAAACATTCCAAACAAATTTGTTTTTAACATTAGATGTAATAAATAGTTTCTATCTTATTTAAAAACAATTTTAAGTTCTAACCAGTTAACTTGATTTAAGCTTCCGAATTGTGACGGGTCAAAGCCGGAAAGTTCATCACTTTTTTGCTGCTTAGCCCCATTAATCTTACTGAAACTTAAGGGAACTTGCGGAAATCCCCCAGGAAACGGGTTACCAGGCAACATGGCTGCCGGGTTGTTAAGCATCCACGTACTGGCAAGGTCGGGTTGAGAAAAAAAATCCCCGAACTCGGCACCTGATTGGCTTAAAATTGTCGATAAATCCGGAAAAATACCCGGAACTGCTGAGGAACCCATTATTTTAAATGTTTTTACTTACCTGAAATAAACGTGATTACTAATTCATTATTTGTTATAAAAATATTATTTGTAAGAATAATACACTTTTAAAACGAAATTTTCATTGTTATTAAATAAATAAAGTGACTAGTTTAAAGACAGTTTTTATTAAACTAATCATTTTTACGAATTTCAGTTTTATGCGAATTGCATGATATGATCAAGTACTTAAGATTAATTTTTCAATAAGAATACTTTTTAAATAGGTGTAGTTCAGAATGCGTCTAGACTAATTGATAACAAATAGTAAGTTGATATATATTTATTAAAACTTACTTAAACACTACCAACTTTTCAATAAATTTAAAACTGTAAATGATAATTTTACGCTTATCAATAACATGAATAAGTTATTAAACCTAAAAAGGATACATAAATAATCGTTTTATAATGTAAATAGTTTAGAATACTTTTTTTATTTTGAAAACAAAGTACTACAGATAAATTGTTAAAACTATCATAACTTAACAACTCTTTATCTGATAATTTCAAAACAATTTCATAACATTGCATCCAACCTCAGTTCAAAAACAAATTTAAAAAAAAACTCTAATCCTTGTTTCCACGGGAACCAATTTCGACCGTGGGGACGACCGGGGAAAAGGCACGACAGACCGCCATAAGCTTCGTCGCCTGGCAACTGGATGCGGTTGCCGTGAAGCGGTGATAATTAACTCAATTTATGTCACGGTGACGGACCTCGGCGAATTAAAACGATCGAAATTGTGTTAGCGGCTTTAGCATAAAACCGAGCGCCGCGTTGTGCGAAAAACCGCAGCTCTCTTCGTTATGTTTCGAAAAAAAAACGCAACCGAAAACACACCGACCGAAAATCATCGCCCTTTTTAACAAGTATTTTTCTTCAAGCTATAAAACAGCGACGGCCTCTAACGAGCTGGCAATTAGCGAGAGAAGAAATTAGCGGCGCGTTGTGTGTGGTAGCTGAAAGCGACTTTACAGAGAAAAGTCGCGTGTTTTGAGGTTAGGAGATAAATAGGCGAGATGATAGATTGATTTTTGTGTTCTTGTGTTCGGAAATTGAACATGCGACAGTTATCGGCGTACCGTTTGTCTGTCTCGTTTTTTTTCACTCGGTACCTCAAGTGTTTTCGCTTTCAGCCAACACGCTAGTTGTTCGATAAAAAAATTAATTAAAGTGAGGTACTCGTCTAGTTAGAACGATAGCAATTAAAACTTAAGCAAAATAACAATTTGCTTATAAACATCTTTTTAGTTTATTCAATGTGCGAGGTAAAACAATCTATGAAAGAAAAGCGGATGATTCCTGCATGCAAAACGCCCATCAGAGATTATGACTGTGTGATAGCCAACCTCCAAACGCAAAACAAGATTACAAACTTTCACGCTGCCAGCAAAGCGAGCCTTATAAAAGCCTCGCTGCTAACTCGGCGCCTTTAATTAGCGTGTCATGAGGAGCTGACTTGACTTGGAAGCCAACTTAACGCACAAAGGCGTTCAAAACAAAGTCATTTCTTCGCCAACCGTTCACACAACACATCAAGTCCCTGCAGCCCTCACCTAATTTCCCTTATCGCCAAGATTATCCCCATCTCGCGTTTCGTTCACTCGCAAGCTGCTGTCGCTCGTGAAGCAGGAAAAGGCAGCTAGCTGCTGAGATAACGAGCTTCTCGCTGTGTGTGACGGCACGACGCTTTAAAAGGGGGTTTGAAGGGTCGCTTCTCTAATTAAATCTCGATGGTGTTCTGGATGTGTTGTGCAAGATAAGCTTTTTTTGTTGAGATTTGAAGAGCCCGCAGTTCAACAACCCTTTAAGTATTTTGTTACGGTGTCGCTTGAAATTTTAATTTTCCTACTTGCCAGAAAGTTGTTTTTCCGCGAACTTTATTAATTTCGTCCATTAATTTGCTAAAAATTAGATTTTTATATTAATTTTAGATAAATTGATGAAGAACTTCTTTTTTAAACTTAAAACCTTTTTAAACTTGTTTGTTTGTTGATTAACATTGCCTTACTCAAGTTATAGAACAAAAACAACAACATTGTGTTTAGCATTAAAGTCTAACTTTTAGATTAAAACTCATATAAAAAGTCAACTTCTTTAAAAGTTGGCATAATAAAAAAAGTATGAATAAAGTTGCCAACTAGCTTTGTTGTTATTTAATAATGGCTTTTTTACTTTATCAAGAAACTATCTGCATATTAACTTTAGTTATTTAAAAGTTCAGTGCTATTTTTTTCTAAAAAAAAACAAAACTATTAAACGCATTTATATTGTAAATGAATCGATTATTAATAGTTAACTGTATGTTTCGTAATGAATACTCACAAACCTGTAAAAAAACACAAACCTGTAAAAAACGTTACCTCTTTCTTTCAAACTTTTGTTTATACAGTTATTAAATAAACAGTAAAGGAAATCTAATTTACGTAATAAGTCTAAACTTCTAAACAACACACATTTAAAAACAAAAAAAAAACAAATTTCAAATAAAATTTTTCGAAAGCACCAAACGACTTATTTACCGCCAACGACGGCAGAATCTCTTCAAAACTTCTACAAGCTTCCAAAGCTGCAGTCTCGCATTGTTTCTGCTGCTACAGAAAAAAATGCTTCTGCTCGTCGATTTGCCGTCGAACTTCTTTCCGCCGCTCGCCTCTCTCCGCGTCGTCGCCGCTTTTCACAACGCGCGTCAGAAAATTTCCAATCGCCGCCGCTGTTGCTCGAAATTAAAAAGAGAGACGAACCGCGTCGATCAGATCACACACGACCCTCAAACAACGCCGCCACCCCTCAAAGTTCCGCCCGTGTGACCGAAAACTGCCGCGCAACGAGGGGTTGTAATTGTGTGGGAGTGCAGGAAGCAGTAGCGCTGTGCGTTGGGAGAAACTCGCTTTTATCGCCGCCTTTTATTGACTTTTTTGTGGTTTTTTTTGTCGGCCGACGGAGCTTTTTAGACAAATGCTTTTTCTCGGTAAGTGGCTGTTCGTTTGAAAGCGAAGAAAATTCTGCGGCACTGTTTGGTTTTTAAGACTTAAAAATTTTAAGTTGATTGTTTAATTCAATGAGTTTGCAAAAATATTATGTTTTTTTTTCCTAAAAGTAAGTTTCTTCAAGTTGTAAATAGTTTAACAAAAATCGTCAAAAAAAAATACGGCATAAATGCAAACAAACGAAACAGCAGTATTGCAAAAAGTTTAACTGCTTTCACCGTTCAGCCATCGGGCTTTATTACGTCACAACACGTGACCCGAGCTCTAATTTGTTTCGGTGGAAAACAACAACCGATCGCGCGCCCGTTGAAAATATCGGGTATAAACCAAACGGCCTCAATGGGATTTCGCACGTATTATTTCAAGAAGGAAATATTTCCCTGGGGACGGACAAACCGCTAAAATGTAGTAGATTTAGTTACATGATGATATGCTACCTGTTGTTAGCCCTTCAAGTCTCGCATGCGAACACAACTTCGAACACAAATTTCGGTTGTAATTAAACCGCGAGGTCGCTCGGTTTCGCGCCATAGTCGATAAACTAAAATTCGCATGTAAAAGTAAACTGAACTGAAAATCGCGTGTAAAATTAGAACTTAATAGAAAGTGGCGGTGTGAGAAGACCCTTGGGAAAATCGAACTGCGATTCCCTCACGGCTACTGGTTAGTGGATGGTTGAAAACGCGCTTCGGTGCCAAGTTTTCATCATTTATTAGCTGCGTAGCTCGAAGCGGCTTGACCTTTGTTGAAACGAGTTTTTGCACTTCTGTGGGTTTTAATTATAGTATAAATTTACAATGTAATTAACTCTATGTGAAAGTTTTGCAAATATTTTGATCAACAATCATAAGTTGTGTTGTATAGATTTTTAAGCTTTTTAATTTTTGGTTAAATAAAGTTACTGTGGTACATTGACAATTAAAAGGACTTTTTATCACGTTTAGTTTCACATGAGTTGCTTAAAGTTTTCAAGAAAACTGTTACTTGCAACAATTACGAAAATTTTGAGTTTAAGTACAAACTACATCAGTTGTAAAAGGTATTCAACCTTTAAAAGTTATGCTACTTTACAATGAATGTTCAGTAGCAAATCTGTGTTAAAAACTGTTGAAAAATATTTAAACAAATTAAACGATTGTTTGTTATTATTAGACTTAAGTTATAAAGTTTTAAAAACAAATAGAATTTATAAATTGAGTTTCGTTTCTATACTTTTAATACACTGTTTAAAAGTAGATGTTTTTGGAAACTTTCTTCTCACAGATAATAATTTAATGATCTAAAACTTTTTTTTATTTTTAGCTGCGGAGGGCAATGATAGTTAAACTTACTAAAAAATCGTAAAACTTATTGCAAAAACAAAACAGTATGCTTTAAACAAGCGTAGAAATTTTTACTTTTACTAAAACTACTACTATTGATAGAAATTTTTTTAAACTAGCTTAGCAGTTAAGGTTAAACAAAGTTGTTTTTAATTAATATAATTAAAATTATCAACCTATCTAAAACTAAAAGATTTTTTAGATCTTTATACTGAGCACATTTGATTATTTTCAAAAACGCTGTTACAGACATACAGTAAAATATCTTTTAACAAGACATAACTCATAATATTAAAGTAGAAAAAAACATGGTTTAAGTATGCAAGTATTTTTTTTACTTTTGTTTATAAGTTTTAATTTAATTTTTATAAGCTATACTTACTTAAAATTACCTGCTTTAAGTTTCAAACGTTAACAAAAGATCCTTTATTAAGTTACAAAAACAACAGCTTTTTTTTCACAATAAGTTAAGTTATACTAGCATAAAAAAAAATTGACCGGTTTATATTCATTTCGTGACACTAGTAAATGCTAGAAAAGAAAAGAAGTAATTTATTATTTTGTATTTTACTAATCACATTTCAAGTTTCAACTGCATTATTATTTTTCAGTTAAATTTCCCTTTTTTTGAAATGTAAATCAATACAATATTATGCTTTTGTTTATTTGTTTTCCTGTAAGTTTAAACAATATAAACTGTGAAAATTAAAGTTCTTATTAACCTATTCTGTAAACAAGATATTTTGTAATCTAGAAACAAAGCTAAATTGCTCATTTATGTTTTTATTGAAAGAAAATATACCCCACTATAACCTCTTTTGATAAAAATAACACGAATTGATTTTTGTACAAAACTAATTTACAAAAAACTAAGGCTTTTAAGTTTTTATTTTTAAGAAGCTTAGATACTTTTTTAACACGTTTTCATATATTAAACAAATTTTAACAATTTGTACTAGACTATCTTAAAAATTTATGTTAACATTTAACATGTTAGTGACATATAGTTTGTTTTAAATTTCATTACAATCGTTTTTAATTAATTTTAAAATATATATTGCAAAATAAGCAACATATTTTGGTCTTTAATTTACAATTTTGTTCTCAATTTTACAATTTAAACAAACACAAACCTTGAAATTACAAAATACCATTTTTATAATTTATATAAAATTTAAAGCCCTTTTTACTAAACAAAGCCGTAAGAATTTTTTGAACCAGAAATAGACCATTTATTAAAAATGTGCACTTATCAAGCACCTGTTTATCAAAACCATCAGTAAATCAAGATTTCGGCAAAACGGCAATAAAAAAGGTCCTCGTCTTTTGTTGTCATTATTTCTTGTCACATCTCACCTATTTCAAGTTGACCTGTAAATTTTCCCCTTATTACGCATGACAGCCACTTTACAGATAAAAAGCATCAACTTTCAACAACGCACAAGTCGCACTGTTTTTCTCTCGTCGGCAGAAGAAACACATGACAGTAAAGGAAAGAGGCGACAGAAGAAGCGGCTTCTGACATCGGTGGCAGAAGATTGTGACGTCACAAACAAAATTTGTCGTTTGCTTAATTCTTTTTGTTCGAATATCATCCATATTGGTTGTTTGCTCCGCTCGTTACAAGATTGTTTTCCTCCCTCGAGTAATTGGCTTCAATTTCGTCGTTTGCGTAATTTTGTTGTTTATGTCAGATAACTTTACCCAGAACATTGATAGTAAATTTAAATGGTTTTTGTTTAGTATTAATTTTGTAAACTAAAAATATTTTAAAGAAAATCACTCTTAAGGTGGATAAAAGTAAATAAAATAGTTTTATAAACTTCAATTATAGTTCTTGCTATAGCTGTATCAGTTATAGCTGTAAATTACTTCTTTTTTTTTTTGAGCTACAACTGACAAACACTACATACATAATTTTGTACAAATTTTTTAAACGATTTTATACTGTAAAAAATAAAGTTATTTTCTAAAAAAGTCAAACAGTCTAAAATTAACAATAAAGTAAAACTTACTTTAAATTATTTGTTGTAGTTGTTTGTTCATAAGGAATAAAATTGAGATAAGTTTTATTCAGTAATTTCTGCATTGAATCTTAGTATTTATCTTTTTAAATATATATATATAAATTAATTTAAAGTGTGAAATTTTTTTTATACAAATGCTAAAAGATAAAGAGAAAAAACTGTTTAAAATATTCTACCCTTTCAGAAGTTTCAACCAACAATAGCAGGCGTTAGCTTTAAACAAGTAGTTTTAAAAAATTGTTAATGAATTTAATTAAACAAAGACATTCTGAAAATTAAATAGATTACACACATTATAGTTGATAAGAATATATCTAAAGTTTCAAAAGTATTTAAGGAAATTCAGTATAAGCGGTTTAGTCTAAGTAAAACACTTGAATCTAAAAAATAATGAAAACATTTTTTAATTAACAAAAGTCACCGTTTAATCATTTTGGTTTGATAAAAGTACTTAAGATTCGTTTTTAAGTTTGTTTAATTTTTAATTTTAAATGTATACATATACTACATACTGAGATAAAATATTCTGGTAACAAAACTAGAAACAAAATTGCTATTGATTTCAAGTCTTTGATTGATGGGTGCATGAATTACTTGTTTTGAAACTTTCTTTCAACTTTCTTTCCAACTCAGTTTCTTATGTTAGTTAATTAAAATTTTAAATTAACAACGGATTTTTTGTGGTCAAATGGCTTATTGTTACTACGGACTTCATTTAAAACTTTTTTGGATGCTTAATAATCTAAAAGCTTATGTTCGTCTTGTCACATAAGAACTATTTGTTATGCAGAGTCACGTACAAAGTTTTTTATTAATTTGTATAAAATAGTAACGCTTATTGTGAATTTTATTAGAGCATTTCATTTTAAAGTTGAAACAACTTATTATTTCAAACGAAACAAAGGTTTAAATTACAGCCATGAACTTTTTGTATAAAAAAAAAAATTTTTGTATATTTTTAACTTTTAAAGAGTAGAATTATTTCTAAGTTTTCCTGTAAGTCTACTAGAAAAAATCCATAAAAAATTAAAAACCAAAAATAAAAAACGTTTCAGCACAAGTCTTAACATGTTCTTTTCAAACAACTGTTTATTTTGTCAGGTAATCTATTTTAATGTTTATAAGTATTTATAATTAATTTATTAAATATTAAGTGTTTATTGTGTTATTGAGCACATCTACTTCTTTACTTTAGGTCTATAGTTGATCAAAACTTTTTTCTTTTTTTCCCTCTTCAGTTTCATGTAAGTAAGTTTTTAATGTATACAGTAGTTTTTAATTATATTCATAAGAAAAAGACCTTTACATAACAAACTTTACGTGATTAGTTTGATTTTTTTGACCATCTTGTTTTTATGTGTATAAATAGGTTTGATAAAAAACTCAAAAAAAAAAGTCAGACAAATCTTGCTGACTTTTTCCGGCAACTCTTGATTACAATCTAATCCTTATAAACCACGAAGTGATGATGGACTGACTTGTTGCTAAGCAACCATGCCACCTTGGTTGGTACGTGATATGCGGTTCGCGCTTGTCGACTTTATTTGATTACAAGTTTGTTCGTCCGTTTCTTAGCAACCGTTGCCAGCGACCAAGTTGTTTGAATAGAGACAGCTTTGTCAGTTTAGCTTGTATGCTGTGTAATTCTGCTGGATAGCAAACACTTATCTGTTTATAAGTAACAACAAAAACATAACTAGTCGATGTTTTCTTGTTTTAGTATACTTCTTTTTAACTTATCTAATTTTTTGATAGACATGATGATGAATAAGTCGTTTAGTAGTTGTAGACTTTACCTATCCAATTGCATTTAATATGTATTTGTTTCCGCTTACTATTTTGTAAGCAAAACTATACTTATTTATTTTCTGATAATCAAAGAATAAGATAAACAATATAAACACCAACATCCCAGGTTAATAATAAACGCTATACCAGCTTTGATAAGAAAAAATTCAGCAAGCATTCTAGCAACAAAAAATATTCGATCAAGACAAAGCCAACAACAACATATGCAATAAAAACAAGTAGTCGATGTTTTCTTGTTTTAATTTAGTTCCTTTATGACTTATTTAACTTTTTGGTAGATATGATAATAACTAAGTCGTTTAGTAGCTGTAGGTAGAGTTAAGCTATCGAATTGCATAAAATAATTTTTTATTTCGCCTACCACTTTGTAAGCGAAACTGTGCTATTTAAATTTCGCAAAAAATTGTTGAAGTTTTAAATTCGTTAGTAAACTGTAGTTTTTATGCACATAAAAACAAAAGAAAAACTTGAAAGTAAACTTATCGGAGATTTTCTAACAGTACAATGTTTTAAAGGCAGTGCCTTTTTATAATGAGTCAATGATTGAACATTTAAAACGACCGTTTAAAACTATTTAGAACTCAAAAAACAAAAAATAATAGATCAAGTTTTTGTACTTTTGTTCCGGAGTAAAATTTAGTTTTACATTTCAGCAACATTTCAATCATAATCAGCTGGTTTCCACGCAACGAAGATTCATTTCCTGTGTGACGTCATAAAAGTGACACAATTTGAATCAACATATGCTTCAGTGGCCACCCATCGTTAATATATGCCACTAAGCGAAGGTCAATACCCGTAACAACGAAAACTGGTTTTCCAATAAGTTAAAACTTTTAAAATAATTAAGCCTTGTAGATTTCTTGCTTCATTTTTTATGTTTAATTTATTCAGATATCTATGTTTTATAAGTAGCTGTTTTTGATAACAAAAAAAATGATATTGACAAATTGACTATGTAGTTATATTTTTTTAACAGCAGTAGTACGATAAAAGTAAAAAAAATATTTTGTTTAAACTAAAAATGCATTACTTATGTTACTATATTTTTACCAAGTAAAAATTTAAATTTACTTAATATATTAAACAAATAATCAATTGAATCTAATTTGAAAATATATATACATAACTTATAGCACTTTACAAGTTCAAAACTTTTTTAAAAGTTTTGACTCCCATCATCAATAATATTAACTTTCAAAACTTCAACATAATATATAAAACATGACAAATCATAGAAAAAAAACTTGCATGTTTCACTTACATGATGTTTACAATGAGCACAGTTAATTATGCATCAAAACAGATAGTAGAGCTTTAGAAATTCTTAAAGTTGTTTTAAAAGTTCTTATATAAATGTATTGCTTTAGCTATCGTTTTGGAAATCTTTATATTTTAAAAATTCAACTTTGAGTTCAGACAAACTGTTTACAAACCACATGAATTAATTAAAAAACAAGCGTTCAACTCATATAGACGCATTAGTCAATTGAGTTAAACGTTATTAGGTGTTTTGAAGAAAAGTGTTGCTTTGTTATACTTAAATGCCTAATACGGGTTCCTATCGAACAGAACTATTGATTATTCACAAAAAACTAATATAATTAAAATACCACAGATCTAAATATAAAAGTCTTCAAAAATTTTTCGTCATTATTAATGCGTTTTACCAAAACTTTTAATATTATATTCCACAAGTCGCTTAAAACTTGTTTGGATAAATCTAAACCTAGTTTATATAAAAAAATTCAAAAAAAAAGAAACTAAATTAATTAATTTATTATTAGTTAACTAAAGTTAATAAAACTACTTTATATAATTGAAAGTTGTGTTAATGTTTTTTATAGTTGTAAAACTTTAATAAGTTCTTAAAAGTCTAAAACTTGAATGCAAAAAAAAATACTAATTAGCATACGGTCTCATTTTCAGTATTCATGTAAAAATGTATTATTTTTAACCAGTTCTGTGCGCACAGCTTGAAACAATCTAATGTATCAAGCGGTCGTCGAGCTTATCTGAGAGTGAAAATAAAGTTTGATGTATAAATTAGGCTTCTTTGGCACAAAATATGGCTGATATAATGAAAAAGTTTAATTTGAGCAAAAAGTAGAGCTTTTATGTTTAGAGCAAATTATTAAACTAGGTTATTCGAATGACATTGGTTTTAATATTCAGTGTTTATGTATATTTAGTTTTTCAAATTAAACATCGTTTTTAGGTTTACTTGGTTCTGAACTAATAAATAATAAGTCTAGATATTTTAAATGTTAATAACAACGTCTTTAAGTAAACTATCAAAAAGAAGCTAACTAAAAATTGAAATAAAAAAAAATTAATAAACCTATCTTAATTAAAACTCGCGATAAAATTCTACTTAAAACTAAAGCAAAATTTGTTAGAGCTCAAAAAAGAATCTGAGTACTACATAGTGTAGAAAATATATAGGGTAATTTTTCCATTGTATCATAACTCCAAGATCTGCGTTTCTCGGCGGTCGCAATAGCAACCCATGGTAAATGTAAGGTTCACGTCACCAGGAAGACGGGCAGTAGGAGTTGGGACAGGACCTTGAAACAGATCCTCTCACTAAAAAACTTACTGCTTTTATTTATCAGTCACTCTTGTACATTATTTGTTTATTGTACTAACTTTAAAGTTTAGCTTTCCTCTGACTTGTTTCATTCCTTTTTACTTAGTTTAAAACATTCAAAAAAAACTTAATTTTAGTACTTTGATTTTACTTTCACAATTTAAAAGACTTAAAAAACTAGTAACGGTGAGTTGTATTGAGTCAAATATGAGCCTGGATTATCGATTTCTAAAAAAATTGATAAGATTATTACTTTTAAATATATGCTATATAGACTTTAAAAACTAAACTTAAAATTTCTCGAAACAGTTAAACTACAAGTACGGATTCAAATTATGGTTCTTTTGCAGTCCCTAAATTTCTGAAATAGTCCTAAGGAGGCCATATGACTCACTTTGAAAATTCATGGTTTACAGGATTAAACTTGAATTTGTCGTTTTGAAATTAATGATAGTTTTAAATAAACTTTTTAATACTATAGTACAGGGGTCGGCAGGCAAATGGTGCTCGCGGGCCAAATTTTAAGTTTCAAGATCTTTGCGGGCCACAGTTTTAGTTTTGGTCACATTTCAATAATCTTTAGGCTTTAGTTTTAGTCACGCGAGATATAACATTGTTTTAGTTTTATTGAAGGTCTATCTTTTATTCCAATTATTAATTTAAAAAACTTTTAGCTATACACAGAAAGCTTTTTTTAATCTTTGTATTTATTGAACTAAAACTTACTTTAAACGATATGGCTAAGTCATAATAATATATTTACTATTTTGAAAACTTTATGCATTTAATACTACGTGGCAACCCTATGACCAAATATTAATGCTTTATTAACTAAAGAAAGACAAAATCATGTATTATTTTTACTCCTAAAAACCAATCATTTGGAAACTGATTTTGTTAATTTTATTTAAGTAAAAATAGTAAAACAGCCTTAATCTTTAAAAAAATTCAACCTAGTACAAGCTAGTCTGATTTCGAAAAAATTTAACACAACTCTGAAATTTTTTAAGTGTATAGAAACACTAAAAAATATTATTAAATACTAAATCTATTAAATAGTTAAACTAAACAAAAATCAACATAAATATAAAGAAAAAACTTACATAATAATACAGAAACAACAAAAAAAATCTTAAAAATAGTATTAATTACATCCAAAGAAACAAATAGCTTATTTTTATATTTTATCATATTTTTTCACTGATTTATTTTGTGAAAGTTCGTTTTTCCTTTGTGGTAACCACTGCGTATGTAGAATAAAAAAATTCGTGCTAATTTTAATCATTAGAAAGAATTTAAACCTAAAAACAGACCATTACTACTGTGTTATTGTATATTCTTATTCTTAGTAAAACTAATTTCGTACACTTTGTTAAAAAGAAAGGTATTTTTAAGTACAGCTTTGTTCTGTAAATTAAAGTTTAAATGTAGAACAGTACTTTTAAATTCATTTTCAAGTATATAAGGATCAGGACTTACACGTTTTTAAGGCGTTTGAAAATTAGTCTTAGTGATAGAATTTAGCTTGAATCAGCCTATATTAGAATACTTCAAAAAAGGTTTTCAGGCTTTAATAAAGTTGCCTTCAAAGCCAGTGTACAATTTAAAACTTATATGTATACAATAAATATAAAAACTATTTTAATTAGTAGCATCTTCAGGACTTAAAGTTTTACATATAATTAAAACCGAAATTGTAAGTTAAAAAAGACATACATCACAAGTTTTCTTTGCCAATCTTCAAAGCAAAAAAAATCAAAGCATGGTGATTAAAACCAAGTCGGAGGCTTTAGATTGAAAAAGAGTTAAACTATTTTTTTTTCAATAAATCAAGAAGTGCCACAATAAAACTTTATCTAAAATGTTTTAAATTGGGCACAAGTATTTATAATATAGTTCCCACATAAAAAAAAATAACTAAGAACTTTCAGTTCGCATTTTTTGGGTCCTATACAATTTGCATTGAGGTGATTTTAGAAAATTGAATTTTGCCAAGATGAAAATTTCTTCAAGTTATCTTGAATTTTACACAGGTTTTTTTTGGTATTTACCCCTAAAAATTAGCTGAAAACTCAAAAGTCGGCGTATTTATAAACACCATAGTGTGCCTAATAATCAACTTAAAGTGCACAGAAAGCTTATGTAAAAACATTATAAGAAATCAAAAACAAAGAAAAAAAATTTTTTATCTTATGTATTTTTTTATGACTTTTTAATAGTTTATGTGTAGATTTAATTATAAAACATAACGGAAATATATGTAGTAAAATCTTAGGTATAAATTACATGCTAAAATAAATAAGTTTTAAACAATACAAAATTTAGTTTATTACTGTGTATTACTTTTGTACGAAATAGAAGAAAAATTGCATTTATTTAATACTTATTTTGTAAATAACTTACTTAATCTAAGTTATTTAAAAAAATATTTTTAGTTTACCAGTTGCTATTGAAAGAAGGAAGTTATCATCAAAACTTCGAAAAAATACTACAAGAAAGACAATCTGTTATTTTAACATTTTTAGGCCTAAGCAGTAAATTTTTTTAATGGGTTTTAATTGTTTCCAGTTACTTAAATTAAAAAATTATTATTTACATTTTTAACAAAAAAAAATCAACTTAAAAAAAGTTTTGTTCGGTGGGCCGAAGATTTTTCTTTCGAGGACTGCATTGCATTAAAAAAAAAAACATGCTCGCGGGCCGCAGACTTACTCTTTGCACGCCGCAGTTTGCCTAAATTTCGAAACTATTACATTTATTAAAAAAAAACAAAAAAAAAATTCAGCTTTTCAAAAAAAAAAAGTATCTAAAACTTATCAAATTTCAAATAAAATAACACTAAGTACAATATAATAATACACAAACATACTTTTAAAGTTAAACAAAATTCAAGCTGTCAAGAAGATTGAATTTTAAAAAATCTTAGCAAAACAAAATAATACTTCCATCCTTCCAGTTTTCAGAAGAGTCAGTTTGCAAGTGTTAGGTCATATACTTTATTTTACTGCTCTTCTGGTTTATGTTGATAGTTTTTTATACCGGCAAATTACTATTTTTTTTTAACTTTTCAACAGAAATCAGCATTTTCTAGCTGTTCTCCATCCGTAACACTGTTTACATAATTAGCTTGTAAACATTAGCTTTGAAAGACGTTGTAAAAAACACTGTAAACATTTCAAATTCAAATTGAGAATTAGAGATAAACAAGTACCAGGGACTAAAATTAAAACGATTGAAATATTGTATTTTTTATGCTATTTACATTGATAATAATTATTTTTTTATGCTCACAACTATAAAAAAAATACTTTAAGTAAAATAAAACTTAAAACTATTTAATTAAATAAAAATTATAAATATTTCAAAAATAACAATAGTAATATTAACAATAACAAAAATAGTAATAATAATAATAAAAATTAAAATAATAATAAAACTGATAACCATATTAATAAAAACAACAGTAGTGACTAGTAAGAGCTACAACTATCACATCACAGTAGTGTAAAGTTTACAACTGTCACATCACAGTAGTGAGGAGTTTACAACTATCACATCACAGTATTAAAGAATTTACGACTATAATTTAATAATTGCTTTAAAATTTAAGAAATAAACATTTGAAGCAACTCTATAAAAGACTCGTACTTTCTTGAGTTGTTAATGTTTACATATGTATGTTTTAAATCAAAAGTAAATAAATAAAAATGAGTTTAGTGAACAAGAAAAAGCTCACAAAGTAGTGTAGTTCATTAACCTGTTTTAATCAACAGAAAACTTAAAAACAATACTTGCTATAACAAAAGAATAACTGCTTCTCGTACTATTAATTCTTATAATGACCTAATGATGAACTGTAAAGCAAAAAAAAATTGAAAAAAAAATGTCATATCCTAGCTACTGGCAACAACAAAGATGACGTTATTACTTTAATAGAGATTCTTGATCACAGTTGTCCCAAACATCACAATTTCTGCATTATGATGAAGTTACTGTTATTATGTCACAATTTTCAGTAATTTAAGATATCAATCTTTGACGCAACTTTAAAAACTACTGAACACTTTTTTGAGTTGTCTTACATTTTCACCTGTATATCCTCTAAATGGGGTCGATCTCGGCTAATTTAAGAGTACCGTTAGAAAGCCAAGACTTTCAGTAACATTTTCCAACAATTTTCACCTTGTGACAGGAAATAACAGTTTTATACTTTTTAGAACTTTTTTACTTACATTACAAGTACAACTATTACATCACAGTAATGAGAAGTTACAACTATCACATCACAGTAGTTAGGAGCTACAACTACCACATCACAGTAGTGAAGAGTTTACAACTGTCACACCACAGTAGTGAGGAGTAACTATGACGAGGTATTTGATGACTCCGTACTGTAGTGATCAAACGAGTCCAAAGATTGTGGATTCGGCCGAATCCGAGTCTTAATTTCAAATTTCAATTTTGAAGTATAGATCCGGCCGAGTCCAAGTCCGAATTTGAAACATTTAATTTGCTTGTTATGTAAATAAAATATAAGTTTATGAATAATAATTACGTATTTTATTATTACTTATTTCGTAAAAAAAGGTTTGAACAATATTCTTCTTTTTTCAAGTTGTGCTGGAGAAATAAAAGTTTTTCGCCGGTCTTTGGAAGCAATCGATTGCGCTTTTGCTCGTACAAATTCTCAGCTTCAAAAAGTAATCTTTTAGAATGCACAGAGGATAATAGTGCAGCAAGATATTTTCTTGCAAAATTGGCAAAATGTGGGTATTTGTCTTGTTAAAGTTCCACCAGTTTAAGACTTCACCCTTTTTAGTTTCTGCGTTCAAACTTTCTGTAGAAAAAAACCCTTTATTACTGCTACATTCTATTTTACAATAGAGTTCTGATGCTCGTCCTCCTGTGTAACTATGTTTAATTCTAATTTAAACAAAGAATATTAAGTTGAAAACTTTTTCGGATCAAAAAGAATGCTGTGGTTTTGGTTTCTCTGGTGGCATTATAGGAGAATAACCACCTTGATTAGCATCGAAATAGATATGCTTTTTAACTTTTAATTCTATCTTTTATAAATTTAAAAAAAACCTGCGTTTCCTCGAGTACCGTGAGTGTTTGGTAACCCTTGATTGCTATAATTAATAAAATATAACAAACAATTTTTTTTATTATATATGGCTTTTGGTAACTTAAATTCCGCACTAAAAACAGTATAAAATTAGCGAAATTTTTTATTTAAACTAGTGATGTACCGGACTCACTATCCGGGTCCGGGTCCGGCCGGATATTGCCATTTTTGTCTGATATCCGGATCCGGCCGTATTCTAATTTGAAAAAAAAGTCCGGATTCGGTTCCGGCTTGATTCTAGTTTAAAAAAAAAGTCCGGGTCCGGTTCCGGCCGGATTCTAATTTGAAAAAAAGTCCGGATCCGGGTCCGGCCGGATCTCTGTTAGGATCCGGCCGGAACCGGATTTAGTTAGTAAAAAAGAGCATACTGAAAAGTATTTTTTTCAAAAACAAACCCTGTGTAAATTAATAAGAGTCATTTTCGTCAATTAAAATTAAACACCTACCGTGATTGGCTCATTTTGTACACGTGACTAATTTACATTTGTTTACATTTAAATCATTAGATAAACATTTCATGAAATGCAACTCTTTACATATGTTGTAAAATTGAAAACTTTGGAATGAATACTTGCATTATTTATTGTTTAAAGTTGAGCTCAGAGAATACTTAAATTTAATACGGTTGAATGTACGAGCCAATGAGAACCATATGACCAAATGTTTCAAACTAAGTACTGATGCAACAAAACATCAGAACATGACAGGCAGTTTATATGTAAGCAGTTAGTTAGTTTGGTGTGTAGCTTAAAACAACAAAATATCTTAAACGTTTTTGTGAATGCTTATTGTAAGTAGTGTTTTGTTTTAAAAGTGAATATTTCAACAGGTGTTTAATTGTTTAAACATTTAAGCCAGGTTTATAGTTTAATAGTTTATTAAAAATTTTACAATTTCTTGTTTACTAAAATTTTTATTTAATTTTTAGTTTTTTGTTTTAAGTCTTTTGATATAGATTTAAATAGCTTCCGGTTTTTAAAGTGTTACCGAAGTAATTAATAATTTTGTGTATGCTAGTATTTCTTGTTGTGTTTTATATAAAAGATTCATCACTCAAAACTATCGTGTCTGATTATAGAAAGTAGTCTCAGTTAGAATTTAGTATTTGTTAGATATTAATTAAATAAGGTAGGATTTAATCATGATGGGTAGTACTAATAAAATAAGTTTACCACAATCAGTCCACAACTTTACTACCAAATTGTCAACATTTGCTAGCTGTTCTACTGATTATTAGATTAAAGTAATTTTTTCAGTTTTTAAAAATCTCGACTGCCTCAGGCTAGTTTAGTTTTTTATAAAAACTCAGGCTAGTTTTGTTTTAGATTTTGAATGAGTTTGAGCTTGTCGCTAACCCGGGTTTCTACTTATACAATTTTATCGGCCTGATTTATATAACGCAACGTGCGCTCTAACTTGTATAGTAGATGCCCCAAGATAACGCTTAAATTATAGTCGACTTAAATAAACTAATATGAATTACTTACTATTTACTAAAGGTTTAATAAATCAGTTACTTATACTAATTTAAACTTAGTTCGAATCTGTGATAATGATTATATTTACAATGAATTTGCGAAACGAAAAGATGATAAAATACTGCACAACATTACACTAATAAACCAAATTATCAATTCGTTTAAAAGACGACAATACTCGAATAAAAGAAACTAAAGACTAAATGTTTAAACCAAACTCAAAAAGTGTTCTAAAATCGAAATCAACTCGACAACAAGATTGAAACCATTAAAACTTAAGTGCAGCGAAAAGCTGCACTGACTTCAGTCTGCTGCAATGCAGTAGAAACTAAAAAAAGTCAAAATTACGCGAGATTGTTGAATTTATACTCGCTTGAGAGAAAAGAAGAAAGTAAAAAAAGAGACAATTGCCACTAGAGTGGCACAAGGTGATCCAGTTTTCAATATTTTGTTATTTTCTAGTGTATTTTGTTCAAGAACTTGATTTCAGATTTTTAATTGTAATTAACACCTAAATTTGTAAACCTTGTGGCTAGCTGTTTTACTTATTATTAGATTAAAGTTCTTTTTTTTTCAGTTTTTAAAAACCTCATTCTGACTCAGGCTAGTTTATTCTAGTGATGTACCGGACTCACTATCCGGGTCCGGGTCCGGCCGGATATTAGAATTTCTGTCTGATATCCGGATCCGGCCGGACTCTAATTTGAAAAAAAAGTCCGGATCCGGTTCCGGCCGGATTCTAATTTGAAAAAAAAGTCTGGATTCGGTTCCGGCCGGATTCTAATTTGAAAAAAAAGTCCGGATCCGGGTCCGGCCGGACCCGAAATTGTGGGTACGGTACATCACTAACTTAAACCTGTTGTTTTTAAAGATATATAACAAATAAAGGTCTCAAGTCTCCATTTATTGTTAAAGACAGGGTTGCCAAATATTTTAGGCAAATTTTCTCCAGGTTTTCGAAAAATCCTTCAGGTTTTTAAAAGTATGTACACATTTTTGGGTCTATTTTTAGTTTAAAGTTTAGTTTAAGGTTAAAAACTGTATCAAATTGTATAGAAACATTGAAAAGATGCTTTAAAGCTACTTTAAAATTGCTTTCAATAAAAAAATTGTTATGATGACATAAAATTTTTATCTACATGAAAGATTTTTTGTGTCAAATCAAAATTTTACTACTTAACATGTAAAAATTGTTTAAAATTCCAGGTTTATTATTGATTTTTGTTCAAAGATCTAGGTTTTTCCAGTTTTTTTTTAATTTATCAAATTCCATATTTTTCCAGATCTTTTAGTCTAAATTGTCAAACTCCAGAGTTCCAGGTTTTTTGGCAACCCTGTAAAGAGAATGATATTACTTCTATTATTTTAAGATTTTTTTTTCATAACAATTTTTCACTCCAAAAAACATAACATAAAATAAAATATAAATTTATTAAAAATTTGTGAGCTATGAGTGTTAGTGCGCCAATATCCAAATGCTCAGTTGGGTCTGGTTGACTGTCTGTGGGAAGATTTTCAAACTGAATTTTTTGCCCATAATTTTCCTACAGACGGGAAGACTTTCTAGCACGTTTGTGCATAGGACCCTCTGCGGGCAGCTTGGTATTTGTATTTCTTAAATTGGACATAATAAATATAAAATACTTTTATTGGTACTTATTATAATGTATTAGTGAATTTTATCTATCAATACTAAAGACTATTCTAATCTATTCTATATAAATTTATTGTTTATTATTATTTATTTTTTTTGTAATTTATATATAATAGTTTTAACTTATAACTTCACCGCACGATCAACAACAACAGCATCCGAGACAATCTTACGATCGATTTCGTCCTAATTAGGACTCATCAGGCAGGAATAGTCGCGTTATAAACTAGTGAATATAAATTAGGAAAAATAGTTTGGGTGATGCATCAATTATGCAAAAGAATCACACAACAATATTACAAAATTTCTTACTCAATAAATATAAGCAGCTTTTAAAACTTTTATAAATCACTAGCCAAAGGTTTTTGATGAAATGTTTCATCATTGATTTAAGCCTTATTTATCATGACTTCAGCAAGCTCTAGATCAGGGGTCGGCAAACTGCGGCCCGCGGGCCAAATGCGGCCCTTTAAAGGTAAATCTGCGGCCCGCGAGCACGTTTATTTTTTCAATGGAATGCGGCCCGAGAAAGAAAATTTTGCGGCCCGCGAGCATGTAAATGTGGCCCGCTGAGCAAAATTGTATTTTATATTAAATAAATTTGATGAATTTTATTTCAAGTTCCTGAATATGATTTTAGAACAATTAAAGTACTTAACTGCTTAAGCATAGAAATGTGAAAAAACAGAATTGCTTTCCACCAAGGTTTTTTTCATAATTTCATAATAACTTTCTTCTTACAACAGCAAGTTATCATCTGAAAAAGGAGTATAAAAAGTGCTTGGATTGAGTAAATTAGTTATTTAATACTTAATTAGTAAATGAACTAAATGCGATTGCTTTCAATTTCGAACAAAAGTAATGCACAGTAATTAACTAAAATGTCGTTGCCTTACAGTCAAGTTTTTTTAACATGTTTATTTTACCTAAGTTACTAAATGTTATATTAAATGTTCACAAATAATTTTGAAATAACATAATAATAAGAAATAAGGTTACTTTATTTTGGTTTTGACACAATTTTAGAAGTTTTCGTTGCACTTTAAATTAATTTCTTTGCACAGCAATGTACAAAATGATCATGCTTTAAACCTTTTTATTTAATATTTAAGTTAGATTAGTTTAGCTTTTACATAACTTTCTAACATTGTTGTTTCTACGTTTAATATCTAAGTGTGTACAGACACATTTAAAAGAATATATATAGCATAAATTAAAATAGTTTTTACTAGGTATACTTTTTCATTCTTCAAACAATTTTTTTTGGCAAATTAAGTTAATTATTATGCGTTGTATACACAATACTAATATGCACAATTGCTGTTCTTTGGAACTACTTATCTAATACAAACTAGATTGAAGGATGGTAAATTTATCAAGTTTGCACATTGTTAATCAAAATAATTTGAATTCAATCAAATAAACTATTAAAAATTTCCTGAAACGAAAACTATGACTATTTGAAGACTTTAAATCTAAGCCAATTTATTCAGTTTTTCAGTTTTTGTTGAAAAACCTCGGTCACTTTCCTTGGTCACTCAGGCCAGCTTTTTTGCTTCAAAGAGTTGCAAATTAAATTTTTGATGTATATAAATTCACAGTGTTGGTTTGAATTATAAAATATTTTAGACTTTAAGCCTTGCAGCAGATATAATTTGAAATATCATTAATTATGTACCTATAAGTGTGAACAATCAGTGTTGCCAAAAAACTTGAATCCCAGAAAAACTTGGAATTTGACAATTTATGCTTAAAAAATCTGAAAAAAATTTGAATTTAAGAGTTATTGAAAACACCTGGAGTTAAAAAAAAGTTTACATGTAAATTATTAAAATTTCGACTTGATACAAAAAATCTAACATATAATTACTTTTTTTATTAAGCACATTTAAAGTAGCTGACCAGTATCTTTTTGATTTTTCTATATTATTTAAGACAGTTTTTTTACCTTAAACTTATTTTTATACTAAAAATAGAAGCTAAAATTTATATTTTAAAAACTTTGCAATGCACCTTTCCTTTTAATATATACTTACCTATTTTTGTGCTTTGAATTGGAACTAAACATATAATTTCTTCTAAATGTCAAAATTAATAAAAACACCTCTAATAAAAAATTCTTAGATCAGCAATATCTGTTGTATCAGTGCTCTCTACTTAACAGAATGATTAAAGTCTTAATTTGATTAATGCGGCTTTATAATCTTCAGACATTTTTTAAACACGACTTCGTGTTGTTATTAAAGAAATAAACAAAAATTTTTTACTACTGCCAACACAAATTCTTTAAATAAGTTTTCAATTCTAAACGGTATCTTCTTTTAGTAACGAATTTTGCTATTTTATAACTTGCCTTAACAATTTTTTTCTGAACAATCTGTAGTTCTTAAAAATAATCATGTGCTTTGTTGAAACTGACGTTAGCAATTTGTTTTTTTTTTTTCGTCGTTTCTCGCAATAACTCCAAACTAACGTTTTTTAATTCTTATAGCTCGTCTTATATTTCACATTTACTCTATTTAAATGCAATATTTTTACTGCAGATAAAGAATTGCTATAATGCTCCATAAAAAAAGTATTTCTACTTCATTAAGGACTTTATAAATTTTTATACATTTGTTAAAAATATCTAATATTCTTAATTAACCATTCAAGCTGACTAATAATAGTATTATAGAAATATAATTAATTAATTCACTGTTAATAAACTTTAATATTTCTTTATTTTGTGAACTTTATTTCTAACAGAATTGCCAAACAAACAAACTAGTTTTAAAATTTTGAAAACTCAGACTAGGTCAAACCTGTTTAAGACATTTAAAAAATATTAGTTGTGTGTTAAAATTTTATTTTAAACACTTTGAATAAATCTTCGAGTTCTCAAAATAGATTTTATTACTGTACTGTAGTTTACTAATTGCAATTTTTTTTCTTCTGACAAATTGTACTTTTTTATAATGATAATATTTTACTTAAGTATTTAAGCTTGACTAACAAAAATTCTTTGGCTTTTTAAACTTTTAAGAAACTTAGGCTGGGTTAATATAACTCAGACAATTTTACTTTTTTAGTGGCAGCCATGTAAAAGACTTATTAATTAGTGATAAGGTATTCGAATTAATTAATTAAGTTTAATAACTTTATTTAGCTTATCTTCAATAAAAATAGAATTTATTTTATTTAGTTAAGTAAATATTGAATTTTCTAAAGAAAGCAAACTATTTAAGACGCAATATTTTTATACAAGTTAATATGTTTTAAAATATGAATCGACGCTTCAAAATATAAAAATGTATAAAAGTTACCCATAAATATTTTCCAAGTTCGGTTTTTATAGAGAGTTAGGTTGTAAGTAAAATAATAAAAATATTGAGTTTAGTTTGTTAAGTTTTAATAATTTACATGATTTATGAAAATTGTTTATATTTTTCATAGTAAATTGTATTCCAACGAAAACTTATAATTTAAATAGGTATTTTATGTGTAGTCACAAGTCATTAAAAGTAATAAAGTAAATAAAAGTAAAACTTTCTCTGGTATGATTAAAACTAAAACCAAAAAATTAATCATAAAACTAACTAAAACATTGTTTAAGTTTTAAATTTGATATAAAGTGAGTAATGTTGAGCTGTGTAGAACTGCCCTTTAAATTTTTAAAAATATTTTATTAATATAAAACAAGTATGCAATAACTTAACTTATGTATATTCATATATTAACTTGTATAGAAACTCTATCTTTTTATATTTTAACGTCACTAAATAAGAGAAATAAAATGAAAGAATATATTTTCAAACTAAACCATTTATCGTTTTAGTGCTTAAAAGTTTTAAAAAGTTTCATCTTTCTAGTGTCAATTTAGTAAAATCTAAAAATATACTTTTTCTTAAATATTAAAAATATTTTTTATTTAGTTTTATTGTGCTTAAAAAACTATAATAATTCAAATAATTAGTGTTTAATTAACTTGTTTTAAGTGTAAAAGTTTTTTTAACAAACTAGTAATCAATAGAAAACTTAATATAATAAACATTATTAATTTTCAATCGTTAATCGTATACAATAATAAAATCCATATTTAATGAAAAAATTTAATAACTGCAACAAATTTATTCAGTAAAATTACTTTTAAGCTAAATTAATGTTAATTATATCCAAAACTTTAAAGACTGTAATATTTTTAAATATTTAATTATTTTTTTTTGCACTTAATGTTGTTAAAGGTTCTATTTCTTTTTGTCGAATGTCAACTTATTATAGTCAAGCATTACCTCGTATTTTATATATAAATGTTAAAAGAAAAAAAAAAGATTTTAAAAAGCAAGCTAAACATTGTTGTATAAAGAAAAATTAAAAGTTGTATGATTGATTAGTTTATATAATTGTTTAACTGTTATTTATTTTGCTATACATACTTAAAGCGAAGCAACTTGAAAATAACTTTGTTAATGACTTAAAATATTAATAAGTTTTTTCAATATGTACACTGCTAACTGTTATTGATTAACATTGTTAAGAATCAATAGAACAATTGCTAAAACAAAACAGATACGACTTTTTATAGAAATAAATTGCTAAAAAAAAAAATTTTTTTTTTCAATTATAAAGAAAACATAAAATTTTATAATATTAATGACGATTATAAATTTTATAAACATTTATTAATAAGTTACAAAAAATTATTACTTGTTTTCTCATTCATTTTCCCTTAAGTAGTTTAGTTTTCAGAAATGTTAAGGTTTAGTCTTTTAAATTTAAATTGGATGTTTAATTTTTGTTTATTACTAAGTTAAAAAACAAGTGTATCCAATTTCTCTATTATATAACTAATATTTTAAATAAGTTGTAGTAGTTTAAACTAAAATTCTCATCGTCAAAACCCAATAGTAAGTTGTTACACGTTGCATTATTATTTTTTCATATTGAGAAAAATTTTGTTAACAGACTGATTGCTTGCAATTATAAGTATGCATTATTTTATAAATAAAACACAAATACTTATTATTTACATAATTTCAAAAGTAAAACACTTTAATTTATTCTTATTTTTTCTTTATACAAAAATATCCTTAATACTGTTAAATACTAATACTTATATCAATATAATAAGTAAAAAAAGTATGGTTAAAAAAATAGTTGAAAAAGCAAATTATGTTTTTTATGCTAGTTGAAAAAATTTTTATACAAAAATAAGTAATGTTCTGTACATCAGATATTAGCATTGCATAAATATTTGTTAAAAATATTTAAGCATAAATTTTACATATAAGTATGTGGTAGAACTTAAAAACACTATTTATAGCTTTAGTTATTTAAAACGTAAAAATTTAGATTAGTTTTATTTGTAATATTTAAAAAATCCTTAAAGGTTTTGTTATAAAGATTGACTTACTTAGTATTTTATACTATAAAACTATGATTTTTTGTTACCAAACGTTATCATAATTTTTAAAAACTAAAACATTGTTTGAGTTTTAAATCTGATATAAAATGAGTAATGTTGAGCTGTGTAGAACTGCCCTTTAAAATTTATAAAACATTTTATTAATATAAAACAAGTATGCAATAACTTAACTTATGTATATTCATATATTATCTTGTATTGAAACTCTATCTTTTTATATTTGAACGTCACTAAATAAGAGAAATAAAATGAGAGAATATATTTTTTAAAACTAAACCATCTATCGTTTTAGCGCTTGTAAGTTTTAAAAAGTTTCATCTTTCTAGTGTCAATTTAGTAAAATCTAAAAGTATACTTTTTCTTAAGTATTAAAAATATTTTTTATTTAGTTTTGTTGTGCTTAAAAAATTATAATAATTCAAATAATTAGTGTTTAATTAACTTGTTTTAAGTGTAAAAGTTTTTTTTAACAAACTAGTAATCAATAGAAAACTTAATATAATAAACATTATTAATTTTCAATCGTTAATCGTATACAAAAATAAAATTTTTAATTAATGAAAAAATTTAATAACCTCAACAAATTTATTCAGTAAAATTACTTTTAAGCTAAATTAATGTTAATTATATCCAAAACTTTAAAGACTGTAATATTTTTTAAATAGTTAATTATGTTTGTTTTGCACTTAATGTCGTTAAAGGTTCTATTTCTTTTTGTCGAATGTAAACTTATTATAGTCAAGCATTACCTCGTATTTTATATATAAATGTTAAAAGAAAAAAAAAAGGTTTTAAAAAGCAAGCTAAAAATTGATATTTAAAGAAAAATTAAAAGTTGTATGATTGATTAGTTTAAATAATTGTTTAACTGTTATTTATTTTGCTATACATACTTCAAGCGAAGCAAAATAACTTTGTTAATGACTTATAATATCTATAAGTTTATTTAATATGTATACTGCTAACTGGTATTGATTAACATTGTTAAAATCAATAGAACAATTGCTAAAACAAAACAGATACGACTTTTTATAGAAATACATTGCTAAAAAAAACAACCTTTTTTTTTAATTATAAAGAAAACATTAAATTTTATAATATTAATGACGATTATAAATTTTATAAACATTTATTAATAAGTTACAAAAAATTATTACTTGTTTTCTCATTCATTTTCCCTTAAGTAGTTTAGTTTTCAGAAATGTTAAGGTTTAGTCTTTTAAATTTAAATTGGATGTTTAATTTTTGTTAATTACTAAGTTAAAAAACAGGTGTATCCAATTTCTCTATTATATAACTAATATTTTAAATAAGTTGTTGTAGTTTAAACTAAAATTCTCATCGTCAAAACCCAATATTAAGTTGTTACACGTTGCATTTTTAATTTTTCATATTGAGAAAAGTTTTGTTAACAGACTGATTGCTTGCAATTATAAGTATGCATTACTTTATAAATAAAATACAAATACTTATTATTTACATAATTTCAAAAGTAAAACACTTTAATTTATTCTTTTTTTTTCTTTATACAAAAATATCCTTAATACTGTTAAATACTAATTCTTATATCAATATAATAAGTAAAAAAAGTATGGTTAAAAAAAAAGTTGAAAAAGCAAATTATGTTTTCTATGCTAGTTGAAAAAATTTTTATACAAAAATAAATAATGTTCTGTACATCAGATATTAGCATTGCATAAATATTTGTTAAAAATATTTAAGCATAAATTTTACATATAAGTATGTGGTAGAACTTAAAAACACTATTTATAGCTTTAGTTATATAAAACGTAAAAATTTAGATTAGTTTTTATTAGTAATATTTAAAAAATCCTTAAAGGGGATGGTATAATAATTGATTTACTAAGTATTTTATACTATAAAACTATGATTTTTTGTTCCCAAACGTTATCATAATTTTTTAAAAACTAAAACATTGTTTGAGTTTTAAATCTGATATAAAATGAGTAATGTTGAGCTATGTAGAACTGCCCTTTAAAATTTATAAAACATTTCATTAATATAAAACAAGTATGCAATAACTTAACTTATGTATATTCATATATTATCTTGTATTGAAACTCTATCTTTTTATATTTGAACGTCACTAAATAAGAGAAATAAAATGAGAGAATATATTTTTTAAAACTAAACCATCTATCGTTTTAGCGCTTGTAAGTTTTAAAAAGTTTCATCTTTCTAGTGTCAATTTAGTAAAATCTAAAAGTATACTTTTTCTTAAGTATTAAAAATATTTTTTATTTAGTTTTGTTGTGCTTAAAAAATTATAATAATTCAAATAATTAGTGTTTAATTAACTTGTTTTATGTGTAAAAGTTTTTTTAACAAATTGGTAATCAATAGAAAACTTAATATAATAAACATTATTAATTTTCAATCGTTAATCGTATACAAAAATAAAATTTTTATTTAATGAAAAAATTTAATAACTGCAACAAATTTATTCAGTAAAATTACTTTTAAGCTAAATTAATGTTAATTATATCCAAAACTTTAAAGACTGTAATATTTTTTAAATATTTAATTATGTTTGTTTTGCACTTAATGTTGTTAGAGGTTCTATTTCTTTTTTTCGAATGTCAACTTATTATAGTCAAGCATTACCTCGTATTTTATATATAAATGTTAAAAGAAAAAAAAAAGATTTTAAAAAGTAAGCTAAAAATTGATATTTAGAGAAAAATTAAAAGTTGTATGATTGATTAGTTTAAATAATTGTTTAACTGTTATTTATTTTGCTTTATATACTTAAAGCGAAGCATAATAACTTTGTTAATGACTTATAATATTTATAAGTTTATTTAATATGTATACTGCTAACTGTTATTGATTAACATTGTTAAGAATCAATAGAACAATTGCTAAAACAAAACAGATACGACTTTTTATAGAAATACATTGCTAAAAAAACAACCTTTTTTTCAATTATAAAAAAACATAAAATTTTATAATATTAATGACGATTATAAATTTTATAAACATTTATTAATAAGTTAAAATTATTACTTGTTTTCTCATTCATTTTCCCTTAAGTAGTTTAGTTTTCAGAAATGTTAAGGTTTAGTCTTTTAAATTTAAATTGGATGTTTAATTTTTGTTTATTACTAAGTTAAAAAACAAGTGTATCCAATTTCTCTATTATATAACTAATATTTTAAATAAGTTGTAGTAGTTTAAATTAAAATTCTCATCGTCAAAACCCAATAGTAAGTTGTTACACGTTGCATTTTTAATTTTTCATATTGAGAAAAATTTTGTTAACAGACTGATTGCTTGCAATTATAAGTATGCATTACTTTATAAATAAAATACAAATACTTATTATTTACATAATTTCAAAAGTAAAACACTTTAATTTATTCTTATTTTTTCTTTATACAAAAATATCCTTAATACTGTTAAATACTAATACTTATATCAATATAATAAGTAAAAAAAGTATGGTTAAAAAAAAAGTTGAACAAGCAAACTATGTTTCCTATGCTAGTTGAAAAAATTTTTATACAAAAATAAGTAATGTTCTGTACATCAGATATTAGCATTGCATAAATATTTGTTAAAAATATTTAAGCATAAATTTTACATATAAGTATGTGATAGAACTTAAAAACACTATTTATAGCTTTAGTTATATAAAACGTAAAAATTTAGATTAGTTTTTATTAGTAATATTTAAAAAATCCTTAAAGGGGATGGTTTAAAGATTGATTTACTAAGTATTTTATACTATAAAACTATGATTTTTTGTTACCAAACGTTAACATAATTTTTAAAAACTAAAACATTGTTTAAGTTTTAAATCTGATATAAAATGAGTAATGTTGAGCTGTGTAGAACTGCCCTTTAAAATTTATAAAACATTTTATTAATATAAAACAAGTATGCAATAACTTAACTTATGTATATTCATATATTAACTTGTATTGAAACTCTATCTTTTTATATTTGAACGTCACTAAATAAGAGAAATAAAATGAGAGAAAATATTTTTTAAAACTAAACCATCTATTGTTTTAGCGCTTGTAAGTTTTAAAAAGTTTCATCTTTCTAGTGTCAATTTAGTAAAATCTAAAAATATACTTTTTCTTAAATATTAAAAATATTTTTTATTTAGTTTTATTATGCTTAAAAAATGATAAAAATTCAAATAATTAGTGTTTAATTAACTTGTTTTAAGTGTAAAAGTTTTTTTAAAAAACTAGTAATCAATAGAAAACTTAATATAATAAACATTATTAATTTTCAATCGTTAATCGTATACAAAATTAAAGTATTTAATCAATGAAAAAATTTAATAACTGCAACAAATTTATTCAGTAAAATTACTTTTAAGCTAAATTAATGTTAATTATATCCAAAATTTTAAAGACTATAATATTTTTTAAATAGTTAATTATGTTTGTTTTGCACTTAATGTCGTTAAAGGTTCTATTTCTTTTTGTCGAATGTCAACTTATTATAGTCAAGCATTACCTCGTATTTTATATATAAATGTTAAAAAAAAAAAAGATTTTAAAAAGCAAGCTAAAAATTGATATTTAAAGAAAAATTAAAAGTTGTATGATTGATTAGTTTAAATAATTGTTTAACTGTTATTTATTTTGCTATACATACTTAAAGCGAAGCATAATAACTTTGTTAATGACTTATAATATTTATAAGTTTATTTAATATGTATACTGCTAACTGTTATTGATTAACATTGTTAAGAATCAATAGAACAATTGCTAAAACAAAACAGATACGACTTTTTATAGAAATACATTGCTAAAAAACACAACCTTTTTTTTTCAATTATAAAGAAAACATAAAATTTTATAATATTAATGACGATTATAAATTTTATAAACATTTATTAATAAGTTACAAAAAATTATTAATTGTTTTCTCATTCATTTTCCCTTAAGTAGTTTAGTTTTCAGAAATGTTAAGGTTTAGTCTTTTAAATTTAAATTGGATGTTTAATTTTTGTTTATTACTAAGTTAAAAAACAAGTGTATCCAATTTCTCTATTATATAACTAATATTTTAAATAAGTTGTAGTAGTTTAAACTAAAATTCTCATCGTCAAAACCCAATAGTAAGTTGTTACACGTTGCATTTTTAATTTTTCATATTGAGAAAAATTTTGTTAACAGACTGATTGCTTGCAATTATAAGTATGCATTACTTTATAAATAAAACACAAATACTTATTATTTACATAATTTCAAAAGTAAAACACTTTAATTTATTCTTATTTTTTCTTTATACAAAAATATCCTTAATACTGTTAAATACTAATACTTATATCAATATAATAAGTAAAAAAAGTATGGTTAAAAAAAAGTTGAAAAAGCAAATTATGTTTTCTATGCTAGTTGAAAAAATTTTTATACAAAAATAAGTAATGTTCTGTACATCAGATATTAGCATTGCATAAATATTTGTTAAAAATATTTAAGCATAAATTTTACATATAAGTATGTGGTAGAACTTAAAAACACTATTTATAGCTTTAGTTATTTAAAACGTGAAAATTTAGATTAGTTTTTATTTGTAATATTTAAAAAATCCTTAAAGGTTTTGTTATAAAGATTGATTTACTTAGTATTTTATACTATAAAACTATGATTTTTTGTTACCAAACGTTATCATAATTTTTAAAAACTTAAACATTGTTTAAGTTTTAAATCTGATATAAAATGAGTAATGTTGAGCTGTGTAGAACTGCCCTTTAAAATTTATAAAACATTTTATTAATATAAAACAAGTATGCAATAACTTAACTTATGTATATTCATATATTAACTTGTATTGAAACTCTATCTTTTTATATTTGAACGTCACTAAATAAGAGAAATAAAATGAGAGAATATATTTTTTAAAACTAAACCATCTATCGTTTTAGCGCTTGTAAGTTTTAAAAAGTTTCATCTTTCTAGTGTCAATTTAGTAAAATCTAAAAGTATACTTTTTCTTAAGTATTAAAAATATTTTTTATTTAGTTTTATTGTGCTTAAAAAATGATAATAATTCAAATAATTAGTGTTTAATTAACTTGTTTTAAGTCTAAAAGGTTTTTTAACAAACTAGTAATCAATAGAAAACTTAATATAATAAACATTATTAATTTTTAATCGTTAATCGTATACAAAAATAAAATTTTTAATTAATGAAAAAATTTAATAACTGCAACAAATTTATTCAGTAAAATTACTTTTAAGCTAAATTAATGTTAATTATATCCAAAACTTTAAAGACTGTAATATTTTTTAAATAGTTAATTATGTTTGTTTTTTACTTAATGTCGTTAAAGGTTCTATTTCTTTTTGTCGAATGTAAACTTATTATAGTCAAGCATTACCTCGTATTTTATATATAAATGTTAAAAGAAAAAAAAAAAAGATTTTAAAAAGCAAGCTAAACATTGATATTTAAAAAAAATTAAAAGTTGTATGATTGATTAGTTTAAATAATTGTTTAACTGTTATTTATTTTGCTATACATACTTAAAGCGAAGCAAAATAACTTTGTTAATGACTTATAATATTTATAAGTTTATTTAATATGTATACTGCTAACTGTTATTGATTAACATTGTTAAGAATCAATAGAACAATTGCTAAAACAAAACAGATACGACTTTTTATAGAAATACATTGCTAAAAAAAACAACCTTTTTTTTTTAATTATAAAGAAAACATTAAATTTTATAATATTAATGACGATTATAAATTTTATAAACATTTATTAATAAGTTACAAAAAATTATTACTTGTTTTCTCATTCATTTTCCCTTAAGTAGTTTAGTTTTCAGAAATGTTAAGGTTTAGTCTTTTAAATTTAAATTGGATGTTTAATTTTTGTTTATTACTAAGTTAAAAAACAAGTGTATCCAATTTCTCTATTATATAACTAATATTTTAAATAAGTTGTTGTAGTTTAAACTAAAATTCTCATCGTCAAAACCCAATAGTAAGTTGTTACACGTTGCATTTTTAATTTTTCATATTGAGAAAAATTTTGTTAACAGACTGATTGCTTGCAATTATAAGTATGCATTACTTTATAAATAAAATACAAATACTTATTATTTACATAATTTCAAAAGTAAAACACTTTAATTTATTCTTTTTTTTTCTTTATACAAAAATATCCTTAATACTGTTAAATACTAATTCTTATATCAATATAATAAGTAAAAAAAGTATGGTTAAAAAAAGTTGAACAAGCAAATTGTGTTTTCTATGCTAGTTGAAAAAAATTTTATACAAAAATAAGTAATGTTCTGTACATCAGATATTAGCATTGCATAAATATTTGTTAAAAATATTTAAGCATAAATTTTACATATAAGTATGTGGTAGAACTTAAAAACAATATTTATAGCTTTAGTTATATAAAACGTAAAAATTTAGATTAGTTTTTATTAGTAATATTTAAAAAATCCTTAAAGGGGATGGTATAAAGATTGATTTACTAAGTATTTTATACCATAAAACTATGATTTTTTGTTCCCAAACGTTATCATAATTTTTAAAAACTAAAACATTGTTTGAGTTTTAAATCTGATATAAAATGAGTAATGTTGAGCTGTGTAGAACTGCCTTTTAAAATTTATAAAACATTTTATTAATATAAAACAAGTATGCAATAACTTAACTTATGTATATTCATATATTATCTTGTATTGAAACTCTATCTTTTTATATTTGAACGTCACTAAATAAGAGAAATAAAATGAGAGAATATATTTTTTAAAACTAAACCATCTATCGTTTTAGCGCTTGTAAGTTTTAAAAAGTTTTATCATTCTAGTGTCAATTTAGTAAAATCTAAAAATATACTTTTTCTTAAATATTAAAAATATTTTTTATTTAGTTTTATTATGCTTAAAAAATGATAATAATTCAAATAATTAGTGTTTAATTAACTTGTTTTATGTGTAAAAGTTTTTTTAACAAATTGGTAATCAATAGAAAACTTAATATAATAAACATTATTAATTTTCAATCGTTAATCGTATACAATAATAAAATTCATATTTAATGAAAAAATTTAATAACTGCAACAAATTTATTCAGTAAAATTACTTTTAAGCTAAATTAATGTTAATTATATCCAAAACTATAAAGACTGTAATATTTTTTAAATATTTAATTATGTTTGTTTTGCACTTAATGTTGTTAGAGGTTCTATTTCTTTTTTTCGAATGTCAACTTATTATAGTCAAGCATTACCTCGTATTTTGTATATAAATGTTAAAAGAAAAAAAAAAGATTTTAAAAAGCAAGCTAAAAATTGATATTTAAAGAAAAATTAAAAGTTGTATGATTGATTAGTTTAAATAATTGTTTAACTGTTATTTATTTTGCTATACATACTTAAAGCGAAGCATAATAACTTTGTTAATGACTTATAATATTTATAAGTTTATTTAATATGTATACTGCTAACTGTTATTGATTAACATTGTTAAGAATCAATAGAACAATTGCTAAAACAAAACAGATACGACTTTTTATAGAAATACATTGCTAAAAAAAACAACCTTTTTTTTTAATTATAAAGAAAACATTAAATTTTATAATATTAATGACGATTATAAATTTTATAAACATTTATTAATAAGTTACAAAAAATTATTACTTGTTTTCTCATTCATTTTCCCTTAAGTAGTTTAGTTTTCAGAAATGTTAAGGTTTAGTCTTTTAAATTTAAATTGGATGTTTAATTTTTGTTTATTACTAAGTTAAAAAACAAGTGTATCCAATTTCTCTATTATATAACTAATATTTTAAATAAGTTGTAGTAGTTTAAATTAAAATTCTCATCGTCAAAACCCAATAGTAAGTTGTTACACGTTGCATTTTTAATTTTTCATATTGAGAAAAATTTTGTTAACAGACTGATTGCTTGCAATTATAAGTATGCATTACTTTATAAATAAAATACAAATACTTATTATTTACATAATTTCAAAAGTAAAACACTTTAATTTATTCTTTTTTTTTCTTTATACAAAAATATCCTTAATACTGTTAAATACTAATACTTATATCAATATAATAAGTAAAAAAGTATGGTTAAAAAAAGTTGAATAAGCAAATTATGTTTTCTATGCTAGTTGAAAAAATTTTTATACAAAAATAAGTAATGTTCTGCACATCAGATATTAGCATTGCATAAATATTTGTTAAAAATATTTAAGCATAAATTTTACATATAAGTATGTGGTAGAACTTAAAAACACTATTTATAGCTTTAGTTATTTATTACGTAAAAATTTAGATTAGATTTTATTTGTAATATTTAAAAAATCCTTAAAGGTTTTGTTATAAAGATTGATTTACTAAGTATTTTATACTATAAAACTATGATTTTTTGTTACCAAACGTTATCATAATTTTTAAAAACTTAAACATTGTTTAAGTTTTAAATCTGATATAAAATGAGTAATGTTGAGCTGTGTAGAACTGCCCTTTAAAATTTATAAAACATTTTATTAATATAAAACAAGTATGCAATAACTTAACTTATGTATATTCATATATTAACTTGTATTGAAACTCTATCTTTTTATATTTGAACGTCACTAAATAAGAGAAATAAAATGAGAGAATATATTTTTTAAAACTAAACCATCTATCGTTTTAGCGCTTGTAAGTTTTAAAAAGTTTCATCTTTCTAGTGTCAAATTAGTAAAATCTAAAAATATACTTTTTCTTAAGTATTAAAAATATTTTTTATTTAGTTTTATTGTGCTTAAAAAATGATAATAATTCAAATAATTAGTGTTTAATTAACTTGTTTTAAGTGTAAAAGTTTTTTAACAAACTAGTAATCAATAGAAAACTTAATATAATAAACATTATTAATTTTCAATTGTTAATCGTATACAAAAATAAAATTTTTAATTAATGAAAAAATTTAATAACTGCAACAAATTTATTCAGTAAAATTACTTTTAAGCTAAATTAATGTTAATTTTATCCAAAACTTTAAAGACTGTAATATTTTTTAAATATTTAATTATGTTTGTTTTGCACTTAATGTTGTTAAAGGTTCTATTTCTTTTTGTCGAATGTAAACTTATTATAGTCAAGCATTACCTCGTATTTTATATATAAATGTTAAAAGAAAAAAAAAAGGTTTTAAAAAGCAAGCTAAAAATTGATATTTAAAGAAAAATTAAAAGTTGTATGATTGATTAGTTTAAATAATTGTTTAACTGTTATTTATTTTGCTATACATACTTAAAGCGCAGAAAATAACTTTGTTAATGACTTATAATATTTATAAGTTTATTTAATATGTATACTGCTAACTGTTATTGATTAACATTGTTAAGAATCAATGTAACAATTGCTAAAACAAAACAGATACGACTTTTTATAGAAATACATTGCTAAAATAAACAACCTTTTTTTTCAATTATAAAGAAAACATAAAATTTTATAATATTAATGACGATTATAAATTTTATAAACATTTATTAATAAGTTACAAAAAATTATTACTTGTTTTCTCATTCATTTTCCCTTAAGTAGTTTAGTTTTCAGAAATGTTTAGGTTTAGTCTTTTAAATTTAAATTGGATGTTTAATTTTTGTTTATTACTAAGTTAAAAAACAAGTGTATCCAATTTCTCTATTATATAACTAATATTTTAAATAAGTTGTAGTAGTTTAAACTAAAATTCTCATCGTCAAAACCCAATAGTAAGTTGTTACACGTTGCAATTTTAATTTTTCATATTTAGAAAAGTTTTGTTAACAGACTGATTGCTTGCAATTATAAGTATGCATTATTTTATAAATAAAATACAAATACTTATTATTTACATAATTTCAAAAGTAAAACACTTTAATTTATTCTTATTTTTTCTTTATACAAAAATATCCTTAATACTGTTAAATACTAATACTTATATCAATATAATAAGTAAAAAAAGTATGGTTAAAAAAAAGTTGAAAAAGCAAATTATGTTTTCTATGCTAGTTGAAAAAATTTTTATACAAAAATAAGTAATGTTCTGTACATCAGATATTAGCATTGCATAAATATTTGTTAAAAATATTTAAGCATAAATTTTACATATAAGTATGTGGTAGAACTTAAAAACACTATTTATAGCTTTAGTTATTTAAAACGTAAAAATTTAGATTAGTTTTATTTGTAATATTTAAAAAATCCTTAAAGGTTTTGTTATAAAGATTTATTTACTAAGTATTTTATACTATAAAACTATGATTTTTTGTTCCCAAACGTTATCATAATTTTTAAAAACTTAAACATTGTTTAAGTTTTAAATCTGATATAAAATGAGTAATGTTGGGCTGTGTAGAACTGCCCTTTAAAATTTATAAAACATTTTATTAATATAAAACAAGTATGTAATAACTTAACTTATGTATATTCATATATTATCTTTTATTGAAACTCTATTTTTTTATATTTGAACGTCACTAAATAAGAGAAATAAAATGAGAGAATATATTTTTTAAAACTAAACCATCTATCGTTTTAGCGCTTGTAAGTTTTAAAAAGTTTCATCTTTCTTGTGTCAATTTAGTAAAATCTAAAAATATACTTTTTCTTAAATATTAAAAATATTTTTTATTTAGTTTTATTATGCTTAAAAAATGATAATAATTTAAATAATTAGTGTTTAATTAACTTGTTTTAAGTGTAAAAGTTTTTTTAACAAACTAGTAATCAATAGAAAACTTAATATAATAAACATTATTAATTTTCAATCGTTAATCGTATACAAAAATAAAATTCATATTTAATGAAAAAATTTAATAACTGCAACAAATTTATTCAGTAAAATTACTTTTAAGCTAAATTAATGTTAATTATATCCAAAACTTTAAAGACTGTAATATTTTTTAAATATTTAATTATGTTTGTTTTGCACTTAATGTCGTTAAAGGTTCTATTTCTTTTTGTCGAATGTAAACTTATTATAGTCAAGCATTACCTCGTATTTTATATATAAATGTTAAAAGAAAAAAAAAAAGATTTTAAAAAGCAAGCTAAAAATTAATATTTAAAGAAAAATTAAAAGTTGTATTATTGATTAGTTTAAATAATTGTTTAACTGTTATTTATTTTGCTATACATACTTAAAGCGAAGCATAATAACTTTGTTAATGACTTATAATATTTATAAGTTTATTTAATATGTATACTGCTAACTGTTATTGATTAACATTGTTAAGAATAAATAGAACAATTGCTAAAACAAAACAGATACGACTTTTTATAGAAATACATTGCTAAAAAACACAACCTTTTTTTTCAATTATAAAGAAAACATAAAATTTTATAATATTAATGACGATTATAATTTTTATAAACATTTATTAATAAGTTAAAATTATTACTTGTTTTCTCATTCATTTTCCCTTAAGTAGTTTAGTTTTTAGAAATGTTAAGGTTTAGTCTTTTAAATTTAAATTGGATGTTTAATTTTTGTTTATTACTAAGTTAAAAAACAAGTGTATCCAATTTCTCTATTATATGACTAATATTTTAAATAAGTTGTAGTAGTTTAAACTAAAATTCTCATCATCAAAACCCAATAGTAAGTTGTTACACGTTGCATTTTTAATTTTTCATATTGAGAAAAATTTTGTTAACAGACTGATTGCTTGCAATTATAAGTATGCATTACTTTATAAATAAAATACAAATACTTATTATTTACATAATTTCAAAATTAAAACACTTTGATTTATTCTTATTTTTTCTTTATACAAAAGTATCCTTAATACTGTTAAATACTAATACTTATATTAATATAATAAGTAAAAAAGTATGGTTAAAAAAAGTTGAACAAGCAAATTATGTTTTCTATGCTAGTTGAAAAAATTTTTATACAAAAATAAGTAATGTTCTGTACATCAGATATTAGCATTGCATAAATATTTGTTAAAAATATTTAAGCATAAATTTTTCATTTAAGTATGTGGTAGAACTTAAAATCACTATTTATAGCTTTAGTTATTTAAAACGTAAAAATTTAGATTAGTTTTTATTTGTAATATTTAAAAAATACTTAAAGGTTTTGTTATAAAGATTGATTTACTCAGTATTTTATACTATAAAACTATGATTTTTTGTTACAAAACGTTATCATAATTTTTAAAAACTTAAACATTGTTTAAGTTTCAAATCTGATATAAAATGAGTAATATTGAGCTGTGTAGAACTGCCCTTTAAAATTTATAAAACATTTTATTAATATAAAACAAGTGTGCAATAACTTAACTTATGTATATTCATATATTAACTTGTATTGAAACTCTATCTTTTTGTATTTGAACGTCACTAAATAAGAGAAATAAAATGAGAGAATATATTTTTTGAAACTAAACCATCTATCGTTTTAGCGCTTGTAAGTTTTAAAAAGTTTCATCTTTCTAGTGTCAATTTAGTAAAATCTAAAAATATACTTTTTCTTAAATATTAAAAATATTTTTTATTTAGTTTTATTATGCTTAAAAAATGATAATAATTCAAATAATTAGTGTTTAATTAACTTGTTTTAAGTGTAAAAGTTTTTTAACAAATTGGTAATCAATAGAAAACTTAATATAATAAACATTATTAATTTTCAATCGTTAATCGTATACAATAATAAAATTCATATTTAATGAAAAAATTTAATAACTGCAACAAATTTATTCAGTAAAATTACTTTTAAGCTAAATTAATGTTAATTATATCCAAAACTTTAAAGACTGTAATATTTTTTAAATAGTTAATTATGTTTGTTTTGCACTTATTTTCGTTAAAGGTTCTATTTCTTTTTGTCGAATGTAAACTTATTATAGTCAAGTATTACCTCGTATTTTATATATAAATGTTAAAAGAAAAAAAAAAGATTTTAAAAAGCAAGCTAAAAATTGATATTTTAAGAAAAGTTAAAAGTTGTATTATTGATTAGTTTAAATAATTGTTTAACTGTTATTTATTTTGCTATACATACTTAAAGCGAAGCAAAATAACTTTGTTATTGACTTATAATATTTATAAGTTTATTTAATTTGTATACTGCTAACTGTTATTGATTAACATTGTTAAGAATCAATAGAACAATTGCTAAAACAAAATAGATACGACTTTTTATAGAAATACATTGCTAAAAAAACCTATTTTTTTCTATTATAAAGAAAACATAAAATTTTATAATATTAATGACGATTATAAATTTTATAAACATTTATTAATAAGTTAAAATTATTACTTGTTTTCTCATTCATTTTCCCTTAAGTAGTTTAGTTTTTAGAAATGTTAAGGTTTAGTCTTTTAAATTTAAATTGGATGTTTAATTTTTGTTTATTACTAAGTTAAAAAACAAGTCTATCCAATTTCTCTATTATATGACTAATATTTTAAATAAGTTGTAGTAGTTTAAACTAAAATTCTCATCATCAAAACCCAATAGTAAGTTGTTACACGTTGCATTTTTAATTTTTCATATTGAGAAAAGTTTTGTTAACAGACTGATTGCTTGCAATTATAAGTATGCATTATTTTAAAAATAAAATACAAATACTTATTATTTACATAATTTCAAAAGTAAAACACTTTAATTTATTCTTATTTTTTCTTTATACAAAAATATCCTTAATACTATTAAATACTGTTACTTATAATATTATAATAAATATAAAAAAGTGTGGTTAAAAAAAAGTTGAACAAGCAAATTATGTTTTCTATGCTAGTTGAATAAATGTTTATACAAAAATAAGTAATGTTCTGTACATCAGATATTAGCATTGCAGGAATAGTTGTTATAAAAATTTAAGCATGTAAGTATGTGGTAAAACTTAAAAACACTAAATATAGCTTTAGTTATATAAAACTTAAAAATTTAGATTAGTTTTTATATTTCATATTCAAAAAATCCTTAAAGGGGTTGTTATAAAGATTGATTTATTTTGTATTTTATACTATAAAACTATGATCTTTTGTTACCAAACGTTATCATAATTTTTAAAAACTAAAACATTGTTTGAGTTTTTAATCTGATATAAAAAGAGTAATATTGAGCTGTGTAGAACTGCCCTTTAAAATTCTAAAAATATTTTATTGATATAAAACAAGTATGCAACAACTTAACTTATGTATATTTATATATTAACTTGTATAGAAACTCTATCTTTTTATATTTTAACGTCACTAAATAAGAAAAATAAAATGACAGAATATATTTTAAAAACTAAACCATTTATCGTTTTAGCGCTTGTAAGTTTTAAAAAGTTTCATCTTTCTAGTGTCAATTTAGTAAATTCCAAAAATATACTTTAACTTAAATGTTTAAAATATTTTTTTTTAGTTTTATTGTGCTTAAAAAATGATAATAATTCAAATAACTAGTGTTTAATTAACTTGTTTTAAGTGTAAAAGTTTTTTTAACAAACTAGTAATCAATAGAAAACTTAATATAATAAACATTATTAATTTTCAATCGTTAATCGTATACAATAATAAAATTCTTATTTAATGAAAATATTCAATAACTGCAACAAATTTATTCAGTTAAAATTCTTTTAAGCTAAATTAATGTTAATTATAACCAAAACTTTAAAGACTGTAATATTTTTAAATAGTTATTTTTTTTTGTTTTGAACTTAATGTCGTTAAAGGTTCTAATTTTTTTGTCGAATGTAAACTTATTATAGTCAAGCATTACCTCGTATTTTATTTATAAATGTTAAAAGAAAGAAAAAAGATTTTAAAAAGCAAGCTAAACAATGTTGTTTAAAGAAAAATTAAAAGTTGTATGACTGATTAGTTTAAATAATTGTTTAACTGTTATAATACATATTTAAAGCGTAGCAATTTGAAAATAACTTTGTTACTGACTTATAATGTTAATAAGTTTTTTAAAAATGTATACTGCTAACTGGTATTGATTAATATTGTTAAGAATCAATGGAACAATTGCTAAAACAAAACAGATACGACTTTCTATAGAAATACATTGCTAAAAAAACCTTTTTTTTTCAATTATAAAGAATACATAAAATTTTATAATATTAATGACGATTATAAATTCTATAAACATTTATTAATAAGTTACAAAAAATTATTAATTGTTTTCTCATTCATTTTCCCTTAAGTAGTTTAGTTTTCAGAAATGTTAAGGTTTAGTCTTTTAAACTTAAATTGGATTATTAAATTTGGTTTATTACTAAGTTAAAAAACAAGTGGATCCAATTTCTCTATTATATAACTAACATTTTAAATAAGTTGTAGTAGTTTAAGCTAAAATTCTCATCGTCAAAACCCAATAGTAAGTTGTTACACGTTGCATTTTTAATTTTTCATATTAAAAAAACATTTTGTTAACAGACTGATTGCTTGCAATTATAAGTATGCATTACTTTATAAATAAAATACAAATACTTATTATTTACATAATTTCAAAAGTAAAACACTTTAATTTATTCTTTTTTTTTCTTTATACAAAAATATCCTTAATACTGTTAAATACTAATTCTTATATCAATATAATAAGTAAAAAAAGTATGGTTAAAAAAAGTTGAACAAGCAAATAATGTTTTCTATGCTAGTTGAAAAAATTTTTATACAAAAATAAGTAATGTTCTGTACATCAGATATTAGCATTGCATAAATATTTGTTTAAAATATTTAAGCATAAATTTTACACATAAGTATGTGGTAGAACTTAAAAACACTATTTATAGCTTTAGTTATTTAAAACGTAAAAATTTAGATTAGTTTTATTTGTAATATTTAAAAAATCCTTAAAGGTTTTGTTATAAAGATTGATTTACTTAGTATTTTATACTATAAAACTATGATTTTTTGTTACCAAACGTTATCATAATTTTAAAAAACTAAAACATTGTTTGAGTTTTAAATCTGATATAAAATGAGTAATGTTGAGCTGTGTAGAACTGCCCTTTAAAATTTATAAAACATTTTATTAATATAAAACAAGTATGCAATAACTTAACTTATGTATATTCATATATTAACTTGTATTGAAACTCTATCTTTTTATATTTTAACGTCACTAAATAAGAGAAATAAAATGAGAGAATATATTTTTTAAAACTAAACCATCTATCGTTTTAGCGCTTGTAAGTTTTAAAAAGTTTCATCTTTCTAGTGTCAATTTAGTAAAATCTAAAAATATACTTTTTCTTAAGTATTAAAAATATTTTTTATTTAGTTTTATTGTGCTTAAAAAATGATAATAATTCAAATAGTTAGTGTTTAATTAACTTGTTTTAAGTGTAAAAGTTTTTTTAACAAACTAGTAATCAATAGAAAACTTAATATAATAAACATTATTAATTTTCAATCGTTAATCGTATACAAAAATAAAATTTTTAATTAATGAAAAAATTTAATAACTGCAACAAATTTATTCAGTAAAATTACTTTTAAGCTAAGTTAATGTTAATTTTATCCAAAACTTTAAAGACTGTACTATTTTTTAAATATTTAATTATGTTTGTTTTGCACTTAATGTTGTTAGAGGTTCTATTTCTTTTTGTCGAATGTAAACTTATTATAGTCAAGCATTACCTCGTATTTTATATATAAATGTTAAAAAAAAAAAAAGAATTTAAAAAGCAAGCTAAAAATTGATTATTAACGAAAAATTAAAAGTTGTATGATTGATTAGTTTAAATAATTGTTTAACTGTTATTTATTTTGCTATAGATACTTAAAGCGAAGCAATTTGAAAATAACTTTGTTAATGACTTATAATATTAATAAGTTTTTTCAATATGTATACTGCTAACTGTTATTGATTAACATTGTTAAGAATCAATAGAACAATTGCTAAAACAAAACAGATACGACTTTTTATAGAAATACATTGCTAAAAAAAACAACCTTTTTTTTTAATTATAAAGAAAACATTAAATTTTATAATAGTAATGACGATTATAAATTTTATAAACATTTATTAATAAGTTACAAAAAATTATTACTTGTTTTCTCATTCATTTTCCCTTAAGTAGTTTAGTTTTCAGAAATGTTAAGGTTTAGTCTTTTAAATTTAAATTGGATGTTTAATTTTTGTTTATTACTAAGTTAAAAAACAAGTGTATCCAATTTCTCTATTATATAACTAATATTTTAAATAAGTTGTAGTAGTTTAAACTAAAATTCTCATCGTCAAAACCCAATAGTAAGTTGTTAAACGTTGCATTTTTAATTTTTCATATTGAGAAAAATTTTGTTAACAGACTGATTGCTTGCAATTATAAGTATGCATTACTTTATAAATAAAATACAAATACTTATTATTTACATAATTTCAAAAGTAAAACACTTTAATTTATTCTTATTTTTTCTTTATACAAAAATATCCTTAATACTGTTAAATACTAATTCTTATATCAATATAATAAGTAAATAAAGTATGGTTAAAAAAAGTTTAACAAGCAAATTATGTTTTCTATGCTAGTTGAAAAAATTTTTATACAAAAATAAGTAATGTTCTGTACATCAGATATTAGCATTTCATAAATATTTGTTAAAAATATTTAAGCATAAATTTTACATATAAGTATGTGGTAGAACTTAAAAACACTATTTATAGCTTTAGTTATATAAAACGTAAAAATTTAGATTAGTTTTTATTAGTAATATTTAAAAAATCCTTAAAGGGGATGGTATAAAGGTTGATTTACTAAGTATTTTATACTATAAAACTATGATTTTTTGTTCCCAAAAGTTATCATTATTTTTAAAAACTAAAACATTGTTTGAGTTTTAAATCTGATATAAAATGAGTAATGTTGAGCTGTGTAGAAGTGCCCTTTAAAATTTATAAAACATTGTATTAATATAAAACAAGTATGCAATAACTTAACTTATGTATAATCATATATTATCTTGTATTGAAACTCTATCTTTTTATATTTGAACGTCACTAAATAAGAGAAATAAAATGAGAGTTAATATTTTTTAAAACTAAACCATCTATCGTTTTAGCGCTTGTAAGTTTTAAAAAGTTTCATCTTTCTAGTGTCAATTTAGTAAAGTCTAAAAATATACTTTTTCTTAAATATTAAAAATATTTTTTATTTAGTTTTATTATGCTTAAAAAATGATAATAATTCAAATAATTAGTGTTTAATTAACTTGTTTTATGTGTAAAAGTTTTTTTAACAAACTAGTAATCAATAGAAAACTTAATATAATAAACATTATTAATTTTCAATCGTTAATCGTATACAATAATAAAATTCATATTTAATGAAAAAATTTAATAACTGCAACAAATTTATTCAGTAAAATTACTTTTAAGCTAAATTAATGTTAATTATATCCAAAACTTTAAAGACTGTAATATTTTTTTAAATATTTAATTATGTTTGTTTTGCATTTAATGTTGTTAGAGGTTCTACTTCTTTTTGTCGAATGTCAACTTATTATAGTCAAGCATTACCTCGTATTTTGTATATAAATGTTAAAAGAAAAAAAAAAGATTTTAAAAAGCAAGCTAAAAATTGATATTTAAAAAAAATTAAAAGTTGTATGATTGATTAGTTTAAATAATTGTTTAACTGTTATTTATTTTGCTATACATACTTCAAGCGAAGCAAAATAACTTTGTTAATGACTTATAATATTTATAAGTTTATTTAATATGTATACTGCTAACTGTTATTGATTAACATTGTTAAGAATCAATAGAACAATTGCTAAAACAAAACAGATACGACTTTTTATAGAAATACATTGCTAAAAAAAACAACCTTTTTTTTCAATTATAAAGAAAACATAAAATTTTATAATATAAATGACGATTATAAATTTTATAAACTTTTATTAATAAGTTACAAAAAATTATTACTTGTTTTCTCATTCATTTTCCCTTAAGTAATTTAGTTTTCAGAAATGTTAAGGTTTAGTCTTTTAAATTTAAATTGGATGTTTAATTTTTGTTTATTACTAAGTTAAAAAACAAGTCTATCTAATTTCTCTATTATATAACTAATATTTTAAATAAGTTGTAGTAGTTTAAAATAAAATTCTCATCGTCAAAACCCAATAGTAAGTTGTTACACGTTGCATTTTTAATTTTTCATATTGAGAAAAATTTTGTTAACAGACTGATTGCTTGCAATTATAAGTATGCATTACTTTATAAATAAAATACAAATACTTATTATTTACATAATTTCAAAAGTAAAACACTTTAATTTATTCTTTTTTTTTTCTTTATACAAAAATATCCTTAATACTGTTAAATACTAATACTTATATCAATATAATAAGTAAAAAAGTATGGTTAAAAAAAGTTGAATAAGCAAATTATGTTTTCTATGCTAGTTGAAAAAAATTTTATACAAAAATAAGTAATGTTCTGTACATCAGATATTAGCATTGCATAAATATTTGTTTAAAATATTTAAGCATAAATTTTACATATAAGTATGTCGTAGAACTTAAAAACACTGTTTATAGCTTTAGTTATTTAAAACGTAAAAATTTTAATTAGTTTTTATTTGTAATATTTAAAAAATCCTTAAAGGTTTTATTATAAAGATTGATTTACTAAGTATTTTATACTATAAAACTATGATTTTTTGTTACCAAACGTTATCATAATTTTTAAAAACTTAAACATTGTTTAAGTTTTAAATCTGATATAAAATGAGTAATGTTGAGCTGTGTAGAACTGCCCTTTAAAATTTATAAAACATTTTATTAATATAAAACAAGTATGCAATAACTTAACTTATGTATATTCATATATTAACTTGTATTGAAACTCTATCTTTTTATATTTGAACGTCACTAAATAAGAGAAATAAAATGAGAGAATATATTTTTTAAAACTAAACCATCTATCGTTTTAGCGCTTGTAAGTTTTAAAAAGTTTCATCTTTCTAGTGTCAATTTAGTAAAATCTAAAAATATACTTTTTCTTAAGTATTAAAAATATTTTTTATTTAGTTTTATTGTGCTTAAAAAATGATAATAATTCAAATAATTAGTGTTTAATTAACTTGTTTTAAGTGTAAAAGTTTTTTAACAAACTAGTAATCAATAGAAAACTTAATATAATAAACATTATTAATTTTCAATCGTTAATCGTATACAAAAATAAAATTTTTAATTAATGAAAAAATTTAATAACTGCAACAAATTTATTCAGTAAAATTACTTTTAAGCTAAATTAATGTTAATTTTATCCAAAACTTTAAAGACTGTAATATTTTTTAAATAGTTAATTATGTTTGTTTTGCACTTAATGTTGTTAAAGGTTCTATTTCTTTTTGTCGAATGTAAAGTTATTATAGTCAAGCATTACCTCGTATTTTATATATAAATGTTAAAAGAAAAAAAAAAGGATTTTAAAAAGCAAGCTAAAAATTGATATTTAAAGAAAAATTAAAAGTTGTATGATTGATTAGATTAAATAATTGTATAACTGTTATTTATTTTGCGATACATACTTAAAGCGAAGCATAATAACTTTGTTAATGACTTATAATATTTATAAGTTTATTTAATATGTATACCGCTAACTGTTTTTGATTAACATTGTTAAGAATCAATGGAACAATTGCTAAAACAAAACAGATACGACTTTTTATAGAAATACATTGCTAAAATAAACAACCTTTTTTTTCAATTATAAAGAAAACATAAAATTTTATAATATTAATGACGATTATAAATTTTATAAACATTTATTAATAAGTTACAAAAAATTATTACTTGTTTTCTCATTCATTTTCCCTTAAGTAGTTTAGTTTTCAGAAATGTTAAGGTTTAGTCTTTTAAATTTAAATTGGATGTTTAATTTTTGTTTATTACTAAGTTAAAAAACAAGTGTATCCAATTTCTCTATTATATAACTAAAATTTTAAATAAGTTGTAGTAGTTTAAACTAAAATTCTCATCGTCAAAACCCAATAGTAAGTTGTTACACGTTGCATTTTTAATTTTTCATATTGAGAAAAATTTTGTTAACAGACTGATTGCTTGCAATTATAAGTATGCATTATTTTATAAATAAGTTACAAATACTTATTATTTACATAATTTCAAAAGTAAAACACTTTAATTTGTTCTTATTTTTCTTTATACAAAAATATCCTTAATACTGTTAAATACTAATACTTATATCAATTTAATAAGTAAAAAAGTATGGTTAAAAAAAAGTTGAAAAAGCAAATTATGTTTTCTATGCTAGTTGAAAAAATTTTTATAAAAAAATAAGTAATGTTCTGTACATCAGATATTAGCATTGCATAAATATTTGTTAAAAATATTTAAGCATAAGTTTTACATATAAGTATGTGGTAGAACTTAAAAACACTATTTATAGCTTTAGTTATTTAAAACGTAAAAATTTAGATTAGTTTTTATTTGTAATATTTAAAAAATCCTTAAAGGTTTTGTTATAAAGATTGATTTACTAAGTATTTTATACTATAAAACTATGATTTTTTGTTACCAAACGTTATCATAATTTTTAAAAACTAAAACATTGTTTAAGTTTTAAATCTGATATAAAATGAGTAATGTTGAGCTGTGTAGAACTGCCCTTTAAAATTATAAAACATTTTATTAATATAAAATAGTATGCAATAACTTAACTTATGTATATTCATATATTATCTTGTATTGAAACTCTATCTTTTTATATTTGAACGTCACTAAATAAGAGAAATAAAATGAGAGAATAGATTTTTTAAAACTAAACCATCTATCGTTTTAGCGCTTGTAAGTTTTAAAAAGTTTCATCTTTCTAGTGTCAATTTAGTAAAATCTAAAATATACTTTTTCTTAAATATTAAAAATATTTTTTATTTAATTTTATTATGCTTAAAAAATGATAATAAATCAAATAATTAGTGTTTAATTAACTTGTTTTAAGTGTAAAACTTTTTTAAACAAACTAGTAATTAATAGAAAACTTAATATAAAAAACAATATTAATTTTCAATCGTTAATCGTATACAATAAAAAATTTCATATTTAATGAAAAAATTTAATAACTGCAACAAATTTATTCAGTAAAATTACTTTTAAGCTAAATTAATGTTAATTATATCCAAAACTTTAAAGACTGTAATATTTTTTAAATAGTTAATTATGTTTGTTTTGCACTTAATGTCGTTAAAGGTTCTATTTCTTTTTGTCGAATGTAAACTTATTATAGTCAAGCATTACCTCGTATTTTATATATAAATGTTAAAAGGAAAAAAAAAAAGATTTTAAAAAGCAAGCTAAAAATTGATATTTAAAGAAAAATTAAAAGTTGTATGATTGATTAGTTTAAATAATTGTTTAACTGTTATTTATTTTGCTATACATACTTAAAGCGAAGCAAAATAACTTTGTTAATGACTTATAATATTTATAAGTTTATTTAATATGTATACTGCTAACTGTTATTGATTAACATTGTTAAGAATCAATAGAACAATTGCTAAAACAAAACAGATACGACTTTTTATAGAAATACATTGCTAAAAAAAACAACCTTTTTTTTCAATTATAAAGAAAACATAAAATTTTATAATATTAATGACGATTATAAATTTTATAAACATTTATTAATAAGTTACAAAAAATTATTACTTGTTTTCTCATTCATTTTCCCTTAAGTAGTTTAGTTTTCAGAAATGTTAAGGTTTTGTCTTTTAAATTTAAATTGGATGTTTAATTTTTGTTTATTACTAAGTTAAAAAACAAGTGTATCCAATTTCTCTATTATATAACTAATATTTTAAATAAGTTGTTGTAGTTTAAACTAAAATTCTCATCGTCAAAACCCAATAGTAAGTTGTTACACGTTGCATTTTTAATTTTTCATATTGAGAAAAATTTTGTTAACAGACTGATTGCTTGCAATTATAAGTATGCATTACTTTATAAATAAAATAAAAATACTTATTATTTACATAATTTCAAAAGTAAAACACTTTTATTTGTTCTTTTTTTTTCTTTATACAAAAATATCCTTAATACTGTTAAATACTAATTCTTATATCAATATAATAAGTAAAAAAAGTATGGTTAAAAAAAGTTGAACAAGCAAATTATGTTTTCTATGCTAGTTGAAAAAATTTTTATACAAAAATAAGTAATGTTCTGTACATCAGATATTAGCATTGCATAAATATTTTTAAAAATATTTAAGCATAAATTTTACATATAAGAATGTGGTAGAACTTAAAAACACTATTTATAGCTTTAGTTATATAAAACGTAAAAATTTAGATTAGTTTTTATTAGTAATATTTAAAAAGTCCTTAAAGGGGATGGTATAAAGATTGATTTACTTAGTATTTTATACTATAAAACTATGAATTTTTGTTACCAAACGTTATCATAATTTTTTAAAACTAAAACATTGTTTAAGTTTTAAATCTGATATAAAATGAGTAATGTTGAGCTGTGTAGAACTGCCCTTTAAAATTTATAAAACATTTTATTAATATAAAACAAGTATGCAATAACTTAACTTATGTATATTCATATATTATCTTGTATTGAAACTCTATCTTTTTATATTTGAACGTCACTAAATAAGAGAAATAAAATGATAGAATATATTTTTTAAAACTAAACCATCTATCGTTTTAGCGCTTGTAAGTTTTAAAAAGTTTCATCTTTCTAGTGTCAATTTATTAAAATCTAAAAATATACTTTTTCTTAAATATTAAAAATATTTTTTATTTAGTTTTATTATGCTTAAAAAATGATAATAATTCAAATAATTAGTGATTAATTAACTTGTTTTAAGTGTAAAAGTTTTTTAACAAATTGGTAATCAATAGAAAACTTAATATAATAAACATTATTAATTTTCAATCGTTAATCGTATACAATAATAAAATTCATATTTAATGAAAAAATTTAATAACTGCAACAAATTTATTCAGTAAAATTACTTTTAAGCTAAATTAATGTTAATTATATCCAAAACTTTAAAGACTGTAATATTTTTTAAATATTTGATTGTGTTTGTTTTGCACTTAATGTTGTTAGAGGTTCTATTTCTTTTTGTCGAATGTCAACTTATTATAGTCAAGCATTACCTCGTATTTTATATATAAATGTTAAAAGAAAAAAAAAAAGATTTTAAAAAGCAAGCTAAAAATTGATATTTAAAGAAAAATTAAAAGTTGTATGATTGATTAGTTTAAATAATTGTTTAACTGTTATTTATTTTGCTATACATACTTAAAGCGAAGCATAATAACTTTGTTATTGACTTATAATATTTATAAGTTTATTTAATATGTATACTGCTAACTGTTATTAATTAACATTGTTAAGAATCAATAGAACAATTGCTAAAACAAAACAGATACGACTTTTTATAGAAATACATTGCTAAAAAACACAACCTTTTTTATCAATTATAAAGAAAACATAAAATTTTATAATATTAATGACGATTATAAATTTTATAAACATTTATTAATAAGTTAAAATTATTACTTGTTTTCTCATTCATTTTCCCTTAAGTAGTTAAGTTTTCAGAAATGTTAAGGTTTAGTCTTTTAAATTTAAATTGGATGTTTAATTTTTGTTTATTACTAAGTTAAAAAACAAGTGTATTCAATTTCTCTATTATATAACTAATATTTTAAATAAGTTGTAGTAGTTTAAACTAAAATTCTCATCGTCAAAACCCAATAGTAAGTTGTTACACGTTGCATTTTTAATTTTTCATATTGAGAAAAATTTTGTTAACAGACTGATTGCTTGCAATTATAAGTATGCATTACTTTATAAATAAAATACAAATACTTATTATTTACATAATTTCAAAATTAAAACACTTTAATTTATTCTTTTTTTTTCTTTATACAAAAATATCCTTAATACTGTTAAATACTAATTCTTATATCAATATAATAAGTAAAAAAAGTATGGTTAAAAAAATTTAAGCATAAATTTTACATATAAGTATGTGGTAGAACTTAAAAACACTATTTATAGCTTTAGTTATTTAAAACGTAAAAATTTAGATTAGTTTTTATTTGTAATATTTAAAAAATCCTTAAAGGTTTTGTTATAAAGATTGATTTACTTAGTATTTTATACTATAAAACTATGATTTTTTGTTACAAAACGTTATCATAATTTTTAAAAACTTAAACATTGTTTAAGTTTTAAATCTGATATAAAATGAGTAATGTTGAGCTGTGTAGAACTGCCCTTTAAAATTTATAAAACATTTTATTAATATAAAACAAGTATGCAATAACTTAACTTATGTATATTCATATATTAACTTGTATTGAAACTCTATCTTTTTGTATTTGAACGTCACTAAATAAGAGAAATAAAATAAGAGAATAGATTTTTTAAAACTAAACCATCTATCGTTTTAGCGCTTGTAAGTTTTAAAAAGTTTCATCTTTCTAGTGTCAATTTAGTAAAATCTAAAAGTATACTTTTTCTTAAGTATTAAAAATATTTTTTATTTAGTTTTATTGTGCTTAAAAAATGATAATAATTCAAATAATTAGTGTTTAATTAACTTGTTTTAAGTGTAAAAGTTTTTTTAACAAACTAGTAATCAATAGAAAACTTAATATAATAAACATTATTAATTTTCAATCGTTAATCGTATACAAAAATAAAATTTTTAATTAATAAAAAAAATTTAATAACTGCAACAAATTTATTCAGTAAAATTACTTTTAAGCTAAATTAATGTTAATTATATCCAAAACTTTAAAGACTGTAATATTTTTTAAATAGTTAATTATGTTTGTTTTGCACTTAATGTCGTTAAAGGTTCTATTTCTTTTTGTCGAATGTAAACTTATTATAGTCAAGCATTACCTCGATTTTATATATAAATGTTAAAAGAAAAAAAAAAGATTTTAAAAAGCAAGCTAAAAATTGATATTTAAAGAAAAATTAAAAGTTGTATGGTTGATTAGTTTAAATAATTGTTTAACAGTTATTTATTTTGCTATACATACTTAAAGCGAAGCATAATAACTTTGTTAATGAATTATAATATTTATAAGTTTATTTAATATGTATACTGCTAACTGTTATTGATTAACATTCTTAAGAATCAATAGAACAATTGCTAAAACAAAACAGATACGACTTTTTATAGAAATACATTGCTAAAAAAAAACAACCTTTTTTTTCAATTATAAAGAAAACATAAAATTTTATAATATTAATGACGATTATAAATTTTATAAACATTTATTAATAAGTTACAAAAAATTATTACTTGTTTTCTCATTCATTTTCCCTTAAGTAGTTTAGTTTTCAAAAATTTTATGGTTTAGTCTTTTAAATTTAAATTGGATGTTTAATTTTTGTTTATTACTAAGTTAAAAAACAAGTGTACCCAATTTCTCTATTATATAACTAATATTTTAAATAAGTTTTAGTAGTTTAAACTAAAATTCTCATCGTCAAAACCCAAAAGTAAGTTGTTACACGTTGCATTTTTAATTTTTCATATTGAGAAAAATTTTGTTAACAGACTGATTGCTTGCAATTATAAGTATGCATTATTTTATAAATAAAACACAAATACTTATTATTTACATAATTTCAAAAGTAAAACACTTTAATTTATTCTTATTTTTTCTTTATACAAAAATATCCTTAATACTGTTAAATACTAATACTTATATCAATATAATAAGTAAAAAAAGTATGTTAAAAAAAAAAGCTGAAAAAGCAAATTATGTTTTCTATGCTAGTTGAAAAAATTTTTATACAAAAATAAGTAATGTTCTGTACATCAGATATTAGCATTGCATAAATATTTGTTAAAAATATTTAATCATAAATTTTACATATAAGTATGTGGTAGAACTTAAAAACACTATTTATAGCTTTAGTTATTTAAAACGTAAAAGTTTAGATTAGTTTTTATTTGTAATATTTAAAAAATCCTTAAAGGTTTTGTTATAATGATTGATTTACTTAGTATTTTATACTATAAAACTATGATTTTTTGTTACCAAACGTTATCATAATTTTTAAAAACTTAAACATTGTTTAAGTTTTAAATCTGATATAAAATGAGTAATGTTGAGCTGTGTAGAACTGCCCTTTAAAATTTATAAAACATTTTATTAATATAAAACAAGTATGCAATAACTTAACTTATGTATATTCATATATTAACTTGTATTGAAACTCTATCTTTTTATATTTGAACGTCACTAAATAAGAGAAATAAAATGAGAGAATATATTTTTGAAAACTAAACCATCTATCGTTTTAGCGCTTGTAAGTTTTAAAAAGTTTCATCTTTCTAGTGTCAATTTAGTAAAATATAAAGTATACTTTTTCTTAAGTATTAAAAATATTTTTTATTTAGTTTTATTGTGCTTAAAAAATGATAATAATTCAAATAAATAGTGTTTAATTAACTTGTTTTAAGTGTAAAAGTTTTTTTAACAAACTAGTAATCAATAGCAAACTTAATATAATAAACAATATTAATTTTCAATCGTTAATCGTATACAAAAATAAAATTTTTAATTAATGAAAAAATTTAATAACTGCAACAAATTTATTCAGTAAATTACTTTTAAGCTAAATTAATGTTAATTATATCCAAAACTTTAAAGACTGTAATATTTTTTAAATAGTTAATTATGTTTGTTTTGCACTTAATGTCAGTAAAGGTTCTATTTCTTTTTGTCGAATGTAAACTTATTATAGTCAAGCAATACCTCGTATTTTATATATAAATGTTAAAAGAAAAAAAGAAGATTTTAAAAAGCAAGCTAAAAATTGATATCTAAAGAAAAATTAAAAATAGTATGATTGATTAGTTTAAATAATTGTTTAACTGTTATTTATTTTGCTATACATACTTCAAGCGAAGCAAAATAACTTTGTTAATGACTTATAATATTTATAAGTTTATTTAATATGTATACTGCTAACTGTTATTGATTAACATTGTTAAGAATCAATAGAACAATTGCTAAAACAAAACAGATACGACTTTTTATAGAAATACATTGCTAAAAAAAACAACCTTTTTTTTCAATTATAAAGAAAACATAAAATTTTATAATATTAATAACGATTATAAATTTTATAAACATTTATTAATAAGTTAGAAAAAATTATTACTTGTTTTCTCATTCATTTTCCCTTAAGTAGTTTAGTTTTCAAAAATGTTAAGGTTTAGTCTTTTAAATTTAAATTGGATGTTTAATTTTTGTTTATTACTAAGTTAAAAAACAAGTGTATCCAATTTCTCTATTATATAACTAATATTTTAAATAAGTTGTAGTAGTTTAAACTAAAATTCTCATCGTCAAAACCCAATAGTAAGTTGTTACACGTTGCATTTTTAATTTTTCATATTGAGAAAAATTTTGTTAACAGACTGATTGCTTGCAATTATAAGTATGCATTATTTTATAAATAAAACACAAATACTTATTATTTACATAATTTCAAAAGTAAAACACTTTAATTTATTCTTATTTTTTCTTTATACAAAAATATCCTTAGTACTGTTAAATACTAATACTTATATCAATATAATAAGTAAAAAAAGTATGGTTAAAAAAAAAGTTGAAAAAGCAAATTATGTTTTCTATGCTAGTTGAAAAATTTTTATACAAAAATAAGTAATGTTCTGTACATCAGATATTAGCATTGCATAAATATTTGTTAAAAATATTTAAGCATAAATTTTACATATAAGTATGTGGTAGAACTTATAAACACTATTTATAGCTTTAGTTATTTAAAACGTAAAAATTTAGATTAGTTTTTATTTGTAATATTTAAAAAATCCTTAAAGGTTTTGTTATAAAGATTGATTTACTAAGTATTTTATACTATAAAACTATGATTTTTTGTTACCAAACGTTATCATAATTTTTAAAAACTTAAACATTGTTTAAGTTTTAAATCTGATATAAAACGAGTAATGTTGAGCTGTGTAGAACTGCCCTTTAAAATTTATAAAACATTTTATTAATATAAAACAAGTATGTAATAACTTAACTTATGTATATTCATATATTATCTTTTATTGAAACTCTATCTTTTTATATTTGAACGTCACTAAATAAGAGAAATAAAATGAGAGAATATATTTTTTAAAACTAAACCATCTATCGTTTTAGCGCTTGTAAGTTTTAAAAAGTTTCATCTTTCTAGTGTCAATTTAGTAAAATCTAAAAGTATACTTTTTCTTAAGTATTAAAAATATTTTTTATTTAGTTTTATTGTGCTTAAAAAATGATAATAATTCAAATAATTAGTGTTTAATTAACTTGTTTTAAGTGTAAAAGTTTTTTTAACAAACTAGTAATCAATAGAAAACTTAATATAATAAACATTATTAATTTTCAATCGTTAATCGTATACAAAATTAAAGTTTTTAATTAATGAAAAAATTTAATAACTGCAACAAATTTATTCAGTAAAATTACTTTTAAGCTAAATTAATGTTAATTATATCCAAAATTTTAAAGACTGTAATATTTTTTAAATAGTTAATTATGTTTGTTTTGAACTTAATGTCGTTAAAGGTTCTATTTCTTTTTGTCGAATGTAAACTTATTATAGTCAAGCATTACCTCGTATTTTATATATAAATGTTAAAAGAAAAAAAAAACGATTTTAAGAAGCAAGCTAAAAATTGATATTTAAAGAAAAATTAAAAGTTGTATGATTGATTAGTTTAAATAATTGTTTAACTGTTATTTATTTTGCTATACATACTTAAAGCGAAGCTAAATAACTTTGTTAATGACTTATAATATTTATAAGTTTATTTAATATGTATACTGCTAACTGTTATTGATTAACATTGTTAAGAATCAATAGAACAATTGCTAAAACAAAACAGATACGACTTTTTATAGAAATACATTGCTAAAAAAAACAACCTTTTTTTTCAATTATAAAGAAAACATAAAATTTTATAATATTAATGACGATTATAAATTTTATAAACATTTATTAATAAGTTACAAAAAATTATTACTTGTTTTCTCATTCATTTTCCCTTAAGTAGTTTAGTTTTCAGAAATGTTAAGGTTTAGTCTTTTAAATTTAAATTGGATGTTTAATTTTTGTTTATTACTAAGTTAAAAAACAAGTGTATCCAATTTCTCTATTATATAACTAATATTTTAAATAAGTTGTTGTAGTTTAAACTAAAATTCTCATCGTCAAAACCCAATAGTAAGTTGTTACACGTTGCATTTTTTATTTTTCATATTGAGAAAAATTTTGTTAACAGACTGATTGCTTGCAATTATAAGTATGCATTACTTTATAAATAAAATACAAATACTTATTATTTACATAATTTCAAAAGTAAAACACTTTAATTTGTTCTTTTTTTTTTCTTTATACAAAAATATCCTTAATACTGTTAAATACTAATTCTTATATCAATATAATAAGTAAAAAAAGTATGGTTAAAAAAAGTTGAACAAGCAAATTATGTTTTCTATGCTAGTTGAAAAAATTTTTATACAAAAATTAGTAATGTTCTGTACATCAGATATTAGCATTGCATAAATATTTGTTAAAAATATTTAAGCATAAATTTTACATATAAGTATGTGGTAGAACTTAAAAACACTATTTATAGCTTTAGTTATATAAAACGTAAAAATTTAGATTAGTTTTTATTAGTAATATTTAAAAAGTCCTTAAAGGGGATGGTATAAAGATTGATTTACTTAGTATTTTATACTATAAAACTATGATTTTTTGTTACCAAACGTTATCATAATTTTTAAAAACTAAAACATTGTTTAAGTTTTAAATCTGATATAAAATGAGTAATGTTGAGCTATGTAGAACTGCCCTTTAAAATTTATAAAACATTTTATTAATATAAAACAAGTATGCAATAACTTAACTTATGTATATTCATATATTAACTTGTATTGAAACTCTATCTTTTTATATTTGAACGTCACTAAATAAGAGAAATAAAATGAGAGAATATATTTTTTAAAACTAAACCATCTATCGTTTTAGCGCTTGTAAGTTTTAAAAAGTTTCATCTTTCTAGTGTCAATTTAGTAAAATATAAAGTATACTTTTTCTTAAGTATTAAAAATATTTTTTATTTAGTTTTATTATGCTTAAAAAATGATAATAATTCAAATAATTAGTGTTTAATTAACTTGTTTTAAGTGTAAAAGTTTTTTTTAACAAACTAGTAATCAATAGCAAACTTAATATAATAAACAATATTAATTTTCAATCGTTAATCGTATACAAAAATAAAATTTTTAATTAATGAAAAAATTTAATAACTGCAACAAATTTATTCAGTAAATTACTTTTAAGCTAAATTAATGTTAATTATATCCAAAACTTTAAAGACTGTAATATTTTTTAAATAGTTAATTATGTTTGTTTTGCACTTATTTTCGTTAAAGGTTCTATTTCTTTTTGTCGAATGTAAACTTATTATAGTCAAGCATTACCTCGTATTTTAAATATAAATGTTAAAAGAAAAAAAAAAGATTTTAAAAAGCAAGCTAAAAATTGATATTTAAAGAAAAGTTAAAAGTTGTATTATTGATTAGTTTAAATAATTGTTTAACTGTTATTTATTTTGCTATACATACTTAAAGCGAAGCAAAATAACTTTGTTATTGACTTATAATATTTATAAGTTTATTTAATTTGTATACTGCTAACTGTTATTGATTAACATTGTTAAGAATCAATAGAACAATTGCTAAAACAAAACAGATACGACTTTTTATAGAAATACATTGCTAAAATAAACAACCTTTTTTTTCAATTATATAGAAAACATAAAATTTTATAATATTAATGACGATTATAAATTTTATAAACATTATTAATAAATTACAAAAAATTATTACTTGTTTTCTCATTTTTTTTCCCTCAAGTAGTTTAGTTTTCAGAAATGTTAAGGTTTAGTCTTTTAAATTTAAATTGGATGTTTAATTTTTGTTTATTACTAAGTTAAAAAACAAGTGTATCCAATTTCTCTATTATATGACTAATATTTTAAATAAGTTGTAGTAGTTTAAACTAAAATTCTCATCATCAAAACCCAATAGTAAGTTGTTACACGTTGCATTTTTAATTTTTCATATTGAGAAAAGTTTTGTTAACAGACTGATTGCTTGCAATTATAAGTATGCATTATTTTAAAAATAAAATACAAATACTTATTATTTACATAATTTCAAAAGTAAAACACTTTAATTTATTCTTATTTTTTCTTTTTACAAAAATATCCTTAATACTATTAAATACTGTTACTTATAATAATATAATAAATATAAAAAAGTGTGGTTAAAAAAAAGTTGAACAAGCAAATTATGTTTTCTATGCTAGTTGAAAAAATGTTTATACAAAAATAAGTAATGTTCTGTACATCAGATATTAGCATTGCAGGAATAGTTGTTATAAAAATTTAAGCATGTAAGTATGTGGTAAAACTTAAAAACACTAAATATAGCTTTAGTTATATAAAACGTAAAAATTTAGATTAGTTTTTATTTGTCATATTCAAAAAATCCTTAAAGGGGTTGTTATAAAGATTGATTTATTTTGTATTTTATACTATAAAACTATGATCTTTTGTTACCAAACGTTATCATAATTTTTAAAAACTAAAACATTGTTTGAGTTTTTAATCTGATATAAAAAGAGTAATATTGAGCTGTGTAGAACTGCCCTTTAAAATTCTAAAAATATTTTATTGATATAAAACAAGTATGCAACAACTTAACTTATGTATATTTTTATATTAACTTGTATAGAAACTCTATCTTTTTATATTTGAACGTCACTAAATAAGAAAAATAAAATGACAGAATATATTTTAAAAACTAAACCATTTATCGTTTTAGCGCTTGTAAGTTTTAAAAAGTTTCATCTTTCTAGTGTCAATTTAGTAAATTCCGAAAATATACTTTTTCTTAAATGTTTAAAATATTTTTTTTTAGTTTTATTGTGCTTAAAAAATGATAATAATTCAAATAACTAGTGTTTAATTAACTTGTTTTAAGTGTAAAAGTTTTTTTAACAAACTAGTAATCAATAGAAAACTTAATATAATAAACATTATTAATTTTCAATCGTTAATCGTATACAATAATAAAATTCTTATTTAATGAAAATATTCAATAACTGCAACAAATTTATTCAGTTAAAATTCTTTTAAGCTAAATTAATGTTAATTATAACCAAAACTTTAAAGACTGTAATATTTTTAAATAGTTAATTTTGTTTGTTTTTCACTTAATGTCGTTAAAGGTTCTAATTTTTTTTGTCGAATGTAAACTTATTATAGTCAAGCATTACCTCGTATTTTATATATAAATGTTAAAAGAAAAAAAAAAGATTTTAAAAAGCAAGCTAAAAAATGTTGTTTAAAGAAAAATTAAAAGTTGTATGACTGATTAGTTTAAATAATTGTTTAACTGTTATAATACATATTTAAAGCGTAGCAATTTGAAAATAACTTTGTTACTGACTTATAATGTTAATAAGTTTTTTAAAAATGTATAATGCTAACTGGTATTGATTAATATTGTTAAGAATCAATGGAACAATTGCTAAAACAAAACAGATACGACTTTCTATAGAAATACATTGCTAAAAAAACCTTTTTTTTTTCAATTTTAAAGAATACATAAAATTTTATAATATTAATGACGATTATAAATTTTATAAACATTTATTAATAAGTTACAAAAAAATATTAATTGTTTTCTCATTTATTTTCCCTTAAGTAGTTTAGTTTTCAGAAATGTTAAGGTTTAGTCTTTTAAATTTAAATTGGATGTTTAATTGTTGTTTATTACTAAGTTAAAAAACAAGTGGATCCAATTTCTCTATTATATAACTAACATTTTAAATAAGTTGTAGTAGTTTAAGCTAAAATTCTCATCGTCAAAACCCAATAGTAAGTTGTTACACGTTGCATTTTTAATTTCTCATATTAAAAAAACATTTTGTTAACAGACTGATTGCTTGCAATTATAAGTATGCATTACTTTATAAATAAAATACAAATACTTATTATTTATATAATTTCAAAAGTAAAACACTTTAATTTATTCTTATTTTTTCTTTATAAAAAAATATCCTTAATACTGTTAAATACTAATACTTATATCAATATAATAAGTAAAAAAAGTATGGTTAAAAAAAAAGTTGAACAAGCAAACTATGTTTCCTATGTTAGTTGAAAAAATTTATACAAAAATAAGTAATGTTCTGTACATCAGATATTAGCATTGCATTAATAGTTGTTAAAAATATTTAAGCATTAATTTTACATATAAATATGTGTCAGAACTTAAATACACTATTTATAGCTTTAGTTTTCTAAAAAGTAAAAATTTAGATTAGTTTTTATTAGTAATATTTAAAAAATCCTTAAAGGGGATGGTATAAAGATTGATTTACTTAGTATTTTATACTATAAAACTATGGTTTTTTGTTACTAAACGTTATCATAATTTTTAAAAACTAAAACATTGTTTAAGTTTTAAATCTGATATAAAATGAGTAATGTTGAGCTGTGTAGAACTGCCCTTTAAAATTTATAAAACATTTTATTAATATAAAACAAGTATGCAATAACTTAACTTATGTATATTCATATATTATCTTGTATTGAAACTCTATCTTTTTATATTTAAACGTCACTAAAAAAGAGAAATAAAATGAGAGAATATATTTTTTTAAACTAAACCATCTATTGTTTTAGCGCTTGTAAGTTTTAAAAAGTTTCATCTTTCTAGTGTCAATTTAGTAAAATCTAAAAATATACTTTTTGTTAAATATTAAAAATATTTTTTATTTAGTTTTATTGTGCTTAAAAAATGATAATAACTCAAATAATTAGTGTTTAATTAACTTGTTTTAAGTGTAAAAGCTTTTTAACAAATTGGTAATCAATAGAAAACTTAATATAATAAACATTATTAATTTTCAATCGTTAATCGTATACAACAGGGGTCGGCAAACTGCGGCCCGCGGGCCAATTGCGGCCCGCGAAGGGTAAATCTGCAGACCGCGACCACGTAATTTTTTTTAATGGAATGCGGCCCTCGAAAGAAATTTTTGTGGCCTGCGAGCATGTAAATGTGGCCCGCTGAGCAAAAATATATTTCAAGTTAAAATTTTTCGGTAATTCGATTTAATTTGATTAGTTTGATTTTTAGTCTATGTACAACATTTAAAAATATTAGAAAAAATTACTGCTTTAGTTTAAAAATGTGAAAGAGACAGATTAGCATTCTAACATCATATTTTTTAAGTTTCATAATAACTTCTTTTTTACAACAGCAAATAATTATCTGAAAAAATAGTGTAAAGAGTGCTTGAATTTAATAAGTTAGTTATATAATACCTATTTAACAATTAAACTAAATGCAAATGTTTTCCATTTTTTACAAAAGTATGCACAGTAATTAACTAAAGTTTCATTTCTTTATAGCTTAGATATTTTTTTCAATATTTTTTATACCTTAGTTTCTTTTATAGATTTTTTATTTGTTAATGTTATATTTTAGTGTAAAAACATTTAAAATAACATAGTAATAAGAAATAATTTTTATTTAATTTTTGTTTTGACACATTTTAATTTTTAGAAGTTTTCTTTGCACTTAAATTAATTTATATGCATACTAACTTAAAAAGATGCTCATATTTTAAACCACTTTTTATTTAATACTTTAGCTAGTTTAAGTTTAATTTATGCATAACTTTTTAACATTGTTGTTTTTATATGTAATATCTACAGACACATTTAAAACAATATATATGACATAAATTAGTATTCTTTTTTCAAACATTGTTTTTGTCAAACTAAGTTAGCTTTTATGCCTTGCATATCAATACACACATTTGATGTTTTTTGGAGCTACCTATTTGATATAAACTAGATTTAGGGATGGTAAATTTATCAAGTTTGTACATTGTTAATCAAAAAAGTTCAAAATCAAGCAAATAAACAACTAAACATTGAAACACACTCAGACTATCACTATTTGAAGACTTCAGATCTCAGGCCAACTAAGTCATTTTATTAGTTTTTGGCTAGAACTGCTTTTTGTATACAAAAATATCAGGAATGTTTTTGTTGATTCAGGCTGACTTTTTTGCTTGAAATAGTGGCAAAATAAACTTATGATGTAAGTTTTGCTCGACCCACAGTGTTAGTTTGAGTTATGATATATGTTAAATTTTAAGTCTTGCAGCTGATATGATTAAAAAAATTGTTATATTATTGTATACATTTAAGTGTGAACAATCAGTATTGCCAAAAAACTTGAATCCCGGAAAAGCTTTGAACTTAAAAATTTATGCTTAAAAATTCTGAAAAAAAACTTGAATTTGAGAATTTTTGAAAAACCTGGAATTTTAAACAATTTTTACATTGATTATAATGCATAATAATGAAATTTCGATTTGACACAAAAATTTAGCAAATAAAATTTTCTTTATTAAAAAGTATATTAAAGTAGCTAAACAGTGTTTTTTAATATTTATATATTTTTAAGAAATTTTTTAAACTTTAATTAAACTTTATACTAAAAATAGAAGAAAGGTGCAATGCAACAATTTTGCAAGTTAAGGTGCAATGCAACAATACAAAGTTTTTTGAAGTACATTTGTACTTCCAAAAACTTTGTATTCTTGCATTGCACCTTAACTTGCAAAATTTCACCGATTGTTGTGCTTCGTGTCAGAACTAAACCAAGAATCTCTACTAAAATGTCAAATTAGTAAACTCTAATAAAAATTCTCAAATGAGCAATAGTTTTTCTATCAGTGTTCTCATGTTAACAGATTGATTAAAGTCCTAATTTCATTTTTGCGACTTTATAACCTTAATGCATTTCCTAAATACGACTTTTTTTTGTCATTGAAGAAATAAACAAAAGTTTTTTATTTTTGCCAACATATGTTTTTTTTAAAAATTGTTCAATTATAAATGGTGTTTCATTTTTAAACAATAAATTTTGCTACTTAAAAACTTTCCTTAACAATTTTTTTCTGATCATTCTGTCGTTACTGAAGATAATCATGTGCTTTGTTGGAACTGACTTCAGTGATTTTTTTATTTATCGTTTCTCGCAATAACTCCTAACAAACGTTTTTATATTTTTGTAGCTCGTCTTATATTTTACAATTAATATTTTTAAATACAGTATTCTTATTGCAGATAAAAAATTGCTATAATGCTTAATAAATATAAGTTTTTCTATTTCGCTTACGACTCAATACAATTTTGTACTTTTGTTTGTTTTATTTGTTTAAGAAACTTAATTGTCAATTCCAGCTGACTTATATTTTTTTGGCATGAAATTTATTTGCTGTAAATAACCTTCGTTATTTCTTTATGTTGTGAATTTTGTTTTAACTGGGTTGTTACACAAACAGGCTATTTTAAAAGCTTGAAAACTCATGTGTGTGTGAAACTTTCATTTTAAACACTTAAAAGAAATCTTTTAATTCCCAAAATAGTTTTTATGACTTTAGTGTAGTATACTAATTGTAGTTTTTTCTTGTTTTCTTACACTTTGTGATCATCACTTTTTGATGATCATGATATTTTTACTAGGTATTTAAGCTTGATTAACAACTATTTATTAGCTTTTTCAACTTTTAATAAACTTAGGCTGGTTTATTACAACTCACACATTTTTTCTTTTTAAGTGGCAACCATTTAAAAGACTAGTTCAGTAATAAGATATTTTATTTAAGTGATCGAGAATCAATTATGTTAAAGAGTTTGTTCTAGCTTTCTGGAATACAAACATGTATTAATTTTATTAAGTTAACTAATTACTAATTTTTTAAATGAATGTATTTTTGAAGTAAATATTCCTAGAAATATGAAAAAAGGGGTTGATAACATAACAAATATAAAAAGTAACCCATAAATTGTCTTTTAAATTTGGTTTTATAGAGAGTTAGGTTGTAAGTAAAATTACAAAAGTATTAACTTTAACTTTTTAAGTGCTTATGAAAGTACATAGTTTATTAAAAGTAAGTATATTAGTCAATGTAAATTTTACTCTAATAAATTTTAATTTAAATAGGCATTCCTATGTATAGCTAAAAGTTATTTAAAATGATAAGGTAAATAAAAGTAAAACTCTCTCTAGTGTGACTAAAACTAAAACCAAAAGATTAGTCAAATGTCACTAAAACTAAAACTGCGGCCCGCGAAGACTTTGGAAACTTAAAATTTGGCCAGCGACCACTAAATGCCTGCCGTCCCCTGCTCTAGATATTAGGAGTTCAAAAATGAATAAAGCAAGCAGTTGCAGCAGATCATTACAAATTAGTTAAGATTGTATTGTTAACATATTTTTTTTCTTTAGAACGTTATTTTAAAAATAAAATATTAAAATTTTGGAAGTTGTAACGTATATGTAATAAGTTAAAGGCATCAATTAAATAAATAATAAAATATTAACAAAAACTATACAGCTAAAAGTATGCAAGCATCTGCTTTAGTGTTACATATTTAAGTTACATTTTTTTCTTCGTTTAAATAAAGCAGCAGTTCATTACAACGAGCAAACATAAAAAACTTAACATATGATATATAAATAAAAGCGGTTACCCAAAAAGCTGAGATTAAAGGCCTTAACTATGTACTTAATTTTATTCGAGAGTCTAACAAAAATAATATGTCATAGTTTTTAAGCTGTGTGCAAAATTACATATCAAAACTGATAAGGCTTTTATACGTTCGAAAATCCGTCTTTTATCCGCTCAAACGTGAATTCATTAACTAGTTTTACATTTCATTGAACTTTTGACAAACAGTTAAGTAAAATTCAAAAAGTATAAAGTGGTCTACCGAATCCAAAATTTAGGATTTGGCCCAATCCGAGTCCGAGTCCAATTTTGAAATTTAGGATTCGGCCGAGTCCGAGTCTTATTTTGAAATTTGGATTCGGCCGAATCCGAATCCGAGTCCGAATCTTGGATTCGGTAGATCACTACCGTACTGTTGCGGACAACGATGATCGATCATCTACTTTAAAGCATCAGCTTCCTCTTGGTAAGTAGCAGCATCAAAGATTTGACCCTTTTTAGTTTAGCCTTTTCGGCCCACAGTCAAGTAGTTGTCAGCAGCGAAAATACACGAAACAGTTGTTAATTTTTAACTACAAGTCGTTGTTTATAACTTTTAAACTAAGTATTTTACGTTAAGTGTTAACACACTTGATTTGTTTTTTTAATTACTAAAACTATTTTTCTAATATAAAATTGTACAACATCTTGTTTCGTGATAAAACTGTAATTATTAAAACAACAGAGTTACAAATATAGTCTAATAGTATTATCCTTTTATTTTAATCAATACATTTTTTAAAGGTAGGTATTTTAAAGGCTAACAACAAAATTTTGCAAAAAGTAGAAAAAAAACTTTGGAGATATGTATGTATACCTTAGACCAGTGCTTCTGAACCTTTTTCTAGTGGCGGAACCCTTTTCCAAAGTTCAACTTTACCGCGGAGCCCCTAATTTAATTTTACATTAAATGTTTAATATAATATTCTTGCAAAAAACGAAAAAATTTCAATAAAAACGAATTTTTCAGCAAAACTCTATCATAGTTTTTACTAATTGTAATAGTATTAAGTCTAATCAAACTCAAAGTGTGCCAGAGGCAATAGGTTTTTTATGATTCTATAATAAATAAACGAAAACAAACATGATTAATTGCAACGTCATAAAAATCTTTCCTTGCATAATAAAAACAAAATGAGAGCTACAAACAATAACGAAATGAACATGAACCTAATCGAATTCACATTTTACTGTAATAAACGGGTGAGATGCCTAACGAAAAATAAATAAAAAACTTTTATTGCGAAACTTGAACTTGTTTCTTAGCAACAAGCATGTCAATGCGCGGCTGGATTTTGGATAGACTGAGACGGAGACAGGCAGATAAGATTTGAGTCAGCATACAGTTCCTTTGCTTCGTTTTAATGTTTGTTACATGCGAAAAGCCGGACTTGCAAAGATAAGTGGTAGTGAATGGTAAAAGAAATTTTACTGCACGCTTTGCTAAAACGGGGTACTCTGAAATTGCACATATTCAAAAATCTAAAAGCTCCTTTCATTTGAAACTGAACTTTAAATTGCTATCTTCAGATAGTTGCAGCAATTCGTTTTCTGTATCTGTAGGAAGATTCACTTCTTCAGAAGCAATACCACACATAAAAGGATTCAAAATCCATAAATTTTCCGATGCGTACATCTTCAGGAAAATAATGTTGAAACATTATAGACAAAAGATCAAGGTGGTTGTATATTTCGTCAGAGAAGTTGAATTCTATGCATTTTTCGTTGGCCTTATCAAACCGGGGAAACATCGCAAAATTACCATTGCTAACCTTTTTCTTCCAAAAGTTAATTCTATTTTTAAACGCCTCAATCTTGTCTGTCTTGACAAAAATGTAATTTTGCTTCCCCTGCATGCTTAAGTTCAAAGCGTTCAATTCTTCGAAAATATCGGTGAGATAAGCTAGCCTGGCCAAAAAAACATCATCTTCAAAGAACTTCACTAATTCTGAGCCTTCATCTTTAAGAAAGGTGAATACCTGCTTCTTTAATTCAACGAGAGGAACCAGTGTCCGCCCCTTCGACAGCCAGCAAACTTCGTTGTGATAAAGAAGTCGCAGATGGTCAGCATCTAAACTTTCACATAGGTTTTTGAAACATCTGGCCTTTGTGTCACTTTTCTTTATGACTTTCGTTATGACTTCATTAAAAATAGAAATTCAAAAAATTTGCGCAACCAGGACACCTATTAATAATGAATACCCATTAAAAGTCCTACCGCTAGATACACACTAAGTAGATCAATGAATGCTATAATTATATATGTTTTCCATTTTATATGTTCCATTTTTTTGAAGTTTTATGATTTATGTTTTATTTTTGTACAGAAATCTGAGACAGTATTCATTCAAAAACATCTTTATAAAAGCAAACAACAAATAAAATCGATTTCGGCTAACGCTTTTCAACTACTTTTGTTAGCAACTAATTTTAAGATTAAATTTCGAGTAAATAAATAGTTAGAGGTTATATCAGAAAAAATAAATTAACACTAATTAGCATAGTTGAGCAAAAATTAATTAGACATTCACAATTCATAAACACATATATGAAACAGTTGATCAGTAATTTAATTAAGGTAAGCAACAATAAAAATAAAAATATAAGCGACAAAATTCAAATAAAATTAAACAAAAAAGGAAACAATTTACTTTAAAAACTTTCTTTTAATTTAATCTATAACAACTTATAAAGAGTAGATTTATAAACGTATTGTTGCTTTTATTTTTTCTTTCAAATTTTTTTTTTAATTTCGAAAGGGTCCGCGGAACCCCAAAGTGGCGTCGCGGAACCTTTAGGGTTCCGCGGAACCCCATTTCAGAAGCACTGACCTAAACTATAGAAACACAGCAGGAAAAAAAATACACTCAAAATCTACTAAAGTATAAAATCAGTCAAGTAAGCCTGTAAAAACTATCAAAAAATTTTTGTTGAGAAGTAAAATAACTTTTTATATTTTTCAAACGAACCTAAACCTTTAAGAAAACTACATTTCAATTACTATCACAAATAATTATTTATTAAAATAAAGCAGTAAAAAAAATTATATAGGACTTTCCGAAAAATTATAACAATAGTATCTTTTGACTATTTAAATAGAAAGTGCTATTGTTTCAACTGTGAAAAGATAATTTATTCAAAGTCTATTGAACGCTAAAAACAACTAAATAAGCCGGAATCATACCGATCAGCATGGTTTCTACTTCATTGCTAAAACAGCACCCTCTGGTGTCGGAGTTGGGAAAAGCTTCATTTTCCGCACTTTTGCCGTCGCTTGACACGAAGACAAACGACAGCTTTTCGACTTGTCCGTTCGTGACGCAGTGGCTCATTCCTTTTGAAAGTTCCCTGCTCAAGCTGGTGGACGCGTAGCAAAAACACATGCCGGGTCTGCACTCGCACTGCTCCAACAAATCATCGCGACTTGCAGGGTAGCCTCTCGCAAGAACATTCACTACCTCGTTCGCCTTGACTCCTCGCAGGTAGAGCGAGCTTCCACGCATCTTTTTAATCTCGAATCCGTCGACGGGGTTGATCCTGAAAATATGCAGGATTGCCGTGTTCGGGCTCATTTTGGTCATCAACCCGAGCACAAACTGGTGGTCTCGGTCTGTAGTTTGCAGCAGCTCCGCTTTGTACTTGGCGCAACTATTGGTTTCCGAGATGCTGCTCGTTTTAAACAACATTTGCTGTATAAAAGAGTTCACTTTGCGTTCAAACTGATGCTTCACATATACAACTTCTGACCGCTGATTGGCGCTTATTTCTTTTTCGAACTCGGCAACAAAAGCGTTCATGGAGCAGTTTTCGGAATTAGCAAGACTGTTTTCGATCGACGGCTCTTTTGGCGGATCTAAAGTTGGCAGGTATTTTGAAACGCAGAGTTCGCCGTACAAAATGTGTTTCGCAAGCTCACTTGCTTTTTGTTTTACTTCGATTTCTATGAAGTATTCGAGAGTTACTAGATCGTGGTGAGCCAGAAATATTCTACAATCGTCATCGTCCACTTGAAACGTGCCCGAAAGAATTTTGTTTCCGTCGCTGTCAAACTTGCGAGGTGGAGAGTCTTCCAATTTAACTTGTTTGTCGGAATGCGCATTTGCATCGAAAACCTTTAAAACGGGCTCGTAACTAAAACTGGAGTCATGACTTGGAAAAGAGGATTTTACAAACACAGTTGAAGTTGTCTTATTACCGAATATGGGTTTGCAAGTTTTAACAGACCGGTCATCTTTACAATCTCCACAAAGACTTCCTGAACTTTCGAGCGTCTCTTTCACTTTGCTAACAAACAAGTACGTCACATCTTTGGCGCTCCCATCGTCTTTCGTGTAGTGTTGACCGTAATGATGAGCAATTTCAAAGCTGTTCGTCAAATAAATTCCGGGGCCCAATCTGCCTGAAGAAGAAGGCCTCAGCCCTTCTCTTAAGATTCCTTCAACGTTTTTCCCTTTTGTGCCGTGTAGAAGCAGCAAGCTCGGACATCTGCAGCGTTCCACATTCGACCTGACCCTAAAAATCCTGAGAGCTACATTTTTGTTAGAGTACCTTTTCGATTGGTTCGTTTCAGCGCTCAAACCGAGCAATCCTTTCAACAGATCATAATCCGGATCGTCGTTTTCCAACAACTGAAGCTCGTGCTTGGAATCCTTGGAAAAAGGTTTTACGAATGCTGAAGTGTTGCATTTAAACAATTTCATAGCTTCTTCCACCATTTCTTCTTTTTCCGCATCGAATTCTTCGACCATTTCTTTGATTTCAGCTTGCGTCTTTTGTTTTTCTTCTTCGCAGAGGCGGCGCAAGTAGTTCTGAGGACCAGGAAACTGTAAGATTGTCTGATCTAAATATTTTTCGTTTGAGTACATGATGTATTTACTATATAATCTGTAATAAGTTCTAAGTTAGAAAAAAATTCTTTGTTTTTCATTGTTATAAATAACTAAAAAATAAAACTATTTTAAAAAATACAATAATAATTCTACTTTCATTGAAAAAATGACCAAATACATCCTTTTTAGTTTACAAGTACTTTCGTTTTCTTTATTATACGTAGTTTTTCAGATTTTATTTTGTTGTTTGATTTAATCAATTAAAGAAGTTTATATATAAACAATATATATATATATATAATATAGTTTGTATAGTTTTTAAGTAAGTGAATTTAATTATAAACTCAACTTAAATTTTATACATCAAAATATAAAAAAAAGTACTACAACATTTACATACTCTGCATTTGATAAAAAGAAAATCATTCTGTTTTAAATATATTCAACTTATTTTTGATATTTTCCTAAGCCTAAAGATGTAACTTAAAAGAAACAAACATTATTTGAAGACTTAAAAAAAGTCTTAAGGTTTCCTTAGAAAAATAATTTAATCTACTATAAGTTTACTTGAAACAGAAATCTCAGCTTATCATTTATTTTTATAATTAACTCATTGTTAAGATGCACATCTGTAAGCGAATATATTGTGAGGATTACTAAAGTTATATGGTTATAGTGTACAATCTACACAATAAAGCATAATAAATAACATAACGTAACTAATACTGATATTAAATATTACTTAAGGCTACTCTTTATAAAACTAGGTTTGACAATGAAGGACTATATTCTATTAAAGAAAAAATTCAAAAGCTCAAACATATAAACAATCATGTACAATATAAAAAGTTCATTTTTCAGAAACTACTTGCATGTTATTAAAATCTTTAAAAAAAATTTAAATCTAAAAAACTATACTTCGAGAGTGTTTATATTGGAAAAATAATTAACTGCTTAAATCTGAAATAATAAAAAGTACTTACGTGAACAAACAATCTTAAACAAAAACCATTAAATTTAACAATTAAGCATTATGAATATATATTCTGTAATTAAATGTTTACTGCAGAAAACCGTTGCTAGAATGATCTCCTCTAGAACTAGTGCACATGCAAACTTGCATCAGCTAAACACGTAACCTTGCGAGCCTTCTTTTAGACGCTTGGATGAACAAGAAGTTCAACTCAAAATTTTCAATTAAATTAAAATACTTATCAAATTAATTTTGATATTCTATTACACTTGCTCTTTTTCCTTAATAAATGAGAATATTCACTCTATTTTGTGTTACTAATTATTTAATACCCCTATGATACTATGTTTAGTATGACCCTCTATTGCCTGTAGTTTTGATTATTTCTGGTTATGGTTAAATATCAAGGGCTTTTTAAAGGGGCAGAAAGTAGATGTCAGTATTGCTTGTTTAAAAAAATATGCAAGAATACTGTAAAATTTCATTTAATTTACTGTTAAATAAAATGCACTGTGAAACTAAAATGACAAAAAAGTAAAAATGTCATATAAATGTGTGCTAAATGCTGCCTTAAAATAAAAATTAATATATAAGTAAAACTTGTTTAGGTAAAATAAATTCGAGTTGTTACAATCACCTAAAAGACTAGTGATTCTTTACCTGATGGACGCCAAGTGGAACAGAAATGTTGGGTAGGTTACTTAAGACAGTATTGTGGCTATAGTATACTTTAAACCTACACTACAAACCATAATGAATTAATAACAACATTATCCCTACTAACACTGATACTAAAAAATACTTAAGGCCACTCTATATAAAACTAGGCATGACAATATAGAAACGTATAGTAGAAAAGAAAAGTTTCAAATACTAACAAACATAAGAACTATGTACAGTATAAAAACCCTTATGTTTAAAAAAATATTTGCATATTAATAAAACCTTCAAGCATAAATAAAATTGTAAAAATATACACTTTTAGAAAGTTTCAACTAGATAATAAGAAAAAACTGCTTGAAATTAGAATTATAAAAAATACTTTTGAGAAGAAAACATTCTTAAACAAAAAACTCCAAAAAAATAATTAAGAAATATAAATATTTATTCTGTAATTACATGTTTACTGCAGCAAGTCGTGGCTAGAATGATTACCTCTCTAGCTGATGAGTATTTATATATTGCGCGAGCTTTCTCTTAAACGTTTGGATGAACAATAATTTTAACTCAAGTGTTTAGATTTAATAGAAAATTTTAAGTTAAAGTTTTTATTTATCCAAGCGTTTAAAAGAAAGCTCGCAAGGTCACGTGTTCAGTTTGATAGGCTGTTACCCATTTATAATTCAGTACCTCTATCTTAAATTTTTTTCATAGGCATACTTGAAAAAAAATTGTAAATATTCTGAAGTTATTTTGAAAAAGTTATCTTAAAAAATAATGAAAAGACTGGCTAGATAGAAAATTGTACAACTTAGACTTAACCTCTTTATTGTAACTAAACAAATCAGATTGTGAACCAAAGTATTTGGGTATTAAATGACAAATATTATTAACTCCTTAAACAAAATAAATAGTCAAGTAGCAATGATCACTAAAGACCTTAATAATCACTATTTAATTAATAATTTCTAAGTTTACATTTGAACTTTCCAAAATGACTTTTGTTTTTTTTTAATATTAGTGGCCCGGTCAATAATTTACTACGTTGGTCGGCGAGCGATTTGTGACCACAATTGTTGTTGAACCTAGGTAGGAAAGATCTGTTTCTAAAGATCTCGTATGTCAATTGTAGTTCAAATTCCGTTGTTTTACTCTTAATTTGGTATCTATTCGAGACTTTGGCAACCACAAGTCTGTTTAACAGAAAGTAATACTATTATTGTTATTATTTTTTTTAAGTTCACTAATGACTTTTTATGAATTAAAAAAAGGTTATATTTACTGCTAAAATTAAGTTTTCGAATACTTTTATAAGATAATATTTAAACCAAGTAACATTTTCTAAATTTAATCACATTTTACTTTGCTGTTGTTCTCAACTATCGTAAGTTGTTGATTGTGAGAGTTAAAACTAATAGTTTATATTTTCATCACAATACCAAACAGAAATATGTTTCTTGAAACCAAAAAAAAACTTATAAGTTAAATACAAACTAATTACAGTTAGGGTGTGCTTACTTACTAACTGAGTTTGGCTTTAATAAACAAAACTATATCTAAATGGTTCTGTTTTTATTTTTGAATATAAAACAAATTTCAAAGAAATGATTGACAAAAATTATAATAACAAAAAGTTGCCTAAATTTATCAAAAGAAATTAAATAAATGTAGTAGTATTTGTTTGTGTAAAGCTTGTGTCAAATCCTGAGTTAGATTTATTTTTTAAGAAAAATATTTAAAGTACATTGTCATTTTACTTGATTTTCTTAAGGACATTTTTGTCTTAAATGAATTATTGAGAGCACATATGTATAGCTCTAATATATAATGGAATTCGTTGACTGAGATACGTACTTATTTAAAAACTGAGGCAAATTTTACTAGTTCAGGGTCAGGGGTGGCTTTACTTTTATTAAGCTGGGAAGAACTTACTTTACTTACTTTGAAATAAAGGTTGTCATAGTTTTTATAAACATTTTAAAAAATGAATTAGATATTTAGTTATATAATAGTATTATATAACTATTTATATAAAATTTCCAGGTTTTTCAAGGTTTTTTGTTCAAATTTCTAGGTTTTCCGTTTTGTTATTTAAATTACTAATATTCCAGGTTTTTTCATGTTTGTAGGTAAAGTGGCAACCATGTTTATTATGGAAAAAATAAAAATAAGTCCACTGCTTTTATGCTTATTATTGTCAATTGATTTCAATGTAACTAAGCTTAAAGTTATTATTTTGTCTTTATTTTGTGTCAATCAAATTTACAGACATTGAAAAAAAAATCATACTATATGTGTTTTCTGTAAAGACAAAACAACTTTTTTTAAAGATTTTAAAAAACTAATGTTTTTAAATACATTTTAAACATTCTACAGAATATTGTCATGCCTAAAGTAACCAAAATATGTCCTGAATTTATTCAAATCCTAAAAATTGTTTTTTTTATAAAAAATGTTGTTCATCAACAATATTGGCTGTAAAAAAAATATTTGAACCAAAGTAACTTAATATAATTCAAAATCTAGTAAGAATTTGTCCTGAGATTCAATAGAAACTTAAAACTAACCTGATTTAACAATAAAACAGTTTTGAGTCAGACTTTGAAAAAAAAAATTTAAGTTTTACTTTATTTTTAATAGCTTTGTATTTAATTATGATTAGTTTTCTTATTTTTAGTTAGTTGTAAAAACTGTTTTAACAGTAAATATAGTGTTAACCTTCACTGTAGGCCTTGTGGTTGAAATTTAAATGATGATACTAAGAAAAGCTGAGTACAGTTAACAAAACAGAAACCATAAAAAATAAAGTAGCATGGACTTTTAGACTAGAAACTATAATAAAAACTTCATAAAAAATCTAACTACAAATAAAAATATGAAATAAAACATATACAAATTTGTTTTTCAAAACACTTAATTTAGTTTGAATTTTTCTAAAATTCGAAGACTAGTTTTTAAAACTGAAATATTTTAAGATTTTGTTTTTATTGATATTAAGTTATTTTTTATTAGTATGATATTTAAGGATTCAAATAAGAGTTAAATCTTGTTACAGCTCTTGGCTCTATATATTACAGTGTATATTTTGTTAAAACTCAGGTTAGTTTTTCGTTGACCAAGCTTACTTTTTCGCTTAAAGGCAACTTTTTTCGAAATCCTGTAACACTTAACTCTGTTGTAACATGATAAACGAAGCTTTATTATATCTATGACAACCTTTGTTTTTAGAGTAAGATAAGTCCCTGAACCCTGAACTAATAAAGATTATCTTAGACTTTTAAGTTCAAACCGTAGTCAACAAACATCCTCATATACTATAGCTTAACATATGTGCTCTTAATATTTCAATGTAGAGAAAAATACATTTTAAGATGTCATATTAAATGGTCATGTACTTGAAATATTTTTCTTCATAAAACAACTGACTCAGAAGTTGACAAAAAGCTTTACGCAAAGAAATACTACCAAAATTGTTTTTGTTTTATTTTTATAATCAAGCAACTTTTTATTTTACAATTTTTATTAAACATTTTCCTACAATTCTTTTTATGTTTAAAAATAAAACGGTTTTATTTAGATATTGTTTTGCTTATAAATGACGAACACTCAGTTAGTAAGTAAAAACACCCTTACAGTAATTAGTTTTTATTAAAATTATAAGGTTTTTTTTTTGTATTATGACATATATTTAATTTTATAATTTGAAGAGAATATAAACTATTAGTCATAACTATCAAAATCAACAACTGACAATAGACAAAAACAACAGGAAAGTAAAAGTAGAGATTTAAATTTGAAAATAATTTTCTAAAAGTGTTCGAATACTTAAGTTTTTTACTAAAAATCCCTTTTTAAAATTCATAAAAAAAATCATCAGTGAACTTTTAAGAAAATATTAACACAAACAGTATTACTTTCTATTAAACAGACAATTGGTTCCCAAAGTCTCAAATAGATAACAAGTTAAAAGTAACAAAGTTGAATTCGAACTATAATTATCATACAAGGTTTTCAGAAACAAATTTTTTTACCTAGATTTAACAACAATAGTGGTCACAAATCGCTAGCCTACCCAGGAAAAAAATTTATGGACTGAAGTAAAGTAATGTTTAAAAAACTGAAATCTTTTTGGAAAGTTATAGGTTAAACTTAATTGTTATTTATTAAATAGTTATTATTAATTTGTAACAGAATATCAAACTGCATTTGATAACTGTTTAAAATTAATGAAAAATTTTAATTTGAAGTTCTTGTTCATCCAAGTGTTTAAAGAAAGCATACTGAAGCCATATATTAAAAAAAAATCATTTTAATATTACACTTATATTACACTATCATTTGCCTTGGCCATTTCCTAGATAAAAAATTGATAAAAGGATAAAAAAATTACTAAGAATGTGAATTACAACAAATTTAATTAAATTATTTTAGTTTAATTAAATTTGTTGTAATTCACATTCTTATTAATTTTTTTTTTCCTTTTATCAATTTTTTATCTAGGAAATGGCCAAGGCAAATGATAGTGTAATACACATCATTTTGATTTGGGGCCAAATCGTAAAAGATATTAACATTATTTATAAAATAAACATTTAAAAGTTTAAATAAAATGCAAAATAAGGGAAAATAAAAAAAAAATTAAAAAAAAAATATGTTTGGTTCTAAAACAATAATAATGAAAAAAACAAAAAAATACCTTTATTTTTGGAGGGACCCCATGAAATAATTCCAACCCCAAACTAAATATTTTTTTTTCAAATTAAAGACAAAGGTGCGTTCTCTAAAATAAAATAAAACATTTTTAGATAGCTTTTAAGATAACGAAAATAATTGACATTAAAGTTTTATGTTTTTTGAAAAATCAATAAATTTGCCAATAAAATTAACTTTATGCTCGTCTATTAATTTGAGTTACCTCAAATTAAATGAAATTAAATAAGCCAACATTGTATATTTTTTACTGGATAAAGTAAAGTATAAGGCTCTAACACATCAAACTTTTTATAAAAACAGTTTAAATTTTGCAGATCTGTGTTAAATGGACATGAAAAACTTTCGCCGGAATCTGAAAACTTTTAAAAAAACAGGGATTTTAAGTCATTTTTGTACATAAAGTAATTAAGTTAACTTGTAGAAGAAACTAACAAAAAAAAAACCTGGGAACATTTTTAAGAATTCTGAAAATCTCAGAAAATTTTAGGTAGATTTCGAATAAGATTTAAATGATTCAATTTCAATACTTTTTTGTTTTATAACCGTTTTGGTAGAAGATTATTAAGAGTATTTTAAATCTTATGTAAGTCTCAGGATGATTAAGGCCAATTCAGTTTGAAATAACTTGGTGATGTTTTTAATATTTTTTATAATCTCTAACTTTTAAAGATTTTAAATGAGATATAAATGATTTAATTTGAATGATTTGTTATTTTATAACGAATTTTGGTAAAATACTTATCTTTTATTGATTTTTGCTAAACTAAAAAAATTCTAAGGATTTAAAAAAAAAAACAATACAATTTTTTTTTTGAGTTGAATGAGGCTGGTAACGCTGTTAAATTTAAAAAAAAATAAATGTTTTTACTTAAAAAACCTATGAAAATCTTAGTATAATCCAGACAAGTTTATAAAAAAAAAATGGAAATACTTAAGACTTCTGATAATCTCATGAAATTTTTGTTAGATTTTGAATGAGATTTAAATGATTTAATTTCAATTATCTGTTATTTTATTACTAGTTTTGTTGAAGAACATAACTTTTATTAATTTCGTCAATTGTAAACAAAAATACTTATAAAAACTAAAAAAAACAAGTTTGGTTTAATACAGTTTTCTTTTTGTTATCAAAAAGTACACACCTTCTTATGTCTAAAATAGACTAAAAAATATTTACTTTAAAAAAACAAAAGAAATCAGAAACCCTTGAAGAAACTTTTCAACATTACACGTGAATTTTTTTAATATTTTAATAATAAGATTTTGAATAAGTTAAAGTAACAGAAGAAAACAAATTGAATGTTTTCTAGAATAATAAATAAAAACTGATAAAAACTTGTCTGTTTTTGCGCTTACCATTGTCATTCTATTTCAATTTAATTAACTAATCAACTTTGTTTTGTTTTTATTCTGTGACAATCTAATTGACATATTTAAATAAATACTAATGACATGTTACATGGGTTCTTTGTGTAGACAAAACACCAGATGCAAAGTTTGTTTAGACCAGGGTTTCCAAACTTTGTTTCAAGTGGTCCCATTTAAAGAAATTAAAAAATCTATGGTGCCATTCTACCAAGATTACTCAAAAACTACCATAATAAACACACAAAACCTTGTTTTTTCTTTGCTGTTCATCAGAAACTCTAGAATACCTTATGTAAGCTTCAAATTTAGACCTCATGACCCCCTGGTTGCTCCGCTCATGGCCCCTAAGTATCTGTCTTGGAAACCCTGGTTTGAACTAAGTTATTTAGTGTTTGTAAATACATTAACTATGTTCAACAGCTAATTGACATGTCTAAAGTAATTTTTCTAATTTTTTTCAAATCCAAATGTTTTTCTTTTAATTGATAAAATTCTAGCCTCAAAATTTTTAGTTATAAAAGATCAAAATATTAAAACTTAACTAGCTTAATATCATTCAAAATTTAGTTAATAATTTTTATGAGATTGAATGAATAATGTTAAGCTTAGTATAGTGATCAACACTGCTATTTTAAGTATTTTAACAATTCCTTAGCAAAAACTTTTTCTATTTAAAATCAGAAAAAAACATTTCAATTCTTTAGCTTTCGCCCGTAAACATCATTGTGACGTAGTTTTGGTTGAAGTTTCATATGTTTACTACTAACTCGCTGTACAGCAAAACGTTTGCAATGCTCTCTTCACTCACTTTTGAACTTTGTCCAGCAAGAAGAACTGCGCTAGCATTGTTTACATACAGTGTTAAGACAGCTTGAGAATATAAAATACAATAAAGTAAAGACTAACAATTTTTTTTTAATTATATAAAAGTAATGAACTTAGTAAGCTAACACAAACAGAGCCTCTAAAAGGTAGAAAAATTCTTAGGTCAAATATTTGTTTTAAATCAATATATTATCAGTATACTGTTTTAGAGCTTTTTATAAATAATACCTGAAATATATTTATTTTATTAAATTTTAAACAGTTTTTCGCAGTTTTTTATCATACTGATATGTTGTTAACTCGGAATACATTTGTACACTTAGCATATTTATCTAGTTTGAGAAATCACTACAAAATGTAGTGTTGTTGAGTATCATAATATAATTCTTCCAATTGAAATACATCACTGAAATAGTATTTTATTCTTTTTATTGTATCATTGAATAAATATCCTTAAAAATAAATTCGAAAGCTTATAAAAATTGTAGAAATTTTTTGGTATTTATAAAGGAAACAAGTCTTTTGTTTTTAGTAGCTCCGGTCTACCTATCACTTGGTAACTTTATATAATATACAATTCCAACTAATAATAATTTGTAAAAAAACCAAAAACTACGTGTCGATTCTATGAAAACTTAGTTTTAAAGTTATTTTATCTATATATTGAACAATGCGTTACTAAAACTAAGCAGAACCAATCCTAAAATAAAAGATGAAAAAAAAATTTTTTTGTTTATTTTACTAGCGAGTTTATATTTTAAAATCAATAAAGTCATTGTAACCAATACATGATCTAGAAACGTTTATTATTTTACAACCAAAAAAATAGCTTTAAGGAAATTCCTTATTAGTATGAAGAACTAAAAGGCTTTATAGCATTTTTGTTTACTTTTCTCTGTTGTATAACCTTTTTAACTTTTGTATGTTTAGTCTGAAAAATTTTAGTAATTTGGAGATTAGTGAGAAAAACTTATTTAGTTTTTCAGCTATTCGCCAACATTAAATAACAAATTCGCATGGCTTTAAAAACTACAATGTAAATAAATTGAAAATAATATGAAATAACACAATAGTTTCCTTTTAAAGACTTTAAAATAAGGTCTGTATTTTAAAGTTTGAAACATGAAGTCCCCCGACTAATTAAATTCGTTTTTTATTTTGTTATATTTGCACTTATTATATGCATACATTATTACGTTAAATGTCATATTTTTTTGCATTATTTTCTTAATTTGCGTTGTAATTTATCAATTGTTTTTAAACGTGTCCTAATAAAAACAAATCATAGTCTACTTTTAGTAATTTTAACCATAGTTAAAAAGTTTATGACCGTGAACGAATAAAACTTTTAATATTTTTTTGTGTTTAAAAAATAGTTACAAAAACACTAATAATTGCTAAACTAAAAATCAAATATAAGTAATAACAGAAGAGCAATTTTTAGGTACTATGTACAAGCATAAAAAATACATTAGCTTTAGTCTGTAGTAACATGATATAAATTCTAAATTACATAGATACTTATAAAAAGCTGACAATATTAGTCTTACGTGCAACGCAATTTCGCTTGAAATGACCCTGAAAACGTTTGTTTTTAAAAAAAGGAAGGTATTCGTTTTTTTTTACTATTTAAAGATAATGTAAAAAGTTATTAATTGTTTAAAAAAACTTTTATGCAATCTAAATAAAAAACTAACCTGATTTATCTTTTAAATAATTATAAAATTAAACATCACAGTTTTATTTTATATTTTGTCACTTAATTTGCGTTGTAATTTAGTAATTTTATTTATTCGTTTCTTAAAAAAACAACACTTAGTCAATTTTTTCTGCATTAATGTTAACCATGGTTAAAAAAAATTATGATCATGAGAGAATAAAACTTTGTAATTTAATTATTTTGTGAAAACCAATGACAATAAAAATTATAAAACCGTTTGACCCTGAAAACGTTTAGTAATCTTTCCTGGTGTATGACTCGATAACAGAACGGATTGTTTTCCACTAGGTTCTTAGACCAAATTTTTTGAGTGTTTTTTGTCGTTGAATAAACAAAATAAATGTTTAAAATGTAAGATCTTGAGATTGTTGGTTTTTTTACTTTTAAAGGTATTACGAAGTTATATATAGTTAACAGTTTTTAGACAACGCATATATTTACAAACATTTACTAAGTAAGTTGTACTAAAAGAGGAGTTTAAGTATTTTGATAGAAATACGACCTTCAAACAATGTTAAAACTTATCATGGACGTTATTTAATAATTTTTATGGGACTTTGCCAAATTGTCAGATAAAAATACGAAAGTCCAGGCTTAGGCTCAGAAGACTTTCGCCAATATTTTTGTTGATCATGTCAATTATAGAAAGACAACAGTAAATTTTTTTAGTTAAATATCTACTTTAGCTATAATCAATCAACTAATCCGATTGGTGTAATGATGAGCCTGCAAAAAAAACTAACGACAAATTCTTTGTTTAAAAGTAAAAAATGTTTTCATCTTTTTCAAACGAACCTTAATTTTAAGAAAATATCATGTTAGTAACTATACTAAATGGCTAATTATTAAAATAAAACAGTATAAAATAGTAACTACACTAAATGGCTAATTACTAAGATGTAACAGTTTAAAATAAGTATATAGCACTTGTCGATAAATTAAAATAATAGTCACTTTGACTGTTTAAAAAGAAAGTCCTAGTGTTTCAACTGCAAAAAGATAATTTGTTCAAAGTCTATTCAAAATTTGAAAACAACAAGATAAGCCGGAGTCATGCCGCTTATCTGTCGCGAAATTTCCGGTCTGGTTTTAAAACAGCACCCTCTGATGTCGGAGTTAGGAAAAAATTCACTTTCCACGCTTTTGCCGTCGCTCGTCACGAAGACGAACGACAGCTTTTCGACTTGTCTGTTTGTGATGCAGTGGCTTAATCCTTTCGAAAGTTCTAAGTCCAAAATGGTTGAAGCGTGGCAGGAACAGCTGCAGGGCCCGCACTCGCACTGCCCCAACAAATCCTTGGGACTCTCCGGGTATCCTCTCTCCAGAACTTTCGGCACCTCGTAGGACTTGATTCCCCGCAGGTACAGCAAGCCTCTGCGCATTTTTTCGCCTTTATCAACTTAGTTGATCCTAAAAATTTGCCGGATTGCCGCGTTAGGGCTCATTTTGGTTATCAACCCGAGCACAAACTGGTGATCTGAATCTGAAGTTAGCAGCAGCTCCGCTTTGTAATTGGCACAGTTGTCGGTTTCAAATATGCTGCTTGTTTCAAACAACAGTTGCCGCATGAATGAATTCACTTTTCGTTCAAACTGGTGCTTCTTAAGTTTAACTTTCTCCCCGTGATTGGCGTCTATTTCTATTTTAAGCTCGGTAAAAAAGCGGTCATGGAGCAGTCTTCAGAGTTAACAGGACTGTTTACAATCAACGTGTCTTTTGAAGGATTTGAGATTAAAGGGTCTTTCGAAAGCCTTGTCCAGTAGAGATTTTCGTACAAAATGTGTTTCGCAAGCTCGCGTGCGCTTTGCTTTATTTCGATTTCTATCAAGTATTCGAGAGTTAATAAATCATAGTGAGCCACAAATGTTCTTTTTTCGTCAATACAACTTGAAACGTTCCCGAAAGAATTTTGTTTCCGTCGCTGTCGAACTGGCGGGGTAAAGAGTCTTTGTACTCAACTTGTTTATCAGAATATGAATTTCCATCGAAAACCTTTAAAACGGGCTCGTAAATAAGACTGAAGTCAAGACACGGAAACGACGATTTTAGAAACACAGTTGAAGATGTCTTCTTATTGAGAAATTGTTCGTAAGTTTTAACAGACTGATCATCTTCACACTCTCTACAAAGACAACCTGAACTTGCCAGCTTCTCTTTCGCTTTGCTAACAAGCAATTACGTCATTCTTTGGCGCTCCCATCGTCTTCCTTAAAACAATTTCCATACCAATGAACAATTTTAAAGCTGTTCATCAAATAAATACCGGTGCCTGACGACGAAGGCCTCAGTCCTTCTCTAAAGATTTCTTCGACGTTGCTTCTTTTAGTGCCGTGCAGAAGCAGCAAACTCGGACATCTGCTACGTTCCACATTTGATTTAACCCTGTAAATCCTGAGAGCGACATTCTTGTTTGAGTACTTTTTCAATTTGTTTGTTTCACCGCTCAAATCGAGCGATCCTTTCAACAAATCGTACTCCGGATCGTCGTTTTCCAACAACTGAAGTTCTTGCTTGGAATCTTTAGAAAGAGAACTTCTTAAAGCCGAAGTGTTGCAAATAAACAACTGCATAGTATCTTTCACCAATTCTTCTTTTTCCGCTTCATAATATTTGAGCATGTTTTCAATTTCAATTTTCTTCTTTTGCTTATCTTCTTGGCAAAGGCGACGCACATTCTTTATTTCGCTTGTTAAGGATTGTGTATTTTCATATAATCTAGCTTTAAATTATGTTATGCGTAACTTCCAATTATTCACAACTGTTGCTTTATATATGACTTTTTTAGTAAGACAATCTCAGTTAGCTAAACAATTAGCTTTTGGTCTACAATTACAATATTTAATGTCTTCTTCAGATGTTTTATTGGAGTTTTGAAGTGTTTTATGATTATGATTAGACATTTCTTTTTCCAAGTTAGAAATACAGGAATATGAAGTCTTTATTGTATTTCTATGAAATATAGTACCATAAAATTTAAATTAGAATCTTAAAGATTATAAACTGTGAAACTCAGAAGGAGTACACAATTTTAAAAGTTCCTACATAGTTTTTACCCTTAAAAATAAACTTTTATGTTATTGTTTTTTTTACAGTATAATTTTAAATTAACAGCGGTTAATAAAAAGTTAAATTTTCTTTCTGCAAGCTCAATTTATACTATAACCTAATAGGTAAAGTAATTTATTTTATTAATTTTTATATAAAAAATATTTGTAAATTCTGCTATAACAAAAAATACTGCTAAATTGCACGGTAAAAGACAGTGCTGACGTCACTAATCAGTACCATCAAATGGTTGCTTCATATGAAAGCAAAATAAACTTTTTGTAAACTATCTTCTTCAAATTTTACGGTCGTGACTGACTGGTGAGTCCTAAGAAGGACGAAACTGGTCTTAGTCTACCGAAGTTTGTGATCTGATGATTAAATTGGTATAATGAACCTTTTGTTAAACTTGAGTTTCTCTACGGCATACGAAGGTCCAGGCATCTGCTCTGAAGACTTTCGCCGATGATTTTGATAATTGTTAGAAGTTGCTAATTTTCAGTAGTTTGAAGGTTTTCAGTATTATAAAAACTCTAATAAACTATATAACTTAAAAAAAATTTGACGTTAGGAAATATTTATAACTAAATTTAACTTTTTGCAATGGATGTACAAACAAATAAAGACGTTTTTAAATACAAACGTGAAGAACTTAGTTCTGACTCAGACGAACACAAATTTGTTAAAAATTTCTTCGCTAAAAGAACAAGAAACACTCCGTCAACTAACGCTTGGTTGTCAAACCTTCCCTGTTCAGCTTTTAAAGTGTTCAAGATAACAAAAAGCCAACCGTCTTCAGTTATAAATAAAAAAGGCAGCAACCTGATGTTGTTCCACGGTACCAAGAAGGAACATGTGGAAAGTATATTGAAAGATGGTCTTAAAAACTCTCAATAGGGCTGGTTCGGAAAAGGTGTGTACATGACGGAATATTCTAATGTTGCCATGATTTACACCACTTGTTAAATTCCATTTTTCATTGACCGGGGATTTAAGATGTGTGTTCGTCATCTTAAGTTCTTAAGTCAGAAAAGCTACAAACTCTCGAACGCTATTTATTTCACTGCGATATCTCAACTAAACCCGCCAGTTTATTTGAAAAACGTGTACTGAAGGCGTGTAAGCAGCCTACTGAAAATGATTACAAAAAAGATTCTTTAGGAAGAATATACAGGAAGGTTAAGGATGCTGGTCCTGAGAGTTTGTATAGATGAGTTCATAGCAGATGAACGTTCGGTACCTTATTGAAATTGAAGAGACACCAGTAACCTTTAAGGAGAGATTCAATAGTTTTAGCGATAATATTTCTCCTGTCTATAAAAAATATTACATTTAAAATAAAAATTAATTATATTTTATAAAAAAATTGTATTAAAATATAAATACTTTAATTGTCTATGTAAATTTATGATGTACATGAAAATATTTACTTTGTTGCAAGAGTTCTTAAATAATGTTGAATAAAAATTTATTAGTGAAAATTTAAACCATAGCAAATTTGTTCGGTAGTTCTTTATTCCCTATAGTTTTTTCTCGCAGTACCTCAACTTACAAATGATAGTAAAAAACTATTCAAGATAGTAAAGTTAGTAAAGTATATTGAACTTTATTCAAAATAGTTTAAAAAAATTACTGTTTTAAAAGTACTGTTTTAAAAGCAATTAAAGGCGGGTAAAATTTTAAAAAAGATCAAATTTAATCAAACTAAAAAATTAACATACTTATTTAAAAAAATTAGGAATCCAACAACCAATGATAACTATAGTTTTTTATAAGTTAGTTGTTTCATCATTGCATTTAACATAATGATTTTAAATTAGCTTTTTAAGATTACGGTACGATTAATCTTTATCTAAGCTAAAATTTATTCAATATAAACAGAAAAATAAACATTTTTTTACAAATGACGTCACTTAGCATTATATAATTTAAGTTAAAATTTTAAGTATGTTTACAAATTTCAGCATTTTGACTGAAAATTGATTACTTACATGTTGGAAAACAGAATTTGAATAAATATTTTCTTAATATTGGTTGAAACAACTCATTATATTTTTTGTAAATGTTATTTTTGACCTGTCCACTGTTTTTTAATGTCATTTGTGTTGTAGATTGACAAAGGTTGATATATTAAATATCAGGTTTAAAATAAAACATTTTGCCTTGGTTTGATTGAAAAAAAAAAGAATAATCCTCTTGAGTTTAAACAAAACAATGTACTACAACAAAATGGTGTTTTTTTACTACAACAAAAAATAAATATAATACGTTCTTAAAGTCTAACTCTTACGTTTTCTTACAAAACAACCCTTTCAGTTTTTCGAGTCATACACCTTATAGATACCTTTTAACGTCTCGTCCAAAAGATTTTTCAAGATTTCTAAACTTTGTAAGACATGCCGTTTTTTACGTAGCATGTATGTTTGTACCCGATATTTTTAATATATGTATCAATTTGTATAATTATTTTAAAGTCTTTACTATATTTTTATAAAGAATAATAATATCTTTTTAATTTAACGGCTGGTTTAAAGAAAATAGTTTATTCTGTTTGATTGAAAGCTTAGTTAAGCTTTTAAAAGTTTTGAATGTGATAAAAGATTTTAATAATTCTAAGGCTTGTTAAAAGTTCTACTCTAAATATATTGTCGCATAAAACTAACAGTTGCAAGCAAAAATTATTGACGTCACTAGGAGTTAAACTTAGTTATGTTATGATTTTTTGTTTTGTCTTAAAACTCTTATTTTATCTCTTATTACTGTTTACTAGCGTTGTAGTGACGTTCGTTCTGGTTTAAAATAAAAATTGTTCAGATCTAGAAAGTTTACATTAATTTTATGTATCAATGAAAACTTGATTTAGTATTTATGTACAATTATATGAGCTAAAAATCGGTTAGAATTTTTTTTTTAATTTAAAATCGCTTATAAAATTGAAGTTATATGTACATTTTAATTGTTTTAATTTACAAATTAAATCATTTACGTGTTTGTTTAAAGATTTCTTAAACAAAATTTTATATGAACTTTTTTTAATAATTTTTTTTTAAATTTTTAAGTAAAAGTATCAGTTTTTCAAAATCAAATTAAATCAAAAATTTTTACTTTTTTGTTTGATAAATAATATTAAAATGAATACTGTTTTAGTATATTATACATATTGTTTACATAAGTTTTATAAGTTTCCATATTTTATAGTTATTCAGTTTTGCATAGACTAATTATAATAAACAACGAAATTTTCACATTTTACGATTAGCTCTTTCAATTTAGATATTAATCAAAATATGTAAAAGTTTTCATTTAAAAGAGCTTATAAAATTTAAACTTCGATCATTTAACTTACTCATAGTTGTAATAAACAAGCTATGCGAACATAATGTTAGTAAATAAATGTTGTTTTCCTATTTTTAGATACCTAAGTATCACAGTGGGCTGAAAACGGGGATCAAGCTGCCATTGACATAAAACTGTTATAAAAAGCTTTATAATACAATTTAAAGTTACACTAAGTGTTACAATAAGAACAATGTTTGTTTTTATTTAAAGAATAGTTAAAATTTTAATTTTTAATGAAACTTTAAAGAAAGAAATTAAAAAAAAAAAGAAAATAATAAATGACTTCCTCAAGTTAGTCACATTTACTCCCATTTTAGTTTAAATATGAATGAATTTTTAATATCAAGCCGGTTGAAACTATACTCTAAAAACAGTTTATTTTTAATTTAAGGATGATCTTTATATAACAAAGTTTGTATTATTAATAACGTTACATTTGTACTAGTTTATCTAAAGATAAAAACCGTAAACATTTTGAACAATAAAAACATTTATTCGTTGCAAAACAGTGCAAAAAAAAAATTTAGCCTGTGATTAGAAAAAGTACATTAAAATTACTAGAAAATATTAGTCAAACACTTGTTTTTTCCTATTTTCTTATATGTGAATATCCCCAATTGTAAATTTAGAAAACGTTCAGTTTACTAAGTGTCACTGTAGCAGAATTTTTGTTTAAAACTTATGTTTACACACTTAATTATGACTACCTTAAATGGTCTACGCTTTTCTTTATACAAATTTTTTTTATGCACGACGTGACCCATGTACGTTTTACTAAAACTATCATTAGTTAAAAATGAAATCCTTCATAATAGCAATATTTTTTGGTTCAACGGTTAATGGATATAACTAACGATTCATTTGTTATAAACGTTTGCAAACTCAAAACTTGTGTTAATAATTACAAAACAGACCAATGAGACTTCGATTTGAGAAGTGCCAGCTTTTAGTTCTGCACAGTTATATGATCTGTTACAACTTTAAAGTGTGGAAACGTGAGGACAAGAAGTTACTGGCGAAAGCACTAGGTGTCGAGAATGTTGTGAAAATTGAGGTGAGATGTTGTAGTATACGTGAATAAATATATATATATATATATTATGTATGTGCATATATATAATACAAAACAATAAGTTTTTGCTCAATAAATTGTTTAAATCTTCGTGAAAATCGTGAAAATTTAGGTAAGATTTTGTATTATCTAAAAAACTAACATTTATAACTTTGAGCAGTATTGAGTCGTGAAGTGGTTTTTATTTTTGTCATTCTTGATTTAAATAAATTCAATTTGAGAGTTTTGTATAGTGTTTAATGTATACCCTTTTGATATAAAAAAGTAGTTTTTGACTCCTTGAATAACAGATACATCTACTTAAAAACTTTGTCCCTCAACTTTTACAAACTTAAAGATGGGTGATAGAGCACAGGAGAAAATCCAGTGATAACCGCACAAAGGATGAATTAGTGAGAGAGTCTCTACCTTTAGGTGAGTGTTTTTATATTTTTAAAATTTGTAAGTTTAATAAAAAAACTGCACGTTCAAGTAGTAATGAATATATTTCGATTAATACTTGTTAGAATTAAAGTTGAAGTTATTGTAGATAGAAATCCAATAAAGCGTTTAATCTAAGTTTCTACTATTTTTAAATCTTAGTACTCTCTTGAAACAAGTGAGGAAAAATTGCAATGAAAACTAATTAAATTTTTGTTTATTCTAGCAACTATGGTGTAAATTGCAATAAAAATGTTTTACTCTTTGATTACTTATATTTTGAAGTTTCAAAACACAAATTAAATTAACGGTTTATATTTTTTTACCTACCACTTTTTACACACTTAATGTTGAACCTTTTATTTAAGAGATGGGTGAGTAACCGTAGGAAAAAATTCAGGGATGTTTGCGTGAATCGTACAAAGGATGAACTAGTGAAGGATTATCTGACTTTAGGTGAGAGTTTTTATATTTTAAAAGTTTGTAAAAATATTTTCCTTTAAATTTTTAACAAAAATTGTAACTTTTTCTTGGTCACTGTTTGAACTTTCTTTACCCAGCTTAAGATAAACCGACATTCTAGGAAGGTTTGTTTAATTTTAACCGTTCATCAAAAAAAAGTTTAACAATGTTTTTTTTTATGTGCTCATGAACTATTAACTGATAAAATCATTCTTTACAGAGATCGAGAAGAATGAACTAAAATCTAGTCCCAATCAATTTTAACCGGAACTAGTTTTAGAGTAATAATTAGATGATCGCGTTATTTATAAAATTACAAAGTTTTAATATATTTAAAGAAACTAAAAAATATCAATTATAAAAACAAATTAAAAAAATCAGCTACAATTTCACTTTCCATTTAATTTAATTTTTAAATTTATGGGGCTGGTTAGAGTTAACTTCAAGTAATTAAATTTTTTGAAACTAAAATGTTTTAGATTAGTTAACTATTTTTTTTTATGTACTTAGTGTTGATTGATTGTTTGAAAATTTCTGATAGTTTTTTATTAAAATGAAATAAACGTTTAAACAGGAAAATTGAACTGTGCTATATAATTAAAGTTTAAGCAAGCTAACTAAATTCTAATATACGTTTAATGTTTTAGTAATTACTTTTATATTACTTAACAAAACAACCTCGAATTGCTTACTTAGTTTTAACTCCACACCTAGAAGTTATTATTTAACTAAAATTTAAAGGGTTGTAGATTACTTTTAAGAATCTAGAATTTATTCAGTGTTCAGTTTAATTTTAACTATATAAAACTACTTTTTACCTTAAGTTTAAGTTAAGTTTTGTATATAAGTATGAACTTCTGCTTAAGTACAAGTTAACATAAAAATTAAAGTTTATTTAAAGTTTGCTTTCACAATACAATGACTAAACATATACTAAAACTGCTAAACAGAGTATAACTGTAAGTAAATGATAAAGATTTGTTTTACTAAGTTATGATCTAAAAAGTTTTTTTTATTAAATTGAAAAACAAACAAACTAGCTTTAATTATGGTTTGTGCTCATCTAAAGCAACTAGTAGCGCGTTTCAGTGAAAAAAAAAAACATTTAGCAAAGGTGATCTCTTGAACCCCTTATATATATATATATATATTTATATATTACATCACCGTTGCAAACTTATTAGAAGCTATTAAAAAATAGTTTTGTTTAATATGTAAAACAAGTAATTAGTTCAAAAAATAGTTAAAATGTTATAAGTTACTGATAGCTGTTATTATAATCTGTTAAAACTGTAAGATTATTGACTTTTTTTAGTTTAACAAATATTATAATTGTACTAATACATTGAGATCAACAAAAAGTTGTCATTTAATCCAATAGTGTCACTATATCTATTTACTGAATCTTTTCTAAGATTACGACAAAGTGTTATGTAATCAGTATCAGCTGATTCACTGAATCTGTAGAATATTTAAAACAGTTTGTTATCTCATTTAAACAGTTACAGAAAACAAATTTTTCTTAGCAGAACTTTTTATCTTAATCTAATATCTACTTTTTTATGCTTCTTTTAAAATAACATTATATCAAAAATAGAATTAAATCCTATAAAATAACTTCTTGTTAATATTGTTTAGTTATTTCATATCTCTTATCAGTAAAAATATTTTTTTTGATTACACAATAAAAAGTGCAAAAGTTTTGTAAAGTTTCAAACTTTTTTATGTCGGAAAAACTTTACTGCTTATTAAATTTAACTGGTGTAAACATTGTTAATTATATAAAGAATGCAGCTGCAGATACTAGCAGTCAAATTAAGTTTATTTAATTTATTTGTGCATTTGTATAATTCTTTATCAATTTAGATGAAAAGCTATTAAATTTTCGTTCTTTAGCAACTAATACAATTTTAATCTTTAAGTTCATTTTTAACATATATTAAGATAACTATTATAAAATAAAAGTCTTAGAGAAAAAACTTAATAAAATAAGGGATATATTTAATGGACTACTTTGCTTTTAAAAGTGGTTAATTTTTCAACTCTACTGCTACTGTACAATTACAAACTTTGATTTGTTCACTTTTTACGTAAATAAAAAATTACTTACACTTTTTAAGTTTACTTAAGTTTAAGTTAGTCTTTTTGTATAATGGGGTAAACACTATATTAACAATATGCATTATATCACTATATCATAGTTAATATAACGTTTTTCCAAAAACTATTTATTCCTGTTCAATTTTCTGAAAATTAAAATTTCTGATGGTTTGCTAAGATATTATTATATTTTACTTACAAAAAACAAAAGTATAATAGTTTTACTACCAAGAGCAGTAACCTCTGTGAGTTCCTACTGTTTTTAATTCTTATGGAACTAATGCATGGAAAATGTTTCTACATTGATTTACAAATAATTTAATTTATGTGTCTCTCGGTAAAGAAGTTTTGACTAATAAATATACGTAGTTAAAAGAAACAACTGTAGCAGGGAAATTAATAGCTTAAAAAATGAAACTGATACATTTACTATTATTTTTATTATATTTTAGGAGAAACTAATGTTATAAACAAATGAAGTATAAAATCAGTCAAGTAAGCCGTTTGATGTAATGATAAACTGTAAAAGTTATTAAAAATTTGTTTGTTTGGTAGTAAAATAGTTTTTTTATATTTTTCAAACGAATCTGTAACTTAAAGAAATTTACATGTTAGTTACTACTATATATAACTATTTATTAAAACAACACAGTAAAAAAAATTATAGAACTTTCTGAAAAATTAAAACAATAGAACTTTTGATTGTTTAAACTGAAAATGCTATTGTTTCAACTACAAAAAGACAATTTATTTAAAGTCTATTGAACGTTAAAAACAACTAAATAAGCCGGAATCATGCCGATCAGCCTTAGCATGGTTTCTACTTCATTGCTTTTAAAACAGCACCCTCTGGTGTCGGAGTTGGGAAAAGCTTCATCATCCGCGTTTTTGCCGTCGCTTGACACAAAGACAAACGACTGCTTTCCGACTTTTCCGTTCCTGACGCAGTGGCTCATTCCTTTCGAAATTTGCTTGTCCAAACTGCTGGACGCGTAGCAGGAACAGATGCCGTGTTCGCACTTGCACTGATCCAACAAATCATCGCGACTTGCTGGGTGGCCTCTCGTCAGAACATTCACCACCTGGTTCGCCTTAACTCCTCGCAGGTAAAGCAAGCTTCCGCGCATTTTTTTAACCTCGAATCCGTCGACGGGGTTGATTCTAAAAATTTTAAGGATTGCCAGTGGGCCGTTTAGGCTCATTTTAGTCATCGACCCGAGGACAAACTGGTGATCTGGATCTGAAGTTTGCAGCAGCTCCGCTTTGTACTTGGCGCAACCGTCGGTTTCCAATATGCTGCTCGTATCGAACAACAGCTGCCGCATGAATGAGTTTACTTTTTGTTCAAACTGATGCTTTGCAAGTTCAACTGCTGCCTGTTTATTGGCCTTTATTTCTTTTTTGAGCTCGGCAACAAAAGCGTTTATGGAGCAGTTTTCGGAATTAGAATGACTGTTTTCTATCAATACGTCTTTTGGCGGATCTGAAATTGGCAGGTATTTTGAAAAGTTAGTCTCGTAGAGATTGCCATACAAAATGTGTTTCGCAAGCTCGCGTGCGCTTTGTTTTGTTTCGATTTCTATAAAGTATTCGAGAGTTACTAGGTCATGGTGAGCCACAAGTATTCTTTTTTCGTCATAGTCCACTTGAAACGTTCCCGAAAGAATTTTGTTTCCGACGCTGTCAAACTTGCGAGGTAGAGAGTCTTTAATCTCTACTTGTTTTTTGGAGTATGAATTTCCATCGAAAACCTTTAAAACGGGCTCGTAAATAAGACTCGAGTCAAGACACGGAAACGACGACTTTACAAACACAGTCGAAGTTGTCTTCTTTCTGAGCAATTGTTCGTGAAATTCAACAGACTGGTCATCTTTACACTCTCCACAAAGACAATCTGAACTAACTAGTCTCTCTTTCACTTTGCAAACAAACAAGTACGTCACATCTTTAGTGCTCCCATCGTCTTTCGTGTAGTTTTGACCGTATTGATTAGCAATTTCAAAGCTGTTTGTCAAATAAATTCCTGGGCCATGTTTGCCGGAAGACGAAGGCCTTAGTCCATCTCTTAAGATTCCCTCGATGTTTCTTTCTTTGGTGCCGTGCAGAAGCAGCAAGTTCGGACATCTGCAGCGTTCCACTTTTGACTTGACCCTGTAAATCCTGAGAGCGACCTTTTTATTCGAGTACTTTTTCAATTGGCTCAAACTAAGCGATCCTTTCAACAGATCGTAATCCGGATCGTCGCTTTCCAACAACTGAAGCTCGTTCTTCGAATCCTTGGAAATAGATTTTTTGAAAGCCGATGTGCCGCATTCAAACAATTCCATAGCTTCTTTCATCAGTTCTTCTTTTTTGGCTTTAAAATTTTCGATTATGTTTTCGATTTAAATTTTCGTCTTTTGCTTTTCTTCTTCGCACAGGCTGCGCAAATAGTTCTGAGGACCAGGAAACTGTGAGATTGTCTGATCTAAATATTCTTTATTTGAGTACATGATGTATTTACTAAATAATCTGTAAGCAGTCTAAGTTTAAAAAACATTCTTAATTTTTTGTTATTTTATTTAAGTAATATTATATAAACTTAATCACAGTAATACAAAATAAATTTATAAAAAAAAATATTTGAGATATGTATAACATAAGTTTTATACTTAAAAAACTCTTGTAATTAGTTTTGGTTCGAGATAAACTGTGTATATATATTCATTGCTTGATTTTTACATTTAAAAGTTAAATTATTTAACTGTTATTTAACTGATGTAGATAGTTATTTTTTTCTAACCAAGTAAGTAGTTAATGTACATGTAATGTAAATGTAATGGTTATAGTGTAATACAGAAAATGTTTGAAGACATATAAAGAAAAAGTGCATACTTATTTGTTTTCTTAGAAAAGTAGATTAATTTATTATAAGTTTATTTCAACAATAATTTCAGCTCACATTTGTATAATTAACTCACTGTTAGAAGGTGCATCTATAACTTAGTAACTTAATTACAAAGTTTTTACATGGGCATACTAGAAAAAAAAACTAGTTTCTTAATATTCTAAAATTATTTCAAAGTAGTTATCCTAAAAAACTATGTAAAGAATAGCCGGATAGCAAATGCTGCAACTAAGACTTAAATACAGTTACTTTAACCAAACAAATCAGATTTGAATGATAGTTTTTTGGTGTAACCTACAAGAAATTGTATGTATTGTTATAATGGGTGCCGATCATTTCTAACTCGATCACTACATTGTATGTACGGTTATAGTATGTAGAATAATTAGACCATAGCTCATTTTAGTGTTTATAATTATACTTGTTTTCGTTTTAGATTTTACATTGTAAATAAATTGTTAAACTAAATAGACAAGGAGTTATTCTGCATGTAAAATCTTATCAACAATCTTAGAAAAGTAAAATGGTTTTAGTACAGTACCCAATCCGTGGATACGAGTTCTAGACGCCAGATCTATCTGGTGATGTAGTGAGTAGCCTTCTCAACCTTCACAAAGTGGAGCATCAGCAAGATTCTGGGTCATTCAACAATAGAGTAATGCCAAATGCACCTCAATTGATCCGACCAAGGGTTGACCGGGGGATCAGCCAAGAGACATGGCTTGCTTTCATTCGGAGGTGGAAGGCATTCAAGATTGGTTCGAATTTAAGCAACCAAAAGGCAAGTATAAAGCTTTTTCAGTATGCTCAGGACAAGCTTGGCGATCTTATTTAGCAAGTGATCCTCGACTGATTGCCAAATCAGAAAGTTACGTTGCTAAACTGATGGAATCAATTGCAGTCATAAAAGTTGCTATTTGTGTAAAGAGGGTAGAACTTAAGAACCTACATCAGGACCATGATGATCCGTTTAGAACGTTTGCCACACGTCTACGAAGCAAAGCAGAAACCTGCAATTTTACTACAGTCAGTGAGTGTGACTGTGGGAAAAGCAATGTGACGAGCTACACAGAGGAAGCAATAAAAGACATGATGCTTGCTGGCGTTGTGGACGATAACATAAAAAGAGAAGTTCTCAGTACTGAAGATATATTATCCAGATCATCTTTTGATATAATTTTCTTTATTGAAAATAAAGAAACGGGACGCCATGCGACTGACAATTCGCGGACTATATCTGCAGTCTCTTCCTTTCAACGTCATAAGAAGGGACGTGTCAACATAGGAGATAAGTCCCAACATGTTCCTTGCCAGAACTGTAAAAAGATTTTCTTTCCTTTCAACGAAAAAGATAACCGAAATAAAAAGCCTTTCAAGTACTGTTTATCTTGTTGGCGTAGTCGATGAAAAATAAATAATGCTTTTTAAATCCAAGCTAATCGTTCTGATTTTATGCAAATAGATACCCAGATAATGTCACTACACATAAGTATAAAAAATTATGTTGAATAACACCATATTCAGCAAAAAGTCCTTGCGTAAAGCCAAGGCAACGACTGATCATCATCGTGCATCAGTCAAGATTGCTAGACATGGCACAAACAAGTGTGCATGGGTAAGTGCTTTAGCTGATACTGGAGCACAGTCGAACCTTCGGGGTGGAAAAACTTTCAGGAGGTTGGTTTTTGTAAGAAGGATTTAATGCCTGTATCCGTCATAATTCGGGCTGCCAATAAAATTTCTATTAACATTCTAGGGGCTTTCAAAGCGACTTATAGTGGAATGTCTCCAAAGAAGGAAGTTATCAGATGTGATAGAATTGTTTATGTAAGCGATTCAGTGATTGGATTCTTTCTCTCGTATGAAACTATAGTTGACCTCCTGATTATTAATAAGGATTTTCCCACCATTGGATCTCAACTGCCTCATCAGCATTCTGAAGTTGCTGTAAGTTCATATGAGAATGATCCGAATAGACTGGACTCGCATAAAGATGTAACCTGTGATTGCCCGCCAAGGAGTAGAGTACCAGACCGACCAAACAAACTTCCGTTTGAGGCAACAAATACAAACGTGAGCAAAATGCGTGATTTGTTCTTACATAGGTACGCAGCTTCAACGTTTAATGTATGTCCACATAGACTACTACAGCAAATGAGTGGGCCTCTACTTGAGGTACATTTGGAGAATGATGCTAAACCACGTGCTTGTCATACTTCAGCTCACGTGCCAATTCATTGGCAGAAGCAGGTTGAAGCAGATCTCATTCGAGATGTGAGGTTGGGTGTCTTGGAACGTGTCCCGTTTGGTGAACCTGTAAGCTGGTGTCACCGCATGGTGTTCACCAGGAAACAGGATGGGTCACCTAGGAGGACAGTAGATCTCTCACTACTTAACAAGTATTGCAAGAGGGAGACGTGCGCTACAGATACTTCGTTTAAACTAGCGCGCAGAATTCCAAAGGGGACGTTCAAGACTGTAACAGACGTATGTAACGGGTATCATGGAGTTCCACTGAGAGAAAGTGATAAACGCCTCACTACATTTATCACTCCGTTTGGCAGGGTCCGATATACTAGAGCACCTCAAGGCTTTGTATCATCTGGTGATGGTTACAATCGACGATTCGCAGCTATTTTATCTTATTTTGATAGAAAAGAGAGATGTGTTGATGACACCATATTTTTTGATTCAGAATTAGAGTGTCACTGGTGGCGAACAATAGAATTTCTGTCAAAAGTTGGCAATGCAGGCATCTATCTAAATCCAAAAAAGTTCAAGTTTGTCAAAAGTCCTTTGATTTTGCTGGATTTAGAATTTCTGATGAATGTATAGAACCTTTGCCCAAAAATCTGGATTCCATTTGCAATTTCCCAACCCCAAAGTCTGCCACATATATACGTAGCTGGTTTGGTCTGATAAATCAAATCGCAAATTATGCCAAACTTCGTAAAGTCATGGCACCATTTAGATATTTTCTCAGTCCAAAATGTAAGTTTATGTGGACAGAAAAATTAAACCAATCATTTAATGAGTCAAAAGAGATAATCATTGACGCAATAAAGAGCGGTGTTCAAATTTTTGATCTTGGGAAACTGACTTGTCTTAGACCAGACTGGTCAAAGCAAGGATTGGGCTACTTCCTTATGCAGAAACACTGCAAATGCAATAGCCGGTTACCAAATTGCTGCACCACCGCTCTTTAGATTGACGCTTGCAGGTTTAAGATTTCTGAATTGATCAGAAAAGAATTATGCTGCCATAGAAGGGGAGTCGTTTTCTATTGCTTGGCCATTAGAACAGACAAAGTATTTAACTAAGGGCTGCAAAGATCTTGTGGTTGTTACGGATCATAAACCACTGGTAAAGATTTTTGGTGATCGCACCTTAAACGAAATTCATAACATGCGCATTTTTAGGCTCAAACAACGTACATTGCCATGGCTTTTTCAAGTGCATTACATGTCAGGTAAAACTAATCTAGCAGCAGATGCTGCATCGCGTTATCCAAGCTTGATTAATGAAGAAAATTCATATGATAGTGATTTGACTGAAGAATCACTTCTAATTGCTTCATTGAGTGTTGAAGTATGCCATTCAATGGCAATCACTTGGGAGGAAATTGTAGAAGAGACACTAAATGACAAAGTTCTTTCAAGAGTATCCAGGTGTATTGAAGAAAGTCAAAGCTTGAAACATGATGAATCTTTGTCAGCGTATTTTAGAAACGATGATGCTTTGTACTTAAGTGATGGGGTTATACTTTACAAGTATAGAGTAGTAATCCCCGTCAGTTTACGATATCGGGTTCTCAACAAGTTACACTCGGCGCACCAAGGAGTCACATCAATGCATTATCGTCCCCAACAGATTGTCTTCTGGCCTGGTATTACACAAGACATTGAAGCAATTCGGGCCAATTGTCAAAGCTGCAACTGCAATTCACCTTCTCAACCATCATTGCCACAAGATGCATCTGATCCTCCTACAAACCCTTTAGAAAAAATATTCGCGGATTTTTTCCAATTTGTCGGAAACAGTTTTTTGGTAGTCGATGACAGGTTGTCAGGTTGGTCAGAAATATTTTCCACACCTAGTTGAACCTCTCAGGCAGGTTCGCGTGGGTTGATTAAGTGCCTCCGAGTTTTTTTTTCCAGGTTTGGAGTACCCGAGGAAATATCAAGTGATGGTGGACCGGAATTTACGTCCAGTGCAACAAAGGAATTCCTTAAAACCTGGGATGTTACGCATCGAATATCTTCAGCTTACTATCCAAGATCAAACGGTAGAGTGGAAGTAGCCGTCAAACAGGCAAAAGGTTGCCAAGATCAAATGTTGACGCTTCAGGAAGTCTGGACAATGACAAATTTTTAAGTGCGATGCTCTATCTGAGAAATACTCCTGATAGCGATTTTCAAGTGTCTCCAGCCGAGATCATATGTGGACGTCAGCTGCGAGATAGTTTCTCATTCTTGCCTAAGTTGACCAGGTTTCCAGGTTTATTCGGTTTATTTCTTGTCTAAATTGTCAAACTCCAGGTTTTACCAGGTTTCAGGTAAAATGGCAACCATGACCCACACCCTTAACCACAATATATAGATAATAACATTTATGAAACTAAAAGCTATATTAAATAATACTTTTTGCTTCTCTTTATAAAACTAGGTATGTCATGAATGAACATATCTTTACAAAGAACAGATACTAACACTAAAAAATAAATAAATAAAATTTTAAACTTTAGAAAATAACTTAAACTGGTGAAGAAAATATATTTTAAATCAAATCTGTTAGGAATTTACTTTAAAGTTTATAAAATAAATTGAAACATATTTACTGTATATAAAAAACAATATTGTTTAAAAAAGATTACTTTAAATAACTAAAAACACTAATTGTTATTTGAACAAAGTTTTGCAGCAGTAAGGGTGTCTAGAATGATCTCCTCTACAACAAATAAGTATTGATATATGTTTATTGTATGCAAATGCAAACTTGCATCAGTAAAACACGTGACCTTGCAAGCTTTCTCTTAAATGCTTTAATTGACAAGAGCTTAAACTTTTTAATTTATTAAGTTAAATTAACAACTTTTATTAAATTTAAACAGTTAAATCAATTTTATTTCCAGTTCCACTTTCTCTTCTACTTTTGGAAGAGACTCTTCTCTCTACTTTTCCTCTGCCTTTTTGTTGGAAAATAATCACTACCTTTATATTATACACAAGAAAAAAAAAGACATTTCAAAATATAACTTGGTTTCAAAAATAATACTAATATTATTAAAATAATTTTGAAGTATATTAAATTATTAAATAACTAAACAATTTTCAACAACCGGTCTTTAATTCTAAAAATATTTTTATTTATAATAATTAAAAAATATATTGTGTTTTAACCAGAAAAAACTTATCTTTTCACTTAAAATTTTTATTTCAATTTAAGAAATAATATCAAATGTTTGTTACAACTTAATATAAAGATTGCAGCATTTGAAACAGATAAGTATAAAAAACACAAAAAAAAACACTCAAATTTCATACCAACCCCTTAAATAGATATTCCTAAATTTCTCAGGGTGTTACTAGTGTTTGTTGTCTAACTAACTAATAAACATTTTCGTTTTATTATGCTATTAAGATTTAAGTACATCACATAAATTTAAATATGACAAACTTTGACTTAAAGTTGGTCACCATTTTTTTGTGATAACTTGTAACTTATACATTGTCAATACTTGTGTTAATTGATTAGAATTCATTTTATGAGTTCTATTTTAACTTGTTTTTACAAGTTCTAAAGTAACTTATTGTCTTAAATTTTAGTTCTATTTTGGCTCTCTTGACTTTAAATTTGTTAGTTTTTTTTTTTGCCTCAGTGAAATTAAAATTTGTCATTTAGAACTCTTTTGACTTAAATTATGACAGTTCTAGTTTGATTTTGTAGAATAAAAAATTGTTAACACCATTTTAACTCATTTTTTCTCCACATAGTACTTTGTTAAATATTACATTCTATTCTATTGCATGTTGATTTCATAACCCTCTATTGTTTTTGGTCAGGGTTAAACTTAGAAGGTTTTAGAAAACACCAGAATGTAAATGTGAGTATTGCTTTTTAAACAAAAATTTATTATAAAATTTATCTAAATGAGGGTTTACCGAATTTTTTTCAAAAGTCCCCCTTTGAATAAAAAAAAATATATCTCCCTCTATCAAGGTATCTTAAAAAGCTACCATTAAAAATGCCTAAGAGTTTTTTGTCATCATCATCTATAGTGTCTAGCGTAGAATTCATATCATGGCCTTTGAGTCCCAAAATTAGTTTCCAAAATATTTAGTATAAGTTTCGAAACTATCTTTAAAGTCGCCTTAGAGCTTTTTTTTTTCTTTATAATCAAAACTAAACTATCAAGCGTGAGTTTCAAATTTTGACCTTTGAGCCCCTTTACTGCTCATTAAAATATTTAAAATAAATGACCATTTAACTTGATCTCCTAAAAGAAACTTTTGTCTTAAAAGAGATATTAACAGCACAAATGTAAAACTCCAGTATATAAGGGTATTTTTTGACTGAATTTTATACTTACTTAAAACACTACAGCAATATTAATTAGATCAGGGTCAGGGATGGCTTTAATTTTATTTAGGTTGGTAGAAGGGAATTTACTTTCTTTGAGTAAAAAGGTTGTCATAGTTTTTATCAAAAAAATCTCAAGAAATGAGTAAAGTATTCAATTTTACAATAAAGCTTCATTTATTATAATACAACAGAGTTAAGTATTGCAGGTTTGCCAAAAAGTTTTCTTTAAAGCAAAAATTCCAGCCTGGTCAACCCAAAACTAGCCTGAGTTTTAAACAAAATTAAAATTGTAGTACATAGAGCTAAGTTATATAATAAATGTAACTCTTATTTGCGTTCTTAAATATCATATCAATAAAATAATGACTTAAAATCTAAAAGAATAATAATCCTTTAAAAAAATTTTGAATTATTATTACTTGTAATTGAATTTTGGAAAAATTATAACTAAATATTCTTTTATCAAAAACTAAATCCATTTCAAAACAAAACTAAACCAGCCTGAGTTTTTACTTAAGTTGATTTTTTTTATTATAAAATACACACATTTAACTTGTATCCAACACATTAAAAAGAAAAACATTCCTTTAAAGATTTTCACACAAATCCAAATATAATAATTTATTTAGGAAAACTGCATATTGAAACAAGTAAACGTAGCAATTTCATTACAGACAAACATATGGAAATAATATTTTTAATTGCTTACGTGTTTAAATTTTGAAAAAATTGACCAAAATCTTATTATATCCTGCTTTTCTCGGTTATTAAACAAAGAAAAAATATTTAAATCTATAGTAACGGCAATACAAGAAGGGGGTTATGATATTTTTGTTACAATAGTAAACACTGGCCTTTTATATAGACCTTTTGTGAGCATAAAATAGTTTTTTATATGAAAATAAAATTTTGTCTAACATTTTAGGAATAGTTATTCAAATAAGTATCCTTTAAAAGTTTTGTATAGATTAAATAAAAAATACTAAAATTTGTTTTCATTTTGATTTATAAGACAATTAGTTCAAATTTTGGAAATGTTTCTTGCGGTATATACAACTATTAATTTGAGTCACTTAAAGTATATCAAATCAAAAAAGCCCACATTGTATTTTTTTCACTGGATAAGATAAGCTACAAGGCTCTAACACATACAACTTTTTATAAAAATAGTTAAAATTTTGCAGATCTATTGTTAAATGGACAAGTTAAAAATTACATGAAATAGAAATAATTTTGGTATATAAAATAAATAAATATTTATTGTCGTAGAAGAAACTAAAAAAAATACCTGGGTACACATTGACAAGTCTTCAAATAGTCATAGTCTGATTGTGTGGCAATTTGTAGTTGTTTATTTGATCGAATTTGAACTATTTTGATTAAAAATGTACAAACTTATTAAATTACCATTTCTCAATCTAGATTAAATAGGTAGTTCCAAAAAATGGCAACTGTTTATATTAGTATGCAACGCATAAAAATTAACCTAATTTGCCAAAAAACACGGTATGAAAAATTAAAAAGTATACCTAACAAAATCTTTTTTAACTTATGTCATATAAATTGTTTTAATTGTTTCTGTACACTTTAAATACTACAAGTAGAAACAATAATGTCAGAAAATAATGCATAAGCTAAATTTTATCTCTTTAAGTATTTAGTAAAAAGTGGTTTCAAATACTAGCATCTTTGTTCATAGTTGTGCACAGTAATTAATAAAAAATGCAAGTAAATTTCTAAAAAGTCATAGGCAGAGATGCTAAATCGCAGAGCACAAAATCCCCGCAGTAGAATAAAAAATAAAAAGCATGGCAATAGAATTAAAATTTCTTATGAAAGCAAAAGCTGTATTTTACAAGTTGAGAACATAAAAGTTTCATATATTCAATTACACCAACATATTTAAAAGCATATTGTTTTTATAAGTATGAATGCCTTAAATGTAAGTTTATGTTTTTTATTTTCATAAGGTTAATTTTATTCACTTTATTGTTAATTTAATCATAACTACCTATTAACCTTGTAGTAGTAGGTAATGTTTGGTTAGAAAAATTAAAGAAAAGTGTCTTCCACTTATTTAAATGGTTAATAAACTAAAAACATTGTAGCTTTGGAACTAATCGATGTTAAATTAATTTATTATTTGATTTTTTTTCCAAAAATTAGATGCAATAGACAAATTATTTTTTCTTATATCCTACTTTTATCAAATTATTTGAATTTTTAAACTTAAAAATAAAGTTTGATTATTATAATTTTTTAAGATTCATTATAAATTATTTTATTAAGACATAGATTTCACTTAAAAGTAATTTGAACATAATTTATTATTTTTGTTTACAAACTTGAAACTACTATTTGCTTAGATTAAATCTATTTAAAATTTTTAATGTGACAAATTTATTGAGTCTTTTTTTATTATAATTAGGTAGTTTATCTAAAAAAAATATTATACTTGAAAGTTTTAGTGTACAACTCAAGGTTTTTAAAACTAGTTTTGTAAATTAAGCAGAGTTGAAACAAGGTCAGGAAAAGTCAAAAAACTCAGGAAAAGCAGAAAAAAAAGATAAATAACAAGAATAGTAAGGTTTTTTTTTAAACAGTCAGGAAGTTTGACTAAATATTAAAAAATACCAGATTTTGTCAGTTTAAATTCACTGAACTCCTTATATTCAAAAACAAGTCATTGAATGGTAAAAAATTAATTTAAATTCTTCAAAGTGTGATTAAAATTGAAAAAATTTCCAAGAATTTTACAAAATTACTTAATGCCTTCATCTGGTAAAATTAAATGAATATCCTTTATAAAACTGCAAAATGTTTCTATTTAAATTTTTTTTAAACTATCCTACTAGAACAAACAGTTTTTGTAAGCAGTTTGATAATCTGTAGCATTTTTTAGTAAAACAATGATAATACACATAAGTTTGTTTATCTAGCATATGTTAGAATTGAATTGTTTTTTGTTTAAGTAAATAAATAATTTCATTCTAATTAAACACTAGGTTTAGTGTTTTGGGTAATAAGTTTATGTTTATAATTTACCTCATTATAATTTTTTCAAAATTGTTTAAATTTTTAAAATAAATTATAAAAGAGGTGAACTTCGTGGTTAAGTTTAATTATTTATAGTTTATTGTAGAATAGTTGTTTTTTAATATTTTTTACATAAATAAGGGTAAAATATTTACTACTAATTTTATAAATATTGATAAAATGAAATATAAAATTGAAGGCTTTATTAATTCCAAGTGTTTGTATGTATTATATTATTTGTTTAAATTGATAATTTGATTTAGAAAAGTCAGGTAAATTGTAATAAAAAGTCAGGAAATTGTTTAAAGAGTGGATAATAACTATAGGGTTGCTATTTTACCTAGAAATTAAAAATTCTGTACTTTGACAATTAAGGCAATTAAAACCTTAGCAAAGCTGAAATTAGATATAATTTAAAAAAAACCTACATTTTTTAACAATAAACCTAAAAAACCTGAAATTCTTAACAAGTTTACATAGTTCGGTAATAAAATTTAACTTGATTCAAAAATATTTCATATAAATAAGTTTTTTTTTATCAACAAAAAAAACTTTTTTTCATAAAACGCATTTCAATAAACTTAAGTATTTTTCAATGGCTTATGCTATCAGGGTTGCCACTTTACCTGGAAATCTGTTTTTACCTGGAAACCTGATACTTAACAACTAAGGCAAAAAAAACCTGGAATTTGAGAAATTTTTAACCAAAGACTTAGAAAAACATTCAGTTTTTAACAATTTCAGCATGTTAAGTAGTACAATTTTAACTTGACACAAAAAAACTATCATATAAATAAGATTTCAATCAAAATTTTTTAGTTATGATACACATTTTAATTAACTTTATAGTACATATACAACGTTTTTTTATTATTTAACACAGTTTTTTATATTAGACATAACTTTAAACTGAAAATAAACCAAAATACATGTAATTTTAAAAGCCTTGTAGAGATTTGAAAAACCAGGAAAATTTTATAAACATGAGTGGCAACCTTGTACTATTCTAAACAGTTTATTACAATAAATTTAACTTTAAACTAAAGCTAGACTCTAAAATGTGTATTTTTGAAGATTTTTTGAAATCATGTAAAAAATTTAAATAAAAATCAGGTGGCTATTCTCAGGGTTGCCACATAGTCAGGAAAATTCAGGAAATCAGGAAAAACTAAGAAAAATGACAAAAGTCAGGAAAATTCAGGTCAAAATGGGGGGTTTTTGAAAAAATTCAGGAAAAATTCAGGAAAAAAATTTATAAAAACCTCAGATATTGTCAGTTCAAATTTATTTATTTCCTTTTATTTCAAAGCCTTCGATTAGTGAAAAATTAATTAAAAATTCTTTAAAGTCAGACTAAAATTGCAAAATGTTCCTTAAATTTTACAAAATTACTTAATTTTCAATGCCTTTTTTAGTAAAATTATAGTAAAAAGTCAGAAAAATCTTGAAAAAAGTCAGGAAAACTTTAGTAAAATGTCAGGAAAAAGTCAGGAAAAGTCAGGAAAAATTTCTCAGCTTGACTTGTGGCAACCATGCTATTCTGTAGTAGTTAAGGTAAGTCTCTAATGGTTTTTTTTTTTCTTGGATATACAAATAGTTATTAAGTTACACACTAAACACATTACTTTAGCAGTTACATTTTCGTAGGTAACAACCGTTGAAATTATTTTAGATGAAATTCCAGACCAAGAAGATTTACCAACTTTAGATTTTCCACCACCTAAAAAGATGAGGTACCAGAAATCTTGGGAATCTGTTTATGAGTTAAAAGGTTTTTTTATCTCTAACAATTTGTAGTATTTAAGAATACACATTTGAGTATTTCAATTTTGAATTCAACAACAATTTTTTTTTAATACTGAGCTTTTTTATTAAATATTATAAAGGAAAGTTCTCATGTTTTTATTGAATTAAATTAATTTTTCCATTGTAATTTTTGAAAAAAAAATAATTTTTAAATAGTTTTTAAAGTATTTTTTGTAATTTTATTTCAATAATACACAAAAAATTTTATCATCTAAAGTCAAAAATTCCAATTCACTTTTTACCTAAAAATTAACATTTTGTTTTATTAATTTAATAGTTAACAATACTTTAGCATGACATTTTTTTTTTTTTAGTACTAACCTTTGACTACTTTATTTAAATAAATATACTTAAAATACATTTTATAATAACAACACACAAATTAAACTGTTAATTTTATTATAAAATTAAAACCAAAATTTGTTAGTATAAAACAAAGTTCGCTTCATAGACAAAAATTGAATTTCTAATTTTATTATTTAAGTAAAATGGTTCATAGAGGCCATAAGGCGGTGAGATGGGCAAATTATTTATTTACAACAATTTTTTAGTTTTACACCTTACAAATTATCATGATTTTTGTTTGTTAAACGAAAAAAAATTTTTTAATTTTTGTCATAAAATAAATTTATTTGAATATTAAAAACATTTTTCTGACAAATGGTTTGTGGTAATATCAAGAATTCTTTATAAAATTTTTTAGTATATTGCTTTCAATTACAAAAAGAAAATTTTTATTTACTATTTTATAAATGCTAAGAAGATTAGCTTTGACTGATTTAATTACTAGACAGATCTACTTAGTTTTTTATTTCAAAAAAGAATTATTTCACTGCATTGATTAAATTTATATATAAATTTTTGATAAAAGTTGTGATATAAATAACAATTTTATTATAAGCAAATTTATTATCCCATTTGTAAGCTTAGATTTATAAGATAGATTTAACTAAAGCTTTTATTAATTGAGAACAAATAAATTAAAAAAAAATTGTTAGTTATTGATCTTGTAGTGAAACAAAACTTTAAAAAGCACGTTTTAAAAGTAAATACATACTTAATTAGCTCAAGTTGAACTGTGATGCTTACATCAGGCTAGCCACTTTACCTGGAAGCCTATAATTTGTCAAATTAACCCAAAAAAAAACCAGGAATGTTTGTATTTTTGAAAAAAAATCGGAAAAACTTCAAATTAAAAAAAAACCTGGAAATTTTAACATTTTAAGCATTGTCAGTAGTTAAATTTTCGATTTGACACAAAAATTTATAATATAAATAATACTTTTTTTCTTCATCTAAAAATTTTTTATCTACCAACACATTTATTGTAAGTTTAAAGTATCTTTTTAATGTTGTCATACTGTTTAACACAGTATCTTACTTTGAACCTAATTTTCGACCAAATAAAGATTAAAATTGTGAACTTTTAAAATTCTGTAAGAATTTTGGAATACTTTGAAAAAAATTTGAAAATACAAGGCAACACTATTACATCTATTAAACTGTTTAGTTTATTGTGAAACGTTTTTGTTAAATCATTGAAATCTCAATTGTTCACTTATTAATAAAATAAATATTAGATACACAACTTATTTATAAACAAATATAAATAGTGTTTAATGTTTTAATAGTTATATCTGTTATGTCAACTATGTGTAATGCTGTTTTACTTATTAGATTGGATTGCTCCAACAAATTGTGAAACTAAAGCTTTTTGCAAGTGGTGCAATGTAGAACTACAAGCAAAAAAGAGCAACTTAAAAGTTCATTCTTATTCTGACCGACATAAACGCGCATCTCCAGTCACAAATAACCACAACTCAATAAATCAGTTTAGGATGGAAAAATCTTTTAAACAGCAATTCAACAATTTCCTTAAAGAAAACGTACGCCAGACAGAAATCCGGTTAGCATTGCAACAAGCTCTTCACGGGAACTTGCTAGCAGGCGAACACCAGATAGATGTCATGAAGACACTTGGGACAGCTCACGAATCAGCAACGCTTAAAAGGAGGAAAGCAAAAATGATTCTGTGCAATACTCTGGCACTAATTTGCAGAAGACTAATCATAACTGATTTTATGGTGAAGCATTGTTCTTTCTATCTGGATGAGAGTACAGATACTGCTTGACAAAGTTTTCTAGGTAAGAAAATAATTTTTAAGCTTTGTTAATTTAATTAAGTTTAAATTTGTTATTTATTTACATACATTCTGTTGAATATAAAAATATTTTAATACTAAAAGCTTATTAAATTTAAATTTCAAACATGAAATAAACTTTAAACACATTGTTCTTTGTTTTATTTTTTTATTATAGATTAATTCTTGTAACACGTTAGCTGTAAAAGAAAATATTTTGTTATGCAATGAGTTGTACATTTTTAGATTACTCAGATGTAAGTAGGTTTAATGACAGTTAAAGGAAAAAGTTTTTATTTTACAGAATTTAATAGGTTAATAAATTAAAATTTACATAAAATTAAAGTTAGAATTACTATGATTTTTTTTAATAATTATACAGTAAACTCGTTCTAGTAAACTAAGTCAGTTTCATTTCTAACATATATTGGATTTTTGCGTTGACTTTTATTTAATAGTTTAAGAAATATGTCAAAATATTGTTCATTTTATTTTTCTAATAAGGAGAATGATTTAATTATTATAATATTTATTAAACAGCAAAAATTTTAATTAATAAAGAAAATAATGAATAAATTAGCAATTTGTTGCTTTAACGAGCAGGGTTGCCACTTCACCTAGAAACCAGGAAAAACATGGAGTTAAAATTTTAGGCATAAAAATACCTGGAATTTTGTACATAAATCTTTAAAAGACGTTGAAAAACCTGATATTTTCAATAATTTTTACTTGTATGGTAATAAAATTTGGATTTGAATAGAAAATTATACCCTATTTTTCAAAGTTTTTTGTCATCATCAATTTTTTTTAATTAATGAACCATTTATAAAGCAGCTTTAGTGTACCTTTTCCATGTTTTTATACTGTTTAATACAGTTTTAACATTAAACTTAACTATTAACTTTAAACAGACCTTAATATGTGTAATTTTAAAAACTTGGAAGAAATTTAGAAAACCTGGAAAAAATTTTAAAAATACCGAGTGGTTAACCGGAAGCAGTTTATGTTCAAATAATTATAACAGTTTTCCTTTTATATACAGCGGTTGTAATTACAATAAAAGCTATACTTTCTTAAACTTTTGTTCTACTACCTTCAGTTGTTTAACTAGAACAAAGTGGTAGTCCTTTAATTTCACAGATTTTATGTACTTAATAGTTCGACTATATTTGGTATTTTTTAACTTTCTTAGATATCTATTTAAAAAAGCATGAGTAGTATTTACCAACAGATAATTTTAAAACATTTATATTTTTTTTTATTCCAAAGTATACAGATTATAAGTTCTTTTCATTCAAAATTTTACAGTTATTAAACTTATAACAAAAAAATTAGAAAGCTTTATGTTTGAATCACAGGTGTTAGTATTTGTTATCTAAGCAAAATAAAGAAAACTTCAGTATCTATATTTTTACATCTCGAAGACCTTGGAAGAGACAAATCAGCGTTATCTATTGCTAACGCATTCAAAAGAGTCTTAAAGATGTATAATGTTCAGTTAAAAAATGTAGTTTTAATATGTAAGTATATATGAACTGTTACTGTTTTTTTCATTTTTGTATTCTAGTTATGTATTTATTAAATATGTACTACTAACGTGTTTTTAATTTTAAATTTAGATATTAATAGTAAGTTAATTTTTGTTTATTTCAGCTATTCTCTGTGTATTCTTGCTAACTTTTATAAACTAGTTTTAATATCTTACAATGATCTATCTTTATTAATAGACTTAATTTGATTTTATTCAATTGTTTAAGAAAAGTATAAATTTAAGCACAAACTGGTCTTATAATTTAAGAAAAATATTTTTTTTTTTTTTAACTTAGTAAATATATTTTTAGGTACAAACGGAGCTGCTTCCATGACAGGAGTTAAGAATGGAGTAGGACAAATTCTGAAAAAAGATAATCCCAGGCTTATAACAATATCCTGTACAAATCATGCTTTGCAAAATGCATGTTTAAATGCAACCAAAGCTACAATACCTAATGAAGTAAGTATTAAAACTATTTTATATAAATTATTAATTCAATTGTTGAATGAGAATTTTAGTAAGCTGCATTTATTCAAGTTACAAAGTTTTTTTTTTATATTTATTTATGATATTTTATTATATTTTAATATATTTTAATATGTTGTATTAAAAAAAACCATTGTTGTTGAATAAAAGTGTGTATACTTTTAAATTAAATAAGGTTGAGAAGCTTATTAAGAAAACGTTCAACTACTTCAAGTTATCTAACACAAGAAGAAGTGACTTTGAAAATTTAGGTGTGTGTATGACGGGTGAAATTCCGTTAAAATTTAAAGCCTTAAGCAAAACTAGATGGATATCACACTTTCCATGCATTAAAAGAATTTTATTGAATTGGGAAGTACTCAAAGCTTTTTTTAATGAAGTAGGTATTAAACTATTACTATAAACTACAAGACGCTTTAATAATTAGAAATATTATTAGTATAAAACTTAAAACAATCCTGTTTTAAATTATTTAGCATTTTTACAATTATATTTTTACAAATATCTATAAATTTAAAATTCAATCTGCCCTGAAACTTAGTAATCATATGTTTACTAAGGTAACATTTTATTAAATCAAATATATAATCAGAAGATATATAATAAATGTTTAAAAGCACAAATTAATTAACATAGATTTAATAAGAATATATATCTTTTTAAACAAAACTTTCTTTGTTAATGAGCCTTGTTTTATAAGTATTAGTGTTTATTAACTATAATGATGTTTGTTATCGAAATTTTTATTCTTACCTATAACATTTGTTTGTATATTAGCCAGAAAGAAGAAGAAACGATTTACATGCTGAAAGTATTCGAAAAATTCTAAATAGCAATAGATTAAATTTTGTTTTTAAATTTATGGGCAAAATTTTAGAGAAAGTTAGTTTCTAAGACCTATTATCTGCTTAATAATGAATTAACACCCTAAGCACTATAACATAACTAATTTCAATCATTCTAATTTGATTTTAAATGTTTATTTTTAATTACTTATTTTGTAGTCATGCCAAGTTTAGCTGTAAGTATTAAATGTAAAGCAAGACTAAATTTTACAGTGTAATAATTAATTATTTTTATTCATCAGGTAAATTCTGTTAATATTCTTCTACAAAAAAGTAAAGTAGAACCTTTTAAGTTTGGATTAGCAATAACAAAACTTATACAGCATCTAAAAGACCTCATTTACCAACCAAATTCAAGTAAGCTTAATTTAGATCACAAGGCAACTAAGAATAATTTTTAATTTTAGGCTATTAATAATAAAGTTTCGTTTGATTTTATATCTACAACATTTTGGCGTAAATAAACATTATTTTTTAATTAGTAACGCAAACAAACGTACAATAACGTTCTTATAACAAAACATTACTAACATTTTGTTAAAGGTTTAGTAGATTCAAATTTAGATTGGATTTTATACAGAGTAAACGATATAAGTAATTATTATCAATATTTTATTTTTTTATTAAATTAATTGTTAAATTATTATTTTACTATATAAATTAAGTTGTAGTTACTAAAATTTACATTTTTTTTGTAGCTAACCTTTTGGAAGAACCTATCTTTCATGTTGAAGTAAACGAAGTTTATGCAAATTTATCCATTAGTAAGAAGGCAGAGGTTAAACTAATTAAAATTCACGTTGTTTAGTCAATTGGGTTTATTAACAACTAAACTTAATTGATTTTTTTTAAATAGGATTTGTTTAATGAGAATAATTTGTGAAATTGTTTTTACTTTACTTGAAAAAATTTTAAGTCAAAATACAAGTTATTATAATAACTGTGTATTTTTTTTACATAACCGTTTTTTTTTTCAGTAAATTCTCATACTTTACTTAAGTAATTTACTTAATGTTGTGTATTACACGTGAAAAAATTTCTGTTAATGACACGCTACGGTTCTAATCTGTAACTAATTTTCCTATAATTCCAACATTTTTATAATTAATTGTTTTAATACAGGTAAAAAATATTTTTCAAAGTTTTGTTGTAGTTTTTATAATTGAATTGGAAAAAAGAATGCTGCAAAATCTTGAATTAATGGCTCAGTATGAAGTTGTAAACGATGTTAGTTGGTATTAAATATATCTTCAAAAAATAAAATAACTTATTTAAATATCATTAAAACTTATAATTTTTTAAAGGCCTTATATAGACGGATGCCGGATATTGAGAAGTTTTTAGAACATCCAAAAATTAAAAAATTGTTTGAAGGAAACCACAGAGATACTATCTCACTTCAATACAAAAGTTTGCATGGACGTCATCAAACAAGTATCGGTTAGCTAAAGGAAAATAACAATAGTAACCTACTACTTAAATATAAATTAAAATTTTCATTGTTAATGTTAAACAAGTTTTGTAATTTAGTAAACATTGTAAATCTACCGAAAACTAAGTTCTGATAAAATAAAAACATGATTTATTATTGTAAGAGTACACTTACAATTGATTATGTACATAAAAAGTTATCAGTTTATTCTTAACAGATAAATCAACAAACGTTAACTTTTGGAGCAGTGTTCGCGTTGAATACCAAGAACTTAAGGAGTTAATGATGAAACTACAAACGATACCTTTTAGTAACGCGCAAATCGAGCGAGACTTTTCCTTGATGAATATCTCGAAAAACAATAGACAATCTAATATGGGCCATATTTTGTTAAACTCCTTAATGATTATTAGGTAAGTAAAAATTTAATGTATTTGGATTTATGTCTTTTTATTTTAACCTATTTTATAGAAATGAAACTTTAATAAATAATTTAAACTGTAAAGTTTTTAATCATTATTTAGATTATTTAATTTTAGTTAAAGTTGGGTATGCAACTCGATGACCGAGAGGTCTTTTTGTGTACCCGGATCCTTGAAACAAGAAATTTTTGAATTTTGTTTTGTTATTATTCAACAAACCTTATCATTTTGATTTTTACTTTTAAAAAACATATTTTATTATAGGAGACATAAAGGCCCTATTAATAACTTGTTTTTTTTAATGTTATCCAATTAAATTAATATTTTGTATTACAACGATTTGTTTTATATAATTTTTTTTCTTTTATTTTAAATATAAGGGAAGAATAAATGCATAATAAGAATTGAAACATTTTTTTGCTAAATTTATCGGTATATTATCAGTAAAATTCAATAATATATATCACTAGTAAAAGTTACTAGAACTTTTTTAACAAATTTTAGTTTAGGTAGTTTTTTAAATTTTTTATTCTAATTAAAACTATTTGTACAAGGTTAAAAAGCTTGGCGTTTGCTTATTATTTAAATATTATATAGGTTGTTGTCTTTTTAGATAAAGTAAAGTATAGTGTTAATCTGTTTGTTGAATATTTTTATCATAAATATAATATTGGTAAAGTACAAAATTATAACTCAATGTATGGTTTATAAATTACTCTTTTTCATTCAAAGGTTCAATTCAAACATTAATAATAAAAAATTCCTACAATTAATTTTTACATTCTTAAGCCAATTATTACCCAAAATTATAATAAATTCTATTTTTCTCAGATCAACCTGCAAAAGAATGGAGTTATGCTGTGACAAATTTCCACTTTCAGATACATTGATAGAAGAAGTTGGTAAGTCTAGTTTGTACAAACCAAGAAGCCAAGATGTCAATGAAATCTTGACAAACGAAGAGTACAGCAAATTTAAACCTTCAAATTTGACAATCTTTGCAGCAAACAATGTAATATAAAATTTCAACAAAATTTTTGCGTGTTAAAAAGCAGTTAATTTAAAAAAAAAAAAGCTTTTCATTTAAAGTCAATTCACTATTTTAAAAACACTTTTACTTGAGTGACTGTTAAAGCATTCTACTGTTTAAATTTGTTGTGACTGTATTTTATTCAAAAATTTCAAATTTGTTTATTTACAAAGTTTTGTACATTAATTGCTAAAATTTCTTAGACTATTTGTACTTTTTTACATATTTTGTAGTAACAATAATAAGTTCAATAATAATTCAACCGTTAATCGCGCTAATTTTTTATCATATGAGTATTATGCTAAATTTCTTTTGCCTAACAAACTTTAAAATTTCTCATTTTCTTAGTTTTTATTAAGTATTTTTTAATACTTAAAATTGTTATTTTAAATTTCCGTATTAACTTTTGTATTTTTTAAAATTTTTATATAATATTTTAGATTTTTAAACAAAACATTTTTACTTCAATTCAGCTTTTTTTTTAAACAATTTTCTTTATTTACCAATATAGATTTTTTTTAATTGCCATAACTGCTAGTTATTGCAATACAAATTAGTTTAAGTCATAGTGCTGTAAACTGCCCTTATGTTATGCACTTGTTCTTTTATTAATAAACATATAAAATTAATCCAAGCTCTTTATATATATATCAAAAAAGTATGTAGAGTATATAGCTTGTATTAGTTTAATATTTTGTAGTGTCGAAGGTTTGTATAATTTTTTTAATTACAATATATCCTAGTTTTTATTTTTTCACAAACTTTGAAACTTGAATTAAATGAATAATCCTAGAAGTACATAAGCAACTTACAAAAATAAATTACTTTTTAGTTAACTATACTTACAAATTAAACATTGAAAATGGTTTAAAACTTAAAGATAAATGAAATAAGTAATACTAGTAACCTTTTAGATTTTTTTTCTCTTAAATAAAGTTTTATTTTATGAAACAAATTAAAGTAGTTAAACATGAATTCCTTTAAATGTACAATTTCAGTCTTTGCTTTATATCATAGTCATTATTATCTAATAAAATATCTTTTCACTAAGTTAACATTTTTAGCTGCGAATATTCTTACTGCAAAAGCTTTAGTATAATTAGATTGTTATAAAACTTATAGCAGAAAATATTTTTAATTTAGTTTAAAAAAGTAAATTAAGCTTAAATCTTTAACAAACCAGTTAAACTGACCTTATATTTTTTCATTTAATAAAAATTTAAGGTATATAAACAAATAAATTTTTGATAAAAATTTTCATAAGAAAAAAAAATGTTAAAATAAGTAAGTAAATTGTAAATTAAGCACTTATGTAGTTTTTCACTTTAATAAAACTTTTGCAGGAACAAAAAAAAATTTTGACTTTAAGAAATATAAGACAAGACGTGAAAGTTAGTTAAAACTTAAAAAATTAACATGCATTATTAAAGTTTTAAAATTAAGTGAATTACTCAAGCGTACGATTTTGGCTTATAAATTTCTTTTTTCTTCTAGCTCTCTCACTTTTGCGCTAAAACTTTGCGTCTATTTGTAAAGTTCTTAAATGAAGAGAATAACTCGAGCGCGCTACAGCGTACCACTCACTTTTCACTTTACTTTCTTTTATTTCTCCAAATTTCTCTCAATTTACTATAGAGCTTTAAAGCGCGTGTTTACAATTAAAACAGCTGTATTTAACTGCCATCTTGATTATACCATGTCTGGTCATAGGTGTCAAAACCAAAACAAAATTAACTTTATTTGTTCTTATTATTAATATTATGTTATTTTAAATGTTTTTGTGTAAACTAGAATATAACATTTAGAAATAAAACATCTGTAATATAAATTTAGGTATAAAAAACGTGAAAAAAAAATAAACTAAAGAAATGACATGTTAGTTAGTTACTGTGCATTACTTTTGTACAAAACGGAAAACATTTGCATTTATTTTTTACCAAGTAGGTATTATATAAGTGTTTTACTAATTCAAAGCACTTTTTACACTCTTTATTCAGAAAATAATTTGCTGTTGCAAGAACAAAGTTATTACTAAAGGAAAAAAAAACCGTGGTAAAATGCTAACCTGTCTTTTTCACATTTTTAAGCTAAATCAGTTCAGCCTTTTAATTGTTTTAAAATGTTATACAGGAACTTAAAACAAAATTTATTAGACAAAATTAACTCAAAATAAGTTTTTGCTCAGCGGGCCACATTAACATGCTCGCGGGCCTCAAAACTTTCTTTTGCAGGCCGCATTCGATTCAAAAAAATAACGTGCTCGCGGGCCGCACTTGGCCCGCGGGCCGTAGTTTGCCGACCCCTGCGCTAGATGATTTACTAAATTTACTAAACGAAGGTCGTAAAATTTGAGGTGAGAAGTTGTTTTATCTGAATAACAAATGTTTTATAACTTTAAGCGTTATTGAGTCGTGAAGTAATTTTTACTTTTGTCATTCTTAATGTAAATAAATTTAGCTTGAGGGTTTTGTATAGTGTTAAACGAACACGCTTTGAACTAAAATAGTTTTTAATTCCTTGAGTTATAAACACATTTGCTTAAAACTTTGTCCATCAACTTTAACAATTTTTTAGAGATAGGTGAGTAATCGTAGGAGAAAATTCAGGGATACTTGTATAAACCGCACAAAAAATGAGCTAGTGAATAAATATCTACCTTTAGGTGGGTGTTTATTTATATTACCAAAGATAATATACCAATATAAAGCATATTACGTTCTACAAGTAATATTCAAAGTTTTTCTTTTTTAGTATTTAGTTTTCAACGTTCTGTTTCTTGATATTATTTACTTATGTTCTTATATTAATACAAACCAGTTATTATATTAAAAGAGTTTTTGAACTAATAACACAAACCTTCTTAACAAAGTGAAAGTTGTTAAAATATACTTAAGTACTATTTACTTAATATTTAGTTGAAATTTTTACCAACATACAAATCATTTCTATAACAAAAGTATGTACAAAGTCGTTTAATTTTCTACAGGTCACTGTCTGAACTTTCTCTTCAAAAATTAACCCTCGCGAATACTTTGAGTACTTTGAAGGTTTGATTTTATTTGTAGTTCGATCAATTAGTTTTATTTTTGACATTGATGTTTTACGAATACACTTAAACCTTACTAATTTCTTTTCTTTACAGAAATTGAGAGAAGTACACCAGATCTAGCAACAATTATTCTCACTTTAGAACAACTTTCGATTTGTAAATAAATAGTCAAGTTAATAACAATTTTTTAATATTAAGCATTGAAGTAGTTATATAAAAATCAAATTGAAAAAAAAACTTTTATTATAGTTTTCATTAGATTTGAATAAAATTTTGCTGTGGCTTGTTTAAGAGAAACTAAAAAATAACAATATTTAATTAATTTTTTTTTTTTTAATTAATTATCTTTCTTTACATACGTATGTTAGTTGATTGTTTGATTATTTTTTCGTGATTTCCTTCCTTAAGTTAAATAAACGTATAAAGAAGAAAACTAAACAGTCTTAATCAACTAGAAAATTTAAACAAATTTACTAAAATATTTTTTGAGTTTAAGCTGTAACTCATTTATTATTTTATTTAACAAAGAAGTTTCAAATTTTCTCATAAACTTGTAGTCCTTGCCTTAAAAATACGTCAGTAGTTTATAGTTTTAAAAGTTATACATACTTTTAAAGTTACTAAGCAATTTTGCAATGTTTATTTCATGTACAAATACTTGGCTACTTCTTACTATAAAAGCAATATTTACTTAATTAAAATTGATTCATAACTATAAACTGCTGCAGAAATACTACCTAACATTAAAAAAAAAACTTTACTTACAACTTTATTTAATATTATCATTATAGTCCTAATACAGAATGAATAGAGTATAAATCAAAGAGATAACATTCTATTTAAAAGTACTACTTATTAAAATAACTTCTGAAAAATTTTAAGTAAAATTCAAGATTTAAGTACTACTAACAAACAAGCTCAGTTATATTTCATGCTTTTCTAAGGAGACTAACAGTGCCATTTAACGGTAAGCTATTAGATAGAGGTAATTACATTATGTCTAAAATGTACATCTTTAAACAGAAAATTATTTCTAAAATATTTTGTCTATTTTTTAAGAAAAATAAAAATATAATAAGTTACTGTGAATGTTATAAGTTATTGGTTATTGCTATTTTTTTTTCAATTGTTACCTAGTTGAAACTTTTTAGCTTGTTGAACTTTACATTGTTCTAATACCATTTAGGTCTAAATAAAAATACAAAAGTTATTAAACCTTTAAAAACGTCACTAAATCTATTAACTGGGTATTTTTTAAGACTGCAACTAAGTTTTTTGTAATCAATTTAACTATTTTACCGACTCGATAAAACCTTAAAATAGTTTGTGAACACACTTGAATAAAGAAAAAAAAACTTTTATCTTTATTTAATTTGTACTTTTATGTTACTTCTTACATAACAACAATATACCAATGATAAAGTTGAATCATTTAGAGTAAATTTATATTATTATTACATAACAGTGTGCTATTTCTTATCAGTTGAAACAATTTAGTTTTTAACGTAGCTGTTATTTAGTATTTTTGCTTGTTATATGAAGTTTTGACGAAACTATTTTGTTTTCTTGATTACTGAATATGTTTTCGATTAAGTACAGCCGGCAAGCAGCTTTGTTAAAGAAGTTTGAATTTTAATACAAATATAACGCTACAAGAGCTAATAAAAATTAAACAACCTCAGGTTATATAAATTTAAACTTCGCTATTAAAATATGATTATGCTAAAACTTTAAAGTAATTAATGGATGTCTAATGAAAAACAATTTTGTACGACCTCAATCACAATCACACGACAACCAATTAAATCTTACTGTTTGTTAGTTATAAAAATTTAGAATTTAGAATTTTTTAACAGTAATTTTCAAATAATTACGCCACACGATTGACTCGGGTGGATTTTGACTCTGAGGGATTTTGATCGACTGGATTTAAAACGGATGGGTTTTGAATGTGTCCCGTTAATATAGTGTTGACCTCACTATACAAGAAGACTATTTTAATATTAGTAAATTTAAAGGTTTTAGTATAAACAATATATTATTTACTTAAAAACTGAACAAATTAAAAAGTGTAAATGTACTAACCAGTAGAGTTGAAAAACTCACAACTTTTAAAGCAAGTTTGTTCAGTTATCCTCTTTTAGTCAAATTATTAGCTAAAACTCTTATTTTCTAAAATTTAATTGATTTCCAATTTTTCAATTATATTATTTAAAAGTTAAAGATTAGAAGTTCTATTGGTTACTAAAGAACCAATGTTTCATTTCTTCTGATTTATAAAACGTTATCTAAACGCAAAAAAAAAAAAAAGTAAATATACCTAGTTCGGCTGCCAAACTCCGCAGCTGCAGTGATTAAGAACATGGAAGTTAAAGAAAAAAGTTGAAATGTTAATCAAGTAATAACTAGATGGATGTTGTTAAGAACTTTTGCTTAGTAGAGTCTAAAAATTTTTGAAAACTTCTATAAAATAAAAATATAACACAAAGTAGTTTGCATAGACATCCAATAGAACTATTTATTTTATTGTCCTTTCAATTGTAAACACTATTATAGTAACAACGTTTTATACCAGTTAAACTTACTAGCAGTAAACGTATGCCTGCATAAAAGTGTTTGAAACTTTATAAAGTTTATGCACTTTTAACTATGTACTATAGTAAATTGTTTCAACGTATGAGAAATAGCACACTGTTATGTAATAATAACGACAATTTACTCTAAATGATTCAACTTTATCATAGGTATATTGTTGTTATGTAAGAAGTAACATAAAAGTACAAATCAAATTAAGATAAAAGTTTTTTTTTTCTTTCTTCAAGTGTGTTCACAAATTATTTTAAGGTTTTATCGAGTCGGTTAAATAGTTAAATTGATTACAAAAAACTTAGTTACAGTCTTAAAAAATACCCAGTTAATAGATTTAGTGACGTTTTTAAAGGTTTAATAACTTTTGTTTTTTTATTTAGACCTAAATGGTATTAGAACAATGTAAAGTTCAACAAGCTAAAAAGTTTCAACTAGGTAACAATTCAAAAAAAATAGCAATAACCAATAACTTATAACATTCACAGTAACTTATTATTTTTTATTTTTCTTAAAAAATAGACAAAATATTTTAGAAATAATTTTCTGTTTAAAGATATACATTTTAGACATAATGTAATTACCTCTATCTAATAGCTTACCGTTAAATGGCGCTGTTAGTCTCCTTAGAAAAGCATGAAATATAACTGAGCTTGTTTGTTAGTAGTACTTAAATCTTGAATTTTACTTAAAATTTTTCAGAAGTTATTTTAATAAGTAGTACTTTTAAATAGAATGTTATCTCTTTGATTTATACTCTATTCATTCTGTATTAGGACTATAATGATAATATTAAATAAAGTTGTAAGTAAAGATTTTTTAATGTTAGGTAGTATTTCTGCAGCAGTTTATAGTTATAAATCAATTTTAATTAAGTAAATATTGCTTTTATAGTAAGAAGTAGCCAAGTATTTGTACATGAAATAAGCACTGCAAAATTGCTTAGTAACTTTAAAAGTATGTATAACTTTTAAAACTATAAACTACTGACGTATTTTTAAGGCAAGGACTAAAAGTTTATGAGAAAATTTGAAACTTCTTTGTTAAATAAAATAATAAATGAGTTACAGCTTAAACTCAAAAAATATTTTAGTAAATTTGTTTAAATTTTCTAGTTGATTAAGACTGTTTAGTTTTCTTCTTTATACGTTTATTTAACTTAAGGAAGGAAAAATAACCTTAATTTTCAAATAATACTAAAGTTAGTAAAAAAAACCTCAAATAAATATTCTTAGATGAGTAGCATTTGTTGTTGCTTTCATCTTAATAGATCGATTAAAGTCCTAATTTGATTTATTTGACTTTGAAATATCAGAAATTGCCTAAGAGCGACTTTTTGTTGTCACTAAAGAAATTAACAAAAAACTTTTACTACCACCAACACAACTTCTTTAAAAAAGTTTTCAAACCTAAACGATGTCTCCTTTTAAATATTTACTTTTGCTCTTTTATAACTTACCTTGACAAATTTAAACCTTATTAACTTGCAAAGATAGTACATAGTCTATTAAATTTTGAGTATATTGATCTATGAAATTTTTAGTTTTTAACACGGTTTATATAAAAAGCTTACACATTTAAAATTTTAGTATTCTCTTTAATTTTATTTATTTAAAAAGTACAAAAACTAGTAAGTCCAAAAAATAATAATTTGAACAAGTTGAAATCTGTGCCAAAATAGACTTTACTTACATTATCGCTTTTTTCAAAGACTTTTCTTTCGGTATTAAGTCTCGAATTGACAACAGAATTCCATTGATTGCTGAACTTACAAGTCCTTTCGGACTTGCACTAGGAACTAGTACTTAAGTTTAAAATAACAAAATAATGAACAGAACATATATTCTTAAACCTAAACTAGATTGTTCAAACAAAAAATTCTCTTATACTCTCTTTGAATAAAAGAACTTGTATTCTAACTTTTACTTTCATAGCTAAAAAGCATAGATAAACTATGTGTTTGAGTAAAAGAAACATTTATCTTCAACATAACCAATAGTACTTTAATGTTTATGTTTAACTGCTATCTACGTGTACTAAGTGTTAAAACTATTCCTATTTCAGGTTAATCTTATATTTTTTTATGTTCATAATATTAAAACTTAGTATATCAAAAACTAAAAAGCAATTAAATATAACAAGATAAATAAAGTTATAGCATTTAACAAAATAGTTTAAGTGATTTTTTTTTCAGATCATAGTCAGACTTGTCTAAAGTTTCCTAATTATAGTTTTGTCATTAAGTAAATTTTAAATAAATTTTATTTTAGAAAATAGACTAATCAAATTAAGGTTGTTTATATTTATACTTTTGTGTTTAGGAAACTTCTTTAGCCATAAAGTCTTTTGAAAAGTTGGTAGTTTTATGTTATTAGATTTTTTAGACTGTTCATCTAAATTATGTTCAATTTTTTTTATATTTTAAGCTTAACAAAATAAAAATGCAAACATGAATCCTAAAACTGTTAAGACTATCGTCTAAAAAAATCAAAAAAGTTTTATTTGTAAAACTTTGAATTATTATGTTTATTAAAAATTTAAAAGAATAAAAAAGCTAAATAGATAGAGAAATTGTGAATCAAGTTTATTTACCTTTGTGGTAGTCTATAAATAAATCACATATCACATAAATACGAATTAAAATGTTGCGACACACGATGAAGATGTAAGAGGAACTTAACATATTTTTGTATTGCGATATTCAAACCTAAATGTATTTTAAAATGAGTTAAGTAAATTTTTAAATGTTTGTTAAGTTATCGGAGCTTTAAATGCATAGGCAATTTATTTATCAGTGTTTAATAATATTTATGTTCAACACCCTTTATTTAAAATTTACGCTTCAAATTTAAACTTACTAAAAATAGTTAAAGATTAACAAAAACGTTATAAAAATCTAGAGCTTGTATATGTTGCTAGGTTTATACAAACAGTTTTATGTTAAAAATATAAAAGTAAAGTTTTAAATTTAAAATGTTTTGATAAAATGAGTTGAAACAACTTGAAAAATTACCTTTATATTATTATCAAAAAGTAAAGGTTTGCTGTGAAATAATTAGAAGTATTTTATACTAAGCACGAAGTTTTAATTAAGCCTTAACTTTTAACTCATTTAAAACTTGTTAACTTTTAGTCTACATGTTGCAAAGCTCGTTTTTAAATTTTTAAACATATCAGTAAAAAAGTTATGTAAGCATAAAAAAAAAGAGTCAGTCTGTGCTAAATTGACACCGTGCTAAAGTGTCAATCTGCGCTAAAGTACCACTTCGTGTTAAATTTTCACTCTGTGCTTAAGTGTTACTCCTTGCTAAGGTTTCACTCCTTGCTAAAGTGTCACTATGTGCTAAAGTATCACTCTGTGCTAAAGTGTCACTCTATGGTAAAGTTTCACTTTGTGCTTAAGTATCATTTCGTGCTAAAGTAAGACCCCGAACTAAAATGTCACTCTGTGCTAAAGTGACGCCCGTACTTTCTGACCCGTTCTCCTACAAAGTAGTGTGCACCAAATTCCATTAAATTCTACAATTTTACAACTTAGATTCTGAAGTTTATGGTGAAGAAAAAAAAACTTTGGCATATTTGTTAGTAGTTTTGAAATTTACATTATATATTCAGGAAAATTTTTGAAATTTAAGCTATATATTCTAGATTTCACGATAAATAGCATGAATATTAAAGTTCTATGGAATATCTGAGGAAAAATTTTGAGCTTGGGGTCGCTTAGGGCAGTGCTTCTGAAATGGGGTTCCGCGACGCCTCTCAGGGGTTCCGCGAAGCCTTTTAAAATTAAAAAAAGAAGTTTGAAAGAAAAATAAACATAAACCATAAAACCTTAAAAAAAAATAATGGAACACATAAAATGGAAAACATATATAATTATTCATTGATCTGCTTAAAGTGTATCTAGCGGTAGGACTTTTAATGGGTATTCATTATTAATAGGTGTCCTGGTTGCGCAAACTTTTGCAAATTTTTTGAACTTCTATTTATAGTGAAGTCATGAAAATACTGGTATTATCACTAAAGCAAACAATGTAGCAACAATCAAAACAAATTTTAAATGTTTACGCAATAAAACTAAATAAAAAATCTTTATCAGAAACCTATTTCTGGTATATTATATGGTTTCAAATGCTGTAAAAATGTTTAAAAAGATGTCTATTAGCCTAATTTATAATTTAACTGTATAAAAGCTTACTTTTTACTTTAAAAATGCTACTATAATTTTAAAAAAATCTGGCCAAGCCTATAAAATTTTAAGAGAAATTGAATTTGAAATAGTTTTTTTACACTTAAATGATAAATAATGATACTTTAACTTTTAAAAGTTGTGGCCAGGTCTTTAAAATTTTAACAGAAATTGAGTTTGAAATAATTTTTAAAACTACATGATAATTTTTTTTAAATAAATATCTATGTATTAGCCAAGTTTTAAAGTTTGTTATTTAAATCTTAAATGCTTTTTCTTTTTAAGTATTATAACTCAATATTTATTTTTGATAGTCATTTATAAAAAAACATCTAAAGAAAATGACAAATGATTTTAAACTGATGATTTTAAAATAAAAAATATAAAATAATGATTTGCTTAATCAAGGTTGTTTTTTTATGTAATTTTAGTTGCAACATTTTTGTTTGTTGAAACATTACTGTTTGTTTAAATTAATGCAAAAAAACACATCTTAAGGAAAGCACATAATTTTTACTATTATTATTAAAAGTTGTTATCTTTTTTAAAATTCAAGCTTCTGATATATATTTAGGCCATAGGGGGGTCCATGATTATGTTTTACAAAAAAATAACATTGATTATTATATGAAAGCTTTAAGTATAAACTACAGGCCAGTTTTATAGAATTTAAAAATTTCAATTAAGTTTTAAGATACTGTAATTTTAGTAAAAAGTTTCTAATACAAACGTATGGACCGTACATTTTTCAACTTCAATTTTCTCAGAAGTATAAAAATGTGTTTATGAACTTTTACGTTGTTTATTAAGGTTTACCTTTTCTTCTTTGGTCAAAACAAACGTTTAAAAACTCGATATCTTAAGTTTTATGATCAGTATTAGAAGTATTCTTATTTTGAAATAACCAAATGGAATGTTTTACTTTTTTCAGACTTTATTTTACATACTATTTAGCATGGATAAATTTTTAAACAGAAAGTATGACAATAGTGAAGATGTTGGTAGTAGTTCATCTAAAGGTAAAATAAGAAAGTTTAATGATGAGTATCTGCAGTATGGTTTTGTGGTGATTGAAAGTGGAGGAGAACAGAAAGGTCAATGTGTTGAGGTTGGTTGTAACAAAGTGTTGGCAAATTCATCATTAGCACCAGCAAAATTGAGAAGGCACCAAGATGCATTCCATAAGGACAGTAAGTCTAAAAAGTTGGACTATTTTAAAAATAAGGCACATGCCTTATTCTTGCAAAAGAATGCTTTGAAATCATCCATCAGCCCTTTCACCTCAATTTTAAAGGCAAGTTATAAGGGAGTATTGAGAATTGGGATATGCAAGAAGGCTTTCACTATTGCCAAGGAGTTTGCCCTTCCTTTTACTACTGATCTGTGCGAGGAGGTTGCATCAAAAGCAGTTGTTAAAAAACTTAGAACAATTCCTCTGTCTAATGACACCATCCAATCCAGGGTCATAGAGATGGCTAGTGATACAGAGGATCAACTACTGGAGAAATTAAAAGCCAGTCTATTTTATGCTGTGCAACTAGACGAGTCCACTGACGTAAGCGGCAAACCCTTGTAACTCGTTTTTCTTAGATTTTGTGGGCAGGAAGGATTCAACGAAGATATACTATTTTGTGGAGAATTACCCACAAAAACAACTTCTGTTGAAGTAATGAAATGTGTCGAAAATTATTTCATCAGCAAAGGTTTAGAGTGGAATAAATGTGTCGGCATTTGTATTGACGGTGCAGCGTCTATGACTGGGTCCAAAAATGGTGTAGTGAGGAAAATGAAGGACAAAGCAGTTGAAGCTAAATGGATACATTGTTTTTTACATAGAGGAAATTTGGCAACAAGACATTTTTCTTCTTGTTTACAAGAAGTTCTCTCAGCGTCTATTAAAATTGTTAATTTTATAAAGAAAAGTGACATAAAGGCAAGATGTTTCAAAGACCTATGCGAAAGTTTAGATGCTATTTATGGATTTTGAATCCTTTTATGTGTGATATTGCTTCAGAAGAAGTGAATCTTCCTACAGATACAGAAAACGAATTGCTGCAACTATCTGAAGATAGCAATTTGAAGTTGAGTTTCAAAGGGAAGGAGCTTTTAGATTTTTGGATATGTGCAATTTCAGAGTACTCCGTCTTAGCAAAGCGTGCAGTAAAATTTATTTTACCATTTATCACCACTTATCTTTGCGAGTCCGGCTTTTCGCATGCAACAAACATTAAAACGAAGCAAAGGAACTGTATGCTGACTCCAATCTTATCTGCCTGTCTCCGTCTCAGTCTATCCAAAATCCAGCCGCGCATTGACATGCTTGTTGCTAAGAGACAAGTTTAAGTTTCGCACTAAATTTTTTTTTTTTTTATTCGTTAGGCATCTTACCCGTTTATTACAGTAATCTGTGAATTCGATTAGGTTCATGTTCATTTCGTTATTGTTTGTAGCTCTCATTTTGTTTTTATTATGCAAGGAAAGATTTTTATGATGTTGCAATTAATCATGTTTGTTTTCGTTTATTTATTATAGAATCATAAATACCTATTGCCTTTGGCGCACTTTGAGTTTGACTCGACTTAATACTTTTACAATTTGTATGATTTCTAACAATGATATAGTTTTGCTAAAAAATTCGTTTCTTACTAAAATTTTTTTGTTTTTTGCAGGAAATTTTATATTAAACATTTAATGTAAAATTAAATTAGGGGCTCCGCGGTAAAGTTGAATTTTGGAAAAGGGTTCCGCCACTAGAAAAAGGTTCAGAAGCACTGGCTTAGGGTGCATCTGTTGCTGCTCAAAGTTATAAATTTTTGAGTGGACCTTAGTCTAATTTTCTGTGTGCAGAAAATCACATAAATAAACGACACAAAATTTAACTTCCTAGCTATTACCACCGTCGGGCTATTCAGTTTTTTTTTTTTTTGAAAACAACCCCTATCAGGGGCGTGTCTAGACATTTTTCAAAGGGGGTTCACAGTTTTTTTGTTCTTAACTTGCCTCTTAAGTACGTATTTCTTAAGTATGCACAGCCAGTTAAGTACGCAATATTTAGTTGAAAAACTTTGTGTTTAGAATGCTTTGTTCTGATTAAAAAAAAAATAAGTTGAAATAGAAAAATGTTATATTTATATAAAAATTATACTAAATTAAATTTAGATTAATTAAAACTAAAAGAACCAGAAAAAAATTATGCACTTACAAATTTTATATCAAAATTCAAATCCGTTATCTAAAACAAATATATTACACACAATTTATTTAATTAACGAAAAAAACGAACATTGTATTATTACTAATATAGGTAATTAAAAACCAAAACTTGCAGGTAGTCTTAGTATACTATAATCATTGGTTCAAACTTTGAATATAAAACTTAATAAATCTGTTGTATAATACAAAACTCAATAAAAAACCTTTCGAAGTTATCGAAAATAAAATTGCATGTCAATTAAATAAAACAATCGAGAACATAATTTTTACGAGCAATGTCATTAATTTTCATATAGTATTTGGAACAGAATTAATAAAAAGCACAGCTGGAATAAAATTTTCTAAGGTAAATAAAAACTTTTGAGCTTTAAACCATCTAAAACTACAAGTAAAACAATATGTAAAATTTTGATAATAAATCATTCAAAAAAGTTTCCTAGAAAGAAAATGCTACTTTAAAAGTTTTACCTATTTTTACGTCACAGTTAAAATTTTATTTGAAGTCTATTTCAGCTGGGCAAAAACGATCATTTTTTGTTACGGAAGCTTATAATCTTTCAGTGTTATAAATTCAACACTAATTATTCAAATGTTATCAAATAACCAAAACAAAACCAATAAACAACGTTTTTACTTTTTAGTGATATTCTAGGAACTTTTTTTTCTTTTTTTTTTGCAGGAGGTTTACAGGAAACAGAAAACCAGTCAAAACAAGCCCCTGACCCCTATATAGATTCTATGTAACCTTAAAAATTCCACCTTCTTTTTTTTTTAGGCTAGGTTTTTTGTACATGTAGCAATTATCAAAAAAACATATTCTACGCGTTTTTAAGATGATTCAAAAAAAAATTTTATGCAGATAATTCTTAATTATTAAAAACAAACTAAAAAATGACAAAAAAAAAAGTACAAAAAATCGAAAACTTCCACAACATTCTTCAAATCATCTAAAAGCGCATATAATGTTTTATTTTTGTGATTATTGCTACATGTACAAAAAATTTTAGTCAAAAACTCGAGGGTTTAACTTTTAAGGTCCCATACACTTAACATAGGGGTTGTTTCAGAAAAATAAAAATAGCATGACGGTGATAAAAGCTAGGAATCTTTTTTTTTATGTGATTTGCTCTGAACAAAAAGTTAAACTAAGCTTAACTACAAAGTCGGGCAACAAATGCACATAATTTTATACAGTTTAGTTACACAAGATTCAATTATCAAGAGATCTTTGCTAAAACACCACAGGAAACACTCCGTGCTTCTGGGACTAAACCTTCATTTCAAAAGGACAGACATCACATAAATAAAAAATAGTAAACGTTTATTCTTAGTTTATTTTTAGTTTTTAACAATGTTTAGTTGCTGTTTTGTATCTTTTGAAAATAATCCGTTTTTTAACCGATCCGAGGACTTTTGGCCCACCCGGTGAAGCAAAACGAGTTTTAAAAAAACGCTGATTTACTTAGTCTTTTTAAAAAAACTAAATACTTTGTGTGCTTTAACTTGGTTGAAAGAAAACTTTAAGTTTATTTTTAATATTTTATTTAAAACTGTATAAACTTAAAGAGCAACAAACTTAATCATTTAGAAATTTTTAAGGTTTAAATATCTATATAAGATGTTTTTACAAATAATGCACAGCACATTCATGACAGATAAAATTTTTCTATGCAAATAGTTAGTATTAATATTTCTATTTTGTCAGTAAAAGAACTCTGTTTTACATAAAAACTAGAATATTAAAACTGGAATTTTTTAAAGTTTACCTTTTTTGAGTTTATCCTCATTCCTCACCTGCTTCAAAACCAAATAAACCACTAATTTTGTTTTGTTTGACAACTACCATAATAAATGAAACATAATAGAATAATATTTATGTCTATATGGTTTTTTGAACAAAAAAGAAAGTTCTCAAAATAATTGTTTACAGGACCTTCTGTTACGAAAATACCTTTTGATGGTTATTGATTCGTAAATTACTTGGAATGTGGATACAGTTTAACATCTTGTTCCAGAAGAAGAACAAAAAAAAGTAAAAATTTGATATTTAAAAAAATTAAAATCAAAATTAAAATAAACTAATGTAATTAACGTTTTTATTGTTCTCCAATCTGTATTTCGGCCTAAAATTTCTATCGACCCTGATACTAAGTCAATTACTAAATTTGAAAAAAAAAATTAGTAACATAATTTGAAGTTTAAATAGTTACCAAGACAAGGTATACTTAGAATAGTAGAAAATGTAAACAAACATAAAGACAATATTGCAAATTATTAAAAAATGTTATTGCATGCAAAACTAATCTAAAATTAAGTTGGAAATAATATTATAATGAAAAATAATAAATAGTTGTATAAAATTATTATTCTCATTATTTATTAAAATATTCCTTACACTTGATGGAAATTAAGTAAAATATTTTTACTAAAAACTGCAATTTAAAATTTAAGTAAAAAATGTAAATAAGAAACAACATTTGTAGGTTATTACAAGAGCCTGGTCTATTTTCCATCAGTTTTATTACAAAAAACTATTATTTTAAAACTTGTTACCTTTATAATGGTTTTTAGTTTTAGGCTAGTTGATTTTTTTTTGTTTTAAATGGTAAAAAACCATCGGTCTCAAACTCTACATTTTCCATTTTCCAAAAACATAGCTTTTCCAGAAATTTTTTCTGTAGAAAAGCGAATGTGTTACATCATGTGTAATTTTACCTGCCCAATTTTATATCTAAACTGTTTTAAAGAAAACTTTATGAAATTTAAAAAAACTTGTCCTAACCATAAAAATAACTTCTCACTGATATATGTAGTAGTATGCTGCATTTAACTACAACCTTGAAATCAATTTAACTTCAGAAGTTCAATTTTATAGATATGAGCTTAGTTTGAGTAAAGCAAAACTAATGACAATTCACTTCCTATAGATTGAGGCCATAGGGGGACCAACATTTTATATTTTACAAAAATTAATATTGGCTTTTATTTTAAAGTTTAGAGAATATACTGTAAGAAGTTTTTTTAGAATAAAATTTTTTCAAATATTTAATGAGATATAACAACCATTAAAAAAAGAGTCTGATACATTTATTTGTAACCAAAAAAATTTTCAAGGCTAATTTTCTTGGAATAAAAAATTTACTAAAAATCTATATCCTTAAACTGTTGGCAATGGTTCTTTAATTTTTTTTATACTACAAATATGTTTCCTCATTTAGTTTAAAGCAAATGTTTTAAAACTTTCTCAGTCTAATACAGGGTTTCCCCAAAGTGGGCCATGAGGTCATAATTTGAAACTTACACTAGATTTTTTGAAGTTGATGAAGAAGAGCAAAAAATGAACAGTTTAGTGAAGATGGAGCTCTTATGGGTTTTTAAGGCCATAGGGGTGGAAGAGTCAAAAACTTTGTTGCAAAAAATGACTTTGGTATTTATATAAAAGCTTAAACTACAAACTACATGCCAGTTATTAGAATTCAAAAATATCATTTAAGTTTTGAGATAAATTATTTTTTGAAAAAAGTTTCTATCATAAACAAATGTACGCAAATTTTCTTGCAAATTTGAAAATCAGTAAAAATCTATCTCATCTTTCATTTTTTGAGCAATCTTCTTCAAATTTTCAGGAATTGTTCTTGGCATTAAAAGAATAATACTTACTTATGACTTTTAATAATTTTATAAACAAAAAGTTTTTGACATATTAAAAATTAATTGATAACATATTAAAGATATTATTACTTAGAATTTTTTAAAGTTTAAATTGTTGATTTTTGTTACTGTGAAAAGATTTGACTGTGAAAGTTTGAAGAAGATTGCTTGAAAAATGTAGATTTGAGGAGATATATTTTAGATAAAGTAGTATTTTATTGCTGTTTTAGTTTTCACTTCCCATAGAAAACCTAAGCTTAGTAAAAACTATATAAAAAATTATCAATTTGTAAAAAACATGATTAACCCCTCCCTATGGCGTATCCTTGTTGGATGGGCCATAGCTTTTTTGATTTCTTTAAAGAGGCCTTTTGAAAAAAAATTGGGAAATCCTATTCTAACATTTACTAAATGGTAAACAACCTGAACCAAGCAGATTGTGAAATAAATATATGACCAAAATTAAAAGAAAACATTTTTTTTAGTTTAGTGTTAAAAAAAAAAGTTAAATTTAAAAGAATTTCTGATTCCTATAAGTTGTTCAAAGTTTATTAAAAGTTATACTGAAAAAGTTTTAAAACAATTGCTCAAAAATAAAATAGGAGATTGATTTTTAGTGTAATAGTCTGTTTTAACTTTTTTAGTTTAAGCCTCCCATAAATGAATTATTTAACCTCTATCTTTGACTGCTTATATCTCAGAAGTTATTTTATATAATTAAAACATTTGAAAATAACTAAAAACATAGTTTTATACCTAAAAAACAATAAATTAAATAAAAAGATTTAGCCTTTTCTGGTCTAAAATTTTTGAGATTTTAGATATTAAATTAGAATTGTATACACTTCAAAATTAGTGTTAAGAATTGTTACATATACTCAGACTGGCACTAATTTAATACTTATGAAATAAAAAAGTTTGTCTGTCACTGATTTAAAGAACAAAATAAAAGCTACATTATCATTTTGTTGTTTTGGATAATTTTAGTTTAAGCTTGGGTTTTTACAGCCTTTTATATTGTGATTAATTTGTCTTAAAACTGTAGAATGTCCTCAAGAATCATATTACTTGTTGAAGTTTAAAACAGTTTTTATTTTAATTTTAACTTTTTGCTAGTTTTTAACTTTTGTGTGCAGAATTTTTTTTGTTACAGATTGTATAGCCTTTAAAAAATTGACTGTTTATTAATGCAAGAAACGCACTTTTTCTAAAAATACGTTTTAAGCTTAGATTGAAACATGAGTAATAAAATTGCAGGTGAGCAGTTAGATTTGTTTAATAAGTGTTTTGATAAATTTAGTAATCAAAAAATTGCTTTGTTGAACAGTTTTATTTTTATTTTTTCAGTTAATATTAGTTTTAGTTAAAAGTTGTACAATAAAAATTTAATATAATGTTTATGTTTTTTTAATGACAGCTTTTTATATTTATTTAACTATTTTTTTACCTAGGAATATTGAGAAATTATTTTTTTTAATTGTTAATTACTTTAAATGAATTTATCTAAACGTTAAATGTTGAAAGATTTTTTATGTTGCATTGTTATTTTAAACGACTATTATAAAATAAAATAGTAATTTTTTATTTCATACCATATAGCAACTAAACTAGTTTTTACAGTGAGAATTATTTTGGTCTTCACCCCTTGTTTATGAACATTAGCTGCTATAATTTCAATTTTTGTAAACCTTAAAGTTTTAAATCTTAGTGTTACATGACTATTCAATTACAACAATCTGACAAATAAAATTATTGAAAATTATTTTACATTAAAAAAAACATGCTTAAATTAGTCTAACTTATAAGATTATGAAAGTTAAATAAGAAATAAATGTTTGCAAAAATATAATTCATAAATTCTTGAATTAATTGTTTTTTCTATAAAACATGTTTGAATGGCTAGATCAGTGGTCGGCACGCTAATCAAAATCTGTGTACACGAAAATGCAAAAAATTTTACTAATGCGTTCTCTTAAAGCAAAATTCTGGTTAAATGACAATTTAAGTTCTTTGAAAAGTAATTAAGAGACTATATCTTAAAAAGTTATGTACTTTTGAAAAATAAAAAAATACATTTGTTGGTCTTATCAATATCTTCAGGACTTTTTTTTTTGCAAAGTTTTTATTTAATTAAATATATTCATAAACTACTAAAAATTACTATTTTTAAGCTTATTTGATCAACATCTCAAAAAAGTTTAAAGTTTTGCAAAAGTAAAAAAGAAAACTTTGTAGATATTTAATTTAAAAGACCTACATAGATATTTATTTTATTCAAAATAGACTACTTTTAAAATTAAGGTCCTTTGAATATCTTTTAAGAATTTGAATTGTCCGAATTTAATTTGTCATGCACCTGAAAATCTTGAGGTTTTATGTAATGAGATATGCTTTCATGGAACTCAAAAAGTTCTTTTATTTAAACTTGTATTTTAAAAAGTCATAACTCAGTTTATATTTACATGCAAACCTTTTGTAAACTAGTGATGAAATTTATTACTTGATACTAATTTTAATGAGCCTCTCTATTTAGTGTACCTTGTTTCCACAATGATGTTTTAATTATATGGCTATGCCTGAAATACTTATTAATTGAACACATCTTTGCAGTCACTACAAAATCCCTAGTACAGTACTTTTAAAGTATTTTATTTACTATTAACTACATACATGATATTAAAAGAACAGACCAACAACAACAAAAATAATCACGAGTTAAAAACAAGATAGATTTAACTTATATATTTAACTATGTCTCTTAAACTAAATAAAAATAATAACAAGACAAAAAAAAATTGTGTTATCTCAAAATTTTGTGCACCCCTAAATGACTTTCGTGTACCCTAAAAGTTTCATGCACCCTAAATAAAAGTTTGTGTACACCGTGCCGACCACTGGGCTAGATTATAAAAGTTTTCCTCAATTGTGGGCACATAAGATATACTTTATTAATAAAATAATTATATAAGGCACCTAAAAAACTCCCAAACTTTCATTGTGTAGATCTAAAAATCCTGCTTTGAAATTAAATTAAATAATAACAAGTAATAAAAATAAGACTTAAAGAACTTAGCAATTAAACCTGTTTTATGCCCTTAATCTTAACATTAGGTAATTAATTGCTTATTAATTTATTTTGAATCTGAAAACTTTAATTTAAACTATAGTTTTAAAAGACAGCCACTGTTATATTTGTTTGTTTTTAATAAATAATTTCTTTTTATATTGTTTAGATATTGTAATTAATAATATTTTTAAGGTGAGTTTGACCATGGCAGTTACAAAAGACTTGCAGCTCTACACTATTGTTTCTGGTAAGTTTCATGCCAATTAATAAAGTTTTGTACCGCTGAATCACAGACTTATAAAAAATATTGTTTGTGTTGCTTTTAAATATCTAAAAATTCGATTTGTGTACTTTTTATAGAATATAATAGATTAGAATAGTTTTTGGGATATAGTCAGTTTTGGAAAATGTCTCAATAGAAGTCTAAGTTAACATAAATTTCTGATCATACTACTTCAATCATCAGACCAAAAGTTTTCGTTAGACTTAGACAAAAGTCTCTGTATAACTGTTTAGGCTCTGTATAACTGCTTCCTGAGATTTCTTTGAACATAGAAGTCTAGGGCAAAAAGTTTTCATTTACAATTTTGTGGTAAATTTACAAAAGTTACTAAAAATCTATCAGTACTTTGCTGTCATATCTTGCTAGGTTTAAAGCTACAAGACTCCAATTTATAGGAATTTTCAGTTGCATAACTAAAATATTGTAATTAAACTGTTCACATTATAATGCTTAAGGTATAAAAATAAATAGGTACTATAAATGGTTTTCTAAATAAGATCTGGTTTTACTAAAGAAAAAATATACATACGTTACATATGTTTTACATACATAAAAAAGTTTGGTAACTATTTTTACATATGTTTGGTAACTATTTATTCACAACAAAAATAAGAAAATTTGAAAATTATGTTTATAAGACTGTTAAAAAAATAGATTTAAAAAATAGTACTCTTTTGGATTTTTTATAATCTTGTAATACTAGTACTATTTAAAAAAAATTATAGTAAATACTAAATTATTTTAATAATAAGGTATGTTTTAAGTAAAACACAAAAACCTTAAAATAACGGGACATGTCAAATATGCCTGAAGACTTTTTTGCACCAAGGGTCAAATATATACAAAGGGTCACTTTTGCATGAAGACAAAACTAGTTTGAACAATAATAAAAAAATTCTAAAATTGAAAAATTAAATAAAGAATATTGACCAAGGGTGACGGTTAGGGTAAACAGTGATAGTTAAATAAAATAGAATAATAATAATTATTATTATTATATTGTTTATTGTGCAATGTTGGACTCATGCATCAAAACCTGAGCCACTTAAACAGGACACACAAAAAGAGAAAAAGAAAATAAACTTATATTCAAAACTTTAAGATAAATTATACATATATATATATACAAACATAATTTAAATGGAAACACAAAGTTTTACACAATATGATAAACAAATGAACTAAATTGAAAATTCAGTTCAAAAAATTCAAATTTATATATTACTTAGTACACACAGTAAAGAAGTTTGTCTAAAATCATGGCTTATAAAACAATATTCATAACTACAAAATATATAAGTAAACTAATAGTTTGTAGGGGGGAGGCGTAGGGAAACGAATATTTTTCCTTTTGTTACAGTGGAAAATTAGTTAATTTTACTGGTATTTATCGTATTTAAGTCAAATCTTTTTAGCTTTAAACGAAATTGTTCTACCCTCTCACAAGATACTATATCCTGAGGTAGTCTGTTCCACATAGCTTTTGCTCTGTGAAAAAATGCGCCTTGCCACTGACTGTTTTGAAAATCATGTTTACATTTTATTTTCAAATTATTTCCTCTTAGTTGATATTTATTTTGGGAAAAATTAAAAAACTGGTTAAAAAAACTTTTATATTTGCCATTGATAATTTTGTAAAGAATTAATAAATCAAATTCCCATCTTCTATATTCCAGTGATTTCAATCCAAATTTAATCATTCTATCATTATATGACGTGTAAGATATGTTGCAACGATTACAAATATGACGGGTAAAACTCCTTTGCACAGATTCAATTTTGTTAATATCCTTTTTTAAATGGGGTGACCATATTTGGGTACTAAACTCAAGTTTAGGGCGAACGTATGTTTTAAATAGTTTTGTCAGAATTGAAGCAGAATTAGTTTTAAAACTTTTCAATATTTGATAACATGTAGTTTTTGCAATCTTATATAAATAGTTGATATGTTCATTCCATTTCAAATCTTTGGAAATATAAATTCCTAAATCTTTAAAAACTTTAATTTCTGGTAACTTGATGTTATTGATTAAGAGGTCAGTTGGAGAAGATTCTTTTTTGTTAATGGTTAGAATTTTACATTTGCTAGGATTTAAGTTTAGTTTTCTTGTTTTTAACCATATGTAAATATTATCTAAAGATAGTTGTAATGAAGTATTTGACTGACTAAAGATTTTGGCATCATCTGCAAATAAGCTTAACTCACTTTTAATATCAATGTTTGAACAAATATCATTAATATAAATTAAAAAGAGAAGGGGACCAACTACACCACCTTGTGGTACTCCACTGTAGATTGTTAAAGAGTCAGAAAGCGTATTATTGATGGGTACTCTTTGTGATCTATTATTTAAAAAGTTATCAAACCAATCAATTAAGCTTTCATGTAGCCCATACTGATTTAAAATTTTTAATAATCTTTTGTGTGATACTGAATCAAAGGCTTTTTGAATATCCGTATAAACTACTTTAGTAAATTCATTTTTGAGATAAGGAACTAACCAAGAATGTAAGCATGTTAACAGTTGAATGGTTGATGAGCGGTTTGGAACAAAACCAAACTGTTTGTTAGTTAATAATTTGTTATCAAAGAGGTGATTGAGAATTTTTACAGATACAATATGTTCATAAATTCTTGAAAAGCCACTTGTTAGAGATATTGGTCTGTAATTTAATGCATCGTGTATATTACCTTTCTTGTGCACAGGAATAATAAAAGATGTTTTCCATTGTTTAGGAACATCAGATAGTTCTAGAGAGCAATTAAATATTAATGAAAGTGGAAATATTATTGATTGGATAACATGCTTGATATAATAGGGTGGAATGTTTTCTGGCGTTCTTATGATTTTATCTTTTAAGTGGTTAATTGAACTTATAATGTCTTCATAGGTTATGAAAAAATTTTGCATCTTACTACAATTCTTTTAGGGTAGCTTAAAAGACTGGTAACTCTCGTCTTTTTTAAAAACTTTTTGAAAATTTATGTTAAAAAGTGTTGCTATTTCAAAATCTGAGGTTACTGTTTTGTTTTTATCATTATCATATAAGAGATGTATGGAATTATTTAACTTAAGTTTAGATTTCACGTAGCTATAAAACTTTTTTAAATTTTGGTTTTTGCAGAATTTGTTTTCATATTCAAAGTTGTATTTTTTAACAGCTAATTGATATTCTTTAGAATTGTTTTTGTATTTTATCAAAAGTGATTTGTTTAACTTACTTTTTTTGTATAAATTCGCTTTTTCTTTTAATAACTTTTTAATATGAGATGGATATTTTTTACTTTTGTTATTTTTAGAAAAAATTGGAACAAAACGTTTGATTGAGATTTGGATTGAGCTGATGAATTGATCGTAGAAATGCTGGAGATTTTCTGAATTTTTAAATAAAGAGGTCCAATTAATTTTTGACAGGAAATCATTGATTTTTTCAAAATCTGCTTTTTTATAGTCATATGAGACTTCTTTAGCAATAGGTACTATTTTATTTTCAATTTTAATTTTTAGTGAAAGCAAGTTATGGTCACAAGTGTTTGTTAATGGAAAATTTGTTGAGTGTGATATGATTCTATCTAGACCAAAATGATTGCAAATTATGAGATCAAGAATGTTACCATTCTTATGGGTTGGATTCTCAATTACTTGGGTTAAAAAATTGTCTGTACAAAAATTAAGAAAACACTCATGGGGTTTATTGAAATCTGTGCTAGGAATCCTCCAATCTATATTTGGCATATTAAAATCACCAAGAACATAAAAAGAACACTCTTTTGGAAAAACCATTTTAATCATTTTGATTACATTTTGAACAGTCAGTGCGCATCTAGCAGACAGTGGAGGAAGGTAGACACAACAAAATCTTAATTTCATCTTTTTAAAAATTACATCTACACATAGGTATTCAAAATTGATGTTGCTAGTAGAGATAGAATCGTTTTTAACTTTAATAACTTTAAGCGAATTTTTGAAAAGGATAGCAACACCTACACCCCTACTAGACCTATCACTTCGGTAAATGTTATAGTTAAAAGGACACACTGTGGCATCGTTGACCTTATTAGTCAACCATGTTTCAGTCAAAAAAAATAAATCAATGTTATTCAAATTTATATAGTTCTCTAAAATATAAAATTTATTTAAAACAGATCTTATATTAGTGTAACAAACTTTTAAATAGTTGTTGTTACAATTTATATAGGAAAACTTGTTAGTGTTAAAATTAATCCTATCACTTAATAAGTTTATACCCGTTGACTCACGATTTCCTCCATTAATCCCAGATGTCCTGGGAGCGGTAACGAAAGGGCTGTTTTGTCAGTTCAACTATCTTGTTGTTCCTTATAACATATTTTATGTCCAATTTATTCTCATCAGCGATGGCTTGCTTTATTTTAACTTCTTTTCTCAATTTTCTGAAAGCTTCAATTTCCAAGAGAGTTCTGTCAGGGTTGATGTAGACTTTTGATTCAATTTCACCATTAAACATTTTCAAATCTCTCAGTCTTAACAGTCTGTGTTTGGATGCTAAATTATTTAATTTGACTATAATTGGTCTGATTTTGTTAGCTGCAATTTTACCAACTCGATAAAGTGACTTAAATTCTTCTTTTTTCATTTTATTTTCTCCTAATACTTGTTGAATTATTTTTAGATCATTTTTGCAACTTTCTAGTGCATTATGAGTTGGATTTTTACTTTCTGGAATGTTAAATATTATTACATTTAAAGCCTTCTTTTCTTTCAGTTTTTGTTCATTTTCAGCATCTATTTTTTCTGCTACTAAATTTAATTTGGTACTAATGTTTGTGATAATTTCTGCTGGTTCACTTTTCTGCATAGCATCAGCATATTTGGAGAATTTAGCTTCAAACTTGTTAAATTTAGAAGAAAAATCAGACTTAAATTCTGAGAAACTTTTTTGTAATTCTGTAATTCTATTTTCTATATTGTCTATTCTCTTACTACTGAATTCATCTTTTTGAATCTGATCAATGTTATTTTCAATAATTCTACTTTTTTCATTATAATCTTTTTTCAATTTAAGCATCTCAGCTTGAAAACAACTAAATTCATTGTCCTTCTTGCTTCCAATGGCAATCAGTTTTTCTTTCAGCTGTTTCCCAATTTTGGAGGACTCAACTAATGCTTTAATTTCAGCTTCAACAGACATTTACTTTTTTATATTACAAAACCTTATTCTTATTCAATATTTGAATATTATTTGAATAATAATAAGAAGAAGAATAAAAAAAAGGTTACTGGCCGAGGGTTAGGGGTAACAGTTATAGTAAAAAATTGAAAAAGAAAAAAAAAGTTTAATTAACCTGTGCAAAAGTGTCTTTGTGAAAAATTGACTTTTTGTGCAAAAAATCCCTTTGTGAATTTTGACACCTCCCTTACAGTATCAAAATATAATGGAGAAACTAATACTTTATAAAGTGTATTTTGAAAACCACTAAATAATTGCAATAAACTAATAGTTTTTGATTGCACTATAAATTTTTCAGTTATGTTGTGAAGCAGATTGAGCCAATAGCGGTCAGAAAGATGGAAGGATTTTTAGACGATGTGTCATCAGGTTTTGACTTTGATTCGCTTGTTGTTAATGAAGATGGGAGTTACGTCGATCAAACTGGAAATGAGTATGTTTTTGAACTAGTTTCTGAAACAGTTTTATTTAAGGTTTTTGTGTTGAAAAACTTTGAACATAATTATGTCTAAAAAGAACCCTGTAATAGAGTTTTTACTTAATGTAAGGGCATAAGTTTATTTTATACTTATAGACGTCATAGCTGTTTGGAGAACTAAAATTACCTCAATTCCTTTTTATTTAAACTTAAATTTGCAGTAAGTTAAACATACACAAACAAATTAGAATGGAACATATAGGTATGACAATTATCTGTGTATGAAGTAGTTTATTTTTGTAGTGTTTGTAAAAGTAAACTGATAAATATAAGCAGCAGTTAGTATAAATAAAGTTTACAATTAGTTTTTTTAACTTTTTTAAAATCTATTGAATGCAAATTGCAACTTTTTTTACTGCTTTGATTTTACTAACAGCAACTTGCATTTGAAGACAACACTTGCTCAAAACCTAGAGACTTTAGTTGTAAAAGTTTCTAAAGTTATTGCAAGCATGTAACTTCTGACTAGTGATACCATTTGCTTATCTTCAGTTATGTAATGTTCTCATTTTCGATAACCGTTTGCAGTTTTTTTTAATAACAGGTTTGCCACACACTCAGGTAACTCAGGGTAACTCAAAATATGTTGACTTTTTTATAAATTCAGGATTACTCCGGCAGTTTTGATTGTTTATAAAATTTCAGGGTAGTTTTAAAATTTTTTAAAAATCTCAAAGCAGATATTTTTATATCTAGAATGAGAATTAGTTGATCCAGTTTCAATATTTTGTTATTTTATATACCCAATTGTGTTCAAGAATATTGTTTTTATTGATTACAAAATGTTTTGTTTAAATTAATTTATCCACAGTAAGCTGTTCACTATTAATAAATTTTTATTTTTAATTTTTTTGAAATTAATTTTGTTTACTGAATAAAAAAGCGCACAAAAACTAGGTATAAGACCTGGTGTACAAAAAAACCTCTTGGTTATTGAGTTACACACCAGGATACAGTTTAATGTCATGTCCAGGATAATGACTATCGTGATTTGAGTTTATATTGAACAGAAAAAGTTCTGAGATATAAAAGTTCAACTATGCAATATAGAAGTTTTAGTTTACTTTATAGTTTTAGTTACTTATATACTTTAGTAAAATAATATTGTTTTATACTTACTTAATTCATAGATAAAGTTGTTTGTTATGAAAAAAAAAACAGGATGACTCAAGGTAGTTTTTGGTCACTCTAGGAAGTCTTTTGACTCAAAGAGTGGCAACCCTGTAAAAACAACTTTTTTTCTAATCATTTTTCTCTATACTAATGACTATATGTTTTTTACTGTAATATTCATATTCTTAAAAAGTTCATCATTTTTAAAGATATCTGTAATAAAACTGTCTGTACTTAATTTAAGTACACTTTTAAAAAAAAATTGAAAGTAAGTTTAGTTTGTCCTGTGCATCTTTAGCATAGTAAGTTGAATTAGCATAGTTTCAGAACTGCCAAACTGTATACTAACTTATTAAGTATGAAAATTAAAACCTGTTTTTTAGCTAGCAACTTTTACTTGTTGTAATTGAGCCTATGAGAGTGCACCTTTCTAAATGATTTAAAAAAATTTTTTTCGACCACTGGAATAGTTCTCATAACACGTTGCTGGTTTCACTTTTGATCAATAATTAAAGTTTGTTAAATTCGTAATTGAAGTACTTAAAATTATGAATAACAAAAATAAAGCCAAACAATCTGAACAAAAAATAGTTCTTTCAATACGTCTGATTAAAAATTACATGCAGCAAAATCATGGCTGCATCAAAGAGAGTAGTTTAGCATATTAAATTAGGATTATGTGGACTCCAAAGGTCGTATCTTTTATTTACAACGTTAGAGTCTAATATTTAAGTAAGTATACAAATGTATTTATAGTATAAATGTATTTTTAGAGCTCACTGGATTGGTTATATATATAAAAAATTTAATGAAAACGATCAAAACAACAAATTTCCATTTGATAGAATTTTAGACATCAAAGACTACCCTAACATTCTAAAAAATTGGAATGGAGATTACTCTAAAGGATTGCCGATAATAAAAGTGAGCTATACTTTGGATACAAATTTTAAGTTGTGAATCATTATTAAAAAGCTTTTAATTCACTAAATCAAAATTTTAAATTACTTGAGGATTTTATCTACTTTATAGTTATTGCGTTTATCAGCAATAAAGTGTTTTTGTATAGTTTGGTATTGAAAACTAATAATGAGATAAAATATAATTTCAGACTAATTGTTAAAAAATTAAAGTTTCTACGTAAAGTGTAGTCTTAGCTTTTTCAAATAGTTTTTTTAATTTTGTGAAACGTTTCTTTTAATACTAAAAACTTCTACTGTACAGCCATATTTGAACACGAATTTTGAAAACACAATTGGTGATGCAATAGATTATGGAGGTGGAAATCTTATGATAAATCCAAAATCTAGATCTATCTATGAGCTTGAACCACAAAGCATTATAAGTTTTGCTAGATTTTTTGGGAAAGATCGAATGATTACTTATAATAATGGTGAAAATCTCAAGATGGTATGTTGTTATTTTGTTTATTAAGTCCTAAGTATAGGAAATTTAAGGGCATAGGGGGGGAGTAAACAACATTTTCAAAATTTAACCTAATGTTGTTGAGTTTTAACTAAGTTAAAAGTTGCTTTTTGTATATTTAAAAAATTTAATATAAATTTTGAGATATAACTGGTCAAAGTCAAAGACTACAATAGGTCCTTTATGGCAAGTCCTCAAACTAAAAAGGCAAAAAAAAAGACTATTTCAATTATATCTATCTTCTCCTACATTTTTAAGATAATTACTATGTTTAAATTTTTTTTCAGAACAAAAATTAAATAAAACTAAACTTTTATAATAAAAAAATAAACACAAAAAAAGAATAAAAAAATTTTTTTTGTCATAAATTTTTTCTTTTTTAATTAAAAAAAATATTTTTGACAGAAATTTCTAAATACTGTAAGGACCACTTCATAAAAAGATGAAGTAATTATCTTAAAAAATGTAGGAGAATATAGATTTTAAATGAAATAGTCTTTTTTAGCCTTTTTAGTTTGTGCCTCGCATAAAGGACCTATTGTAGTCTTTGACTTTGACCAGTTTTAAATTTTTTTAATATGTAAAAAGCAACTAGTTGTTTAGTTAAAACTCAACAAAATTAGGTTTCTCAGATTATCTTAAAAATTGTAGGACAAGATAAATTTTTAGCCATTTCTAATTTTTGCCGTTTTAATTTGTGACTCTCATAAGGAACATATTGTATTTTCCAATTTCGACCGGTTGATCTCAATAACTATTTTAGTTTTAAAAATCTGTAAAAAGTTACTTAAAGTTTGGTTAAAACTCAATAAAATAAGACTAAATTGTGAAACAAGTGATTACCATCCCTATGCCTTTGAATTTTTAAAGCAGCCATCCAAATAATTAATTGGTGTAGTTTTTTTTTTCCCATATAGAATTTTTTGTTTAAATGTTATCTCTAACAAATATTTTACCTTGCTTTGATGTAGTTTATTTATTATATAACTTTTGAAGAACTAAACTAAAATAAAATTTAGATTTTCTATTTGAATTTTAGTTTTCAGAAAGATTTGTACAAAATTATGAAAAATTGAAAATATTTATAATTATTTTTTTATGAGTTTGGAAAGCTTTTTGTGTATAGAAAAAATACTTTCTCCTTTTGTTTCAAAATGTTAAAGTTAAAAAAAAGTTACAATAAAAAGTTGAGTAGTAAATAATGATAAAGAAAAACTGCTATTTATTGTATGATGCTTAGTGAATTTAAATTTTAGAGTCTGTTTTTTTTATAGTTGTAATCATTTCACACTTGTTTCAAAGTGAATTATCTAAGTCTAAAACAGATTGTATAAAAGTTGCATAAATTATTTGAAGGAGAATATTTAAACAGTTTATTAATTAATAATGTGTAAATGTTAAGTATCAACATTACTTAAGAAAGCTAAAAAACTGAACAAAATAAGTTAATCTATCTTAAAAGTAGTATAAATCTGTGAAAAGTACTTAAAACCTGAAAGGGTGTAAAAACAATTTATTGAGAAACAAAAGTAAGTTTTATATTTATTTATTTTAATGTCAGGGTTGCCACTTTACCTGGAAACCTTGAAAAACCTGGAATTTGACAATTTAGGCAAAAATAACCTGGAAAAACCTGGAATTTGCGAAATTTTGAAAAAAAACTGGAAAAACCTGGATTTTTGATCAAAAATCCTAGAAAAACCTGGAATTTTTAATAATTTTAAAATTTTCAGTTCTAGAATTTAAATTTGACACAAAAATCTATCATATAAATAAGATTTTTTAGTCATCATCAAAATTTTTTTATTAAAAAACACATGTCAAGTAACTTTACAGCATCTTTTAAATGTTTTTGTACTATTTAACACAGTTTCTTTTATAGAAATTAACTTAAAACTAAAAATAGACCCTAAAATGTTCACTTTTAAAAACTTGGAAAAAATTTTGAAAAAACGAGTGGCAACCCTGTAATGTACAATACTCTTAAGTGTTGTAGACTTTTTATTGCTTCACACTTTGTAACAAGTGTAACACATTTTTGTAACTGTCATTTTTATGAAGGTAAGAAACGCGATAGCTCACTACGTTATACGAAAAAATATAAGTGAAAACATGTTCAAGTTCTGCATGGGAAGTTTGTTAAATATTGTCTTAGAAATGGATATAAAAGTTCCATTTTTCAAAGAGCTGAATGAGGTTGAAATTTGTTTAGTAGTTAAACTAATAGTTGTACAAACACTATCAAAAAATTGTTAGGTACGCACTAATTTTACATTGAAAATAGTTATTTTCAGTAAGTTTTTCCTAAGCATCATAAATACTATAAAATTAGGTTTTTGACTTTAAGTTTCTATACTAACCAAGAACCAATTACCTTCGGTGTGCATTAAATTGGATTATGTGGAATTGTTTGTTAAACACAATCTTATTTTATTAGTTTAGAATAGTCGTAGTAATACTAGAAGCTTACAAAGTTCTATCTATTTAGTATTAAAGTTTTAGAAATAATTTTAACATAAGCAAACTATGTTGTGGTTTTGTTTTACTTTAAACAGAATTGTTTTATGAAGTATGAATATATTTGAAAAATAAATAAATACATTAAGTTATTTGTTTTTTAAGTTGAATCTTATAGTTTTTGATAATATTTAACATTGTTTATACTATCAAAGAACATTTAACCACTTAAACTTTTTTATTTAATAAATTAAACGAGTGACCTATGGTAAACGGCTTTTATCAATGTGATCTGATTTAATATTTTCTTTTTAACAAAAATAAAGCATTTAAAATATTTTTTTAGCTTGGAATACTTTAATCAATAAAAAATAAAAGTATATAATTTATTTAAATATATTGCATTTTGCTACTGTCTATTTTTAGAAATGTTTTTGTCATATTTTAAAATAGTTGCAGTGTTCAAGAAAGATTCAATATTATCTACAAATGTAGTTTTTTAATACATAGCTGATTGCAACTATTTAAGACCAAAAGGGGGATTGTTAATTATTTTTACAAAAGCTTATTTTAAACCTTATTTAAGAGCTTAAATGATATACTGGAAGTAAGTCTAACAAACTATCAGTAAATTTTTGAGATATAAATAGTTATGTGAAACGTTTTCAATGTAGACTTATATAAAATAAAACTTCATGACAGATATTTTTGAGCCTAGAATAAGTAACCCAAATTTTATATCATCCTATGGTTTAAAAGCAATTTACTTTAAACTGTTATGAAATGTACTTTGCAATATAAAAAACATCCGTGAAAAAACAGTACTTTGATAACACTCTAAAAATGTTTTTTATAGCCAAATGTGTTCTAAGGACATAGGGGTGTAAGGTGCTTTTTTTTTATGTTGATCTTATTTTAAAGTTTAACTTAGCTAGCAGTTTTTCTTAAACTTGTAAAATTCAATTTACTATTTAACATATGAGGGTAAAAGTCAAAGAGCTCAATAGTTTCTTTATGGGAGAACCAAAGCAAAAGGGCAAAAAAGGCTAATTCATTAAAAATCTATATTCTCCTATATTTTTTAAGCAATCATTCTGAAACTTTATCAGTTTAATCTTACCTATATAATAAACACTTCTTTTGTAGATTTTTTGCGTAGGAAATTTTTTAAATTAAAAAAGTTGGTTATTTTTTTATATTGGTCATAATTTTATTTTATTTTTTTTTATTTGTTACAATCTGGTTTTTTCTATCAATGCAAGGAACATTTCCCGATAGTTTTAGATTAATTAACAAAAAATTAAGGAAAAAATAGAATTCAGTGGAATTTTTAATTTCCGATAAAATCTACAATGTAAAATTTATCTCCATACGTTTGTGTCACAAAACTTTTACACAACTGACAATATCTCAAAAGTTAATTGATATTTTTTATTCTGTAAAAAGTATCGTGTAGTATATAATTATAGTTTTTATATAAGGTCTATTGTTAATTTTTGTTAAAAAAGATGCTGAGTTCCCTGTGGCCTTAATTTAGGAAAAAAAGTGTTTAGTTGGAAATTAAAACTTTCCTCTTTTTCTCGTCAACTATTCACCATTTTTTTACATTAGATTGAGAAACTTTAAAATCATGCAAGCGCAAAAACTGTTGTAATAGATGTAATTTTAGTGAAATAGTCTTTTTTTTTTGTGTTGAAAGTTTTCACTTTTTATTAGAAATGTATTGAGTTCTCCAACTTTATCATTTGTACCTCATATTTAACTTTAATTTAAATGAATCAGTATAATCAACTGTTAGCTTAATTATAAGTGTAAAAATGAGGCTAACTTTTTTGAAAGACAAATAAGACCAAAAAAGACAAATGTTGTAGTAGATGTAATTTTAGTGAAATAGTCTTTTTTTTGTGTTGAAAGTTTTCACTTTTCATTAGAAATGTATAAACTCTCAAATTTTATCACTTGTATCTCATATGTAACTTTAATTTTAATAAATCAGTATAACCAACTGTTAGCTTAATTATTAGCGTAAAAATGAGGCTAACTTTTTAAAATGACAAATAAGACAAATTTTTACAGCCTAAAGGTTAGATTGAAAAAGTTTAAAAACCGTTGCTTAAAAACTGTAAGACAACTAAGTTTTATTTGGTTTTTCCATAAAGAACCTTTTGAACTCCCCCATTTTTTACCCTTTATCCTTAAAAACTAATTAGATCTTTAAAAACAGTGCAAATCAACTGCTAGCAAAGTAAGAGAATTATAAAAAGTGATAAACTTGAATTTAGCGCCTTCCCATTTTTTATGACCTTAATTTCTTAAATATAACTACAAATAATTTTTACGCTGTAGATAAATATTAGAGTGTAAGTAAACAAGAATCTTTAAATTAATTTTCCAGCTCTACGATGCAAAAGGTGATAGTCTAAACAAAATTGTGAACCACATTTGCTTTTTGATGCTTGGTTCAAATAACAGTATCGATTATAATCACTTGATAGATACAATTAGATCAAATTATGACTTTATTAATTTCTACAAGGACAAAGCCATAACAAATAAAAGCATTGTTCAGCGCTTAGAATTGATTGAAATGTCTATTAATAATTTATATGGTCAAAAGTTTTTAGAAAATGAATTGGTTGATGGTTTCAATCATCATTTGAAAAGTATCTGGGATACGAGATTAGGCTTCATAGGAAAGCTCAGGGATTGCATAGACAAGATACTGACAATTAAACAAGAGGAATATTTTGGCAAAATCAAAAACTTAACCGGTAGAAAATTGAGTAAAATGGATGAAGTATATCCAGCGTACGAAGACTGCATGAGAATAGCTATCTTAGCTATTGAGAGTTACTCCAAAAAACAACTTTCAGTGAACGAACCAGAAACTACTTTTAGTAGTAAGTTGTTAAAACTTATGTTAAACACAGCAAATTTACAACAAGCAAAGTAGTTTTTATACCTACTTGTTTTAATCTTAGTTGAGTTCTACTATATTATTTAGTTATGGATATTTTAAAACTTGAATTAAGTTGTTGTTACTTCTGTAAGTATTTTATAATATTTATTATAATTTATAAAGTGTACAGTATTTCTTATTTTTATAAAACAGCAATCAAATTTAGTCGGTTTTTCATTTATTATGCTACACTTTTATAAAAGTGTTAATTAGGACAGGTTTTGACAAATTTGACCATATGGTCCCTTTGGTAGCCATTTAAGAAATTTGAGAGTACATTAGCTGCAAAGGGGGAGGGTGTGTGACAAGTAAAAGAGCCATAAGGCCATATTTTGAAACTTATACCAGAAGGTTTTCTCGAGGTGATGATGAAGAGAAAAAAAAAGGGCTTAGGTGTACTTGAGGGTAATTTTGAAACTTTTACTAGGCATTCTGAAGTTAATTATGAAGAGCAAAAAAGGTCTTAAGCGTAAGTAAGGGTAGTTTTAACTTACACCAGATGTTATGGGAAAATTTGAAACTTACACAAGACCAGGGACATTTTAGAAAAGTAGGGTGTAACTAAGCTGCAAATTTATGTTTACAGGTTATTAATATTCAAATTAATATTGAGATATATATGGTTAAAGTAGGTTATTTAAAACCAGGATGAAAAAACTTAAAGGTTGAATAAATGAAAATCACTAAAAATGTTTTCCCTCCTACATATTTTGAAATAAATATCTAAAATTTTAAGGAAATCTTCCTTACAGTTTTTAGTACGATCTGTAGTTGTTTAAAAACAAATTTGTTAAAAGAAAAAATGTATGACCAAAAAATCAAAAATACTATATTAATCAATAAAGTAGCTTTTACTCACGAAATATAATACTAGATATAGCAAGAAACTTTTCCTCGAAATTTGAGGTGTTTATCTTTAAAAACGTAGAAAGAGATAGAATTTAGGTAATTTTTCAAAAATTAAAATGTTAAGTTATATCGTCCTGTAAGGAACCCATTGTATTGTACTGTCGAAGTTTAACCGGCTATATCTCAAAAAACAATTTGAATATTTGAAACCTGTAAAAAGCAACTTGAAGCGTGAACTCTTCAAGTATAACAAAACTGTAAAATTGTTGCCTTCCATAGCCTCTTTTGTTTAATCGATCAAAATAATTCACTATGTTTAGTTGTAATACTTTAAAAGTCATTTTTTTTAAACCAGTTTCAATATATTTTGTTTGCGTAAATTTTATTAAAAGATCAATATAATTTACTGCATTAATGCATGGTTGCCACACACACAGGATAATTAGCATATTTTTAAATAATTTAAATCTCAGGATAACTCAGAATGTTATGATTTTCTCCTCAACTTAGGCTGACCCAGGATAGTTTTTTTGTAACTTAGGTTAGTTTTAAGATTTTCAAAAAATCAGAGAGGATACATTTTTCTAGGTTTTGAATGAAATTTAGTTTATTCAGTTTCAATATTTTGTCATTATATCTAAATAATTTTTTCAAGAAGTTTATTTTTATTGATTTAACATGCTTTTTAAGAAATTTTTAGCCTCGAGTCCAGCTCTTTACTACTCTTAAAAAAGTGTAGTATATATATTAAATCTGAATTTAACATTTATCATAATTTGAATTTATGTTAAACATTAACAGTTTAGAGGTATGAAGATTAAAGTATAAATACAAATAAATAAAAAAAATCCTTCTATTTTTTTTTTAGTTTTGTAAAACTATAATGTTTTTTGTTTCCTTAAATCATAAAAAAGCTGTTTGCTATAACTTATAAGTAATTGCATTCAGTAAACAAAACTAGAAATAAGTATAGACTATAATGTTTTTTAAGGATTTAAAAACTCAGGATGGCTCAGGATAGCTTTTGATTTAAAGACGGACAACCCTGTTAATGACTTAATTCATTTATTAATTTTTTCTAAAATTGTTTTGTGAAACCTTGTCAGCATGTAATGTGAATGTATAAGTAAGGAAAGGAAAATTATTTAATTTATTCTTAAAAGAATTTTTTTATAGAGTTCAAGGAGAATTGCGAAAATAGTGTAAAGAACAAAAATAAAAATACGCCTCAAAGCAGTACAGGTAGAAAAAAAACAAAAAACAAGGTAATTGAAGTTTTGTTTGTGTTTAATTGTTTAAAATTGTTTGTATAAATAATTCAAGTAAGAAAGTAATTTTATTGAATTTATTTTATATTTTCCCTCTTACTGTTTTGTACATTATAAGAAAAAAAAACGTTACTTACTAATTTTAGTTAACTAAAAAAATAAAAATTTTAGTAGAAAAATAAAAGTTTAAAAAAAAAAGTACTTTGACTCAAAATATTTTAAAGTCTAAAGTAACGTTTTTTTTTTTATTGTGTAAATGTTAGACTGTGAAAGTTTGAAGAAGATTAGTTTGAAAAATGTAGGAGAAGATATATTTTAAACAAAATAGTCTTTTTTCGCTTTTTTAGTTTTCCCTCCTCACAAGGAACCTATTATGCGGCCCGACCTTGACTGGTTATATCTCAAAAACTAACTTGAATTTTTTGAAATGGTAAAAAGCAATTTGAAGCTTAATAAATACTTCATAAAATAAGATCAACTTGTAAAAAACATTGCTAACCCTCCTATGGCCTTAATTATTGAAACATTTATTTTGTGTAGTGTTTTCATTGTTAAGTACACGGATAGTTTAAGTTGATGTAAATTGTGTATATAATTTTAACTTTTTACCTTTTTATATTATTTTTAGAGAAAAGATGTAAAACCTTCAACTGTATCTAATCTGGGTCAGAAGGAAATAAAAAAGCCAGCAGCTAAAAAGGAAGTAAGGAGAAAAATATCTTTGTTTATGATTTGTTCAGATACTTGAATGTCCTCATTTCTGACGTGTTTTGATTATTGAAACATATATTTTATAAATTTTTAAATAATGAAACATCCAGATTACTCGAAAATAAATTTAACATAACTTTTTATATTTCTACCATTTTTAAAAATTTTTAGATTGCTGATTTTTCCGCTAAAGTTTTAGGAAATAAAAGGGAGTTTTTTCTTGCCATGGAAGATCTGACGAAATTTCACGGGTACGACGATTCCGTTCAAGAGTTTATGAAGAGCTTGCTCATGCATGAAATCTGTTTCTACTTGTGCGAAGTTTTCCATCAAGAATCGACAAAATCGAAAAAAAAATATTCACCTGAAGATACTGGTGTTTATTATCGGAGAGTCAAGGAGTCTTTAACCTACGAGGAAGGTGTGGAACTCTACTACATTGTTAGTTGTTTGCAGCCTACTAAATTAAATATGATCACCTACAATAGCTAAACTAATACTTAGCAAACTAGAATTTTAAGTCCAGTATAAGAAAGTTGAAAAAGTCTTTTTTGCTGCAGAAGTAAAATGATAGTTCAACTCTGTAATATTTTTTATTATATATTTCATCTATAATTGTACGTAAATGAATTATTTTAGATAATTATTTCCTGGAATATGTTTTTTTCTTGTCAAAAACAATGTTAGTTGTTTTAGTATGTGCATAGCAAATAATTGAACTATAAAATAATTATCAAAATATAAAACTCATAAAAACTGTTTGAACAAAATTTTAGTTCTTTATAAATAAATAAATACCGCAAACAATTTTAAAGGTTAGCCAAGCGTTTTTTTATATCAAAAACAAAGTTGAAAGTAAACTCGAACTAGGAGAAGTGATTAATAAAATAGATGACGAAAAACTCCTTCAACTCATTCGTTCTAAAGGTATTATGAATTTCAACCAAGCTGTACTAGAAAGTCTTCAGTGGTGGCAATGGAAGTCGCAAGTAGAGTTACATCTGCTCAAAGCCGACGAAGAAAACTGGCCATATATTCCTGGAGATCTATTGTCAAAAATATCCAAAATACCCCAAAATGAGGTTAGTTCTTAAATATCCTTTGCTATATAAGTAGAACTTAAAAAGAAACATATCTTGAAGTTTTGTTTATAAGTAATATTTTACTGATTTCATTACATGTAAGCTTATTACGATTGTAGTTTTAAACATTGTTTAATTAGTTGATAATAATATGTTTACAAGCCTTTTAATAATTTTTAGAACGCTGTTTAAATTCATAGTTTGTTTTTTTTTGTTAGCCTGAACAACTATAATTATATAAAATCTGTTTAGTGTTGTATTTATTGATTTATTTTAAATGACACGCTTATTAAATAATCTTTCAAAAGTTATTTCTATTATTGTCAAACAAATAGGCATAAGGACTTGATATTTTGTTTAAATTATAATTCTCTATTGTAATAAAAATGTTGCATTTGGATTTTTTCTTGTTGTTTAATGGTTTTATTCATGTCTTTCACAGGGTTGCCAAAAAACTGATGATGAAACCCGGAAAAACTTGGAATTTGAAAACTAAAAAAATAAACTAGAAAAACCTGGATTGTTTAACAATTTTAACATGGTCAGTATTAAAATTTCAATTTGACACAAAAAACATATCATATAGATAAAAGTGTCAATTTTTTTTTATTAAGAAACATATTTGAAGTATCTTTACAGTATGTTTTTAATGTTTTTATACTACTTAATGCAGTTTTTTACCTTAAACTTAACTTTATCTAAAAATAGACTCAAAAATGTGTACTTTTAAAAAACTGGAGGAAATTTTGAAAAACTTGAGAAAATTTTCCAAAAACATTTGGCAACCCTGCTTTCATCTCTATAGCTTTCATCTATCTTTATTAAGGTTTGTTAAGAATAGTTTTGGAGTTATTTAGTTGAAATATTTCTTTAGATTTCTTTGAAAATACTTTAAGGTCATAAGCCCGTTCAACTTGTTTATACTATTTGATATTATTTTGTATATAATTTTTTCATTGCTATTAGGAAATTTTGACTGCTTTATCAAACTCAAAATACCGGTTGAGTTATATGCACTCAAAGTCGATGTGTTTAATAGATTCCAAATTGAAGGTAAAAGAAAATAATACTTTACTATTATCTACTTTCTTAAAACTTTTACAACTAGTCTATTATTAAGTTTTAATGGTTTCACTCAAAAAATATTTCCAATAAAAAAAAATTACTAAAAACGACACTTTTTTTATCTGAAATATTTAATTTGTACCATTTTCCAAACTTCAACAAGCAGAGTAACCTGCAAACTAGGTACGCACTTTGAACACAGCGCACAAGCGCGTACCTGAGAAATGTTGGTCTTTTTATCGCAGACATTTAGCCAACACAGCATATTAAAAGCCACCAAAGTTTTAAAATGAGTATTAAAGCTGAATCCACCAAAACAAAAACTTGCATCGTAAAAGCAAAACATTTTTGTTGAAGGTGTGTAACCTATGGGTGTAAGTACCTTTAGATCATAAACTTAACTTATACTAAATGCTTATATTCAATAATACTTAGGGCTACTCTATTAAAAACTAGGCATGACATGAGTTAACATATGTTATATAACGAACATCAAATTTAGAAAGCACTTTAAACTTGGTCAACACCTTTACACAAGATTTAATCTAACAAGAATATACTTTAAGAATGTTTAAAGCAAAATAAGATTTAATTACTTAAAATGTAAATAAAAATACTTATAAAAATAACACTAATAAAAAACACTTAGTAAAACGCAAGAAAGCTATATAAATGTATATTCTTAATTATCACGTGTACTGCAGCAGGCTGTGGCTAGAATCCCCTTACTGCTTTCTGTGGCTGATTTATATAGCAGCGTTCTTAACTTTTTGCAATATTACATCAGTAATTTCTGGTCTGCACTTTATTTTCTCAATTTTCAACTATATTAAATTTGCATTAGTATAAAACTTGACTCTGCGAGTTTCTCTTTACCGTTTGAATGAATTTTTTGCTCAAAACTTTTAACCAAATCTAAACAGTAATCAAGTACAACTTGATATCCTGTTACACTTCCTCTTCTCCACTGTTAAAAGAGAATCGTCACTCACCTTCTCCTCTGCCTTTTTGTTGGAAGATAAACAACACCCTTCCTTTATAAACAAGAAAAAAGTTACACATTTAAAAATTTAAATTGGTCTCAAAACTACTCATGTTTTTCATACAAGATTTAAAGCAAACTAGAAAATAAAACAATTAACAGTTTTTAACAAATGGTAATTTAGTTCTAAAAATTTTCTATTTTTTAAAATCAAAAAAATAAAGTTAATGCGTTTTACTAGCTTTGACAATTTTTTAACTTCTAAAACAGTATTAAACATGAGTCACATTCTACTATAAAGATTGCAGTATTGAAAAACAGGTAAATAACAAAAAAAATTTAAAATCACTCAAATGTTATGCCTATGCAAACCCCTATAATACAAACTCCAAAAATTTTCAGCATGTTACTGGCCTTTGCTGTCTTAGTTATTAATAAATATTTTCTTTTTCTATTGTGCTATTAATATTTAAGAGCCTTGGATAAATTTAATATCACTCACTTTCAAATAAAATTGGTCACTAGTTTTAAGACTTATTTAAACTTATACCTTGTTAATTTTTTTTTTGACGTTTTGTACTAAATTTTGTCAGATCTACTTAGACTTTATGGACTATAATTTTGTCAGTTCAATTTTGACTTTTGGTACTAAATTTTGTCAGAACTACTTTGACTTTTTGGACAATAATTTTTGTCAGTGCAGTTTTGACTTTGTTTACTCAAAATTTATCAGTTCTACTTCGACTTTTTGGACAATAATTTAGTCAGTTCAATTTTGACTTATAGTTTTCCTAACCCCCTATTCTTTCTGGTTATGGGTACAAACTCAAAGACTTTCAAATGGGCATATGGTAAATGTAAGTATTGCTTATTAAAAATTAAACGCACACTTTGTTGTAAAATTGCTCTAAATCTACTACTAAATAAAATGCAGTATATAAAAAAAGTTATATAAATATAGGAATGTGAGATAAAATTGTGATAAATACTGCCTTCAAAGTAAAAGGTAAAACACTAGTAAAACTTATTTGGGTAAAATAATGTCTTGGTAATATTTAACTGTTACCTAAAATACTGGTTATTCTTTAAACGAGGACGCCAATTGTAACCTTTCGATGTAGGTACCTTAAATATTAAATTAACCTACACTAAATAATGATACTAATAATACTTCTGGCTACTCTATATAAAACTAGGCATGACAATGAATGAACATGTTTTATATAAAGAACATCAAATTTAGAAAGCACATGTCAAAACCTTTACACAAGATTTAATCTAACAAGAATATACTTTAAGAATGTATAAAACAAAATAAGATTTAATTACTTAGAATGTAAATAAGAAATACTTATAAAAATAACACTAATAAAAAACACTTTATAAAACACAAGATAACAATATAAATGTCTATTCTTCATTATCACGTTTACTTCAGCAGGCTGTGGCTAGAATCCCCCCACTGCTTTCTGTGACTGATTTATATAGCAGCGTTCCTAACTTTTTGCAAATCAGTAATGTCTGGTCTGCACTTAATTTTCTCAATTTTCAACTGTATTAAACATGCATCAGTATAAAACTTGACCTTGCGAACCGCTTGAATTAACATATTGAACTTAACCACTTGAATGAACTTTTAGCTCAAAATTCCAATCAACTCAAACAGTAATCAAGTGCAACTTGATATCCTGTTACAAGTGTATTAGAATTTTTTAGTATTTCTTTTATATGTATTTATATGTAATAATTGAATTATGTAACTTATATTTAGCCCACAAAGTCGTTTTCGTCTATCTTGTATTTTGTTGTACGTTTAAAACTTATATAGTATATATAGATATGTAACTATTTGTTTTTAATTTGCAAATAAATACAAAAACAATAATCATAATCTTGTTAAATTATGTTTATTCAAAAAACAACTAGTTTAGAGTTAAAAAAATTATAAAAAATGCAACAAAAAGTGTCTGTCAAAACGACAAGGTCCACTAACAGACTATTTATTAAAAGTTGTAAACAAATTTCATTTGCAATAATCTTTACTTTTAGTTGTTTTCACTATTTTATACTGTTTTTACATTTATGTTGCAATCATGGGTTTTGTAAATGTGAATTGCACTGTTCATTGTTTTTTTGATTAAAAACTTTATATGGTTTTTACGTTTATTTGTCCATCATTGGGTCTTAAATGTTAATTACACTGTTCATAATTTCTATTTATCTAATCTTTGTATGACTTTTTGAGTAATTTTTATTCCTTTTTTTAAATTATTTGGTATGAAAATTAAAATTGCATTGTTTGTTTTGTTAAAAAAAAGAACAATCTTTTAAATATTGGATTTGATAAACGATTTGTAAGCTCATAATTTTTTTCTGATTTTTCTCGTTTCAATTTACTTTAATACAGTATAGTTTATATTTGTATATAATCCTTTTGTATTACTACTTTAAGATTTGTTTTTTAAATCAAAGCAAAAAAAAAACATTTTGAACAAATCATTTTCCGGCTTAAAAGTACTTACCGTACCTAAGTGACAGGTTACTGTTTTAAACTAGAGAGCATAGAGGGCTCCAATTTTTTTTTTTTTGCTAAAATTAATACTGGCTCCTATTTCAAAGCTTAATATATACTATAAGATACTTTTTATAGGGCAAAAAATAATCAATACATTTGAGATAATTCTATTTTTGTAAGAAAGTATCGATACAACTGTATTACATTGTTTAAATTAAAATTTTAAAGCTATAAATTAAAAAAAGTATTTTGTGCTGTTTGATCATTATCTTATTACGATTAGAATAAAAATGTTTGAAAATGATTTCTAAAAAGTTGTTTAAGAGAAAACTATAAAAAACTATTTGCGGTAGCTTTATTTTTAATGTAAAAAATAAGACTGACATTTTAAAACGGTCTAGTTACCAAATGTGAACAATTATTTATGTTTCTTGTTTTAAATTCAAATTAAGGTGTCGGTAATATTTTATATTTATTTCTAACGTGACCAAAATTATTAGGAAAGCTTTCCTGGTAACCACTATTCAATGCAAAGTGTTTCAAACACTGTTTAAAATTAAAAGTCTAATGAATTATCATCATTCATCTGTTTTCTCACAATCAACTCTATGCATATTTGTAAGCTTTTGTCGTAAAAAGTATTGTCAAGGTTATAACTTACTAAGCACATAAGCAAGTTTCAACTAGTCATATATTACTTTGATTGAACTAAAAAGTTTATTTTTTTATACAGTTTGAAACTAAGCTTTTACAAAATGACGCCATTAGTAATCTACTCGATGAAATAATGTGGGACTTTTATGATTTGGAAAGCGTAACAGATAAAAATATAAAAGATGAACTTGTAAAAAAGTGCATTAGATTAAGGTATGCACTTATCCTTAAACTCATTAGTCCAGATCCAAATCGAAAAGATACACGACTGCAAGAATTAAATACCCACATTAAAGGCTTAAAAATGAACAAGGTCAGCGCTGTTTTTATTAGAATTATGTTTAAGATAATCAACACAGTTTTGATGTTTAAAATTAGTTAAAACTCCCAGCAATTATACCTTCAACCCTGTTTTAAATTTAATCAAGCAACAAAAAATCGTTTGCTCTTCTTAATTTTTTTGCAAATTTAAACGATACAATAGTTCATTCGTAATGCAACTTGTTTTATTTGGTTTGCTATTACTTCTAACCCGATTATTTCTAACACAATCATTCTAACCCGATCACTTTTAAACCGCTCACTTCTAACCCAATTATTTTTAACCCGAATATTTCTAACTCCATCTAACCCGATTATTTCTAACTCAATCATTCTAACCCGGTCACTTCTAACCCAATGATTTTTAACCCAAATATTTCTAACTCCATCTAACCCGATTATTTCTAACTCAATCATTCTAACCCGGTCACTTCTAACCTAATGATTTTTAACCCAAATACTTCTAACTCCATCTAACCCGATTATTTCTAACCAGGTCAATAAAAAAATATTGTTTTTTTTTTTAATTGTTTATTCTAAAAACAAACTAATCTTTTAAAATTTGTTCTATAATAAAGTATAGTTTATTTTGTCCTAACCAAAACCAAAAGTTTATACTACTTAAATTTAAATCATTTTTTAATAATTATTTTATTTTAACTTATTATAATTTCAAATAATTTTCCTTGTTTTCACTTTTTTCTTTATATCAATCTGCTTAAATCAAAATTTTTTGTCTATTTGAATAAGATTTACTAAAATGTTTTGTTTTTTTCAAATTCTCTTTTGTTGAGTTGTTGATAAAAACAAAATAGATAGATAAATAAATTACTAGAAAATACGAATACAATAATGATACAATAAAAGTACAAATAAAAATACAATCACGAATGTAGCATACTTATAAAATTTGTAAATACGGACATAGCAATGTTATGAGTTTAAATAAAATTTAGCGAAGTGTCTGCATTTGCCAAATTACTCAGTTCTGGAGTTGAGGATGATTTTTTGTCAGCAAATGCTATTTAATGTCTTTCTACATTGCATAAGGAGCAAATTTCGCTCGGTTTGCGTTGATTAATGTTATGCATTATCTTCCACTTTTATTTAAAATCATTTATTTAAGTTTATTTAATTTAAAATTTATATAACATTGCCATGTTATGGGATAAAAATTGTTTTATTATTGCATTATTAATCAAGTTTTATGCATAATAATAAATGATTTGCCAATTAGTAATGTGCTGATTATGATTAGCTACACAGCTTTACCCTGATATTCATAACCCAACATCAGGGATGCATTACCAATGCATTACAATCTTATAAAAAGTTCGATTTAAGCAGATTGACATAAATAAAAAAGTCAAAATATATAAAATAGTTTGAAAATATAGTTATTTTTAAATTAAATTATTATTGTAAAATTGTTTTATATAAAAACTAAGTTTTCTTTGAGATAAAATAAAATTAAAACTCATTAGAAGAGCTATTTTATAAAAGTTAGTTTGTTTTTCAAATAAATTCTGATTAAAAAATCTAAAAATATTTCAAACTTTTACTTATTGAGTAAGAATATGATAGGGTTAGAAACGATTAAGTTAAAAATGACTGTGTTAGTAGTGATCGGGATAGAAATTATCGGGTTAGAAACAATCAGGTTATAAAATCGGATTAGAAATGATCGGTTTCCGTTTAGTTTAGCTCTATTGATATACAACAACAATTGAAACAGTTTGAGCGGCAGTTTGAAGCAGAATTTGAAATTGCGCTTGAAGCTTACTACCATGAATTAGTCGGCGAGGACAATCAACTATCAGTGGTTGTAAACGAGAATGAATCACGCTTAAGTGGTGATGATCAAAGAAGTGTTGATGATGGCGATAACAGTAAAGACAAAGACGACAGAATGTCTGCTACTTTAAAAAGATCAAATCATCTAAAAGAAATGAACTTAAATATGTACAGGTTTGTACAGATCGGTATGATAGAACTCGACAAGCAAAGAAAGTTTCCTAAACATTCCAACCAGGTTCGTTGCATTAAAACTGCTCTCTTTATAAAAAGTAATAAAACTTTATTTTTAAAGTTTGCATGGACATAAAAAATAGTAAAGCTCCTAATTGTTGTTAAAAAAGCAAAACTATTTATTTAGAAAAATTAAAATAGTTTCAGTTACAATTGTATACTTCGGGTTGCCAAAAGCCTTTTATTTGACAATAAAGGCTAAAAAACTAGAAATTAAAAAAAAAAACCTCGAATTTAAACAAAATTCACTAAAAGACCTGGAATTTTAAATAATTTTCACATTTAAAATAATAAATATTTGATTGTCATAAAAAATCTATGGTATAAAATTTCTTTTTTGTTTTCATTAACTAAACAAAATAAATACTAAAGTAGTTTTACAACATATTTTCATGTAATACTAATTATGACAGTTCTTTACCTTAAAGTTAACTTTATACTAAATTATATTTTCAAAAACCTGGTAGAGATTCAGAAAACATGGAAGAGATTTATAAAAAAACATTTAGCAGCCCTGTATACTATATTTCTTAAAATATTTTTAATTACTGCTTTTTATATATTAAAGTATTCGGTACTGTAACGTTTAAAGTGATAAAATTTCTTAACTTTTAAATTTTAACCTTACTTCTCCGTTAACAGATATAAAATTGAATGTAAAATAATAATAAAGAGTATTTTAAAAGGTAGAAGTACAATTAATAAATATATTAGTATTATGATTTAACATAAGCTCTTGCTGAGTAAATTTCATAAAGTAAAAAAAATGCACATACTCTTTTACTGTGTGATTTTTGTACTGTAAGTAATAAACTGATTGGTCTAGGAAACAATACAGCACTTCTTAATCTACATTATAATTTATAAATTGTACTAATTCAGTTCAAAATTAGTGATAATAATACCATCATATATAGTTTTAGTTTATTATAAAGTATAATTTGTTTAGTTTAGTTCAGAGTTTCCCAAACTTATTTTCAAAAGGCCCTCTTCAATTAATTTAAAAAAGCTATGGCCTCCTCCAACAAGATTTTTCAAAAAAACTACCATCAAAAATTCTTAAGACTTTTTTTTTTGCTTTTTATCATCAACTCCATAATGTCTAGTGTAAATTTCAAATTATGGTTTTTTGGCTCCGCCTTTTACAGTTTGTAGCCCCCTATATTTCTTAAAATTTTTCAATAGTATCTAGCATAAGTTTCAAAACTACCATTAAAAACACCTAAAATCTTTTTTTTTTGCTCTTCTTCACCAACTCCAAAATATATAAGGTAAGTGTAAAACTATGAGCCTCTTTGTAACCCCTTTACTGCTCATTGCTTCCTAAATTCCTTTAATGGCCACTTGGCCCACTTTGCGAAACTTGGTTTAGTTTTTCTTCAAGACATTTGTATAAAAAAATTTGTGCTAAAGTTCTGAACTATTAATAAGAATACTGTTTGTAAACACCGATGTTGTCTATGCTTGTAAAATATCAATTCTAGGTTAACTGAAACATAATTGTTATCAAAATTTGTGCTATTTTTCAGAACGACTTGAAACCGACAAAGAATGAAACAGACTTGTTGGAAGCCGTCGTTTCTCTTATTTGTTTGCAAAATGAAAAGTTCAGTTTAGTTTTACTCCATGGAGAGCTCGGACTCCAACAAAATGCAGCGTTCAAACGTGCCTGGAAGTACTATTTGAATTACGAAATAATAATTTTTCCTTCAAGTTTTAGTTGGATGTATTGTTATGATATTTTTGTGGATGAAAACCGTACATACCTAAGATCAGATGTCTATGGTTTCAACGCAGCATTTTTTGTTAGTGTTTTATGTTTCTACTTAACTAGGTGATTGTTCTTAAAACTTGTTCAATACGGTTTCTGTAATGCTTTTTATATATATATAAAAGTATACACTTGTCGTGTAGAAATAACGACTATTTTTCATTTAAGTTAAGGCTGTTACAACGCTTAAATCCGTGTTTTCAAAGCAAGTGAAATTTTGTTGGAAAAATGTTATACAAGTTTACTAAAATACATGTCGTGACGTATTAAATTATTTTTGTTTATCTTATTTTAAAAACACTTTTTTTTTCAGATGAAACGTTTGTTTTGTATTGTTTATTTTATTTTTAGATTTAGCTTGCTTTTATTTTTAACCATTGTCTTTTGATTTATATGTTGTTATGAAATACATATTTTAGTTATATAGGCAAGGTTGCTGTTTTTCTTTTCTTTTGTAATTGTAAATTATTTCTTTTTCGGTTTCGTATTTTTTCAAGCTACACTTTTTTTTCTGCAAAGTATCTCATATTTTATATTGTACTCTTTCAATTCCCATATGTAGCTTGATAGTTCAATGCTAATAGTTTTTTTAATTTATTGTTAAAACTTGCCTTATGTTTCCACTATTAAATATTGTACAAGTTGAGCCTACGTAAAATTACGTAATGTTGTTTTTTTTTTAATTGTGGCTTGATAAAATAGGCTGTTTGCAATGTAGCTATCATCTAAAAAGAAGGAAAACAAAAAATTATATACTTCAACCCGCTTTTTTTCCTGACCGTAGCCACCAAAACAGGTAAATAATTTTAAATTTAGCAGACCAACACTTTGACACAAACCACCCATACCAAAAAAAATTAATATGAACACATTAAAAGTATCATTCAGCTGTATGAAAAATTTTAAAACAAAGATTCTGAAATACAATAACAAAGTTTAAACAACTTAAACCTCAAAAAACAATAAAAACCTGCAACTGCAGGAACTAAAAATGCCCATTAGATAATAATTTTATGTAGCCTAATTTACAAAGCCACATTAAAAACAAACAACATAAAAACGTATTTTACGTAGACTCAACTAGTAAAACAAATAATAATGGAATTATAAGGAAAGCTTTAAAAATAAAATGAAAAGGCATATCACTGAAATATCAAGTTAAATATAGGAATTAAAAGACACAAACAAAGACTATAATTTTAGATAAGAGATGCTTTACAGACCTAAAACAAAACTAAAAAATAACAAAACGTGTAGCTTGGAAAAATACGAAATTGAAAAGAAATACAGCAGCCCTGCCTTTATAACCAAAATACGTACTTAAAGAAATCTTAAAAAAAAATCAATGACTAAAAATAAAAGCTAGCTAAAACTAAAAATATGAACAAAAAATAGCTTTAGTTGTACAAAAGTTTTTTGAACAGCTTTTTTCCGGTGCATAACTTATTTAAAAAATATAACAGAATACATTTCATTTTCTTTAAATTTATTTTACTACTTTCGTAGTAAGGCCTTAACTACGAAAGTACTAAAATAATTTTAAAGAAAATGAAATGTATTCTGTTATATTTAAAAAAAAAGTTTTTTTGAAATTAGACTAACCAAGCTAGATTAATACGTCATAGTATGTAATTTTGTAATCTTTTTTTAAATTCTACCAATAAAGTTTTATTTACTTTGAAAAGACGCATTTAAGCGTTGAAACAACTGTTAGCTAATTGAAAAATAGTTGTTTTTTAAATAATAAGTATTTATTTCTGCATTACATAGAGAACTTTGGCAATCGTCAAATTCAAAAAAACAATTCTTGTATATGTGTGTATAGATACTTATTTAAAGTTAGCAGGTTAGACGATTTTTAAAATAACGAAGTTCAAAAACTAGTCTTGGAAAATCAGTGAATTTAATATTTTTGTAAAATATCATAGAAGTTCTTAAATTTTCTTAAAAAATTTTTTTTTTTTTTAATAATTTATTTTTTTCTTTTCTTTTAATGATGTTAATGCCATTTTATTTGTAAATACGGTTTGTGAATATAAATACTTTAAAAAACTTATATAAAAACCTTCTTAATCCGTAAACAGAAACAAAAACTTTGTCAAATTAAATGTTTCAAAAGTTTACACATCTCTAATTTTTTATAGAACAAACTATAAATTATTAAGCCTTTAACAATTATAAAACAAAGAAAAGTAATATAAGTAGTACATAAAAAATCTTTAAACATGTATTATTTTTAAAATAAAGTCATTTAACAAAAGCTGTTATTGTCACACAACTCTAATTTTTTTCAGAACAAACTATAAAATTATCAAGCCATTAACAATTATAAAACAAAAAAAAGTAGTATAAATAGTCATAAAAAGTCTTTAAAAAGTTATTATTTTTAACATAAAATCATTTAACAAAAGTTATAATGTTATTAATTTATTATGATAATAAATGTGTAGGGGTGTCCCACTTTTTTTTTTAAATTAATAATTGCTCTTATATAAAACCTTAAATTATAAACTACGAGTCAGTTTTTATAGAATATAAAAGTTTCAATTATTTTTTTTAGATATAGACGTTCATGTAAAAAGTTTCCAATACAAACGGACAAAATATGGACCGCAGATTTTTCAGGGTTAATTTTCACCAAAGTTTAAAATTTTAGGAAAAATATGGGTGAGTGTCAGAATGACACAGCGACAAAATGACACGGTGCGTCACTTTGGCACAGCGACAAAATGACACGGTGGGTCACTCTGGCACGGTGCGTCAATTTGGCACAGAGGGTCACTTTGGCACAGCGACAAAACGACACTGTGCGTCACTTTGGCATAGCGACAAAATTACACGGTGCGTCACTTTGACACGGTACGTCATTTTGGCACAGCGACAAAATGACACGGTGCGTCACTATAACATGGATTAACAAACTTATAAGCAAAACTAAACTTCTTCAGTAATATAACTTTTAATTGTAAAATTTTGATAGTAGTTAGTTAAACAAAAGATTTATTATATTTTTCTAAACTATAGTAGCTTGATACATTTGAAACTTTATATGATACAATGCTTTAAAATTTAAGTCATAGTATAAAAACAAAAATATTCTTCAGTTTTATTTTTTACGTTTCACGACTTTTCATATTTATGTAATGAATAAAATTTAGTACTGTTTGTTAAACGTTTAATTAATTATTATCAGAAATTGTTATAAAAAATAACTAAGATTCAATTTAATACAGACTTTTTTCGTTGTAAGATTAAGTCGTGCGTGTTTTAACTCAAGTTTTTATTCTGATTTTTATTGTGATTCTACAAAACCGGTTAGATGACAGGAAACCGAAAAGTTTCCTAGAAATATAAGATCGTTGTCCATACCAATGAAGATTGAAGTTTCACAACAAATCGTTCCCTCCCTTATTAACAACCGTGTCATTTTGTCGCTGTGTTAAAGTGACGCACCGTGTCTATTTGACGACCGTGTCTTTTTGTCGCTGTGTCATTCTGACCCGCTCCCGAAAAGTATATCTCCTTCATTTTTTTAACTAGAGACTTTTTATTTTCTGGAAACATTCCTTTTATAATTTAAAAACTTTCAATGTTGGATTTTTTTAAATATTAAAAAATAAAATTTATAGATAAAAAGACCAAAAAAATAGGTGATTTTTTTTATCTTTCAAAACTAAAAAAATCCCTGCATTGAATCAATATAAATGTTAGTAATGTACTAACTGTAATAACTTGAAGAAGGTTGGTTAGAAAATAAAGGAGAAGATAGATTTTTAGTTGATAATCTTTTTTCGCGTTTTTAGTTTGCGCCTTCTATTAGGAACATTTTAAGGTCACAGAGTATGATCTCTTATATCTTGCAAATTACTTTGAATTTATTAAACCGTTAAAAACTTATGTTAGCTCAGATTAAACTGAACAAAATAAGATCAACTTCCAAAAATAAAAGTGGACCCCCTTTTCCCCTAAATACCTTATACATGTATATTGTATAAGTTTTAAATTTATTTAACTATTTCATTGCTTTAGTTAGCTAATAAAAATAAGCATTCTATAATACAATGTATCATTTAAAATGTCTTTTTATTTTAGTTTGAACTGTTGGAATTCGAAAGACTCGAATACTCGGCAGTTTTTCCACATGTCAATAAATATCCACTAGGTGCAGACGAGACGCAGGTATGTTTCAACTCAGATGAATAGTTTATAACAGTAAAGTCTTTAAAAGTATTTCTTTTTTTTTTTGTGGCAAGCCAGTTTCCCTAACATCAAAATAGCTTCTTCGTTGTTTGTTGAAAACATTTTCTAAAACTAAGTTTTTACACTTTTAGTCAACAAACCTACTTTTATTTTGTTATATATTAGTTTTAAACGCGTCAGAGTTACTTGGCATCTTTATAAGCTTGATGTCATGGTCGTTGGTAAAGCTATTGGTGGGAATGTATCTATTTTGACAGTTTGATAACTTTTTGAAAACGCAATAGTCTTATTACGATGCGTTTAATTTTGAAATTTATTAACTTCAATAAACTGCGTTTAAAAATTTAAGCTGAAAAGGCCAACATTTTTTTGTTGAAAATATGTCTTTTCAAACAACTTTAAAGCTTTTTTTTTACATTATAACTTATTTGATTTTTGAAAGTTATATAAATTTCATTAAGCTTTTATGAACACTTTTTTAAGGTTCAAACTTAAAGGGAATGTTTTATCACAAAATTTAATATTAGTTTCTAATTTTAACTTACCGAACTTAAAAAACAAGTATTATATTCCAAAAAGTATTGGATGTAATTAATTAACAGCTAATGTTAAATTTTGGAGAAAATTAACAAAACTGTTCGCTTGTAAAGAAAAAAAAGTTACAAAACAACCTCAAAATCGAAAATTATCTGTAAATAATTTAAATCAGTTCTCAATCCATGCAAAAATTGACTCGCTCATCTACTATTGTATATTTTTGTACTAGTAAAATATTTTATTTTTAATGGCAGGGGATTAAGATTTAAAGTCATATGGTTAAAGTTGACCTGTCTTGCAGATAGTCAATTAGTAAATTTTGTATTATATAAACTTGATACCACTGAAAATATGTCAAAAAGAATCATGTTTACCTAAATTGATATTTTAGTATCAGCTCCCAATACACTTTAAGTTTTGTTAGTTAGAATGATTAAGTTTGCTAATGTGGATGAAGCTTATGCTATATTAGATTTTAATCAAACATAGTATAATGAAGACATATTTTTTAATGAATGTGTAAAATGATGATTAAAGACATAGGGAAGTCTATTTTTTTTTTACAAAAAATAACATTACCTCTTATTTCAAAGCTTAGAATATATACTATAAGATGGTTATTACAGAACAAAAGAAATGTAATTAACTTTTGAGATATAACAAGTTTTGTACAAAAGTTTTGATACAATCGTATAGAATTAAAAATTTTCGTAGGTATTTAAAAACTATTTAAAAGTATATCTCTTCCTTCATAATTATAGAATTTTAACTTAAATTTTCAGGAAATGTACTTTTTAACAAACAACTTGTAGGAAGCGGATATCAAAAAAAAATGGTCATAATAAATTTATGACCAAACAAAAAAAAAAAAAAAAAATTATATTTTATTAATTTTTATTTAATATAAATTTAAATAGCTGTTTTCTTTAAGTTATTTAAAATTTATTAAATACTACTGTAATTTTTTTAAACAATTGCTTAAAAACTGAATGAGTAGATAGATTTTTAATGAAATAGTCTACCCTTATAGATTGCGCCTCCCATGAGGAACCTATTGAATGCTCCAACTTTGATTGCTAATATTTCAAAAGTGACTTTTAAGTTTAACAAGTGGTAAAAAGTCAGAAGTAGCTTATCTAATTATGTAAACAATAAGACTAAATTTAAAAAGAATGTTATACCCCCAAATTTAAAGTATTAATTATACATTACTCAAAATTGTTTTGAAATGAGTCTAAAAATATCTAAAGAATTACTAAAACAATTATTTTCTTTCAAATTTAAAGTTTAGTAATCTAATTTTCAAAAGTAGTAAAAAACAGGGTATTGAATTCACTAAAGATGATATGAAAATGATGAAAAAATTTTTCAATTTCAAAATTTTCAACTTTACGGGCGAGTTAAAAGAATTGTCTGTGTTTATAGAAGCAAACGTTTTTAATAAGTTCATCAAAAAAAATGATGGCTCTTTTGAGCTTCATAAAGTTGAAAAGGTTGAGCTCAAAAAAAATTCTGAAGACTTTGAAAACCTGTTTGCAAAATTCAGATTGAGAACAAGCAAAGGAGTTAGTTTGTTTTATATGTTGTGCAGTACGTTAGTTTGTAAATAAGTCTCAGAAGAAACTGATTGTATCTAATTTGTGTACAAATTTTGAATATTCAGATTTTTTAGATACGTTTTAATCTGCTTCAGTTAAATTCAAAAGCACTTATTAAGTTTTTCTATCAATCCTTAAAAGACAGTTATACCGATTTTATGTTTATAAACATATTTATTATACATAAATTATCATATTTTTAAATATGTTGTTCATATAATTTTACCTGCTAGAACCGTTTTTCTTGATTTTGATGTACTTTTCTTGTCTCAATCCTTTTACGTTTCAATTATCTTTTACGTTTAATAGTTTGAAGAGATATGTAAACCAACCAAATGTTATTCCTTTTTAAAAGTGGTCTTTACGGTATGCAGTGTGTATACAAATTATTTTACTGTGTACAGAAAATTTAGTAAAGTGAAGTATGTTTAAATGATATTTTTGTTTAAAAGTTTAATTATAACATTAATTAACTTTTCTCAGCGCAGTATTTATACAAACTGACACTCAAAAAATAATGTGAATAGTAATTTTTTTTTATTATATATATATTTTATAGTCTAGTTCTAGTGTACTCAGCTTTTTAAAACATTGAAGACTACTGCTTTAAAATACCTTGAGTTCTTACTTCTGTTGTAATAACGATTGTAATATTATTTCTTTATGACTATTTTTTTTTCATTCAAGTTCAGTAGGCCAGTAGTGATGTTTTGGGAACTTAGTGTTGTTTAAAAAACTTTTTAATAGTTTTAATAAAACTAACTGCTTTTACGTTTAATTTGGCATTTTTTAAAACTTTAAACGCCTGTCTGATAGTAATAATCAACTTAAAACAAACAGATTTTCGAAGAAAACGAGTTCGTCTGTATTTACATGTCTTGGTTCGGTTTTTTCGCTACATGCAAAAAGTATTTTGAAGATAGCAGTCGTTACAATTATGATGACCTTCTCACAAAAGCTTTTAGAATCGCATCAATGTACCAAATTCTAGGTATAATGTTCGAAGGTGACCGCGCAGTTGACTTTCATATTATAGATGAACTCAATTTTGCTTTTGAAAGAGAGCTTCCAAAAAATAAAACCCTGATGATTGAACAAAATGGAAATGATCAATTAGTACGTTTGAAGTTTTTTTTATTAATTTATGTATATATAGAGATTTGTATAGTAATATATATATTTATATGTTTAAACAGGCTAAAAATAGCTTGGTTTAATTATTATAGCTAAAAATAGGTAGATTAATAATTACTACTACTTGGTGTTTTTTTTTAAAGTCATGTAAAATTTGTAGTACGTTTGTTTATTAACATACGGAACGAATTATTTGAGTATTTTTACTTAATATTTAGCATTAACTTAGAAATTAGATATTCTTATCCATTTGAAAACTAAACAAAAAAATATTGAACACTTTTATTTCTTGTTCCTGTAAACTAAAGTATATTTTCATTATCTTTTAAACACTATTTTCATATTTGAAGCTATATCTGAGTTCACTTTTCTATTGCATCGTGTTTTGGAGGAATAAGAAAGGATATATTAACAGCATTTTAAATGACGATCATCCAAACATAGATTATACTAACGAGGAACTTTTGAATGTCGTCATGTTCAGAAATGAATATCTTAATGAGAAAGCTCAGAACACCATTGCTGAGATAAGTGTAAGTTTTTATTGAAATTTATGTTTATGGTGTATTTTTTAAACAAAAATTCTGAGTATCAATAACACCTCATTTGTACTTAAAATACTTTTTACATACTGTGTAACTAGTTTTCTTTGAATGCAGTCAAATACTAACAAAACTTTTTTCAATGTTGTTAAAAGAGTTTTGAAATTAAAAATAAAAACTTTTTAAAATTATAAAAGTTTCCGAATTACAGCTACTAAACTTATTTAAAGATCACATTAAGTGTGAAAAGCTTTAGAGCTTTAATACAGTATTATGTACATACTGGCTATTAAGTTTTTCAAGTTGCGTCTTCTTAGTTTATCTTTAATTTAAATTCAATGTTAATTGTTTAAAAAAAAATTCAGTTGTATAAACAATTATTATAATAAGTGACTACAAGCAACTGAATGATTGGGTTAAATAAAAAATAATAATTTTAATTAATAAAATTCTATGTAGAAAATTATTATGAATATTGCTTTTCTATTATGTATTTTTTAAAGTGTTTTAGTACAAAAGTCTAAGCATGAGATTGTTTTGGTTCTTAATTAAAGTGTCATTAGTCTTTATCACTTGAAATAAGTATCAAAGTGATAAGACACAGCCTAATGATGTTTAACTTATCTGTTTTTTTAATACTGTTAGTGAATTTTCTCGAAAAGTTATAATTTAGTCATGAAACTTCAAGTATATAAAAAAGTTTTTAAATAAATACTATAATTTTTTTTTAAGAAATGCAACTTCTAAATATTTTATTAAATTGTTATTTGTAAAAACTTATTACCTTTGTTATTACTCTTGTAAATATATAGTAATTATCTCTTCTTTATAGTTTACGAATGTTTGATTTTTGTATTTTTGTAATAGAAAAACAATCATTCAAAATACTTCATACATTCAACTTACAGCTTTTTCACTGCTAAATAAATAACACATTTATACTGATTTTTTTTGGTCATCATTGTACTCTAGTAATTTGTAAGCACAGGGAAATTCTATAATGTATTAAGTACATACGGGGGTATAACATTGTTCTTTTAAAAAAGTTAACATTAGCTCTTATCTCAAAGCTTAGATTAATACTATAAGATAATAGATATTTATAAAACAAAGTTTTTCAACTAACTTTTGAAATATAACAAACAAGCTATATAAAAAAATTCATATAAAACTGTATGGAATCAAAACAAAATCAATCCTGATTTTCTCAGGGTTTTGAAAAATACACTAAAATCAGTCTTCTTTTTTTTTAAAGCTATTCGGGAAACGTACTTTTTAATATTACAAAAAACTTCTAGGAAGTGGATTTTTGAAAAAAAAAACATAAAAAAATTTTAACCACATTTTAAAAACTTTTAATCTTATATTTAAGTCTGTTGACAAACTTTTAAAATCTGTTTATTTTAAGTTGTTTAAAGTTTATTGAAGAGTACTTTAAAAAAGTTTCAAAACAATTGCTCATAAACTAAAGGAGGGGATAAATTTAAAGTGAAATAATCAATTTTTACCCTTTTAGTACAATAAACCTATTGAACGCTCTAACTTTGTTCGATATATCTCAAAAGTTACTTTAAATTTTAACGGGTAACAGGTAACCAGTAGCTTATTTGATTTGAAAGAGACTAAATTCGAAATAAAAGTGTTTTACCCCCACTATGCCCTAAAGTAGAGTATACCATATAAATATGTACTACAATGAGATTGTTTTTATTGTGTTTGAAAATATTTGTTTTGTTTTAACATTTTAGAAATAAACTAATATTGTAAGTATCGTTATTCACATCTCTCATATTGATACTTATTTTATCTTAACTAATTATTTGTTTAGGCTAAATCCACCTGTTATTATGAACCAGTCGTCAGAGATTTGCGAGATTTTCACAAAAAGACTTATCCCTTTAAAGAGCTATTAAAAAATCCGGAAGAATTTGCTGACAACTGGTATAAAAACTTTATGGATAGTATGAAACTACCGCGAACTGAAGTAAAAAATGAAAAATTTCCTAATAACCGGTGTTTGCTGGAAAGGATGACGGTTAGTATTATTGTACAGTTTATTGAACGACAAAAAATATAGACGCTCAAAATACTTGGTCCTAGAACCTGGTGCACGAAGAGCATTTCGGTTATTGAGTCGTACACCACTTTGATACCTTTTAACGTCTTGTCCAGGACAGGATCTTTTTTTTTCTGTTGTGAAACAAACAAAAAGTAACAATTGTTCAACATTTATAATTTGTAGTTTGAAAAATTAAAAAAACATTAATTTTTAGATGAGTTCCTTTTAATGTTTCGCACTTATACTAGACTAACAATCTACTGTTTTCTTACTAAACTGGTCATAACTTGCTGTGCATTTTTATTTTCTGCTATCACTTCTTCTAACTTCCTCTCCCTTGAAATTACGTTTTTCTCTAACTCAACAATTCTCTTCTTTTTTTTTGGTTGACAGTTCCTTTTTCAGTTTCTGTATTCCTTGAAGATAATTTGCTGGAGTTGTGTGTAGAAAATTTATAATTTAAGTTTCCAATTTCATTCTTTACGGTTTTTATATCAGATCCATCTTATCTATGAATCACTCAACATCTTTTCCAGGGATCGATGTTAGCTGCCATTGTATTTTTTTATTGAAAACTGCTGTAGTGCAATCCAATTTCTTAATTTACTATTCACTATTTACAAACTTTTACTTTAAATTGTAAATAAAAAGAAACTTTTAAATAACTGTTTAAAGTACTTGTATTAAAACGACAACGAACTCATAAATATTATTTATTTATGCTTCAAGGTTGTTTGTTACTACCTAACGATATCAATGTATAAGCTATTTACATACCTTCATATAAACTAGCTGGCTAGTCAAAAAGTCGTATTAAAAGGTTTTTATGGCAACTTCTACGTTTTATTTAAAACTGACATTGTACACAAAATTTTTTAAAAAGGCACTGACAGGCTGAAATAGTTTTTATCTTTTGTTTATTTTTATTGTTTGTTATTGTTTAAATTTTTACAAATGACTGGCTTAGTTTAACAAATGAAGTAAGATAAAATCCCAAGTTCTTGTAAGTAAAAGATGTATCAGTTCCAACAAAAAAGTAGTGAAAATGACATTGAAATAAATTGCAACTAAAATTTAATTGTACTAACATCAGGGTTGCTACTCTTTAAACTAAATATTTTTATCGGCTACGGGTCAAATATGCATGAAGGGACACTTATACACGAAGAAATTTTTGCACGAAGACAATCTTTCACGAAAGGTCACTTTTGCAAGAGGGGACATTTTTGTACGAAGAGTCATTTTTCCACGAGAGTAAAATAGAAATAAAAAAACAATAAAAAAAGTTACCGACCGGGTTAGGGGTAACAGTGATAGTAAAAATAAAAATGAAATTAAAAAATAACAAATACAAGAATTAACTAATAAAACAACAAAAAGAACAAAAAAAATTACCCGTGATAAAGTGACGATGTGTTTTTCTGACCTTTTTTTTCATATAGCCTCCTTTATAGAAATTAAAAAGGCTATGGCCCCCTCCAACAAGACTACTCAAAAACTAACATTTAAAAACACATAAGATCTCTTTTTTCTCTCTTCATCTGCAACTCAAGAATATCTAGTGTAAGTTTCAAAAGTTTATGACTACCCAAAATTTAGAAAAAACGCCCCTTTACTAGTCATTGCCCCCTACTTACTAAAATTGCCCCCAGGTACCGCCCAATCTGGGAAACCCTGCTTTAAACTTTAATAAACTGAAACAAATGACAAGATAAAGACTAAGTTAATTGTTATTAACCATTAAAAAAAAATATTTTTTTTTACTAAATGGTTACTTAAACAACTTGAACCAATAAAAACTTACGCAGGATGGAGAAAGTTGCGATAAGCGTGAGGTGAATTTACTCAATCAGCTTGCAGAAGACAGAATCCGGCTTCTTCGTCCGAACACGAAAGGTCCATTAAAATTTGAAACAATTGAAAAGGCTCTTGAAAAGCACAAGTACGTAGCTGATGATGATGTTAGTCCCCTCAACAATTTGTACAAGCGGCAAAAAATTGTTGAATTTCAACAACAGATTCATAATGGGATTGAATCACCAATCTGGCCTGCAATCAATGTGGGTGTTGTTACATACTTTGTATATGTTTTGTTTCTTGGCCGTAAATTTTTGCTAGGCAAAAGTTTGCTGACCGCTGTAGTAATAGTAAATTAATTAACATTATAATAACCTTTTTTAAATTTAGTAAAATTAATTAAATTTCTATTTATTCACGACTTCAGTTTCTTTTTACTACTGTTGTGAATCAAAAGGATTTTTTTGGTCTGCTGACTTCTTTCTTTTTACAGATCAAGTCTAGCAGTGATGGTCCAATATACCTGAAGCTTATTGAAAGCCTGGATATCTTCAAAACTCCACATATAAGAACTGAACTCGAAAATGAAAATATTGAATCTATACTTTCATATGGAGAAACAGTTCATACTGTTGAGAAATTTAATACGAAGGTGAAACAAAAAATTGAATCTTTGCCAGATAAACTCACTGAATCGGACTTGATTCATATTTTTTATCAAAGGGCACTTTTAGAAATAAGTGAAACGGCTTTTAAGAATGATCATAAAAAAGAAATTGCTTCCAGGAAAGAGAATAGAAAAGTTGTAAATTTTTTCAATATATTTGTGCTGCCGAACTTTGATCAAAATAAATTGGAACAATTTTTTGTGAATATTGAAAATACTACAAAGAAAATAATTCCGATAGGTTTGGCTGAGAAAAAGATGCAAGAGTTAACCAAAGATAAGTATGTAGAAGCTATGGCTAAAATTAATCAAGCTGTTGTCAAAGCAAAAAATGTTTCAACTGAAAAAACTAAAACTGTTGACAACGCGAATAAAAAATTAACTAATAATAATTTATCCAAAGATGTTTCTGACTCAATACAAAGTATGAATAACCAATCAAGTGATACAAACTCCAAGGAAAGAAAAGATCAGACTAAACCTAAAAACAATCTTTCTGAGCCTAAAAGCAACCAGCCTGACAAAATAGTTGATAAAAATTCAGTCAAAAAAGTTTCTGACTCAACTAAAAGTGTTAATAATACAGCAATTAATAAAAACTTAAATAAAATAAAAAATCAGAATGAACATAACAAAATACTGTCTAAGCATAAGAATCAGAATAACCAAATAACAAATATAACTTCCATAAAAAAACCAAATCAGAACAAACCTAAAAAAAAGGTTTCTAAGCCTGAAAATGGCCAACCTAACAAAATAACTAATAATAAATCATTCAAAGTTTCTGACTCAGAAAAACGTTTAAATAATGAAAACAGCAAGAAAGTAAAAGATCAGAATCAGTCTAAGAAGAAACTTTCAAATCTAAAGAAAAGCCAGTCTGATGAACAAAAGTATAACAAACCAGTTAAAGAAGTTTCTAATTCAAAAAAAAGTATGAACAACCAAACAAATGATAAAACCTGCATCAAAAGAAAAAATCACGGAGATGACAATGAACCAATGAACAAAGTTTTTAAGTCTGAGAATAACCAGCTTCATAAAGCAGAAGATAAGAAAGTTCAAAGCCCGAACACAAAAATCAAGGAAATTAAACTTGAGCAAATGGAAGTTGATGCACAGGAAAAAGCTAAAGTTATAGAAAATGATAAAAAGTTGTCTAAAGAAACTGCTACGTTTTTGAATGACAAATTAAAAGATTGTTTGGATGACAAAGCAGGAAGTTCTGATAATGATGAGAGTGATGTCAACAAAATGTTTCCGAAAGATGCAGAATTCAGAGATGAAGTTGGAGGTATCGGCAATACAATCAGCAAAGCAATTGAGAAGTGTGAAAACTTAATAAATAGTCGGCTTTCCGCGTTGAAATCGAAGTTTAAAGCGATAGAAAATCACAGAGCGAAAATTTCAAATAATAAAAAAGCTTGTCAGAAAAAGTTGTATGATGAAATTATAAAGGAGCTTTGTAGGTTTTATTTTTACGAAGTTAAGAGAGAAAACCTGTTCACAAAAAATACAAGTGACTTAGGAACCAATTTTAAACTTTTGTATAAGACATTGAGTAAAGTTTTTGACAATTTTGTTCATGAGCCTTTACCAATGCAAAACGTTAAAAAGTTATAGTAAAAGGTATCGTTGTATTTGTTGTATCTATGTAAATGTTTTGTTTATAAAAAATAGTTGTTTTTAAGTTTTTGTTTGACTATCAACTCTAAGTTTAAAATTGGATGTTATATTGTCAATTTTTAACTAAAAAGAGTTTTATTACTTATTAAAATCAGAGTGTTGTTTTGTTAGTATTTTACTTGAAAGTTTAATTACAAAATTAAATTTTGTTTTATCGAGCAATTCTAATTTTCCGTTATAAAAGTAAGCATAGTAAAACCTTATTTATAAGAATTTCTTATTAAAGTTAAGGTTTTATTTATTCATGAATTTATTTACTGAAATATAAAAGCTGTTATACACAATATATCAATATTGTTTATTGGAGATTTATTATATAATATGGTGATTATTTTAATGTTTTTGATGTTAATAAGTATAAGTTAGAATTTAAAACAAAACTATTTGTTCTGTATGCACTTAATTATTTGTAAAGTTGCATTGTACTCTTTTAAAAGTTTTGCACAACTAAATTCGTCTATTGGTTGCTAAATAAGTTATTATTAACTAAATATTACTCGAAATAGTTTATCTACACTAGAAACTTGTTATGATGTAAATTTTAATTTATGTAACTTAAAAGTACTTTTAAAATCCAAACTTATCAAAATCAACTGTTGTCAAAAATAAACAATGTTGATACTTAGCTTGCTTAAAAAAAATTAAACGAGGACTTAATATAATGATTTAACTAAACGTAGGTGTTAATTTTTTTGCATCGTAACTAACTTAACTTGTTTTAATATAATGATTTTATTTTGTTTATTTGTAAAAGTAAAAGCCAAATTTTTCTATAAAACTTGTTACGGATTTTTACTTATTTTAATTAAATACTTAAACTTTTCTTTGTTGGAAGATTTTTAGCAGTTTTTAAGCAACATAACAACATAAGGATAAATAAATGTTTGTGTTTTTCTAATTGCTTTTATTTTGTATAATGAATTTCGACACAATCTTTACATTTTTATCAAGAGATAAAATTATACTATAACTTGGGATCTCGTAAAATGCTGCATCATGACTACACTAACAAAATACTTTCTAAATAGCAACAAGATTCTAGCGTTTTAACGTAAACAACAGTTTAAGTAATAATACGTTAACAAATATGTAGTTGAAAATATTGCTTTTTTATTTCATGCAACCTGAATGTTTTATTTTGGTGTTTAAAATTATTTTTTAATCAAAGTCTTTACTGCTTGGAATCGATACTAGTCGAAGAACAGAAACTAAAATTTAACGTTCATGTTCCATCAATTAAAAACGCAACACTTTAACATAAAATTTGTTAAACTCTTGTCTACATTAAATTGCTTAATTTTTACTTTTTTTTCACATACCATAATATTTCTGAAGCACGAATTAAAAAAACCTGAATTATAAATTAGTTTTTACTTAATTTTAAATCAAAATATTTATAAAAAGATTTTGTCGAAAAGCTTTGTATGAGAATGAAAGATACAAGAAATTGAGTAATCTATCTTTTTTATATCAAGTTACAGTCAGGTGAACCCTGTTAAGTTAATTGAACTGTTTTAAAACTTATACGAATTCTTAAAAATTACTTAAGCTTGTTTTGTGAGATCTACTTATTTCTATGAAATATTAAGAAATTAAAGTACATGTACCTTGTTTTCCGTTTACTGATTTTTTACTAGTTTGTCCAGTTGGAAATTAACTGCAGGACTAAGATTTAAAGAATTAAACAAAACTATTACATATTAACTCATTGGTAAATAGTACTGCTTAATCTTTTTTAAATCAATTTAAAAAATTGTCGCTGTATTCTGTACCAGTTATTATTTTATTCTAAGCTTAATAAAAAGTATAATATACTTTCAGTAGTTTTAAATTTTTAGCTACTTTATTTTTTAATTTGATTTACTATGCATTTTTAAGTGTATAAGTATTTAATAAGCAAAATTGACTAAGTTTAAAGATAACTGCCATTATTAAAACAATTTTTACTATTTTTTTTTTTTAAGTTTAAAAGGCCAACTTTACGAAATCAATTATAGAATAAATTAAGAAAATTGCACTTGTATGATTATTCAAGTGTCAAGTTTAGAAAAAATACAAAAAATTATTAGAAAAAAAGGGCCTATTACCTATAAATTCATTTTGAGTAGAAAAAATAAACAAAGAAAAGTTTCAACAAAATAATTTTTTTCTATAAGAAAATTTATTACAAAACAACTTGCTTAACACTAAAACATAAAGAGAAATGATGATGATATTTAAAACTACTAATTTAAAAAGAAAATCAAGCATCTTTCTGTGTATTAATGCAACACTGAAATATCTCGGCACTGAACGGCGCTATTAAAGCCGCCTGCCGACCGAAATTCAAGTGGGAATCATAAATTGATTCTCCCAGAAGTCTTTTGTTTACACAACAGTCTGTAAGTATCTGCTTTAAATGCTGAAGCATACAGTATTTGTAAAAACGGTTTTGTTAGGTTTCGATTAGGTTTCATTACTTTACACAAATAGAAACTTGAGATTTGAAAACAATATTCAATATTTACGGAAGAACATTATAAATCGTTTATATATGTCGTGGACAAAAATTATAAATGCTTTAACTCAGAAAAAATTCATTTAGTCTTCATATATTTCGTACGATATTGAAGATTACTGATGGTCTATGCTAGCGATCTTCAATGTGTACACAAAAATTTTTTTAAGTACACGATAACTTTAGGGTGCACGAAACTAATTTAGGTAAGCACAAAATTTTTAGGGTGTATAAAAGAGATAAAGTTTATTTTATTAGTTTATTTAAACAACAAATTCAACATTAATTTAAATACAGCACTGATGATTTATTTTGAATTTTTTTATTAGCTATTCTACTAATTGACCATTTTAGTATTCTGAAGGCTGAAATTTTTTTAGTTGAACAATTCTTCTCTGGAATAAGCGAACTAGCAGTAATGTAAATAAAACAACAGTGAATTCTTTTTAAAATGTTCGAAACATTAGTAAGATGAGGACCTTCCAATAAACAGCTACAAACAAAAAGGCAACCACAAAACCTATAGGATGTCTAAAATGTTAGCTAGTTTTCTTAACTAATTCTTCTGGTAAAATTTTTTTATAAGTTTTAATTATCATTTTAATTACTTTTAAATGCATTAAGATAAATATATCTATTAAGTAAAAAATGTTTAATGTCTAGTAACACAGGGTTGCATCGGATAATCAGCCAGGACAGTGGGCACATAAGACAAGTGAAAAATGACCAGAAAATAGAGCTCAGCTTTCAATGGACTAAATATTTTCTAATTCCTTTTTATGTCTTTTTCCGCTTTTTTGTTTATATGAAATAAGAATCAACAAAAAAAAAAGTAAATAGATATTAAATGAGAAGTAGTTAGTTAATTATCCATACTAAGATGACTAAGTACCAGTGCATATATTAATGGAAATATTTTTGCAAAATTAATATTCAATTTAGGGGTGTGCAAAGTTTTTATTCAGCGGACCAGATGTGGATAAATTTAGTTAATGGTTAGCCAAAACATTTAAGTTAGTTACACGGAAATAGGTAAATTATTTTTGCCAAAATGCTAATTTTATATAACCATTTTTAATTATGAAGTATTTTATTTCCCATAAGTTAACTTAAGATGTTTTCGTGTACATGTTAACTCCTAGAATTTATAATGTAAAATTTGCGTCTCGCTGGCCGGATTCCACTTAAATTCTGTAAATATTTTTAGAATGGTTATTTTCTCTGTGGTTCCTAAAGTAAGAATTGAGCGGTACAGACAAAAATTCTGTTGTGAAAATAAGATAAATGAAATAACATATAATATTGGAATCATTAAGAAGTGCATAAATGTGTGGAAGTTTTCCATGAATAAATAAGCTAGGTTGCTCAGAAATTGCAGCAGTATCCTCATAAGTATATTAAAGTTATATACGTATTCTAACCACTTACAGCGTAATCTAGGTGTACAGAGAAGTAATTTTTCGCAGTCTGGTGTGCAAAGAATTTTATAAGCTTGAAGACCACTGGTCTATGCCACTGAAGTTTTCTTTAATAAATCGAAAACCAGTACAAGCTGTTATCCACAATCTATACTAAACATTATCATATTCTCATAATTCCGCTTATATTTCATATGGTTGTTTCAAACTGAATACGCATATTAGCTTAATTAAAATATTGATCTAAACATCAAATCAAAAACTCTTGAAATTGACTTAAAGAAAAAAATTATACAAAAAAATAAAAACAGCAAAATGCTTTGTATAAATGATATATTTTTGAGTATGATTTATTGTTTTCTTTTTTAACCTTTTTTGTTAATTTTAGTGATTTTAAATATCTTGTTTTAAACTTATTTTTGAATATCAAGTTTTACCTAGAGTCCTTGTTTATATCTAAATACAGAAAATGAATTCTTATTTTCTTGAAAACTCAAATGTTTAAACTTTAGTGGGAGTAGTGGAGCACATTAAAACAATAACAATGTTTGGTTCAATTTTTACTTACAGCGATTTTTATTAGCAGTTAGTGGTTTATTTGTTGTAACAAATGTCAAGAGGAAATGAATGCATGCAGTAAACCTGGACTTCATAAACATACAGCCCTTAAATAATAAAACTGTACCTAAACAGAGAGTGTGATAATTGTGAAGGAATGATTAGTTTATCTGAAGTAAAAAACATTGTATAAAAGTGTCCTGCCCTATTTGCAAGATGAAAAACTGTGTGAATAAGGATTCAGTAACGTCGTTCAAAGAGCTACATTAGCAACCCAAAATATGCAGAGTATCTCAAAAACAAAGGCATGTACTTGAGAGGATGTTGTGGAATTTTTGCGGGTAGGCTGTTGAAATGTTACAAACAAAACAGCAAGTCCGACGCATCAAGGTTTCATGGAAAAGGGGCCAAATGAAAAGTTGTTTAAAGAGTGGTACTTTTGTGGCAAAAAAGGTATCACCTAAAAATTTAATTTCAATCAATAGATATTTTGCTTAATTGTTGATGGCTAGGATTTTTAACTACTCATGCCGTTCTGTAGATACTACAAAAAGGTATTGTACACAAAGAAAAAGATAATAATTAGAGAAAATTAAAACGGCAACAAAGAGTTCACTGATAAATATTCTGTTCGATATCGAAGCAAGAAATTAGCAGCAACAACAACAACAAACATAGAAAGAGAAAACATTGCTAGCCGAAGGACCAATTAAAGTATAATAAAAAAAGTTTATTGTACAATTCTTACTGATGTCAATTCTTCACATGATTATTATAACTGTGTATAGGAAATTATGGCACAGTACTTAAAGAATGTTATTAAAAGGTTTAATTCAGTTTTTTATCTGTATGTTATTGTAAATTTATTCAAGATCAAAGGTTTGTTGTTGAAGTGCAAAAAATGACAAACAAAAGTTGCTTTGTTGATTACGCAAATGATTTTATTAAGGTGTTTTACCCAAACTGGGAACAATAAAAAAACTGTGAACCTTTTATATTAGCGAATTTCTTTTAACTGTTTTTCCGAAGAGGTTTGCGTCTTAACGATGATCGCACAAGGAAATGGAGAGGTTGAAAGTAATTATTGAGGAATGAACAATACAATCAAATTATATAACATTATACCGCCATAATGTATACAATTTTGCACATACTACCGGAAGATGAATCATAATGTCGTAATGAAAAGAATTTTATTTATATATTCGTCAACCTAAACTGCAAAAAAAATTCTGCCTTGTAAAGAACATCAAAATATACTTGAAGTCTGGTCTTGATTTATAAAAAAAAATTAAGTATAAAACTTATGTTAATGTGGGTTAAAAAAAGAAAGCAATCGCCCTTGTTTACAAATATGAAAATTTGTTTCAAATCTTGGCTTGCAACTTATGATAAGTTTGGGCAGTTCATTTTTCAACTATCTCAATTCAAAGAATCAAACATTAATTTAGTAAACAACTTGTTTAAAGAAACGAAGGGTACAAGTTTGTTGAGGTGCGTGAAGGTCAGGATTCAGAGATTGCTTGCAAAAAGATGCACGCAGAGGTCGCTCAATTAAAGGAAGAACAGAAAATGGAGAGGTTGAAAGGTTTAGTTAAAGAAATGGAACAAGCTCTTATACCAAAAATAAATGTTAAAAAAAATAGTTAAAGTTACCTTATGTTGAAGCATGATGCCCATGGTTAACCAAAGGTTGTGCCACGGCATCAAGGCGAGGTACATGGTCGTATGCGTGCAAAAGGCAAGCAACAACTCAGCCAAAGAGAGTTTACATTTTGATGTACTGAGCGCAGTTCTCACGGCAGTCTTGGCGGCTGTCGTCATTTTTATCTGTCTTTGCATAACTTATAAAATATTCCAGAAAGCTGGAAGGTGAATATTTATAAAAATGAGAAGTACCGTATAAAAAATGTTGAATCAGAGTGGCAAGTCTTTTCGCAAATGATGTTAGGTTTTTTTGGAAAACAAGTTTGTGCAAAGGATACATTTGCCTACAAGGTAGTATGCCATTCAAGCAGGAAAAACAAAATCAGATAAGTTTTCAAAAAGACAATTGCACTAATATCTGATGCGTTATTGAAGCGACAATAACAGGCAGTTGTGCTTTCAATTGGAGATTAGCACCGGATAATAAGAAAATTAAGCGCAAATATTGAAGTTGAGAAAAAGTGAAAATATAGACTATATTTACCCTATAAAAAGGGTTGGTAGAAAAAAGTCAAAACGCCAAGGCTTAATTCATTATGCAATTTAAGGTTTGTTTGGAAAAACAGTTTGTTCAAAAGTCGCTTTCGCTTATCAAGTAGTTTCCAACTAAAACAGCTTGAACGAAAATAACATCTTGGATGATAAACTAAAATTAACTTGAAAACTTACTGGTTTGATAGTTGTTACAGTTATCATAGCAAATTTTGGTGCTAAACAAGATTAAACGTATAACAAAAACTTTATTAGCAAGCAACTGGGGTAGACTGGCCAACAGATTCGACAACAAACCGGGGAGGATCCAAGCAAGGCCTGCCAGCAAGAAGGGATGGATATTTTGGAGGTAGCCAACTCAGATGCGATTAGACGGATTATAAACACGAAGGAGGTAGGCAGTTCAGACAGACTGGTTTACAGATTCAACAGAAAGAAGGATAGTGGATGTGAGTTCGGTAAAAAGGAGACAAAACTACGAGTGAAAAGTTGGTTTACTAAAAGGTAATTTGTGACCTTAGTCAATTAAGCAAAACAACCCTTTAACTCGAACCCTAACTTCATTGACTCCGGCATATATTTCCTTGAAATCAGTGTTGATTAGCGGCAGTAGTTTTTGGTAGACAAGATCATTTTAAACCTTAGCAAAACAACCGAAAATTAGAGGGCAAATATGTCTAACGCAAGCCTGATAAAATGCTATTTTAATCGGAGTGGAAAAACTTAAAGAAGTTCAAAGGTAGAAGGAAATGAAAAATAATCTAGAGGCAAATAACGCTTCTGATGAGATTTAGTTAAAACTATTGTAATCAGATGTACCGCATAAAAAGGTTTGGTGAAAGTGCCAAAACTTTTTCCGTTTAACGATATTGAGTTTCTTCAAAAACCATTTTGTACAAAAGTTACTTTTGCCTACTAAGTAGTAGCAGGAAAAGTATATCCAGATGAGTTATCAGGGGTTACAATTTTCACTTTCATTTGCTACAGTTGTTTCCTTGTCCACCTCTACTTAAAGAAAGTGTGATGACGTGATCGGGAGTTACACAGTGATGCGTGAGTTCCAAACCGAAAGTAATACGGGCCTGCAGCTGAGCACCTTGGACTGATAACAGTGGGTGTGGTAGTCGAAATATTTAGATGCTCTACTTTTTTTGTAATAGTATGAAAATGAACATTGTGAATCTCAAGTTCAGTTGCAAAAAATGTTTTTTGTTCAGATCAAGAAAAGGCAATATTTAATAGTATAAAGAAATCTTTTCCATTAAATTTAAGTACAAAAATATTTGCAATGAAAAAAATAAAGGCTGGTTTCTAATAAAAGACATATTGTGAGCCAAAATATGTAGAGCCTCGAATCAAAGGCATGTACTTAAGAAAATATGATCTCAGAAATTTGTTGGTAAAACGGCATCTTTTGAAGAATTTGTTGATCTGTTACAAACATAAGAGAAAATTATGCGATAAAATAAGTTTCATTAATAAGGTGCTGTATAGGAAGTTAATTTTTCAAAAAGGATGAATGGAGAACACAAGAACTTTTTGGGATTCAGCCTCCAACGCTCTGAAAAGTTTGTAAAGACAATTATAGACTGACTTTAATTTAGTTTCTAAAAATGTTTACATCAACTTTTTTTAATATTGAAAGACTGTTTTAAACATAAAATTATGAGGTCCTATGGTACGGTTGTAAAGGCTTGGCACAGGGAAGATCACACAAGCTACAAGTTGTGGATAACTCGTGAGTATGAGTTTATTTGGATGAAAATTTTGAGGCTGGAAACTCAAACGGCGGAATAGGCGACGGCGTAGCTGGAAGTTCAAGAAAGGAGAAGCATACACGCAAGACTTTTTTAAGATTCAGGCTCCAGAGCGTGCAGGTTAAGTTAAAAAAAAACATTTTTATCATAGAATTTAGATTTGTTAAAAAGTAATAATAACTAAAATGAACATTTTTAAATTGTATAGAATATATATGTTTTGATCATAATAACTTGCTGAACGATAGTCAAAGCTATTGTCTCTAGCGTTGGCTCAACTTATGAAATCAAGAGGGACTGATAACTTAAAGATATATAGACTCCGAAAATGCGAATAACTATCGACAAGAGATCGCGACGGAGGGGATTCCAATTGTGGAATTGGAAGGGGAATTAGAACCTAACGAGCTGGAGTATGAACATTTAGCAGCCGCCTATTCAAATAGGTTAGTCCATTCCTCAACGTTGTCTGTCGATTCGAAGATTGGACGGCTCAATGTCCATGTAAAGCAAGTGCCAGTCCCTATAGACACAGCCGGATATGCGCTTTCCAAATTAAAGGAAAATTTCAGTTACATCAGGCTCGTCACTAAAGAGGGATTGTATTCTATGCTCAAGAAGAGGGAACCTAACCCTTTTAAGGTCTTTAAGGAACCTACTGGTATAGAGAGGAGGGCTCTTTTACGTCTTCCAGAGATATTGGAGCAAGATATCAAATTCGGGACTTTACATTCCATGATATTGCCGGTCTTAGCTACGATTCTGAATCTAGCAGTAGATAGAAATGCCAATTATGACAGGTCTAATACCATTCAGACGAACTATGTGACTCATGAGTATGGTAATGTTCTCTCAAATAATCCTATCAGAACTCATTGCAGGGAATTGAATGTTTCGTCCATCCCGTCTTTGTTTCCAAGAGTCGCACTCGCCTGCTGCATGGAGAAATTTAGATGGGAGGTGACAGTGGATATGTCTGAAGGAATGACGGCAACGCAATTTCTTAAATGTTTAGTAATATATACTGGTAATTCATCTAGGAGACCAGATGACATATGCTCTAAATATCTAATTCAACATCCTTTGGTGAGTTAAGTAAACAACTTTTATATAACAAATATTTGTTGTGTTTTTTAAACCTAACAAAATTTCACTTTTTTTTTTTCAACAACCAAACAACGTTTACAGCCATTATGAAGGTATGGTGAAAAATGAGGCCAGAATTTTGGCAAAGTGTCACCACCCATGCATTATTAAGTACCACTTATTTTGGCAGCAACGCTGGGATAATCAGTTCAAGTTGCGTATAAATATAATGTTTCAATAGCTAGGAATGTAGAGGATGTGATTACTAGTATGGTATTTGTTAATGAAAACTTGACAAAAGCTAGTAAAAAATCAATTTGGTCATGCGAGATTCCCATGGGAAAAAGGTTGGAAGTACGCTTGGTAAAAAATGGTATGATCAGTATAAATAATCTGGTAAAGAATGAGGCAAGGATCCATGTCCAAGCACCCTCCAATTATAAATTACCACTGCTTCTGGCAAGAATGTTGAGTTCAGGTGTTAAATTGAAATCCATCATTGGCGTAGATTGTAAAGTTTACATGTAACACAAATGGAAAGTTTAAAAAACAAATTATTACTTGGGAAACATACAATGAAACTCATGTGACAATATTAGTTTTCAAATCCAAAAAATATTTATTTTGTAAGTTTATAAACTAAAGATTTCATTGTATAATAAACCTTAGTGAATACTTTGAAAAAGATAAAATATGATAAAATTAAAGGCTCAGAATAAAAACATGCTTAAATTATAAGTTCCCTATTCAAACAAATAAAACTCTTAGTAAGCTTATGCAGACTTTCTACTGAACTAGTCTTTAATTTAAAGAAGACAACATCTAAGACTTCAAGCATATACCATAACCTCAAGATGTTTTCTAAAACTTGTTAAATAAACTAAACAGTTTGTAATCATTAACTGAAAGAGTCAGCCAGTCCAAAAGCTATTTCAGGTAAACTGAGACATTATACTGTGTGGCCAGGCAATCATTCTATATAAAAAGATTGTAGAAAGTACTTTCATACACAAGTTCTAAGTATTCCTAAGCTCTGGTGTTGTTTTCAATTTAAAATTTATCAACTGAAATAGCTTATAAATTTAATTCAAAAAATATGCATTCGTTATATGACGTAATAATCAAACTAGCTTAAATTTTGTTGCTTAAAATTTGAGCGCCAACTTCTATATTTAAAACAAAATGTACTTTTTAAACTTAAAAGATTTTTCAGGGATGTTGGGATACTAATAATGATAACTTAATCTAAAAAAATGAATTCGAAATTTTGTTTTTAATAGAGTTTTTAAAGTCAAAGTTACGATGCTTTTTATACGCGATCAACTTAGAACGTAATAAGGAAATGTCGCAACTGTATTTACCTTATGATTGATCTTTATAACTGGCTTTTTAAAGTTAAATCACCTCATAAGCTATATTAGTTTAAAATTTTAAAAACTAAATTTTAATGTGTTAAGTATTAAATTTTATAAAATTCCAATACAACTTGTTAGTTTTACTAATTTGAACATTAATTGTAGAAAAAGCATTTCACTTAAATACAAGTTTAATAAGTTATTTTGATTACCACTTGCTTTAAAATACAAGAAAGTAACAACTTTTTTACAGTAAAAAAACAAGAAAAACAAACAAAAATTACAAATTTGTCAATTTAAGTTCGAACATTATGAAAACAAAGTGTATTTAATTCGTCATTTACATTTTTATTTTTAGCTAGGGTTATTAATTTTGCTTAATTCCTACTAATTTTAATAATAAAACAAATTTTTTGGTGTCAAAAGTTGTTATAAGCAATTAATCAATACTTAATTAATACTTTTACAAACAAAAAAGAAGATAAAGTAAACAATGTCAGAAAATTGATGCAAATTAAAAAACCAATTAAAAAAACTTTCAACACATCTAAGATAAAAAACAATACTAAAAACTTTTAAAATTAAACAATAATTGGTTTAATTCTAAACCTGATAAAAGTAATAAATTTTTGTTGTTAATTAAATCTAAATATTTAAAGCAAATGCAAGTTTTTATAAACGCAAAATAAAAATTTTAACGATTAGGTTATGCACTTAGTTTTAAAAATACAACAAAAGTTGAAAGTTAATTGGTCAAGTTTCTAAAATATATAGCAATAATTTGAGAAATATGTACTTCTGATCTATTTAATTAAACATAGAGAGTTAAAAAAATAAATGGTTAGAACCATCAAAAAAAGAAACTCTCTCAGTCTTTTACAAACACTTCAAAAAGATCTTTCCTTTATTAAAAAATAAACATTGTCAATTCTTATTCAAATAGAATCTATTCTAAATACCTATTCCTGATAATTATTAACTTTCATTTTGTTTTATTAGAAAAAGTGATTAGAAACTAGTCCTTTTTTGAAAACTAACCGACAAATTGTTACCGACACCAAAGTGATTTATGATAGGTATTCGTGCTTATTGTTATGCGTATCGTATGTATTACTGGGCTACTTAAGACGATTTAACATGTCAATAGTTTAGCATACTTTTTTAAATGTTTATGGTAACTCTCGTATTGCTTTGTTTTAAAAAAAGATTTTGTCTTCGTACAGAAAAAGCGAACAGATAATGTCTCACTAAATTCGAAGTGTTTAGATATTTATATTTACCTTGGTAAAAAATTTAATAAGTTTATTTTATCTTTAAACAAAGAACTTGACTTAAATTGAAAAAAAAACTAAACTTTCTTAGCTTAAAATAACTGAACATTTAAATCGAAAAATTAAATTCAAGCATTTTAAATTACTGACCAAATACTACTAGAACAAGCAAACAGTAATAGCTTTATTATTAACTAAACATATAAAAAGATAAACTAATTAATGCGTCTTAACTCAGAAATTTTATTCATACTTTACTATGTAGCAAGTTTCTAAAACATTAAACAGTAAAAGAACGGTTTAATATATGTTTTTGCATATTATAACAATGGTTAAATTTTAACGTTTAAACTACACGTATAAGTTTGTAAAGTTATGCAAAAATTCCATATTAGAACTGTAAGCGGAAAAATGCTGAAAGTTTTATAAATAAGAAAAACAAATCTACTCTTAAACGTGTAAAGTATTCGGGTGCTTTTTTTTTTTTGTTTCTAAATCATATTCCACACACTTACTTGTTTTAAAATCTTTTTCAATAAAGTGTTATAACTTTTTAGGTAGTTTAATTTGGTTGCATGACAATTCAAACTCGGACAATTTACATTTTAAAATTTCAAAATCTTAAGAAAGTATTTAAAAGACAATACCTCAAATAGTAATATAAGTTTGTTGAACACTAAAAGTACTTTTGGAGGTCTTATTATTATCTACAAGCCTATTGTTTTTGCCAAATTTAAAAAAGTTTTGAGAAATTTCAAAATTAGTAAAACTGACTATATTTTTAAACTTATTTTAGCTATATCACGAAATATATTTATAAATTTGCAACAATAAATAATGGCTTGTAGATAATACCGATAATTTGTGAGTTGTTGCCCTTTAAAAAAAAATCAATACTTTGAATTTTTGGTATTAGAATAGTTGTGCACCCTTTAATTCATCAAAACGAATTTAATGTGACATCAAGCTAGTTAAAAGTCTGGGATCAGGCTAAAGTAGGGGTGGGTAAGGTAAATAATTGACGGGCCGGATCCAAAAAATTTAGTCCTCAGCGGGCTGGAGCATTTCGAGTAAGTGATCTACCGGATTCAGTTGGATCCTTTTTTAGATCCAGACCTTAATCAGAAATGTTATCCGGATGCGGCTAAATACTAATTTTAGACAAGGTTTCGTTTCCGATTAGAACTAATTTCAAAATACTTGGATCCGGCTGGATGCTAATTGATCTGGTGTTTTAAAATTTTAAATCTATTTATTAATTACTAAGGTTCTAAAGTATAAAATGTTAAGTTAATTTTTATTAAATACTCATAGTTCTATATTTGTTACAACTCTGGATCGAAATAATACTTGTTAGTTTTGTAAAAACAATAATTTACTTACTAAAGTTACTCGAGCCTAAGATTTCAAAATAAAACATTAAAAAATTTTAATTATTGGAAATTATCTAACTTTGGTAATCCTTGGCTCGAGGCTACATTAATAATACTATTCAGAAGTTAACTAACGTTACAAAATTAAACTACTATCTTTTAATTTAAAAAACTTATAAAGATTCATTCAAAATTTTATTAGATTGTAAACTGTTATTACAAGTATACACAAATAAATTTCCTAAACAAATTATGCTTGAAGTTAATGAGATTTTGTTTTTAAATATTGTCATCAGTTGGTCATCATTAAACTTAACCATTTAATTAATCAAAAATTCCCTGATTAAAATATCAATAGCAGAAAAGAGTGCAAGCTGTAGTCTCAACTTGGAATATTCTACTAAAATGTAAAATTGAGCAGTTTTACTTAAAGTAGGTGTCAATGTTATTAAACACTACTTTTCTTAACATTTATAAGAACAACTCACAACACATCTGGGAAAGAGATCCATTTTTTACATGTTATTTTTTATGAAAATCATTATGATAGGTACCAGGGGTGTCGCGTGGGGTGTTGCACTGCCGCAACTGCACCACCTGGAAATTTTGTAAGGAAAAAATTAAGTATCTATAATATTTTTGTAATTTTTTAGAACGAAATCTCTTTTAAAACTCCAATTTAAAAAACGACCATTTTGCCCACTTCACTGCCGCAAACTTTTAGCTGACTGCCGCAAATGAACTCAAAAAAGCAAAATTTCTTCAAGAATTACCGCAAAATCAATATCTTGCGGTAAGTAAGCTAAGTTGAAAATTCCCTAAAACAGGACATGCTTAAGTATCATCTACAAGCTATTGTAAACATAAAATAAAAACAAAGCTAAGCTACTGGAAAGGATTAAACTTGAGTTTAAGTACTCACATGATCTTTTAAATTTAAACTTATCATAAATTAAATATTTTGAAAAAAGAAAAGAAACTTAAATCACCAAAGTCTAAGAATTTCGATTTTTTATTTTAATCTCCATACATAAACTTAACTATAACTGATTATTGAAATCATAAAATTAATAAAATATTTAATTAAATAATATTTAAATGTAAAATTTGAATTCTGAAAAAAATGTTAAGCAGTTTATTATAAACTTCTAGTTTACTCTCACAGAAAAATAATTTAGACTTATATTAAATAAAAATTATTATTATTGAAGCAGTCACATATTTAAATAAAGTAAATAGCCTTAACTTAAAATATTGGTCAGACCCCCCAAAAAACTTTGATTACTTAGAGTAGTTTAACATTTTAGTTTACTTTATATGACTTTTGGTTTAATTTTTTCATAAACAAAGCAAAAATTTTAGATAAAATTGTTGAAACATGGTTGCCTTGCCTCATAATCAGGATAACTTAGAAATGTTAAAAAAACTCAAGATGACCCAAGATAAATTAAAACTGACCAAATTAGAAAATATTCAGGCTGACTAAAGCAGTTTTAGTTTTTTACTCTGAAAATAACAAGTTTATTTAAAGTTAAAATATAAGTGTTTTACCTCTATGGCCACATCAAAACTAACTAACCAATTTTTTACTCTTATAATGGTTACATTTTTATTAATCATCTTTAAATTTCTTGAAAAGTTCAACAGCCTCACCAACTAAACTTTAAAAAGTTGAGCTCCTGAGAAAAATACTGTCATCAAAATGAAAAACAAATTAAATTTAAATACATAAAAGATACCCTTAAAAAACTATTGAATTTTAAACCTCTAACAAAAAAACATTAAGTTTAGAAAAATAGTTAATAAAAATGTTAAAGTTTGTTGAAAAAAATTGTGCAAAATAGTGAGGGGTAAGGGGGGGGGGGATGTATAGGCACTTTTTTACATGTTGTTCTTATTCTAAGTTTTTCAGAAAGCTAATAGTTACTCTTTAATAAACTTGAATTTTCCAATTAAACTTTTAGATACCACCGGTCAGGCCAGAGATTACATTGATTTATTATACAAGGAGCAAACTAAAAGAGCAAAAAAATACAATTTTACTGAAAACCTATATTCTCCATCATTTTTAGAGCAATTTTTATCAAACTTTTTCATCCTAATCTTTATGAAATTTTATACTTTTGTTGAAGAGAAGTGTTAAATTTTTAACTATCAATATATATTTATATATATACAAAAAAATATTACTTGTGTTATAACTTTTTTTCTTAGTGTTTTAAATATCTATTTTAGCAAATTGTTTTATTTTATGAAAGAAACATCTAAAGATTTTGAGGCCAACTTATAAAAAAAGATATGGTTTTAGTGATTTGATTTATTTGTTGTTTGAGTTTATATTATATTAATAAGGACTCTTTTGTATCTCTGACTGTGAATTACCATATCTCAAAAATTAATATGATTTTTTATATTGATAAAAAATGCCTTGCAGTTAAATTAAAACTGTATAAAATAAGTTCAGTGAAATAATTCTAAAGTATATGTTAAGGGCATAAAAGGGGGGTAAAACACTTTTTTTTTAAAAGCTGTTTTAGTTTGTGCCTCCTGTAAGGAACCTTTTGTTGCCTTCGACTTTCATCGGCTATATCTAAAAAAGTATTTTGAATTTTATAATCTGTAAAAAGCATCTTGTAGCTTAGTAAAACTTCATAAAATAAGATCAAATTGTGAAGAAAGTGTATCATCCTCCCAATGCCCTTAAAAGCAAAGCTTATCTTCAGGTGTAGCAAAAGTTCAGTTGTTTTCAAACTTGTTAGTAAAAATATATTAAAAAAAATATATATTCATATCCTTAAAGTTATTAATAAAATGAAACTCTCTGTTTTTAAAATTATTTTAATCTTTTTTTAGCTATATTCAGGACTGCCACACACTCAGGGTACTCAGTGAAACTTAATGATATTTTAAGTTCTAAAATATCTCAGGGAAACTCAGGGTATTTTGATTTTTTCTCAAAAACACATGGTGACTCAGGGCATTTCAAGGTCACTCAGGACAGTTTCTTTTGACTCAAAGAGTGGCAACCTTGCTTTTGTTTATTTTTTTTTAATATTGAAACTATTTATTAGTTTACTCTGTATAGTTAGAACAGTTTAAGAATTTCACAGTTATTGTTGGCAAAATATTTTACTGTTTATAAATCCTGTTTTCCTTTAGAACTTAGAAACAGTGAAGAAGTGTTATCCTGTAGTTGAATGTAAACAGTTAGAAAGAGAACTGAAAACATTTTATTCACATGCATCAGGATGATTTAGTGAAAATACTGTTATATTTTGAAGAACAAAACCTGACTAAAATATTTAACGAAACTACAAAGTTTCTTAGAACTTTGATAACTATTCCCATGAATAGTGTAGACGCTGAAAGAACATTTTCATCTTTGAAAAGGATAAAAACATTTTTGAGAAACACCATGGGTCAGTCAAGATTAAATTCTTTGAGTGTAATTTCGGTTGGTAGGGACTTACTTAAAAACTGTACTAGTTTCAAAGAAGAGGTGATGGAGAAATTTATCAGCCAAAAGGAGAGAAGAATAAATTTCAGTTACAAAGGTGAAAAGTAAGAGTCTAAGTATTTATGTTTGCAAAGTTAGACTTTAGATTTAATTTTTTAGGTAGACATTCAGTAGTAACTATTTTCTGAACTAAGCAAGTTTAGTTTTTCTTTAAAAAGTTGTAATTTGTACATAAATTTTTCTTTGTTTATAGACTTTTTAATTTACTTGCCAAGCTTCATTATGCATTCCTTTTTTTGTTTAGTTAAAAATAAGTAAAAATATTATTTTTAGTTTGGTATTTAATCCAATATTTTTCAAGTTAAGTTGAAGCTAAAATGAAATATTATTATAGTTGCTGTGTTTTTTATTATAATATAAGTTTCTTATATCTAAATTGTAAGCTACTTTTAGTTTTAACTTTAGAGCCTTTATAAAACTTAATATTATTTAGTTTGCTTTTTTTACTTTTGAGATTTTTACTTATCTAAACTTTTTTTTTATCATAAATGAATTTTAAATTTCTTTACTGAGTAATGTAACTTGTTTTTAAAAAAAAATTCAATTTCTACACAACATTTTATTTGTTTGTAGACTTTTAAATTTACTTGCCAAGTATAATTAGACTCTTTTATTATTAAATATTAGTAAAACAATTATTAATAGTTTGATATTTAATTAATCCAATATTTTTAAACTAAAGTTGAGGCTAAAAAAATATTATTGCAGCTGCTGTATTTTCTTATCATAATATTAATCTGTTTAATCTAAATTGTAAGTTAGAGACTTCGTAAAATTTGATATTTATGAGCTTGCTTATTTTACTTTTATGTCTTTAACTTAGTAGTCAAGCTGTTTTTTTTTTTCAAACATAAAAATTTTAATTAGTTATAAGTTGAGGGTGGGTGTCAGAATGACACAGCGACAAAACGACACGGTGCGTCACTTTGGCACGGTGCGTCACTTCGACACGGAGGGTCACTTTGGCACTGCGACAAAATGACACGGTGCGTCACTTTGGCACAGCGACAAAACGACACGGTGCGTCACTCTGGCACGGAGGGTCACTTTGGCACAGCGACAAAACGACACGGTGCGTCACTTTGGCACGGTGCGTCACTTCGACACGGAGGGTCACTTTGGCACGGCGACAAAATGACACGGTGCGTCACTTTTGCACAGCGACATAATGACATAGTGCGTCACTCTGGCACGGTGCGTCACTTTGGCACAGCGACAAAATGACACGGTGCGTCACTTTGGCACAGAGGGTCACTTTGGCACAGCGACAAAACGACACAGTGCGTCACTTTGGCACGAAGGGTCACTTTGACACGGCGACAAAATGACATGGTGCGTCACTTAGGCACGGTGCGTCATTTTGGCACAGCGACAAAATGACACGGTGCGTCACTTTGGCACGGAGGTTCACTTTGGCACAGCGACAAAAATACACGGTGCGTCACTTTGGCACAGCGACAAAATGACACGATACGTCACTTTGACACAGCGACTAAATGACACGGTGCGTCACTATAGCATGGATTAACAAACTTATAAGCAAAACTAAACATCTTCAGTAATATAACTTTTAATTGTAAAATTTCGATAGTAATTAGTTAAACAAAATATTATAATATTTTTTCCAAACTATAGTAGCTTGATGCATTTGAAACTATATATGATACATTGCTTTTAAATTTAAGTCATAGTATAAAAACTAAAATATTCTTAAGTTTTATTTTTTACGTTTCACGATTTTCATATTTATGTACTGAATAAAATTTAGTGTTTTTTGTTAAAATTTTAATTAATTATTGTCAGGAAATGTTATAAAAAATAACTAAGATTTAATTTAATACAGAGTTATTTCGTAGTAAGAATAAGTCATTCGTGTTTTAACTCTAGTTTATAAAAATACAGATTAAGCAACTTTTGTAGTAACTAGCCATTTATATTAAATATGTATATATATTTATATTCAACAAAAGTTAATAAGTTAGGATGTTTACTTAAAACTCTGTATTGAAAATATATAATAAACTTGTCTAAAAGCAAATAATTAAAATAAACGGACTTGGAGTTAAAAATATGAAAAAGTTAAAAATAGTATTAAGAAAGTTAAGAGTCTGATGCAACCATTCATGCGCTTTATATATTTATGACCTTAAAATAAAAATAATCATTAGTAGATGTTATACATACAACATTGCTGCTGCAGTTTTCTAATTAAAGCTGCAGCCATTCTATTAAAGTTAATACTTTAAGTCTTTTTTATTTTTAAAAAACTTTTTAGTCTAAAATATAAAAAATTAAACTTTGAGTATGACAGATATTATAGTATTTTATTGCATATAAGGATATAATTGCATTTATATTTAATACAAAATCAGTAAATAAATTTCATAATAATACAGTAAAAGCAGATTTTAATTTGCTTGTAAAACAATTCTTCTACATTATAGTCTTGAGTTTTATTATAAAGTTTTGAAAACTCGGTTTTGTCTTAACTCTGTTATGAAAATAATATTTAATTTTTTATTTTTAATCTTGCGAATAAAAAAAGGAGTTTTTTGTAAAAATAAATACATTTTCTAGGATTTAAAAAATCTTTTTTCTAAAATTTTAAAACAATATTGTTTATTAATTAGGAGTTAATTTCTTTCTGATTAAAAAGTTTAAAAAAAAAGTTATTATTATATTTTGTCAGGGAATGCAGTATTTTAGTTCAAAATTGCAAACTATTAAGTCGCCAAAAGAGCGCAAGTATTATTTTTTTTAAGCATTAAAACGTAAAATAAGAACCGCATTAGAATTTAGAATTACAACAGCATAAAAGTTGCTTTCGATAACGTCTGAGTTTGAGTTTATAAAACAAATTTTCCTCTGTATTTACATCTACTAGTTTATTGTTTTAATGTAATGAATGATTGATCTAAAATGAAGATTGTATTTTTTGAATCAGAATGTTGCTGAAGTTTAAAAAATATGTTTATATGAGTTTTTATCTTTTTAGTCGTAAAATGGCAAATAACTTTCTAATTTTTATTATTCGTTTTAAGTTCTAGTACTAAACTGTGTTTAAGTTTTTCCATTCGAAAGAGGTCAAAAATAAATTCCCTTTAATTTTGGCAGTCGTATTTTGTTAAAAAAAGTTGCTGTTTTTGCATCTTTGTGAACGTTGTTTGATATAAACAACTAGTTGTCGTTTATTAAGCACAGCTTTTAAGCACACCTAACACCTTGCTACTGCTTAAAAATGAGCATGTTGTTTATAAGTACGACGATGGACAATAGAAGGTATAAACATTACGTGTTTCACTTTATTATATGAAGTCACGATCAAAAATTCCTGCGGTCTTTGTTTTAAAAGTTAATCGATGTGATTGTTGCTGATTCTACAAAAACGGTTAGAAGACAGGAAACCGAAAAGTTTCCTAGAACAATAAAATCGTTGTCCATACCAATGAACATTGAAGTTTCACAACAAATCGTTCCCTCCCTTATTAACCACCGTGTCATTTTGTCGCTGTGCTAAAGTGACCCTCCGTGTCATTTTGTCGCTGCGCCAAAGTGACCCTCCGTGCCAAAGTGACGCACCGTGTCGTTTTGTCGCTGTGCAAAAGTGACCCTCCGTGCCAAAGTGACGCACCGTGTCATTTTGTCGCTGTGCCAAAGTGACCCTCCGTGCTAAAGTGACGCACCGTGTCGTTTTGTCGCTGTGCCAAAGTGACCCTCCGTGCCAGAGTGACGCACCGTGTCATTTTGTCGCTGTGCCAAAGTGACGCACCGTGTCATTTTGTCGCAGTGCCAAAGTGACCCTCCGTGTCGAAGTGACGCACCGTGCCAAAGTGACGCACCGTGTCGTTTTGTTGCTGTGCCAAAGTGACGCACCGTGTCATTTAGTCGCCGTGCCAAAGTGACGCACTGTGTCATTTTGTCGCCGTGCCAAAGTGACCCTCCGTGCCAAAGTGACGCACCGTGTCATTTTGTCGCTGTGCCAAAGTGACGCACCGTGTCATTTTGTCGCCGTGCCAAAGTGACCCTCTGTGCCAAAGTGACGCACTCTGTCATTTTGTCGCCGTGCCAAAGTGACCCTCCGTGCCAAAGTGACGCACCGTGCCAAGGTGACGCACCGTGTCATTTTGTCGCTGTGCCAAAGTGACGCACCGTGTCTATTTGACGACCGTGTCATTTTGTCGCTGTGTCATTCTGACCCGCTCCCATAAGTTGATACTCGTTTATTTTTTTATTTTTCATCAGTAAATAAGCAATTATTTTCTATTGAGTTTTAATAAATTATACTTAAAATAAACTTGCAGTTTGTACATAACATTCTTTTGTTTGTTTGTAGACTTTTTAATGTTCTTGCCAAGTCTAATAAGACATTTCTTTTTTTTTTCTTAAGTTAAATATTAGTAAAATAACCATTCTTAGTATGATGTTTAATCAAATATTTTTTAAATTAAGTTGAGGCAAAAGAAAAACTATTAAAGTTGCTGTGTTTTTCAATATAATAAAAATTTGTTTTGTTCCGAAAACTCCACTTCAAAACTTAAATTACTCGTAATACAGGTTTTATGCATGCTTTTTAATTTTTGTAACTATAATTTTCTTAAAGTTAAAAGTTTTTTTTTTTTCTAAATTATTCAAGCAAAATTTTCAAATTTGGTAACTATTACAAGCACAAAATTACTTAAATTTACAATATTCAAGTCACAATAAAATTTAGCTTGATTAAAATGCATCTTAACTTAGGCCCACTTATTATTATTAACCTTATTCTTATTTATTTGTGTTTTTCTTTGATTTTTAAATTTAACTAGAACTTAAACTTTGCCAAAAATTCAAACTTAGTACCATAATTTAACTTGTTTTGTTTTAAGGTAAAAATTTGTTTTAACTGTAAGCTTTCATATAAAGCATTTGAGCGGGAATTTAAATTTTAATAACGATTAAAAGCACAAGATTGTTCAAATTTTCAATAATTACGTCACAATTAAAATAAGCTACGCCAATTTCAATTAAATTTTAAGCTCATTTCATTAATCACACTTTTGCTTAAGCAATGTTTAGTCTGTAAATTATCTAGAAGAAAAAAGAAAGCTACATACAGCTTTGATTATTATTATTATTGTTGTTATATTGATTTTAAAACTTAGCTAAAAATTTAAACTTCTACTAAAACTCAGTCTTAATATTAAAACTTGATTTGTTTAGTTTCTTAAGTAAAAATTTTCAGTAATAATTTGTTTTTATTTGAATTTAATTGTTTAAATGCTATTTTCCATGACTGTCACATATCTTTTTTTTAGATTTATTAAGCACTGACGAGGTCTTTGACCGAAACTTAGTTTGCAAAATAAATTTTTGAAAGAATAAATATAAAAAAACAACTAAGATTATTAAGTAAAAAGTATTTTTATATGCTAAAATATTTCAGTTTAAACTTAGATTCATTTCAATTTAATTGTTTTAAATGCCTTTTTTATAAACTTTGATTAAATTTTATTGCTCTGACTTGAAAAGTTTTCTGCTCAAGTTAGAAAAAAAATTTGAAACAAATTTTAAAATTTAAACAGTTACCAAGACAAGTAATTTGAAGACCAGAAAAGTAAATAAACAAAACATTAAAAAGTCATAAACTAATGACAAGCTAATAAAGTCCATCCAGAAAAAATGATCATATATTTTAAATGTAGTTGTAATATAACTTTCATATGTTCATTAAGTAATTAAAATTATTTTGCCTAAATTAAGGTGCTATATAATAAAATTTACATAGCATAGTTTTTAGTTTATAAAAAACAAATTTTCTACAATTTTAACAAAAACATTGGCAAAAGTCTACATAACCAAAGCCTGGACTTTGATATGCTGGTAGACAAGCTCAAATTGACATAAGGTTTGATCATATCATTACAACCTATTGATTAGTCCTATTAAGGACAAAAGTTGGCCTAGTCTACTGAAGGCGTGTGGTCTGATGATCAAATTGGTATGATCAAACCTTATGTCAATTTTAGATTGTCTACCAGCATTAGAAAGTCTAGGCTTTGGTTATGTAGACTTTTGCCAATGTTTTTGTTAAAATTATAGAGAATTTGTTTTTTTTTTAATCTAAAAACTATGCTATGTAAATTATATTATAATCAAGATCTAAATTAATAGGCCTTTTATTATTTAAAAATTTCAGAAGGATTTTTGTTGTTGTGTGTTTCTTCTTAAAGAACTTCAACCCTAGTACGGTTGAAAATAAATATAATTGATTAAGGTTTTTACTGGCTAGTCAAGGGTGACCTCTGAACCTGGAATCCTAGAAAAATCTGAAATTGATGAAATGAGTCTAATGTTTATATCTGAAATTTTTACTAAAATCAATATATCTTAAACATTAATAAACATTTTAATTCCATAAATACTTACTTAACCCTATATTATTCAACCCCACATTAATTTATATAAAAAGTTTATTTTGTCCCCTATGCCCTTTATAGTTCATCTAGTTTGGATATTAGAAAATTGAAGTTTTATTAAGCTTAATAAGTGCAATTTACAACTAGACATTTTGTTTTGGAAAAATAAATAATATCTAATTTTTTTTTTTGTTAGGGTGTCATTGTGTGGAGCAATGTAATAGATGATCTTCTCAATAGTTATCTGATGTTGTAAAACTGTTAAACATATTACATTTTTAATAAATTTTTATTATTATTGCAAGTTTATTGTCCATATGATGGGCCTAGGCATCAAAACCTAAGCCACTTGAACTGAAAGACACATAACAAAAACATCAAAAATAAAAAAAAAACAAAACAAAAAAAAAAAAACAAAGAACATGTTCATTTTTTTAACAAAGATAAAGACAATTTTAATATGAAATATATTGATAAACATAAAAATCACAATTTTTAATCGCAAACTTATACTTATTTATGCTTTGATAACAATCAACATGAAATATCTAAATGCATTGAATAACAAAAAAAACCTAAAGCTTAACTATTTTAACAATAGACTGAACAGATAAATAATTATTGAACACATTGAAAAAGGACTCATTGATATGAAAGGCACTGCTAATAACATTGAACTAGCTTAATCTTAAAACTAAATCAAAATTTTAATAACTTAGTTTTACTAACTATCATTTTATTTAAATCATTTTTTTTCAAAACTCTTTAACTTTTTTTGCACAAAACTAATTCATTTGGAAGTTTGTTCCATATTTCAACTGACCTATAAAAAAAATGTGCCAAGCCCCATCATGAAATGATGTTTTCATGTAATTTTTTTGCTATTTCCTCATAGTAAGTAATTAGTTCTATAAGGTTCAAAAATTGATTGTATGTATATTATTAGTTGTAGTTTTACTGTTAACTAGTGTTTTAATATTTACCATTTTGTTCACAAATGGTTAATTTTAATTTTAGTATTTTTATTTTACTTAATTAGTTCAGAAAATATAAAATTAAGAGGTTTTCAAGTACTTGTAAATTATTAACCCCTGATAAATATAAAAAATACTATGGTTACCATTAATGCTATTGTTATTGTGATATAGTCAGCTCTAAAGTTTTTGTAATAAAAATTTGTATATCCACTACCTTTAAACAGAAAGGAAAGAAGACAAAAAGTTGTTTAACCATTGTATTAAGGCAGGGGTCTGCAGGTCAAAAAAGTAACATTTTTTATGTGCTTTAAAAAACATATTTAAAGTTATTTTTTTTGAATGAAAAATATTTAGGCAATAGGTAATTCTTTTAAGATAACACTAAAAATTAATTTTTGTTTTTTAAGAAGTTGAGAAGTTTTTTATTAAACACTTTTTTTTACAAAAATTAACTTTGGTTTTTATATGAAAGCTTTAAGTACAAACTACAAGTCAGTTTTTTTAGAATTCAAAAATATCATTTAATTTTTGTCAAGGGTGACCTCTATTTTTATTTATTTAATTTATATTAAAACTATATATTTAATTTTTTGTAAAAAGTTTCTCATACAAACGTATGGATGCAAATTTTCTTGGAAAATTTAAAATTCACTAAATATCTATCTCCTTCATTTTTCAAACAATCTTCTTCAAATTTTCAGCAAATGTTCCTTATATTAAAAGAAAAAAACATTACTTATGAATTCTAATAATTTAGAAAAGTAAAAAAAATTATCACAAAAATTAAAAAAAAAGAAGATCTTTTTAAAATAGAAATTAACGTTTTATTGTTATTGTATAAACATTAGAATGTAAAAGTTAAAAGAAGATTGCTTGAAAAATGTAGGAGGAGATGGATTTTAAACAAAATAATATTTTTTTGCTGTTTTAGATTTCTTTTACCATAGGGAACCTATTATCTGGTCTATGTTTGGTCATATCTCAAAATATAATTTGAAATTTTTAAAACGATAGAAAGCATCTTGAAGCTTAGAAAAAACTCTATAAAATAAAAGATCAATTTGTAAAAAAAGATGGCTAACCCCCCTATGGCCTAAATTCGGGATGAATTATATTATAGTTATAGGGTAAACAAAGTTACAAACAATTTTGTTTTATTCAAGTTTATGTTTTGTTATAAAAAAAAATCTTTAAGTCAATTTTATTTTATTATCTATAAACTTAAAACTTTTTTATTCTGAGTTTAAATTTTTTCATAGTATTTTTGATTTTATTTACATAATTCTCTTTAGATATAGCCTTAAACAGTTAACTTTATAAGAAAGCCTAGTTTGAATCATGAACAATAATAATGCAGGTGAGTAATTTAATTTAATTAACAAGTGTTTTAATAATTTTAGTGATCAAAAAGCAGCAAGTTGTTGTGTCAGAAACTTTCTGTTGTACAACTTTTGTTTATACTCTATTTAGTTAATCTATTAGTTTTTGCTTTAAATTATTTAAAGAATAGTGTTTTAATAATATTTAAATATTTCTTTGTTTTTAAGAACAGCTTATAATATTTTGTTATTTATCACATTGCAATCTAAAAGTTTAAGACCGTTTTCATTTTGCTATTGTCAATCAAACCAATATTAATAAAATTTCAAATCTAACTTATATAGTGAAAATGCAATAATTAATAATGATAAAGCAAAAATTAATTAATAAAGTTTTATAAGTTGTTGCTCTGTTTTATTATTTTTTTAGTTGCATTGTAAATAGAAGTACTTATGTATTGTTAATTACTCTTTGCTTTATCATTATTAATTACGTTGATTGCATTTTCACTATATAAGTTAGATTTGAAATTTTTTTTGTATTGCTTAGTATACAACTGATGAAACAAACCAATATTAACTTAAGGTTTTATTTGAAATATTTTAGTTAAAATAAGTATTATTACACATGTTAGTCATTTAGTCTAAACCAGAGGTCCAGTGCGCAGGCCAAATGGGCCTGCAAACACATGTATTATTTTAAATGCAATGCATCCCATAAACTTGCAAATGTAGCCTTGAATAAGAAGTCTTTAAATTCGCGTTAGACATTCTAGGTTTTAAAGTGAAGAACAAAAAAAAAAGGCTTTTGGTTAATTTCAAAGGAATTTTGAAATTTAAACTAGTTGTTTTGGGTCAGTTATGAAGATTAAATACTAAAATTACAAGTTCAGCCAATAAATATTTTCATTTTTGAAATTTGGTTGGCAACCACCAAATGCCTACTGACTACACCAAATTCCTTCTGGTTTATACTAAATATTGGTGCATGATAAAATTTAGTTTAGAATAGTAATATAAACTCAAGTGCAGTTCATTATGTAGAATTTCCCATGAAAAAAAAATTATATTTTGATTATTCCTACCTGATATTTCTTATTCAATCATTTCTATTTTTTTATTTCTGATATAAAATTGGATTTATTTTATAATTTTATTTTCAGTAACTGTTTTTTTCTAAGTTTTAATAGGTTATAATAAGTTATAATATAAAGTTTTAATGTTTTTTAACGCCTAAATGTTTATATTAAAGTGTTATTACAATAAATGCTGTTGCTGTTGTGTTTTTTTAATAACTACATTCTTTATAATGTTTATATTTTGTTATTATTTTTCTTCAGGTAATTTTGACCATGGCAGTTACAAAAGACTTGCTGCTGTACACTATTGCTTTTGGTAAGTTTTATACAAATTATTTTATTAGTTTTTTTAAATAACAAGCTTATAACAGCTGTAGGATGTGTAAAATAAAGTATTTTAAAATTTAGTAGAGTAAATTTATTAAAAAAAGCAGATTATGAGACAAAGTCAGTTTTGTAAAATATTTTTGATGTCATGTATAGAAATAAATTTTCAAGACCAATTATATTACAAATGTATAACTTTACTAATAGTATATTTTTTTGTTTAGTGGTAGACAGTGTGATTAAATTTTAAAGTTTAAAGCAAGATAGTTTTATATACAAAAGTAGTTGTAATTTGTTTTTGTTTAAAAAGTCTGTAAAGTAAAAAATATTTGCAAGTTGCAAAACAGTTAAGGTACAGGAAATTATGGTTAATTAAATGCCTTGTTAATGTTATAACTGTTTCAGCTACGTTGTAAAGCAGATTGAGCCAAGAGCTATTGAAGAAATGAAAATTTTTTTAGACAGTATGTTAGCAGGTTTTAAATCTTATTTATCTGATCAAGACATCAATGCTAACTCCATGCATAACGCTAATGAGTATGTTTAATTCACCTATTTGTATAAATACTGTGGTTGAGCTTAAGAGTTTGGTATAAAAGAATTTATATTTAGTCTTAGTTATTAGTCATTAGTCTTAACTATATTGTATAGTTATTTGCCTTAACTAAAAAAGAATGCTTAATTTACTGGGATGTAAAGAGCTTATTTAAATAGATTTATGCAAATTGTATATTTTATTCGCGACCGGTTTTGGTGGCAAGAGATTGCGACCTTTTTAAGCAAAAATAAAATATGAAACTGCATATAACACTGTTAGTTAATTATACTGTTGTTTAAAAACTTATTCATTCGTGAAGAATATAAACAAAAACAAAAATGTTGCATAAAATATTGCAAAAAAAAAGCTCTGAATTCAGTTTTTTATTTGACTCATTATATTAATATTAATTCAATCCGTTTTTTTTTTTAAATAGTACAAATTTTACCTAAATATACTCTAATTTGCTTGAATTTTCGAATATGCAACATTTTTGTTTATATTCTTCACGCATGAATAAGTTTTTAAACAACAGTATAATTAACTTTCATTGTTATATGCAGTTTCATATTTTATTTTTGCTTGAAAAGGTCGCAATCTCTTGCCACCGAAGCCGGTCGCGAATAAAATATACAATTTGCATAAATCTATTTAGTCTTAACTATATAATTAAGCAACATTTTTATGTGCAGTTTACTTTCTTATTGTACTTGAAAAGGTTGTAATTTTTTTTGCCACCAAAACCTGGTAGTAAATAGAATATTTAATTTGCACAATATTATTTATATAAAAGAATAAAAATAAATGTGATTAAAGTTATATTTATTGTGTTATACCATTTTGTTTTTTTTTACCGTAATAAGTTTGTTTTATGCTTTATAAAAATAAAGTAATAATAAATTTAGTTTTTGATAAGCTAGATTGATAATTATTTGTAGTAGTTAAGTATGAGTATATGTATTGTTGGTTTTTAGGTTAAGGCTATAAAGGTTTTAACTTGTTTTTGTTGGGTAGTTTTTTAACTTAGCCATCAAACACTTTTAACTGCTTATCGTAATTCAAAGTAACCTTAGAAGTATAAGGAATCAAACTTGGTGAGCTTGTTTTAAAAATGCCCACTAAATTTCCACAAAAGAAAAAATCAGTTAAATTAAAGCAATTTTTAATTTTTATCTAGTCTATTCAAGTTTTTTTGTAGGTAATGACTAACCTTGAATTTAATTTCCCCAAAATTTTATTTTTTAATAAAAAATTATATACTTTGAAAGAATACCCTTTTTCCTGTTATGTTGACTAAGATGTTTGTTATCAATAGTATATACTGGAAATTTGTGACATGGTTTGTATAAGTGTTTTCCAAATTCATTTTCATATTCGCTTACTTGGCAGAAATTCAAAAAAAATTTATGCCCTCTAATGTTTTTTAAGATAATTAATTCAAACTTTAAGGAAATGTATATTGCAATATTTAGAAAATTCCTTTGCAACAAAAATTAAAACATTTATTTTGTTTATTTTTGTCATGAAACTTTCACTTTTTAATTTTTTTTTTTTTTTGATAATTTTTTTTTTATATTGTAAGAAAAATTTCCTGAAAGTTTGAGGTAATTATCTCAAAAAACATAAGAGGGTATCCATTTTATAGTAAATTAGTCTTCTTTTGCCTCCTCTAAGGAACCGATTGTACTCTCCAACTTTTGCCGGCTATATAATTTAAAAATCTGTAAAAAGAAGTAGCTTAGTTAAAACTCAACAAGATATAATCAAATTTTGAAAAAAGTGGTTTACCCCTTTCCCCTATGGTCTTAATACATAACATACTGCAAATATTTTTGTTTTATGTAGACAAGAATTTTGCTGAGTTTGCGTAGTTGCTTAAGTTTTTTTTTATTAACAACGTTTGGAAAGTCTAACATGTAATTAAATATTTTAAACACACATAACTACAACTGGTTTCACAGATATGAACGGGTTAATAAATATATACTGCAAACATTACTTGACAACTCTCAAAAGCGCGAAGAATATTCAGTTAATACCCTTACAACAGATATAGGAGATTACCATAACATTCTAAAAAGTTTCACTGGAGATTACTCTGATGGATTGCCAATATTTAAAGTAAACTTTACCTATGCTACACATATTTAAACTAAACTAATAGTACATATGTTTTTTGTTTTATGTAGTTAAAACTACTCTTTTCACTTTATATGTTTTAACTATTTTTCTGATATTTGATTGTTCAGTAATAAAGGGTTTATGTATATTATTGTAATAAGAGTTAAGTGAAAAATTCAATAGTTAGAAAAAATAGAAAATTGAGCTAATTATTGTGAACTTAAAACTATAAAAAATTTAAAACTGTATGCCTCTTTCTATGTGACACTATATTACAATATATAGTTATAAATATTGAAGGTTGCTTCTAACTAAGGTTTTTTTTTTTTGCACAGGAATATTTCAATGTGGGGTATAAACGTATGAAAGTTGTTGGGAAAAAAAGTTATCACACCGATAATTTTTACACAAAAGAGGAATTAAGAACTATAGAAGAGCTGGAAGCACAAAATGTTATAAATTTTGCTACGAAGTTTGGCAGCATAGATGATAATATAATTCAGTACAACACTGGTGTGGATTTAAGTAAAGTGTGTTTTTCTTTGTACAAGAATGTAAAGTAGGATTGTTTACTTGATGTTTTTTAAAGAAGTTTATTTAAAAAAAATATTTAGTCAAACTATTTATTTTTAAAATAAAAAACTGCTGTTGATAAATAGCACATATCATTTTAAACATTTAATCTTTATTAAATAACTAACCTTGTTTTAGTTTACAACATATTAAGTGGTATTATTTGAAAAAAAGTGATAGTTACTAGTTCAGAGGTTGACAGGCATATAGTGCTTACATACTAAATCTTAAAACTCTTCATTGAAAACCCTAAAATATCTAGTAAAAATTTTTGAAAGTTCCAGACACCAGAATATCTTGTGTGAATTTTTTATCTCCTTCAATTATGCCTGGAACTTTTTTATTACGCTTAATTACTAACCCGAGGCCAGATTTGCGTACTTGCGGGCCGCAGTTTGCTGACTAGACCCTGAACTAGCTAAATTGTTGTATTTTTATTTATAAGTGTACAATATGTATAGAGTAGTTTATTATTTTTCGGTGAGTTAATGATAGCTATAACCAAAACTGTATACAAATGTTGAGAACTCTCAAACAACCAAGTTGTAGAAGAGTTGTAACAATTGATGTTTTTTGCACAACACTTGAAGAAGAGCTATTGTATTTTTTAATCTTAAAGTTTTGTTTTTAAGTGTCTTACATTTTTATACATTATGCTGTTCATGTTAAAGTATGTTACATATTTATTTTTAAAATAACTTGAAGTTAAATATTTTTTAACACTTTTTTTATGATTTTTGAATATGTAGTTTAAGTCAACTTTTTACAAAAACATCTTGAGAATAATTCAAAAATAACTTGAAACCTCAAAAATCATATAAATGTAGTACTCAATAACTAAAAGGTTTTTTTGCACACCACATGCTAAAATAAAACCTTTTGATAACTTTTCTTTAATTATTTAATAAACAATACTAAAACATAAAGAAGTTGAAAAATAGAATGTAAGATAGAAACAGGGTTCGTGCGCATCAGGCCAAATCAGACTAAATCAGTTTTTTTTTCGAAAAAGTTGAAAAACGTCAGACTAAATCAGTTTTTTTATTTGAAAACTTGAGAATCTCAGTTTTTCTCAGTTCAAATGCTTGAAATTTTTGATTAAAAAAAATTGAATTTTTTTTAGATCAAATTGAAATGTGAGTTTATTTCTAAATATAAGTTTAGTAATTAAAGACACAATCAGTCACTATTTGTAAAAATAAATGCTTAAAACTTTTTGTTGAATCTCTAAAGAATTTTTAAGAATCTTCACTATTGTGTTTTGAGTAGATTATATACGTCATAATTATAAAAATTCATAAATAAAAAAACAATTTAAACATAACAGTTTAGTTCAACAACTTAGCTGTTTGTTTGAATTTGTTGACATCAGCTATGTTTTTCAGAGCTTAGTCGGTTGAACTGTTTTAATTTCTAACTTAAAGGCTTTATACCAAATTCTTTTTAGATTAAAATTCTTAGCAGTTTATTCATATATTTTACTGTTTGTTTATTTAAAGTTATTAGAGATATTCACAACACTAAAACTTAGCTTTAAGATATAAGTACTAAGTTTTGTGGGAGTACAAATTTTAGGTACAATTCATTTTTTTTACAAGAACAAAATGTTAAAGGTTGTTTTTGAACTTAAATGTAAGCTTTTTAAATCCGATATGACATCAACAATCACTGTATTTATTTAAAGTTTAGGATTTAAATAGAGATGTGCAAATTAAATATTTTATTTACGACCCGGTTTCGGTGACGAAAACATGCGACCTCTTCAAGTAAAATAAAATAGTAAACTGCAGATAACAATGTTTGTTATCTAAAATGTCATTTAAAAACTTATTCATGCGTGAAAAACTAAAAAAAAAAACTAAAATGTTGCACATTCGAAAATTCAAGCTTGTCAGAGTATAATTAGGTAAAATTGGTACTACTTTTAAAACGAACTGAATCTAATTGTTATAATGAGTCAAAAAAAAAACTGAATTAAGACCTTTAATAAAAAAGTTTAAAGATATTTATACCTTGAAATTTATCTGAATGGAATTGAAAACTACTAAAATTGGAATTTTAAGCCAAGTATCAACAAAAAAACATTAACAAAACTCAAAGTCACTGAAAGTTTCAAAATATAATTTGTATTAAGTTAGTGTAATAGTTGAAATTTAAACGGATTTAAGAACTATCTAAAAAAAGTTGAAAAATTTATCTAAGTTGAATTAAGAACTATCTAAATATTTTTATTTTAAATAAAATATCAACAAAGATTCAATGGAAAAGTTAAAAAATCTATTTTGTACTAGTATTATAATCTGATTTAAGTTTTGTCTGCTTTCCAGTCTTTTAATAAAAAATTGTTTCTGTGTCAGCAAGTGTTCATTAGTACCGTTCTTTTGTTGATTCAATTTGTACCAGATTTAAGTATTAATATAGCTTCTTTCAAGCACAATCTGCATTTCATTGTTCCCGGTTTAGATTTTTTTCCTTTTGTATTATTATCTAACTTATTTTGTAGTTTTTGTTTTTAATTTTTAATTTGAGGGTTAATTTTGAAATTTCAGTTGCTTGTTTGTACTGTAGGTAGTTTTTGGTTTGCTTTTTATTGTTGTATTGTGTGTTGATATACGTTTTTTAGCTGATTGGCACTTAGTCCAATGTATATTTAGGTCAATAATTTATAATTATGTATCAATATTTTAGTATAAGATATATAATTATGTACCAATTTTAAGTATTAGTCAAGATACTATAATAAACATTTTTTACTTATTTTAATACTCGTGTAAGCCTTTGCATTTTAAATGTTAATAAAACACGACAATGCACGTTGTTTTATTATAAATTTTATGGTTATAATGTTTTAACTTAGTGCTTAATTAAATTGAACAATTGTGTTTAGTAAAGTATTTTTTATTTTTACACTAGTAATAGATTAGATATAACAGTTATTTTAAAACTTGTTACTGTATTTGTTATGTTAAGGGCATAGGGGGGAGGAGAGGGTCAATCACCCTTTTCACAATTTCGTCTTATTTTATTGAATTGTAACTAAGATAAGAGTTGCTTTTTGTAGATTTTTAAAGCTCAAAATATTTTTTGAGATAAAGCCGGTTGAAGTTGGAGACTACAATAGTACTAATCAAGAACCCCCAATACCCAAAATGACTTCTAAAGGGGATTTTCTTTACTATGAAAAAATATCAGGCTAAATCGGTCTCAATCACCCTAAATAAAAATATTTTGCGCACGAACCCTGTAAAAAAGTAAAAAAAAACACATTCTAAACTAGATCATTATTAGTTTTTTGTTAATGTTTTGTTTCTTATTTCTAATAACTGTAAAAGAATTTTCGTGATATAGAACTAATAAAACTTTAATTTAAGCTAAAATATGTTAAAAATCTACTTAAAGAAAACTATAATAGACTATCTAGTTTTGAAACACTTTGTCTAAAATCATATCTGTAGAAAAATGAAGCATAAAAAAATGGTATACAAGGTTTTAGACATAAGAAAAAAAAGTCAATATATTTTAAACTAAACCAATAAAAAGTGTAATAGATTTTTTTTTCACGTTTTTTAACAACTGTAAAAAGTATTTGTAAACAAAACTTAAATGAAGGTAAGAAACGCGATAGCTCACTATATTATACGAAAAAATATGGATGTGAAAATGTTCAAGTTCTGCATGCAAGTTTTGTTAGATGTTATTAATGAAATGAACTTAAGAGTTCCATTTGAAAAAGAAATAAATGAGGTTTGAGTTTGCTTTGTGTTTAAACTTAAGAATTTACAATTTCTGTTAATTGTCAAAGAACTTGTGATTAAAAAAATATCATTTGCTTTTTTATTGGACTATTTAACATACTTTTTTTACAATATGTTTTGCTTTTTACTTTTAAATAAGTTACTAAATTATAATGAATGCCACTAAAAATACTACATACAATAAAGAGTTCTGTTAGATTAGATTACAAAAATAAAAATTCTAAAACTACATTTATGCTTTTAAATAAATTTATATTATTTATAGGTGCACAACTATTCAAATTGAGACAATTATAACTACGACAATTTAAATTCTTAAAAAAAATTCAAAAAGTTTATTTTCTTTAAACAAAACATACCTTTGTAAATTTATTATTTACCTTCAATCCTTTTGTTGCAAAGTTTAATTATTTTATGAAATATAGCTGAAATGAGTTTTGAAATATAGTAACCTTTTTAATTATATTTTAATATATATTAAAAGAAAATTTCTTTACTATAACAGTTTTATAAGTTAGAGCTACAACCACTCCTTTTATTATTTTTTAATTAATTCTATTTTTTGTATATTGCCACTTAAACATTTTTTAAAAAAGTTTTTTGGCTGAATTCAGGGTTGCCACTTTACCTGGAAAAACCTTGAAAAACCTGGAATTCGACAATTTAGGCAAAAATAACCTGGAAAAACCTGGAATTTGAGAAATTTTGAAAAAAAAAATGGAAAAACCTGGAAATTTGATCATAAAACCTGGAAAAACCTGGAATTTTTAATAATTTTAACATTATCATTAGTAAATTTCGATTTGACACAAAAAATCTATCATATAATTAAGATTTTTTTGTCGTCATAACTTTTTTTATTTATTAATAAACACAATTAAAGTAACTTCACAGTATCTTTTCAATGTTTTTATACTACTTAATGCATTTTCTTATATAGAAATTAACCTAAAACTAAAAATAAATCCAAAAATGTGTACTTTTAAAAACCTGGAAGAAATTTGGAAATCCTGGAAAAAATTTGAAAAAACGAGTGGCAACCCTGTGAATTTGAATAGTTTTGTTACCATTTTTTGATATAAGCTGAGTTAAAAGGCTACTAAAAAGTGGCATTTGTATTTATACAAACGTTTTTTTAACCTTGTTTTTAAAAACGCATTAAGTTTTAAAAAGCTGCATTGTATATGACTGAGTCAAATCATTAACAGTAATTTAAAGTTTCAATGTTTTAGAATTATAACTTTTAGAGTTTTGTACAAACAACTTAAAAGTTTGCAGCTTTAGAAGTAAAACTACCTTTGGTGTGTGTAAAAATTGCATTAAGTTTAAGCAATTTTAATCAAAACTAAACTTTTGCAAAAAAAAAGTATTGCAAGTTTTGTAATCTCAGACCTAGTACTTTAAGGGCATAGGGGGGAGTAAAACACTTTTTTCATATTTGATCTTATTTTATATAGTTTTTACTAAGCTACAAAATGCTTTTTACAGATTTTAAATGTTTAAAATAATTTTTGAGTTATAGCCGATCAAAGCTGGAGGCAACAATAGGTTCCTTATGGGAGGCACAAACTTGAAGAAATTTTCAGTAAATGTTTCTTGGAATATTTAGAAAACTCTGTCGGAAAAAGATTTTAAATAAAATAAAATTTTATAATAAAAAAACAAAAAAAAACTGTTTTTTTTTATTTTTTTTAATATAAAGATTCTATTTTTTTATTTTTTTTTAAATTACTATTGTCAGAATTTTTTAAATACTCCAAGTAACATTTCCTAAAAGTATGAAGTAGTTATATCAAAAAACGTAGGAGAATTTTTTTTATTGAAATAGTCTGTTTTTGCGATTTTAGTAATCCCATAAGGAACCTATTGTTGCCTCCAACTTTGACCGGCTATATTAAAATCTGTAGAAAGTATCTTGAAAACCTTGCCTTTCAAGAAAAAAATTCTATCATAACAATGTAAAAATAAATACAAACTTCATGACCAAAAGAAGCAAGGTAATCAATGTTTTTTTTATAAAATATAAGTTTTTACTCAAAATTTTTAAAAATTGTACAAAAGAATTTATATTTAAGAAAGGTTGCTTAAAACTTTATGAAAAGATAGATTTCTAATAAAATAGTCGTTTTTTTGTCTATTTACCTTCGCCCTTCTATAAGGACCTATTGAACTCTCTGACTTTGTATTTTAATATCTTAAAAACTATTTCTAATTATAAGAAACGGTAAATAGCAAGTTTAAATAAATAGAATATCATTAAAGTAAGGTCAACATGTAAAAAAAGTGCCTTACTCTTCTATGCCCTCCTTAACATTGGACCTTAACAAAAGTTTTAAGCATGATCTATAACTCAATTTTTAAGGTTGTTAACGTGTTTCAGATATTGTATTCAGTTTTTTGACGTTTGAATACAAATTTATAAAACGTAATTTTTTCTGTGTCAATTTTTTTGAAAGTCTAAAAGTTCATTAAGCATATATATATATATATATATATATGTTATTTTAACTTGAGTAAGACCACATATTTTCAGGAAACACTACTCTAGTACATAGTTTCCCTTTTTTTTTTCAAATGGCCTATTCAACAGTATTACTCAAACTACCATTAAAAGTACCTAAGCCTTTTTTTGTTGCATCATCAACTCTAGAATATCTAGTGTAAGTTTCTAATTATGACCTCATGGCTCCCATGTGGCTCCTTTACTGCTCGTGGTCCCTTGAACATCTGTCATGGCCAACTTTGAGAACCCAGGTCTAGTAGTTAAAAGAATGTCTAATCTAAGGTAAAATGAAATATAATTTTAGATGAAAAAAATTATTACGGGTAGTATTTTAAATTAAAAATATGAGAAGTATTTAATTTTTAGTATTGGACTTACTGCATAAAATAGAAGAAGATTCTAAAAAATAATATTAGAAAAATAAATAAACCTTCATTTTTGTCGTTTTGATATGTTATTTCCATAAGGAACATTTTCAACTCATTAAGTTTTATCTCTTATATCTAGAAAGTTACTTTTAATATCGTTAGGCGGTAAAAAGTGTATTTAAGCTTAAAGTATTAAAAAAGCAGGTATTTTGTTATGGAATACCTTCATAATTTTTGTGTTATAGTTTTAATAAGTTTTCAGTTTAAAATGCTTTGTAATCAAAATTGTTTTACAGTCAAAGTTGTTTTAGATAATTGCAGCTACTCTAATTTTTCTTTTTCATAATGAGAAGTAATCGCTTACTACTTCAATATTATTAAAGCATAAATAAGTGAAAAATATTTTTGTTTTTATTACGCAGGTTCTAAAGGCAGAAGGTGATAGTCTAAACAAAGTTGTAAACAACATTTGCTTTTTGATGCTTGGTTCAAGTAGTTGTATGGATGATAATCACTTGATAGATTCGATTAAATCAAATTATGACTTTGTTGATTATCACAAAGACAAAGCCATAACAAATAAAAAGATTGATCAGCGCTTGAAAATGTATAAAATGTTTATTGATAAACTGGATAATCAAAAGATTTCAAAAAATGAATTGGTTGATGGTTTTGAGCATCAATTGAAAGGTATTTGGATGATGCGATTAGGCTTTATAGGAAAGCTAAAAGACTGCATAGTAGATATATTAAAAATTAAAAAAGAAGAATACCTTAAAAATATTTCAGTACTTTCTAATAGACAACAGGTTAATTCTGATTTCATATATCCAAAGTACAGAGAAAGCATGAAAATGGCAATCTTAGCTATTGAGCGTATTTCCGAAGATCAACTTTTAAACCGTAAATTAGAAATTACTTTTAGTAGTAAGTTGTTAAAGTTTTTGTCAAGCAGGTTAATACAACACTATCGCGACACAAGTATTTTTTTTAGGTTTTAATGCTTTATGAAAATAAAATTATCCTTTATTGACAAAATTGTTTATATATAGTAAAATAAAATTCTAGTTACTTAGTTGTTTTTGTATAACAAGTTTATAATATATATACAATTTTTCACATCTTAAAAAAAAAAATCTTTAACTAGTAGCTACACAATTTCGTAATTTAGGGCATACTTTTTTTTTTTGCATATTAGTTTGCACCTACTGTAAGGAATTTTAGACGATTTTTTCTCAAAGTGTACTTAGAGTTTTATTATGTGGTTTACATTATATTAGCAAAAAACTACTGTTTACATAAAACTCTGCAAAATCTTAAGACCAATTTTGATAAAACAAGGTGGACCCCTTAAGCCCTCAATATTTAATAAAAAGGTGTTTACTTTAATTCAATAAAACTTTAAGATATGGTTGGGCTCGGTTGACTTTCTTCAATATATTCAATTCTTAAAGTTAAATTAAAGATATTTTGTTACGCTTTTCACTTCTAATACTGTGAAAACTTAATATTCAAAGCTCTGTATTTTTATTACTAGTTTAGATTTAATTCAAAAACATTTTTTAATTTAAACTAGTTCTGTGAATTAAAAAAAAATGTTATGTGAATGTATAATTAAATATTATTTCAAAGACTGAAAATATAAGTAAAATTATTATTTTATTTCAAAACCTATTTTTTTCTAGAGTTCAAAGATGTTTGCAAAGATCACATCACAAAGAAAAATGAAAAAATACTTGAAGCCAGTAGAGGTAAAAAGAACAAAAAAAATGCAAACAAAAATATTAAGGTTGTTGAAATAGCGTTTGTGTTTAATTGTGCGAACTAAAATTAAAAAAAGATGTTAATGACAGGTTGTGTTTTATAACTTCCTTCTTATTTGCCTCTTATTACATTATTAATAGGTTTCCTTTGATATGAAGTTTAAATTTTTTCTATAGTTTTATCACCAAACCCATTCTTAAAGATAAAATTAGCTGGTACGAAATAAAGTCTAGCATCTGATACGAATCAATTAGTATTTTTTCCTCAGTATAACTTCGAAAATTTCATCCGAAAGATAAGGCTGATATGCATGAAGAGCTAACATTTATAAAAACGTCTTTACACATAATCAAATTTTTTACTCATGTTGGAACATATCAATGTCCTGACTTTAAGCATACTTTAAACTATAGATTTAGTTTTAATAAGGGGCTACGCGTATAAACTTTTGAGAGCTACATAAACCGAATTTTATATAGATATATGGTTATTCTTAAGCGTTTATTACAAATGCTTGTAAAAACTAAAAAAACTATTGCTCGTTATTATATTTAACAAATTCTAATAAAAAAAGTTTCACCCAGTTAGGATCTTCACTTAATTTTTAATGAAAATCAAAAGTTTAATTGTTCAATATAGAAGTAAAAGTATTATACACATCAAATTTCCTTATATTGTATTTTAAATACAAAAGTACTTGAGGTATTTAATGTTGTTCTGCTCCCATTTTAGCGTCATCACCCTTGATTTTTGTAAAGTATTTGGTTAGTTTTCAACAAATTTGAAATACCTTAACAACTAATAAAGTTTTTACATATTTTCAGTTAAGTATACATCTTTTTTAGTTAACTTGCCTTACTGAAGCTAGTACTAAAATTACTTTTTTTTTCTTACATTTTAACAGAAAATATTTGTTTAGTTTCTGTGTACATATACTTATACATTTTTTGCTGTTTTAAACTTATGTTGTATTTTTACTTTTGTAGTATTTTTTTGTTTTTACATATATTTCTATTTTTTTTGCGCCTTTTTATTATGCATTATAATAACTAAAAATAAATTGTTTAATATAAAGTAGTTCAACAGTTATAATATTTGAGATTCTCAAATCGTCCTGGTATGTCAACTGTTCTTTGTGATTTTATTAATCTTTATCATCTTGCTGACAAAGTTTTATAAGTACGTCAAGCAATAATAATAAGTTTAAAATGAAAGCTTTGTTGACTTTTTTGAAGTTAGTTCTTTATTCTATTGACTCATTCACAAAATTTCCTATCATATTATATAAATTCGTTTAAAGCAAATGTTTATTCAAAAAAAATCTTTGGAAGCGATTAAGTTTTATAACTTTTATTTTAAACAATCAAGTTAAAAGTTCACTATTTTTTGTCATATGTTAATAATTTTCTTTCATTCATTTTGTTGAAGAACGAATTGAGTTTATTTCCTGACTCTGCTCTGCTACTGGCCTAGTCACTGCTAATGTTAATTGATGGCAAAACCAGATTCTTAACAACTTATTCTTTTGTCTAAATATCTGATTGTCCTAATTTTTGATATGTGTTAATTATTGGAACATGTATTAAAAAATTTTTTTTTTTATAATAAGATATATAAAGAAAAACTCCTTGTGTTTATTTTTGTTATTAATTTTGTTTTTAAGCATCAACCCACGCAAACCTGCTTGAGAGGTTCCGCTGGGTGTGGAAAATATTTCTGGCCAACAAGTACTAGAAAATTGTTTCCTGAAAACTTGAAAATTTTGTAAATAACTTTTTGCAAGGAATTGTCGGAGAATTAGATACCTCCTGTGGTAACGATGCTTATACAGAAAAAATCGGCTTCAGTTTTGAAACTTTAGCTTATGATTTGATATATTCTGTAATACCAGGCCAAAAGACAATCTTTTGGGCACAATTATGCATTGATGTCACTCTTTGGTGTGCTGAAAGTAACTAATTGGGGACATAAGATCATAAACTTAAGGCACCACTACTCTGACCTTGTAAAGTACAACTCTACCACTTAAGTACATTGCACTATCGTCTGTAAAATACGCTTAAAAAGGTTTATCGTTTTTAAAATCTACCATCTTCATTCCACCTGAAAATTCTTGAAAGTACTTTGTCATTTAATGTTTCTTCCAAGAGTTAGGCTCTTTATTACAACCATTCTCAGTTTTAAGTTTTTAGATGAAGAAAAATTCCTGTGTTTAAATAATTCATTTACAATAAAAGTCTGAAACGATAATAAGTATAGATATAAACACACATATCTAATATAAACATTGATAAATTGTATAATAAGCTACAGTTCAATTAATCTTCAATGTACGTATATCTTGATTCTAATATAGATTTACATATAGTACAATTTTTATACTTTTTAAAATTTTACCTTTTTATAATTTTTTAGATTAAAAACAACAAAACTGGCAACCAACCAACCTATGATAAAAAGAAGAATAGAAAAAATGTACAAAGCAACATTGAAACGATCAGTTCAAACAATCAAGATATACAATCTATGCCAAAAGAAATTGAAAAAGATGTCAATTTTTCAAATTTATCTTATATAGGAAAAGTAGAACTTAAAAAAGCTTTTTTTGATGACATAGAAAACAATCTAATGGAATTTCACGGATATAGATCCCGTCAAGACATTATGAAGAAAATGCTTATGATGAAAATTTTTGATGTCGGTTATGAACTTTCTAAAAGCGATTTTTATGACCCCACAGGCAAGGAAGTCTATCATCGGCAAATGAAGACATTTGTAACTTATGAGGAGAGCATAGAACTTTGCTACATTGTTAGTTGTCCATAAACTTACTAAATATACATAATCATCTAAAATTTTTAGGTGTACGACTAATTAAGTGTATAGGGGTGTCCAACATTTTTTTACAAAAATTAACATTAACACTTAATTTAAAGCTTAGAGTATATACTACAACATATTTTTATAGAATATAAAAAAAAGTAATTAAATTTCAGCTATAAAAAGTTTTGTAAAAAATTCTGGTACAACTGTACGGAGTCAAACATTTTAAAGCCGGTTTTCTTGAAATTTTAAAAATTCACTAAAATATCATCTCTTCCTTCATTTTTAAATGATTCAGGTTTTCAGGGAAGTGTAGTTTTCAATAGTGCAATTAACTTTTAAGAAGCTGATTTTTGAAAAAAAGTCATAAATTAAATTATGACAAAAATTAAAAAAAAAAATTGTTTATTTTATTTGAATGATTTTTAATGAATTTAAAAAATCTGTTTTCTACAAATTGTTGAAAGTTTGTTAAAAATTACTTTGAAAGTTTTAAAACAATTGCTTAAAAACTGAGGGAGGAGATATATTTTTAGTGAAATGGTCTATCTTTGGCCTATTAGTTTGGCTCTAATTGTGATCGCTTATATCTTAAAAGTTACTTTTAATTTTAACAAGCAGTAAAAAAAAAACAAGTAGTAATTATGTAAAAAATATATCTAAGTTTGAAAAAATAAACTGTATTACACCTTATGCCCTTAAGTTCTGATAATTTAAATTCAATTAACTTATTTCCAATAATTCTTATTTGATGTAAATTATCTTTTTTTACAAACCTTTTAAACTATTTAGATCATTAAAAATATATCTTCATAATTTTTTTATTCAAGTTTAAAGTTTTTTTTTAGCTGGGTTCCACAAAGTCAGGAAAAATCAGGAAAAAACTTGGGTTTTTGAAAAAATGTCAGGAAAAGCCAGGAAATTGGATATAATTTGCTCATATTAAGAAAGGTTATCATCACTATAAATTGAATTTTGCTAATGCTATTTAAAAAAAAAAAATTGTAGTTTTTTTAAGGTCTTATTGAATTTTAGAATAAACTTTAATCTTTTTTGATCTTATGTGTGTATTTACTATGTGGTAGAGATACAAGTACTTTGCTTATATAGCTGTTATTTGCATAGACATCGACCATACACAGATGGTTCAAATGGTGCAATAGATGTTATACGATTGAATCCAGCAAAAGAACCGTTGTTTTATACTGTATAAAATTAAGATTCGAACTTTACTTATTTTCAAATCTTTGTTATGTATTTTTGAATACGTTTTAATTAAGAATTTGACCAAAAAGTAAGGAAAGTTCACTAAGTAAAGTCAGGAAAAATCATGAATTTTTTTTCGGTTCTATCTGTGGCAACCCTATTTTAGGTATGGCTAAAATAAGTTTTAAAAACTTACTACAATATATAAGTTTTAAGTAAGTATAAATTTTTCTAATTTTTAATCTGTCTTAATATTTTTTTTTCTTTACTATCACATTTTATTAAGTAAACTTACCAAATAATTTTTAATTTTTTTAAGAGTTTGTAATTTGAGTTTTCAAAGTTTCAATTGTCATGTAACTATAACTTTTAAAGTAATGAGCAAGTAATATTTAAAAAAAAATGGTCTTGTACAAGGGTAGTATAAAAAAGCTGAGTGTGTAAACTATATTATACTTAAAATGTAGACGATGCAAGAAAAAAAAAATACAGTAAACAATTTAGTTAAATTTAAGATAAGCTTTTTTAAAGTTTAAAATACAATTAAAATCCACTAACATTTCTAGTGGTTATTTTGTACCGAAAAGTTCGAACTAAAATAAATATTGCTTTTAAAGTTTGTTAAGTTGTGTGTTGTTCCACCAATAAAAAGATAAATAGTTATCTTACTTTAGGCCAAATTAAAGTCAACAACATAACAATTTTTTGTTCATAGAAACAAAAATTATATTAGTTTAGAACAGGGGTCGGCAGCCTTTTAAGTCTTTTGTATAATTTTTTCAGAAAAATTGCTTGTGGGCAGCACTATATAACAAACAGTTTTTGCGGGCCACAATTTTTATAAAGCATGTTTAAGAATTCTATTTTAAACCAAAAATGTAATAGAATAAGCAACAAAAGCTTAATAGTTAATGTTACAAAATTAATAGCTTAATTCTAAGTTTTTGCATTAAAAGCTTTTGTTTTAATTGTTTAAAAAAAAGTACGTTGTTACCTAAAAATTACCTCATGCATTGCAGATTTTTGCTTTGAGAGCCAAAGTTTGTCAACTCCTGCTTTGATAAAGAACTTTTATTTTTACTCAATAGACTTTTTGAGCATAAATTAGAGTTGCCATAAAGCCATTTAAACCTAGAATTTAACAATTTAGGCAAAAATAAACCAGAAAGTTAAAAAATTAAAAGTAAATCTTGGAAATACATGAAATTAAAAAAAAATTTAATATATGTAAAACAATAAGGTTTAGATTCAATACAAAAACTATATAGTATAGTATACTTTTTTTTTGTGTTATTTAAAGCTTTATTTAATATAAAAATGATTCAAAATAGTATAACGCAAGGCTTCCAAAAAACCTGGAAACCTGAAAAACCTGGAATTTAAAATTTAGGTAAAAAAAAGCTTAAGTCCAGAATTGGATAAATTGAAAAAAAAAAACTGGAAAAACCTATAATTTTAAACATTTTTTGTGTATAAGATGAAATTTTGACTAGGTACAAAAAATGTGTCTTAAAAATAATTTTCTTTTGTATAATATTTTTTATTTAATACACTTTTAAAGTAGCTAGGCAATGTCTTTTCAATTTTTTTATACTATTTAAGACAACTTTTACCTTAAGTAAAATAATAAAATAGTTATAATAAAAATAAACCAAAAAACTTGTTCTTTAAAACCTGGAATAAATTCAGAAAATTTTGAATAATTTTTGTGGCAACCGTGATAAAATGTAGAGTAAGAACAAAGTAGCTTTCAAGTTATTTGTAAACAAAGTTTCTGGTTAAAAAATACTGCTTTTTTTGACTGACATAACTTTTTATATCAAAACTTAAAATCCAATTGAAAATTATACATATGTATAGTTCTAACCAAATATATGCATACTGTACAGGAGAAGATCATTTTGGTTTAAATCTTTTTAAATTCCTAGTAAAGCTAAAAGTTCAACTTTGTAAAACTTTAGAAATGATTAAGCACAAATAACTTTTTTTATAGATAGTTATTTTTCTATATCATATTATTTTTTTAAGAACAGTAATATCATAGTAAACAACTGAAATAAAATAAAATTAGATTTCAATCCAAAATATTATAAACAGTATTTGTACAATGTTTTTGCTGTTTTGAGTAAATATCACAATCAATTTTTTAAGGTCAACCAAGTTTATGAGTATATAAAACTGAGTGTGCGTAAGATACTTTTATCAGAGGAAAAACTCGGAAAAAGTCGTTCCATTTCAGTTTTAAACAGGGCTATAAAAGAAAGTCTTCAGTGGTGGCAATGGAAATCGCTAGTAGAGTTTCATCTGCTCAAAGCCGGCGAAGAAAACTGGCCATCTATTCCCGAAGATGTAAGTTGTTTCCTTAGATAATTAACAAAGTTTGCTCTTGTTAAATAATTTTTGAAAGATTTCTTAATAATGCACCATAGTATTGAAAAATATTTTAAAATTTTAAGCAATTTTTTATAATCTCCGCATGTAAAGCCTAGAAAAAATGTGATTTTGAAATTGCTCGCTAAAATTTTATTGATTGACAAAATAGTTTTTACATTTATTGCCAATTCTTTTAAACATTTAGTTTTAAAGTTATCCATTTTTTAACTTTGACAAGTATCATATAATAAATATGTTGAATATTTTTTAAAAAACACACGTACTGAATTTTTGAAATTTTAATTTAAATTTTGTAAAACAATGGTTAAAATATTTACTTGAAACCTTAATTTTTTGTATAAAGTTGTTTTTTATTATTGTTTTTTGGTACAAGACTTATGAGTTTTATTTACAGCTGATGATCTTCTTTTTGTGTTGTTCTAATTAGTTTTGTACTAAAAAATAGCTCTATATCTTTTTAAATCTTTTTCATGTATTTTATTACAAATAGAACCTTAGGTATTTTCGATTAAACAATTTTTTTTATTCGTCTAAAATTTATATACCAATGAGGTCATAAGAGAAATCCTACACTTTTTACCAACAAAAAGACATTGACTAAGAAATTTTTTAGCATAAACCAAAAGCCACTTCATTTTTGAGACACAATCAATTCTGTAAAGAGTTTTTGATACAAACGTCTAGCTAGAGCGTAATATTTTTTATTGTTAATACTTTCTAAAGCTTCAAACTAACTAAAGTATATCTACAATTTTGTTTTTATACTTTAGATAGAGGTTTCAGGTAACATTTCTTAATTAGTTGAAAAAAAAGAAAATTTGAAGTTTTTCAGACTTGAAAAATAAAAGTTTTACTTAAAAAAAAAGATAATTATAAAAAAGTTATTTTTTTAAGTTAAAAATTTCCTGAATATGAACTATTACTAAACGATTAGCTGTAAAACAATTAAAACTATTTAAAAAGTGACGAAAAATATATAGGTTTTTATAAAAATAGTCTTTTTTTTTCTTTTCTATTTGCGCTTTTCATAAAAACCTATTTTACTTTTTGTGTTTTTCTAATTAGTTTTGTATTAAAAATAACTCTATATCTATTTAAATGTTTTCCATTTATCCAACATTTATCCCTTATATCTCTAAAGTTATTTTAACTTTGATTAGCTGTAAAAAGTTTTTATTAACTAAGATAAAACTCCTCAAAATAAGATCAACTGTAAAAACAAGGTGTATACCTATATAGCCTTAAAAATTTTAAAAACATAAATTTTAATTTACTATGTCTTAAAATTGTACAACTATTTATTTTCATTAAATTACCTTACAAATTTTGAGTATAATATCAAATGTCAATAAACATGCTCTGCAGCGGGATAATTTTTTTTTTACAAAAACTAGTATTGGGTATACATACCTATACAAAACCTTATAGTGTAAATTAAAAATCAGCTTTTGAAAAAAACAAAGTTTGTAATTGATTTTTACACAAAAATTTTTATAGAAAGCATATGGTACAAACGTATCAACTACTTAATTTTGTCATCGTTTTTCTCAAAAATTTTGAAATTTCTTAAAAGTATATATTTTTTTTTAGTTAGAGACTTCAGTTTTCAGAAAACATTCCATAGTTAGTTAAAATAATTTTTAGTGTTAGATCTCAAAAATATAAAACAATGAAAATTAAAGATAAATATAATGAATATGTTGAAAGGTATATCTTTTTAGAACTAAAAGTTTCCTACATTTAAATTATTTAAATGTTTCCTACATTTAGTTACGGGTTTACTGTTCAAATCTAAAGAAAATTGGCTCAACAATAAAACAGAAGGAACATTTTTTTTGTTAGTCTTTGTCTTTTTACCTTATTTTAGTTTGCGCCTTCCTTAAGAAACCTGTTGAACTCTCCCAATTATACCTCTTATATATTACCAGATACTTTGTGAAAAAAACTTTGCACTTATGAATGTTTGTAAGCTGTGTCTGGCTTTCGACAGTATATTGTTTATAATACAATCGAGTTCAAAATAGTTGTGTACGCTTATAATATTGTAGATAGTCTAAACTATTTGATACTTTATATACAGCTAAAATCTGAAGCTTTGAAAAGTAACTTACAAAAAATTTTGGAAGAATTGATGTCAGACTTCTATGATTTAGAAAGCGTAGAAAATGAAAGTAAAAAAATTGAACTAGTAGATAAATGCAGAAGATTCAGGGTATTAGTTGCTCTTAAACTGAGTAAACCAGATCTAAAAAATGAAGAACTAGAAGAATTAAGAACACACATCAAAAGATTAAAAATGAGTAAGGTAAATTCCGTTTTTTATTATAAGTTAATAGCTGAAGGTATTCAAAATCTATTATATTAAAAAACATGTAATATTTAGTTTTTATAGTTTGTACAATTCCTACCAATAAATATGATAACTCTTGTCAATCGTTAGCATATTTAACGATAAATCAATTAATAACATTAGTTTGCATTAAATGAATATTTTTCAAAATAACACCATTAACAATTTTTAATGCAGGTTTATTTTAACAACTATATTTTCAAAATAAGTAATAGAAATAAAACAGTTTGAACGGAATCTTGAAAAAGAATTGAAGATACAACTTGAAATTTACTATAAATCTAAAATCAAAAAGAGCGTGATTAGTGAGGACAGGTTTGTACAAATCGGTATGATAGAACTCGACAAGCAAAGAAAGTTTCCTAAACATTCTAACCAGGTTCGTTGCATTTAAGTATTCTTTTTACCGTAATTTAAGACTACTATACTTGAATAAAAGTTACACAGACAGGGTTGCCAAAAAACCTGAAATTTGGCAGTTTAGATGCAAAAAAGAAGAGGTATTTTAAGCTTTTTACGTGTAATGTAACAAAATTTCGATTAGATACGAAAAAATTTATCATAAACATAAACATTTTTTTTATATCACAATCTTTTTCATTTCATAAAAGTACATTTAAAGAAGCTTTACATTATTTTTTTCAATGTTGTTATTTTATTTGAGAATTTTTTTTACTTTAAGTTTAATTTCATACTAAATATAAACAGGGTTGCCACTATACCTGGAAACCTGAAAAAACCTTGAAAAACCTGGAATTCGACAATTTAGGCAAAAATAACCTGGAAAAACCTGGAATTTGAGAAATTTGAAAAAACATGGAAAGACCTGGAAATTTGATCATAAAACCTGGAAAAACCTGAAATTTTTAATAATTTTAACATTATCATTAGTAAATTTCGATTTGACACAAAAAATTTATCATATAATTAAGATTTTTTTGTCGTCATAATTTTTTTTTTATTAATAAACACAATTAAAGTAACTTCACAGTATTTTTTCAATGTTTTTATACTACTTAATGCAGTTTCTTATATAGAAATTAACCTAAAACTAAAAATAAATCCAAAAATGTGTACTTTTAAAAACCTGGAAGAAATTTGGAAAACCTGGAAAAAAAATTGAAAAAACGAGTGGCAACCCTGTAAAAACCATAAATTGGTTTTTTATAAACTTGAAAATATTCAGAAAACCTTAAAAAAATTTACATAAAACCTTTGGCAACCCTGTTTAGAAAGTTTAGGATTTAAAGCACAGTAAAGCTTCTGGAAGCTTTAAATATAATTTTAAAATAAAAGTTTCAGTTATAATCGTATACTGTTTTAAAAGAATATAAATTAATAATACCTTTTATAACCTTTTTACCTTTTAAAATGTGCGATAAAATTCGAAATTGTATATTTATTTTTTAACTTAAAAAATTTCTACTTGACTAAGTCCTTCTGCAGATGATGAAAAAAAAATATGCAAGCGAATGGTATTAGTATATAGCTCAATGCTAAAAAAAGTTTGATAAGTTGTTTATGAGCTGGTTTCATCATATAAACAAAATGGGTATCTGTCAAATTTGCAAGAGCGTACAAAATTGCACGAGGGGACAAAATTGCACGAAGGCACAACATTGCACAAATATACTTTTGCACGAAGACACTTTTTCACGAATTATTTTTCTATTAATATTTTTATTTTTTGTTTTTTTTTAATTTTTACTATCACTGTTACCCCTAACCCTTACCCTCAGTCGGCAACTTATATATTTTAATTTATTTTTTATTTTTTAATTATTTTTGTTATTATTTTTTTTACTATCACTGTTACCCCTAATCCTTACCCTCGGTTGGTAGCTTTTTTCTTTTTAATTAATTATTATTATTATTACTATTTTTTATAATAATTTTTATTAGTTATTATTTACTTTTACTACCACTGTTACTCCTAGCCCTCACCATTGGTCACTAACCTATTTTTTCTTTTTGTTTTTTAATAGTTTATCTTTTAGTTTTTTATTTGTTTTTTTATATATTCTTGGTTTTTTTACTATCGTTCAAAATTGTAACTCGTGCAAAATTGACGCTTGGTGCAAGTTTGTCTTCGTGCAATTTTATCCCCTCGTGTAATTTAGTAACCTCGTGCAATTTTGTCTTCGTGCAATTTTGTCCCGTGCCCAAACAAAACAACTCACAGCAATTTTTACTGTATATTTTTCTCACTATATGTAACATAACAACCGGTGTATAAAAATCAAGCACATTTAAAATTACATTCTAAAGTCGTTTAAAGGTATACGGACTACACCTTTTCATTCGAGTGTTTCTAATACTTTTGTATAGTTTTTTTTTTTTTTTTTCCGAAACTTAAAACTAGTTTTAAGTAGGTTTTTGACTGAAAAATAACAAAAATTGCTTGCATTTAAACATGCACAACGCATGAATCAAAAAGAAACAAAACCAGTTTTGAAAAATGAGTGTCATTTATACACAACTGCATTCAAAGGTTTGATTCTCTTAAAAACACCAACAGGTCTATTTGTTCTTGACTTCCCACCGTAAAAAGTTTTTTTTTCAGGACGACTTGGAACCAAATGAATTTAAGACGTGCTTGTTAGCAGGCGTTGTTTCCTACATTTTTTTACACCATGAAAGCTTTAAACTGAGTACACATCTTCACTTATGCAGTCAACATGCCGCACTTAAACGCTTTTGGAAGTTTAAGTTGATTTTTGGTGATAACTTAATTCCCGACGAATTGTTTTTTGATTATGAATTCTCCGATACCCAATCCATTAATCTTCGAGCTAAGAAAGCGGTTAGCTTTATTTATTTGTATGATTAGAAAACTGCTCATTTGTCAATACTACAAACTTTCTTAATCTGGTTTCTGCAAAAAATTTGTATTTTTATCGCAGAGTGGCCAAACACTTCAAAAATGTTGAATGTGAAATTTTAAGATAAACAATGATAATTTTTGTATAAAATTATAATTTTTCTATTAAAATCCTTGAATGTTTGAACTTATCTATCAATAGGAGTTTAATTATAACTGTAATCTACAAATTAAATAAACTAAAGAAAAAAAATCACCTACCTGTAAATAGAATCAAAAACTTTTCTACTTAAATGTTTCTAAAGTTTACTAGATACTTAACTTTTTTTATTCGACATTTCTATTTAAGTTAAGTATAAAATTATTAAATTTGATAAAGCAATGAACGTATATAAATCGTAGTAAAGAAAGTTATACATGATAAATATCTTAAAAGCGTTTTCTAACTTTTTTTTGAAAACACAGTTAAACTAAAGTCGTAGATTAGTTTACTAATAAGTAGCAACCTTTATTTAAAATATTAGTATGTAGTAACATTAAACGTTTATAATTTTTATTAGTAATCAAAAACTAGTTTCATGTCAAACTCAATACTTTTCCTGATTTTAAGTTTTAGCTAGCTTAGTATATAAGTTTTATTTGTTGAGGTATTACAACTAAAACATTCTTTGAATTATTTTTGTAAAAACTATCTACGGAGTTTATACTAGTTAAAATAAAAAGAAACTCGTTGTATTCAAGAAACTAATGGCCACCCTGTGATAGAAATATCCGAAATAATCTCACTATATTGTTATTTTAGTTAGCTACAATAACTAAGAAATAATATGTTAAATAATTATTAATTTACTTGTTTATATTTTAGATTAATTTTTTGTACGATGAAAAAGTCTCATATACAAGTGATTTTAAAGAAATGATGAATAAAAATCCACTAAATTCAGACGCTATACAGGTGTGTTTGAATTTAGATACGTAATTAATAATAATAAAGACTTGAAAAGCATTTTTCCCCTTTTTTATAGCGTCCGAAACACCACAATAAATTTTTTGTTTTCTTTTTCTTCTTTTTTGTAATAATCGTATAATATTTTTAACATCTTTTTGTTTATGATCAATAAAACTCTAATTTTGTTTTACATTTAAACTTGACAAAGATACTTCTATAAAATAAGAGTTTAATTTTTACAAACAAATAAATTGTGAAAGTGTCAGAAATAAACGGCTTATTTCATAGACATAATGTTATGGTTGTTGCTAAAGTCAAAGTTGGCCCATATTGTTTTTAACAAGATGATCTTGTTTTCTATGAATTTATCGGAGCTAAATAATACTTTGTTATACTTAACAAAATTAGTGTTGTGTTTGAGATGCAAAGGACCAGATTTAATCAGTTTAAAATGTAAACTTAAACCTTTTATAGCGTTTGTGCCTTTAACATTTTTTTTAAGTAGAAGTAAGCTCAAAAAATTAAAGTCAACCCGTTTATTTAATAAGTCATGTAATTATTTGATTTGAAGTAAAACTTTTTAAAGTATAAATTTACTAACAGTATATTGAATTAAATTCATTTCATTTTAAGATACTTTTAGTAATTAATGATATAAGTTTTAAGAATTAACTTAGTTAGTGAAATTAAATACTTAGTTAGTGAAATTAAATAAGTTTGCCTATTCAGAATAATTTAATGCTTGACTTTTAAGTCAATTATGGTTAAATAAATTCATTATGTATAAAATTTATGGATGTGTACATATATGTAAATACTTATATTACAAAATAATAAATTTATGGATACTAAGAAATTTTAAGTTTAAGTTTTAAGTTAAACTAAGTAATAAAGTTTAAACCTCTAAACTTTTCTAAGAAACCCGATTATTGGATTTGTTTAAACTTAAAAGGTTTAAAACCTGATTTTTAGAAATGTTAAAACAAAACAGGCTATCAAATTCATCCCAGAGAAAAAGAAAATAGTACAAAAGTTTTTCAATGACAGAATTTTTAAGTTTACGGGCAAGCTAGAAGACTTGTCTAAATCTATAAACGATAACGTTTTTAACAAATTGAAAAAGAAGGGAAAAGATGTTTTTGGATTTCATAAGTTTAATGAAAATGAAGTCAATATTGTTTCTAAAGATTTAGAAAAACTCTTTGCAAAATTTACAGTTAGAACCAGCCGAGAAGGAGTTAGTATGTTTTATGTTGTGCAATGAGTTAAATCATACATTTTTGTTAAGAAAAACTAGTTGAAACTTTTTATTTGCTGATGTATTGAGTCTATTTTAATAGTTTTCAGTAAAATTGTTGAAGATTTTACATAATTTAAACAGACAGTTGTATAGAATTTGATTAAATTGATACTAATTCAACGTTTTTATACATCTAACTTTTACATACGAAAGTACTGTATCTGAATTTCTGATGGATTTTGTTTGTCTTCATCCTAAGGTTTCAATATTTTTTTTCGTTTAAATTAATTCGTTTTGATAGAGCAAATGTGTAGCACCTTTTAAAATATACGTTTCAAATGCTTTAGATACTTTCTTCAAAGATTACATTGTAAAATAATTTTATAAGCTTATTAACTATGTTTCTTTCAGCTATGTGAGCCAGTGCATGGCTCCCATAAAACCTGTTGTTTTAAAATTTCGTCAAAAAAAAATCGAGAATTCTAAAAAAAAATTAAAAAAAAAAACAACCAGGAATTAATTTGAAACAATTTTTTCATGTTAAATGATGAAATTTTGAATAGACTCAAAATCATATAATTTTTTTAAGGATCATTTGAATTTTATTATATAATACGCATTTAAAGTAGCATAACAGTATCTTTTCGATACTCTAAAAGAGTTTTTTACCTCAAATTTAATTTTATAATCAAACTAAACAAAAGAAATTTGTATTTTCGAAAACCTGGAAGAAATTAAAAAAACCTGGAAAAAAATCATAAAACTTATGGCAACCCTAGCCAGAAGTGTTACTAAAATTTTTTGTTGTTCCTTTTTTAAAATCTAAAATCTCTTTCTGAAACTATATCTCAACATAAATCGAACAGATTTTTGAAGAAAACGAATTCGTCTACATTTACAAGTCTTGGTTTTATTTTTTTGCTGCATGCCAGAAGTACTTCGATAATCCAAACGACAAAAATTTCTTTTCTCTCTCCAAAAGAGCTTATAGAATAGCAACAATGTACAACATTTTAAGAATAATGTTTGAAGGTTGCCGTTCAATCGACTCGCGGGATGTTGTGGCAAAACTTGAATCAATTTTTCAAATAAAACCTGAAACAGAATTCACCAGAAAACTTCGTACAATAGTTTGTTTCATTCAACACGTTTAATATTGGCTACTATTAGCTTATTTTGCTTCGTATAACAATAATATTGTGATTACTGACTAATGTCACACAGACTTTTACTGTTTGGTTAGTATTTACAATCATTTTAAAATAAAGTGAACTTTGTGAAGTTTTTCTGTACTTAACAATTAAAACCCATAAATATTAATTTATTTTTAGACTTTAAATTTTTTTTAGATATCTTAACAGCTAAGCAGTATAGCTAAAGCAGTTTAAGATTTTTCTTGTTTAGAGTTCATCAGCTCAATTCTAGAACCCATAGAAAATGTGCGACACTGTGTTTTGTTTTTAAGGGCATAGGAGGGGTAAACACTTTTTTGAAAATTTGATCTCATTTTATATAGTTTTTAATAAGCTACAAGATGCTTTTTACAGATTTAAAAAAATAATCCCTAAAACTAGTAAAGCCTAAAAATATATCTTCTCCTGCGTTTTTTGAGATAACTGTCTCAAATTTTTAAAAAATTTTTTGTTTATTTTTTATAAAATATTTTATTTCTAATTTTATTTAAATTTTGTTCCTATATAATTTTCTAAATACATCACTTCCTGAACACTTCCTGAAATTTTGAGGTAATTATCTCAAAAAACGTAGGAGAAGAAAGTTTTTACTGATTTATAGTTATTCGCCGTTATAGTTTGCTCCTCCCATAAGGAACCTATTGTTGCCTCCGACTTTGACCAGCTATATCTCAAAAGTTATTTTGAATTTTAAAAGCTGTAAAAACCATCTACTTTCTTAGTAAAAGCTAAATAAAATAAGATTAAATTGTGAAAGAAGTGTTTACTCCCCTATGCGCTTAATAAACTTTATGTTCTTTGGATTTTGGTTATTTTTGTTTTTTTTTTCAGTTTTGGTGAATAATTAGTATATTGTTGTTTTTTCAAAAAATATTTTGTTTTAAGAAAATGTAGCTTCGCTGAGTATCTATTACTTTTGTCAAACACTTTAAAATAAAAAAGTCTGAATTTGATCTTTAATTGAAAATTTGAATTTGTTCAATATTTAAGGAACATGGTAATGTCTTTTTCACTTGCCTCCTGTTTTGGAAAGGGATGAAAAAGGGATATATTAACTGCATGTTTACATTGTATCACCAAAACGTGAAGTATACTCAAAATGAGCTTTTAAATAACGCCATGTTCAGATATGGGGAACTCAGTGAGAAAGCGCTGAACACCATTGCTCAGATAAGAGTAAGTTTATCTTAGTTTTATGGTTATCTCGCATTTTTTAATCAAAGTTATGAATTTTAATTACTAGTATTTTGTATATTAAAAGTTACTATCTATTTTTTTATTGATTGAATTCAACAAAAGTTTGTATAAGTATAAATCGAAACGTTTAAATTTGTATTTGAGAGTAAGTTACATAAAACTACTAAATTTCAGAACTAGTGGTACAGCTACTAATATTACTTTAAAGTCTTTTATAGTGCAGATTTTTTTTAAATTTTGGAGGTAGAGACTCAATTTAAGATAAAGTTTATAATCTTAGTGAAATAAAATAGTTATCTGTAACTTCCTTGTTTACAAATCATTTGTCTTTCATTTTCAGTAAAATGACTACATTATTTTAATATACTCAATACATTTAACTTGCCGCTTTTTATAGTGCTAATTCAAACATAGTTATAGTACATATTTGTCAACTAATTAATTATTTAGGCCAAAATGATCTGTAATTATGAACCAGTGGTTAGCAATTTGCGAGATTTCCACAAAAATACTTTCCCCTTTAAAGAGCTATTAAAAGACCCTGAAAAATTTGCTGACAATTGGTATAAAAACTTTATGGAGAGCAAGAAACTACCGCGAATTGAAGATATAAAGGAAAAAGCTCCTAATGACCGGTGTTTGTTGGAAAAGATGACGGTTAGTATTTAACTTTGACATTAAATAATTTTTAAGATGAACGTTTAAACTAAAATCATAATGCTTAAAAAGCTTAAAACAAGTCTTTTAATTGTTTGTAACTAATTAACAGTTTAAGTTTTATTAGCTATTTATATACAGAGTTATCTTTAGAACAAATGCAACATTGTAACTTCCACTAAAATTCTAAACAACTGTCTAAACTAGACAAAACCAAAGTTATTGATTACAGAATGTGAAAAAAAACTAATTGTTTAATACCCATAGGGGAAAGTGGGTCAAGCCATTTTTATACATATAAAGTTACTAAATAATTTGGAATTCTTAAATTCCCTGATTTTTGAACATAAATCACTACAAGTCCTAGAATTTTAACAATTTTTACGTGTTAAGTACTAAAGTTTCAATTGGACACAAAAAAACTATCCTATTGATCAGGATTTCCAAAACTTTTTTCAAATGGCCCCCTTTAAAGATATTAAAAAAGCTATGGCCTCCTACAACAAATTTACTCAAAAACTACCCTTAAAAACACCGAAGACCTTTTTTCTTTGCCTTTCATTTAAAATTATAGAATATCTAGTGTTAGTTTCAAAACTACCCTTAAAAACACTTTAGGCCTTATTTTTTTGCTCTTCATCAGCAACTCCAGAATATCTAGTGTAAGTTTTAAAACTACCATTAAAATACCTGAGACCTTTTTTTTTGCTCTTCATCTGCAACTAAATAATATATAGTGTAAGTTTCAAATTATTACCCAACTGTGGCTCCTTTACTGCTCATGGCCCCCCTTCTTCCCCTTTGCTGCTCGCGGCTCCTTGAGTATCAGTCATGGCCTATTTTGGGAAACCCTGGTGTAGACGCTCTCGGCCTCTAGCCTTACAAAGTTAGTTTTAAGCACGCTAAGCGTGCCCAACCGTCCGAGAAGACGTCAGGTACTAGTAGGCATACTCGCATAAGTCATCCCGAGCTTGAGTAACCAACACAATGTGTTATCAGACAATACTGTGAGAGCAGAGGATGATATAACATAAAAAAATGTAAACGCACGTTTCTAATATAAACACTGATATTTAGTAAAATGAGCTACAGTTCAATTATCCACAAATGCTAGAAACTGAGGTCTGTTGCTCACGACACAAAATTAGTCTTTTAAAAGGTCTTTTATATTGAAACTACGGCCAAAATACCACATGTGATGAAACTGTGGCCTAAACTTGACGAGGTTTCATAAAAAACCTCAATTGTGAACAAATGCATTTTTGCTTCACATGACGCATCACAAACGCCGTCTTGAACATAAATAAACCCAAACAAATGTCAATACTAAGGTTAAGTTTTGCTTATTAAAAGCCAACAAAGCTTACCATTACAAGCAAAAACGATCGATAGTTAAGCATTCTAATAAATGTTTGCTTTAAAAATTAAGAAAAAAAAAAGTAAATCTACACAGGGTAAGGGCAGTTACGATGAGCGGGAGTCAGATTTTCTCAACAAGCTCGCAGAAGACAGAATCCAGCGTCTTGACCAAAACACAAAAGGTCCATTAAAATTTGAAACAATTGAAAAGGCTCTTGAAAAGCACAATTACATAGCTGATGATGATGTTGATCCCCTCAACAATTTGTACAAACGACAAAAAATTGTTGAATTTTAACGACAGATTCATAATGGGATTGAATCACCAATCTGGCCTGCAATCAATGTGAGTGTTGTTACATATTAATATTTTTATTTACTTAGCTTACTAGAATTACGACAATAGGTTTAAAACACTTTTTTTTACAAAAAATATCTTCGGCTTTTATATGAAAGCTTCAAGTACAAACTACAAGCCAGTTTTTACAGAATTCAAATATATCATTTAACTTTTGAGATTTTTTGTTTTTTTGTAAAAAGTTTCTGATACAAACGTATGGACTGCAAATTTTTCGGGGTCAATTTTCTCGAAAACTTAAAAAATCACTAAAAATCTATCTCCTCCTACATTTTTCAAGCAATCTTCTTCAAATTTTCAGGAAATGATCCTTATATTAAGGAAAAAAACGTAATAAAAATAAATTTAAATAGTTAAAAAAAATAAAAATTTTATCACAAAAAAAAATCTATAAAAAAAAAAGTTTTAACATAAAATTATTTAAAGTCCAAAGTAACGTTTTTTTGTTATTGTATAAAAATTAGACTGTGAAAGTTTGAATGAGATTGCTTAAAATGTAGGAAGAGATAGATTTTAAATTAAATAGTCTGTATTTGCTGTTTTAGTTTTCCCATCCCATAGGGAACCTATTATGCGGCCCAACTTTGACTGGTCATATCTCAAAAATAATTTGAAATTTTAAACGATAAAAAGCATCTTGAAGCTTATAAAAAACTCTATAAAATAAGATCAACTTGTAAAAAACATAGCTCTCACCATATGGCCTTAACTAACTTTTATTTTTAATGATTTTTTTATACTAAATAGCTAATTGTTTTTTAAATAAGTTTAGGATTCGTATAAAAAACCTTAATACTGTTTTAAACTTGATAAAAACAAACTTTAATGCCGAATTTTAGAAAATAAGGAAACAAATTGTGACTCTTAAGATCACGGTTTTTCAGACTTTTTCTTAACCGCCCACTTGACATAAAATTACAAAATAATAGCATGCCTTTAATATCTATCGCCTTTTACTAGCTGATTACCCATTTATCTTTTTCCCGCATTACTAGTTTTTCCCCCTTATAGCCAAAATCACCCCAAAGTTTTAGAACCCGTTTTCGCCCACTTTAAGAAACCCTACTTAAAAAGATAGGATACGCTCAGTTTCAACCCGCGCAGATAATTAGAAGGAAAATATATAAACAAATAAGAATAATTAGAAGAGGAAAAAATACCAACTAAGGGTAAGGGTTAGGGATAACAGTAATAGTAAAAAAAAAATTAAAAAAAAGTTTCAAATGGGATTTGATAGGGTTCGAATTGATTCGGGTGGGAAATAATTCGGGTGGGAATTGTGAGTATACCTAAAAAGATATAACATTTGAAATCATATTATTATGATATAAATTTACAATAAATATCATAGTTTAATATCTTTCTTTAATTTTTGTTTTATAAAGCTTAATATCTTTTAAAGCTTGTAGCCTAATTTTTGTTAATTTATGATAATAGTTACAACAATCCGTTTTGTCTGATTATATTTAAAGTTATATAAGCTAGTATTTTTCTTACGCTTATAATTTTTTGCTAAAATTGACTAAATTTTTAAAAACAAATATAATAGTAAAAATAACTTACAGTTCAAAGATAAAACTACTTAGATATCTGTATCTACTCCCTAGAATTCATCATAAAAAACAAAACATTTTCTAAACAATTATATTTAACTTAAATTATAACTAAAATTAAAAATCTCAATAACTAGTTTTAAGTTAAAATCAAAATAGTTATCATAAATACAAAACTAATGATTATTTACTACTTCTTTTTTCACTAAAAGCTTCGCATAAGGTGGCCAGACCAGCTTGTCTGAAACTCTTTAAAACCATGGAATTAAAAGTTTAGGTTAAAAATGTAAAAAAAAACCTGAAATATGTTATTTTTTAATCCTAGGAAATTCTGTAATGTTAAAGTTTAAAAAAAACTTTTTGAAATTATTGCATGGCTCGTATGAGAACTTCACAATCGAAAGATTTAACAATAAACCTAGCATTTAATGATTTAAAGTTATAATAAAAACTAAAAATCAGCTTTATAATTTACATATAAAAATCCCAAAAGACATCTAAAAAAATTTATTTACTAACTTAATCTATAATAAATATTTTCTTCTAACAAAAGTAGTAGAATAATAATGTTAAAATTATAAGAAATCTTGGATTTTTTTACTTTTTTTGTAAGTTTAACAATGTAAAATAGTTGTAAATGTAAAGTTAAATATTTCTAAAACCTAAAGAATGACCTCTTTGTAAACAAACATTTATTAATAAAAAACAAAAATGTTATAATTTTTCAAAATTTATCGCTTTTTAGTTTAAGGGCATAGGGTGGTCCACCTTGATTTTTACAAGTTAATCTTATTATATAGAATTTATCTGAGCTATCAGACATTTTTAATCGCTTGAAAAAATTCAAAGTAATTTTTGAGATATAAGTGATCAAAGTCGGTGACCTTAATAGGTTCTTAATGGAAGGCGCAAACTAAAACGCGAAAAAAGACTATTTCAATAAAAATCTATTTCCTCCTTCATTTTTTAAGCAATCTTCTTCGAATTTTTGAAAAGATTGAATGCAGGAATTTTTTTTTGAAAAATACAATTTTTATTGAAAAAAACCACCTATTTTTTTCTTTTTTTTGATCTAAAAGTTTAATTTTTAAATATTTTAAAATTCCAACACTTAACGTCTTTTAAACTTTAAAAGGAACGTTTCCTGAAAGTTTGAGGTCTCTAGCTCAAAAAATGAAGGAGAAAATAGATTTTTAGTGATTCTTTAAATTTCCGGAAAAATTGACTCCAAAAAATTTGCAGTCCATATGTTTATATAAGAAACTTTTTATACAAATAATAATATCTCAAAAGTTAGATAAGATTTTTTAATTCTACAAAAACTGGCTTGTAGTTTGTACTTGAACCTTTAATATAAGGTCCAATGTTATTTTTAGTACAAAAAAATGTCGGATCCCCATATGCCCTTAAACTTAATATTTTACAGAAGCTATATTAAAAGCTATTTAACCTGGTATTGCTGTGAACCTATGTGCAGTAAGGGATTTAAAAAAATCTTAGTAAGAGTAAATCTTCTTTTTTAAATTTATTTTTTCAAGCCCTAATACTTTTTTTCTTGTTTTATGAGTTTATATTTGTCTTTATTTTTTTTTTTGTAATTTTTTATTATAATTTATTACAATTAACTTAAAAAGTGATCATCAAAAATTTTGTAGAGTATTTATCTAATAAAATTATATGTTAAATTCAAACAAAAATTTAAACATTACTACACTGTGTGTAATATGAATAAATTTAAATACTTCTTGTGTTATATCAGTCATACGGCTGTAATAACATATTATAACAAGGATTGAAAAAACTTATACAGTGCAATGGAGTAGTTCACATTTAAAACTTTATTTTAGTTTGTTTTAGTAGTTTTAGACTATTAAAAACACTTTTTTTTATCATAAGTTTATTTAATACTAAAAACAAACAGAAAATATTATACTTCTTAAAAGCTGAAACAAAATTCAGAAACCTTAAATTATTTTCCAATAATAGTTAGAGAAGCTATCAGGTTTGCCAAAAAAAATGGAATCCTTCAAAACCTTGAACTTACAATTTAGATTTAAAAAAATTAGAAAAACCTTAAATTTCGAACTAAAATCACAAAAAAAAACCTTGGAAACCCTGAGCTATGCAAGAAGTTGCTAAAAATAGGCCAATTCAAAAAGAAAAATAAGTCTGACTTTAAAAAATACTTAAAATTAACATTAAACTGTAAGTATGTATCAAGGCAATTTATGTTTTATTAGTTCTATTTCTAAAAGCAGACTTATGGCAAGGACTTTGATTAACTTAGTTCAAAAAGTAAATACATACTGCAATAGAATAATACGCATATAAAAAGTAATACAGTATTTTTCGGTAATCCTAATCTAAAAAACACCTTTAGTCTTTTTTTATTAAAAAGATATTGGGAAATTTGTACATTGAAAAAGTCGGAACAAAATATGAAAATCGCAAAAAAAATCCAAAATAAGGTTGGCTACCCCGTTAACCAAGAAAATAAATTAATTTTGAATGTTGCTAAGTGTTTTTCTCCTAGCAAAGATAATGCTACGAATATTAATACTTATAAAAACTTTTTTTTTCATAGAACAAAAGAGAATTTTCTTATCTATAATTTTATGAGAGAAGTTAGTTATAATAACAAATATGCATTTTTTAGATATCAAAAAACCAAAATGATTCCTGAAACAGCCTGTACCATATTCTTCTAGATCAGGATTTCCCAAACTTTTCTCAAATGGTCCCTTTAAATAAATTTGGAAAGCTATGTCCCCTTCAACAAGATTACTCAAAAAACTACCATTGAATAACCTAAGGGCTAACACCTTTTTTTGTATTTTTAAAACTGCTGTTCTAGATAAAAGTATTTTTTATGCTAAGCCCTGTTCTAGATAAAAGTATTTTTAATGATATATATATTATATATAATTTTTTGTCTTTAATTGTGTTACAACAGAATTGTTTTAGATTTTTCACATTAAAATAATTTAAGAAAAATTAAAAACATTCTAAAAACTATTGTTGTCTTTGGTTTGTTGTAGTGAATATTTTAAATTTATTTTTTTAATAATAGTGTACTGAAATCACTAGTTAAAAACCAATTTTTACAGATAAAGTCTAGCAATGACTCTCTAATATACCTGAAGCTTATTGAACATCTGGACATTTTCACTACTCCGACTGAAGCGGCTGAAAACCCGGATAAATCAATCAAATCAATACTCTCACTTGGAGAAAACAGCTCGAGCATTGAGAAATTTAAAGGCTCGTTCGTTAAAGAACACCAAGTTTCGGCAGATGGATTAATTGAACCAGGTGTGCTTCATACATTTCACAAACAGGCGCTCGTAAAGTTGTGTAAGACAGCTTCCGATGTTAGTAGAAAAGCTGTCAATTTGTTTAATACGTTGGTGCAACCTAACTTTGATCGGAACAAACTGGAGCAATACTTCAACTCTCTTCAAAAGTTCATCACAAAGAAGATAAGTCCGACAGGTTTGGTTGATAAAAAGATGCGACAATTAAACTTTGAACAGTACTTGAAAGAAAAGGATGAATCTAAAAAGAACAATTATTTGCAAAAAAGTAACGTAGCTCCTGGCAAAGCAAAAAGTAATGAAGTTAAAGATGTTAACAACGCAACTGATAAGGAAAGTAAACCAGTCCAAAAGGCTTCTGACTCAACCAAAAACGTAAGTAACCGATCAAGTGATAGAAACTCCACAAAAAGAAAAAGTAACACAGATGACAATGAACCTGAGAAAAAAGTTAAAAAAGAAAAACCTATGAGTAGCCAGCCTGATAAGAAATCTGAAAAAGTCTCCAATACGATCAATAAGTCAGAGGAAGAAAAAAATGAAGCGATGGATGTTGCAGAAAAAAATAAAGTTGAAGAAAATGACAGAATGTTGAACGAACAAACTGATACATTTTTGAGAGACGAGTTAAAACATTGCTTAGGCGGTAAAGCAGATGGTTCTAATAAAAATGGTGATCAACTCAATAAAAAGTATGAAGAAGAGTTTAATAAAAGGTTTACTGATGGAAGTAATGCAGAAATCGGGAAAAGAATTGAGAAAATCAACAACAGAATGGAGCAGGCAGCAAAGGATTGGAAAAATGAAATGGTAAAACTGGAGCCGAAATTGAAAGAAATAGAAGATTTCAAAAACAAAATTTCCACGCAAAAGTCAAATCTTCAAATAAAACTGTTCAACAAAATTATGAAGGAGCTTTGCAGAATTTATTGGAATGATCTTAGAAACAATGTAACAGCCGGTACAAAACTTGAATACAAGTTTACGACTTTGTCTGAAAATCTGAGTAACATTTTGGACGATTTTGTTTGTAAGCCTACACCCTTTATGCAAGATGTTAAAAAGTAAAGTATTGTTGAAAAAAATCGTAGTATTAGTTTTAACTATCTTACTTTTTTTTGAGAAGAATAAGTCGCGTTTTGTCTAACAATTTACTTTAAAGTTTGAAATAACCTATTCGTTTTAGCTAATTTATTTTTTTAAAGAGTATTAGTTCTTACAAACAGCTAGTATATAGTTCTGTTTTGAATTTTTTATCACAAAATTAATGCTTAGGTAACTTTTTTTTTTAAATAACTGTTATCCTGCCAAAATGATGTCAATTTTTAATAGTCAGTTTTTATTTTCTAAAGTTTATGTTTAAAAGTTAAAAGCTACCAAAAATTGTTTACTCGTTTGTTCAAAAGTTTTCAACTGTTTATTCTAAAAGTGATATGATTATAAGCTTTCTGTTTTGTATGAATTAGTTATTTGTAAAATTTGTTTTCTTCATTTTCAAAAGCTTTGCACAACCAAATTTACCTATTAGTTAATAAATAAATAAATAAATGGAAATTTAGCTTTTACCAAGAGTCGTTTTTAATTAATAAAAACTAGTTTATAATATTAAATAAATAATAAAATATTGAATTAGTTTTTGGATAAATTAAAAATCAGGTTGTCTTTTAGAAAAATATTTATGGTTACTTTTTTTATTCACTTGCTGGTTAGTGGTTTAGAAACTTTGCTCAGTTTTATTTAAATTTAAAAAGCTAATAAAGAAAAAGCAGATTTAAGTTTGTTAAAACTCTATTTTCAGCGGGCTAGTGCAGCCTGTTTCAATCAAACTAACCCTTGTGATATTTGATTGAATAAAACAGAATTAGCTTTTTGTGTCTTCAATCTCAAATTAAATTTGAAAATTTTAATTGGTGTAAAATATTTTTAACATCTCAAGCTAGTTTTGGTTTTATTAACTCAAGCTAGATTCATATTTTTTTTTTAGATAAAATTGAGGCTTATTTCTGTTTGTATATATTTTAATCAACTTTTTACTAAGCATTTATTACGTCAATTTTATCAATTAATTCGAGTCTGACCATTTAGGTTTTGTATTTTTATAATTATTTAAGCTACGTCTTTTTAGTTATGGGTAAATTAGTTATGTTAAACTTTTTTCTTTATAAGCTCAAGTTGGTAAGGTGTTAATCATTGAATTTAGATTAATTTAATTAGTTAGTTTTCCATATAAAAAAAAATATTGTTAAATGTATTTGGGTGTAGGTCTAAGAAATTTATTACTATTGCATCATGGTAACTTATATTGGTTAGTGATGTTATAGTGCTTGAATAAAGACAATTTTTAAAAATTTCATTTAAAACGACTTGATCTGCGTGCTCACTTGACACTGCGTGATCCCATTGGTGATTTTTGAGAAAGAGTTAAACTTTTAAGTTCAAGGAAGAGACCTTAATAATAAAGGAGTGGTTCAAATTTATTCTTAGTTTGTTTTATAATTTGCAACTATGTTTAATAGTAAACAGCAGTTTAAACGGGTTATAACAAATAGACACTATAAAAACAAAATTTGAAAAACGTTTTATAAAATGAAAAATCATTGCGTTCAATCTTTAATTCTCTGTTTATGAGCAATGTTAGTTCTGGCTTGTTGTTCTGGGGAAAAATGTATAAGTGATATCAACAATTTCATAAAGAGAACAAATAGGTGCATACGTTATAAGAAACATAATGAAAGTGTAAGTAGCTTAAAATTTGAAAAAAAAGTATGTATCTATACTAGTTGAGTTTTTTTAGTTATAAATTAACAGTTAGTTTGTTACTAGCTTACTTAAATGATTATTTTACAAGTAAAAAATGTCATAACGAAATAAAACTTTTTACTACCTAGATTTTATAACAAGAGTAGTCATAAATCGCAATTCAACCAAGTGAATTAAGGACTGAGCTACTATTATGTTATGAAAGCTAAGTCGTTTTGGAAAGTTCCAACATGAATTTAAAAATAATTTACTAAATAATAATTAACAAGGTCATAAGTGATCACTACTACTACATATCTACTTTCGTTAAAGGAGAATACCAATACTTTTATTTACATAAGTTGAATTTTTAGGTTTCAATAGCAAAGCTTAAGCTTAAATTGCAACACTTTTATATGACAAACCTATGGGTTATTTTTTAAGACATCTTATTTGAACTAACTCAGAACGTTTACAAACTTGGTTCTTATTTTTAGCTTGCCCATATTAAAGTTAAGTTTAGATTCATTTATTTTTAAAAATATAAATGATAGGCGGAGGTACAAAGTTGTTACACTCACACTGTTTAGCATACATGACTGCTACAATTGGATTATATTTTCGAGCGATAATTTTGTGTTTCTTTTAAATCCTTAACTTGGTTTGTTTATAAAACAAAAGTTTAATTAAATGCGGTAAGACAAACAAATAAAAAATATCTGTAATGTATATTTTACAAACTCTGCATAAGTGTTTATTAACATAACATTTGATCATGATGTGAGATCATGAAGACTATAATCTCACAATAAGCTGACAATGTCTGAGACGTTGGGCTGTGAATGATTTAGCTGTGTCAATTTTTTTTAACTTTACCCAAAAGCGATCGCTGCAGTACTTCGTACTTTAGCCCGCCTGGTTAGATCTCAACAGCGGTTTCACGCGACTATGCCTGCCAGATGAGTCCTAATCAGGACGAAATTGGTCGCAGGTTGTCTCGGATGCTGTTGTTGTTGATCTAAAGGTAACGTTCATTAATTAACATCTAGATATGTAACAAATTAAATTATCTTATATTCCAGTTGATTTGTTTAACTAAATTGTAAAACTTAAAATGTCACTTTTAAATAAATTAATCATGTAAACCCTAATAGTATTAAATTTACTCAACGAATTAACATTGGTTTTTAGTTGGGTGGAAAGCCATGAAAAATTAAATTGTCAGCTTAAATGAGCTATAAAAATAAATCTTGAAAAATTAAAAAAACAAGTTAAACTCTCACGCTACAACGGTATGTGAAAATAATATTTTTTAATGAACTAAATATCTTAAATTAATCAAGTTTTACCTTTCGATTTTTCTATCTACTTCATTTAAACAAGTGTAATTTAACATTTTTAAGTATCGTTTAATTTATTGAAAAAAATAACATTCTAAAGATCAAAAAATGCTTCTTTTTTATTTAAATAAACTAAAAATTTCAATTTATAATTTTTAGAGTCTAATTAAGGAAAGATTTTCTAGAACAGAACCTTATTAATTTAAAAATAAATGACTTTTTTTTTTTTGAAGCTAATTACAGCTGCTTAAAGAGTGTTTATTTTTATCTGATGTTAACATTCTCAAAACCGGTTTATAAGTTTAAGGTTCAACATGTTAAAAATATTTAAGAAAAAAGAAGCAAAATATGTTTTTTATAACCAAAAACGTTTCTACTCAAAAATAGTCTAGATCCTTCCTTTGTATAAATGCAGCGTTTTTTGATGTTGGTGTTTATTATTAATACTTAGTTGTCAAAATTAAATTAGTTTTATTAAACACAATTATTTATTTTTTAGTTATACAACGACTTACGAAACTTTTAATTTTATTTAGTAAACTACAACGTAGCTAGACTATACAAAAAAACATTACTACATATTTTAAAACAGATTAAAAATTGAGCTTTTTTGATTATAATACAAAGTAAAAACAGTTATAAATTTTCAAAAGTACTTAACAATTTGAGCTAATTTGATTCTTTAGTTTGAATATCTTATATATTATGTAAAACAATAATAGACAAAATATCGAAAAGAGATAGAACAAAAAAAAAATAAGCAAACTAATTAAAATGAAAAACTACTCAAAATTAGTTGGTCATTATCAACTTTATAAATCAAATACCGTAACTGATTAATAATATAAAACTTACTTAAATTACTGAAACTACACTACAAGTATATACAGATTGATTTCGTATATGTTTAATAACAGCAAATGAAGAATGTTTAATAGGTTTGAGGACCATAAAAAGAGTAATTAAGGTAAATAAAATTTATTTATATTCTTAAAAGTATACATCAAAATGCTATTCAAACCGAAAATAATATGTTTTTAAAGGTCAAAAATAAATAAAATAACTTTTATAAGTGTTATATTACTTTTTTTTATATCTTAAGTTTGGATTTTTACCTTAAAGGTTTAAAAGAGATCGAAATCAAAATCGTTCAAGTTTACCTTTTAAGACCTTTGATTTATATTATAGTCATAAGTTTATAATATGGAAGTACACCTTAAAAAAATTCCAACTAACTAATTTACAACTTGTAGTTGCGGATGACGCATAAAAAAAACTTGCTTTAAAATATTTTTAGTAAGACATAAAACAACTTCTGTAAATTTTTTTTTGTTTTACAAATTAGTAAAACGTTTAAATCATTTAAATTTGTTACATATTTATGATCTAGTTAGAACTCGATTATGCACAAAAGGACTTTTTTGCACGAATGGTCACATCTGCATGAAGACGCTTTTGCAAGAAGGGACAATTTTGAACGAAGACACTTTTGCATAGGGTTGAATATTTATTTAAAGTTATTTTAATTTTAAATTAATTTCAATTCTTTATTTATATTTTTCTATAAATTTTATTTTAGTTTATTTCTAACAATTATTTTTATTACCACTGTTACCCCTAAGATTAACTACATGAAATAGGTTTTGCTAGCATTTGCAAGTTTAAACTTGTATTTTGGGGTTTCGGCTTGAATTGCCTTCGTTGTCTGAGAGATTTATGCGGGATTCAGGCCAATATAAGTTTGTTTAAAACAGTTGTTCTTTTTAGTTATTTTTCAATTATAGTAAGTAGTAGTAAATAGGATTTATAAAGTAAATAAGCTCAGAAACATTGGACAAAGCCATTTTGAATAAAATCATATTTTGCGTATCAATAATAAAACTGGAAATGATTTTGTCAGTTTAACTAGCATAGAATGCAAGATATATTCTGTTGCTATTTATATTTATTTTTATTAATGTATATACATTTTTCAACTTAATTTTGAGCAACATTTAATTTAAATCTTTAAATAGAAATCAAAAAGTTAAGTTTTAGTAAATTGTTAAGTAATTTTTTTAATGATAAATTAACTATGAAGCGTTCATAAGTACTTTCCTATAATGACTTTGGAAACCGGTTTAAACAACCTGTCAATGAAAAATTCTATTTTTTTAACATACAATTAATTAGTTTTTTATACGAAACAGCAAAACATATTATACTTTATCGAACGACAATAAAAGAAGCTAAATTTATTTGGTCCTAGGATCTGGTGAACGAAAAAACTTTTCGGTTATCAAGTTGCACACCATGGATAACTTTAAAGGTATTTTATAGAAACACTGCTTGGTTAAACTTTAGGAAAAAGACTAAACTAATTAATTAACTATATCAAAAAATTATTTGTTTTGTTCGCATAAATAACTTTTTTACGAAGAGTATTAAACAACAAAACCTTCATCTACAAATTCTTTTTGTTCATATTTAACAAAACAACAAGTAGACACCAAGGAGAAAACACAATTGGTGCGACCCAGTACTTTTTTATATCTGAGCTAAATATTATTGTATTTAGTCTCAAAAACAAAGATTTTTAGTTTTTTTTAAATAACCCTTACGCTAACAAGCGGTCGTGTCCCTAGCATAAAGCTTATCTGTAAATGGTCTGCAGTCTTTTATCATTACGCGCTATATCTACTAAAAAATGTTTAATTTTGCTTCTACTCTAGCTTAATTTTGGAAATCTAAAAACTTTCGCTTGACAGCTTTCACTTTTAGCAAGCGAGTTAAAATTTGACGACCCTTGAGTAACAACATTTAGCTGATCTTGTTAAATTGTCTTAGGGCCACTTGTAATGCAAAAAAAAGTATAAAACTAACAATAAGGTCGTTTACAGTATCAAAATTGTATTATTTTAAGATTACTTTTTTTTTCTCAAATTAATTTCAAATTGTTTGAGTAGTAAATTATAATACCAATCTTAGTTTAAAAAGTCTAAACAATTAAAGGATGGACATTAATTTTTGTTTTGTTTTAAGTTTACTAGCATATATTTTTCAATTTCTTAAAAAGTACGAACAAACAAATAATGTGATATATTAATAAACTTTATTTTTATACTTTAAAACACGCTTTGTTTGAAATGACGTTTTGAAAATTTTACTTACAATACTATCTTATTTTACTCAGAGCAACTTTAAACTTATCAGAATAACTTTACTTTCAGTTTTTTTTAAATGCTATTTTTAATAGCATTTTAAGATAAAGTAATAAAAACAGAAAGTTAAAGCTTGTGAAAAGATTCAAGGATTTTTGAATTCAGTTACTTTCTGTTCGGCCTCGAACTTGAGAATACAACTTTTCGTTTACTACTGTGATTTTGTGAGCTACCATGTCTACCGTTTTTCAATCTATCATTTCTTATTTCAACTTTTAGTGAAGCCCTACGACTTAAAACTTCAACTTTGCGTCTACTGATATGGTTTTGTATCTTTAAACTTCTGTGTCTATCGCTTATCCTTCTATCATCTGATTTATGGTGTACTTTGTAATCTTTTACGTTATTTGATGAAAGTCTGCGCTCCTTTTTATACTTTGAGCAACGCGTATCCTTACAACTGTCTTTTAGCTCGCTTGTTGAACGTTTTCTTTTCACAGATCTACCAATATGTACAATAATGGAATTTAATTTATTAAATGATGAGTTTAATTTATGTTTCAATGTAACCTCCAATGTTTAAAATAATTAGGCTTTATTTAATAAATAAAAAACTTAAACACTATTACAACATAATCCTTTTAACCAGTAGAACAATTGTTTTTTTAATTAGATAATAATTTAATTTCAATATAATCTACAAACTTGTACAATGAAACTTGATCGTCTGGCTGATATGGAGACAACCTGTCCAATCTAGTTCTGTTGGTGAATATCATACTTGTAAATTCTTATTTTTATTTTCTCTAATTCTTTAATCTTGCTTTTTCAAACTAAAAAGTTGTTAAAAATGGGTGCATTTCACGTAAAAGTGTTATTATAATTCAGGGGCGTATGTTTTATACTTTATCTTTTTTAAGCTAAGAAAGTTTTCAGGTTAAAAACAATCAAGACAATCATTTTTTTGGTTAGGTAAATAAATTGCGTATTTAAAATTATTGTGTTTCAAAAATTACACCCTTGAAAATAGCATCATTACACTCATACTATTAATATATTCTACTAGATAACTAAAGCGTTAAGTTTATTAATCATTTGTTCCATAAATAAAATTACTAAGAGATACGAAAAGTTAACTACTAACACTACATACATTTTTTATTTATTTATTTTTACATTTAATTACTAAATACTTAAATTATGCAGCAAACTTCCTAGCTATAGGGTTACGAAACGTTTTGGAAGATTTTCTCCAAGATTCAAAATTTCCTCCAAGTTTTTAAAAGTAATTATTTTTGGGTATATTATTTAGCTTAAAAAACAAAAGTATTAGCTTCTAGACAAACAATTCTATATATAAGATATATTGTTTTCAATACAAATCAGCCCCTAAACAAAAGTTATACGTGTTACTTTTTTCCGTTTTAATATTTCGTATTTCGCTTTTAACATTACAAATATTTAACGTATTTGCGCTCATTTTAATCAATTTCTGTTGTATTATAGTTTAAAACTAATTCAACTAGATCCTAAAATATATCAAATGGTCGTTACGTATGCAAAATATAACAGCTAAATTTAAGTATACATCCTTTCGAACTTTTTGTTCGCAATATTTAGTTTCTAGTATAAGATTATTTTTCTTAGTTGCTTAATATATTATGCAGTTTGTTAGTTTTTTCAACTTATTTTAGACTATTAGTTTTTTAAATGTACAGAATTAAAATTGTATGTTTAAAAATTAAAAAGATTTAAATTATTTACGAAAACACTTTTGCTTACTTAATTTCATTGGCTCTTGTTCTGTTTTTGCCGCCAGAACTATATACTTTTCAGATAGAATTATATTCTCAAACACAACTGTTGACAAAATGCAATGAAAATAATGAAAATCTACATGAACAAAAGGTATTTTAAATTTTTATATATTTCAATTGTCAAGTTCATTAGATATGACTTTGTTAAAATTATTATATGTTTGCCACACCCTCAGACTAATTAAAAGTTTAAGAAACACACAGGTTTGATTTAAGAAATTTCTTCTTTTTCCAATTTTGATTTTTTTGTAAACTTGAGACAGATTTTTTTTTAAAACAATCTTTTAACAAAAAATCTTTTTTTTTGTAATTTTAAGTTCTATTGCCATAAATATTTAATGTATTATAGCTTGGTAAACAGTTTTCATGTATTTCTAAAAGATAAATTTTTAGCCTAAAATTATAATAAAAAAAGACAACAATTGTATTATAATTTCAGCTTGATATTGGTGCTCACCTAAAGTTAACCATATCCACAGTTTTTTTTTCAGATTTGACCCCTTACTACATCATTTTTCTACTTTATCATAACCTTAGTCTTAATTAATTTTAAATAGAAATCCAAGCTTAAAGTTTTATTTTAGATACTCTATAGGTTTTGATCATATTTTATTTAAAAATACTTAACCTAATTAGTTTACCACTTACTATAGACAGGGTTGCCATATAACCTTGAATTCTAGAAAAACCTGGAATTTGACAGTTTAGGGCAGGGCTTCCAAACTTTTTTTCAAATGGCCCACTTTAAAAAAATTAAAAAACTATGGCCCCCTTGTTACACGTTTTACTCAAAAACTACTGTTAAAACCACCTAAGACTTTTTTTGCTGTTCATCAACTCAAGAGTAGCTAGAATAAGTTTCAAATGTTGACCTTATGAACCTCTATGACTCCTTTACTGCTCAGCCCCCCCTCTTTGGCCCAGTTGCTCATGGCCCCCCTTAGACCCCTTGTCTTGATTTGGCCTCCTTTAGGAACCCTGGTTTAGGCTAAAAATATCTTCAAAAACTATAAAAACTGATTAAAGAATTTTTGAACAATAGGTACCCAAAAATTTAGCATTTTAAACATTTTTTTATGTGTAGTGATTAAATTTTGAAATGAAAAAAAAAATCAAATAGATACTTTTTTGTTCTTATTTTAAAACATATCAATAGTAGGTTTACAGGGCTAATATCTTTTCAACACTTTTTTACTGTTTAAGGCAGATTTTTACCTCCAACTTAATTTTTTAATCAAGTTGGATGCAAAATACTGTACTTTAATCCCTGAAAGAACTTTCTCAAAAAAATTGGCAATTCTATATAATGTAAAAGCTTAACATTGAATGAAAAATTTATCTGGAAACTTGTTAAATCTTTGGTATCATATATTATGGACAAATCATAATATACTATGACCATTTTTTATATATAAAATATAATTTCAAATTGGGAAATAGATTTTTACATACAATAAAAAATACCTACTACTTGTCAAATTTTAAATTTTTATAAAGCATATTTTTGTAGCACAACAGTATCTTTAACAATAGTATTGAATACATGTGTATTATCTCAAAAAGTAGTGAAAAAGTTTTCTAAAATAAGATAAAAAAATTGATGTCAGCATTGATATTTATGAAGCTATACAAATAAGTATTATATAAGTTTTTAAGTTTACTTATTATTTAAAGTGATAGTGTTCTTATTTATCAAATAAGAATAAAAGGGAGTAATTGAAAATGCTTTTTCATAGAATTGTGCTGTTTATTTTTATATGTTGCTTACTAGTTACTACCAATTTTTAAAGTTTTAAAATCAAATTTAAGATATAACAAAAATAAATTATAATATTTAAGTAGTTGCTTATTGAAGGTGCAAAGTAAGACAAATAATAATCAAATGTAATGAAAAAAAAATTACACTATAGTTACTAATAATTCATGGTGCATATTTTTAACAACTAATGCCATAGGGGGGGGGGGTAAGCCATGATTTTTACAAGTTGATCTCATTTTATTAAGTTTTTTCTAAGCTTCAAGATTTTTTTATCGTTTTAAAAAATTCAAAATATTTTTTGAGATATGAGCAGTCAAAGTTGGGCCGCATAATAGGTTCCCTATGGGAAGGGAATACTAAAACAGCGAAAAAAGACTATTTTAATTAAAATCTAAATTCTCCTACGTTTTTCAACCAATCTTCTTCAAACTTACATAGTCTGATCTTTATACAATAAGAAAAAAATATTACTTTGGACTTTAAGATTTCTTATGTTAAAATAATCTCCTTTTACTTTTCAGGAAATTTTCATTATATTAAATGACAAAAACGTTACTGAAAATTCATAAGTATTGTTTTTTTCTTTTAATATAAGGAACATTTCCTGAAAATTTGAAGAAAATTGCTTGAAAGATGAAGAAGGAGATAGATTTTTAGTGAAATTTAAAATTTCCGAGAAAATTAACCCGAAAAATTTGGGGTCCATACGTTTGAATAGAAAACTTTAGAAAAAAATAAAATATCTCAAAAGTTATTTTGAATTATATAGAATAGATTTTGAATAAGATTTATTTAAGCACTGACGAGGTCTCTGACCGAAACTTATTTTGTAAAATAAAGTCACAAAAGAATAAATTCATTATTTCTCTTCTAATAGTTGAGATCTCTTTATTTATTTTCTTAAAATCAAAACATATACTATTATATGTTAATATCAAACAAAAGTTTATACAGACAACAATAGAAAGCTACTTATGTTTTATACTTAACAAGTTTTGAAAATTATATTAACAGAATATTGTAATATTTTAGCTCATTCTCCCAACTGTCTACAAATAGGTCGGATCAAAATCATGAAAGCAAAACGTCAACTCTGTCAATTCAAAAAGAAAAGCAACACCTTCAATTAAAGGTTATTATTTATTTTTATTTTCAGTTAAAAATTGTCTGTTTAAAACTCATACATTTAGAAGTATCAATCTTTTATGCCATCTTTGTTATGATTCTGACAAAAAATACGGTCTCTTAATTAAAAAAGTTAATAATATTAATAAATAAAATAGTTAAATGCTTTTAGATTTTCTTCCATTTAATTACTTTACAATACCGCATAAATTTTATTTTTGTAGATCTTTGCATTTTATCAAAAGTATAAGTTTCAAATTTTGTTTTAAAATTTGAGTTTCTTTGTTAAGTAGTTTTTATATTGATTCACACTAACAATAAATTACTTTCCTTAGATCATAAAAACTTATAAATATTTTGCTCGTTAAATTGTAAATTTATTTTAATTTATCTGACACAACTGATTATAAACTGTAAATAATTACCTAATATATTTAATTTAATGCTTGCAACATAACATATTTAAATATACTGAAATCACAAACTCAAAAATAAGTTTTGAATACGTTTAGTGAACAGATAAAAATGATACTTTTCTAACTTAGTATCTGACACAGTATGTTTGTTTCTTATAATCATTAGCTGGATTATTTTTAGGCAATGTACGGTTTGTGACCATTAGATAGAAGAAAGTTATGTGTATAACATTTATCCAAGTTAAACTTTTATTTGTTACCGTTTATGTTGATAGGTGTAAAAGAACTAAACTTATTGAACTTCTTTGACCTATTTATTATTAATAAACAGTGCTTACTTAATGTATCCTGTACTTAATGTAGTAAGTGAGAAGAATTGATAGCCTTTCTTTAAAATTGGCTAGATTTACTGGAAAAAAAAGTTGCTTGCATACCACTTTTGTATGTATATTATGGGAATTTTAAAATAAATACGGTTTTCTAATGTTGGCGAAGTGGTGTCTTTTTTGGCAATAACTAATAAGTGAGCGAAAAAGTAAGTGGGTAAAATAATACTATTTAATAGAATAACTACTATTTCTTCGTTAACCGGGCTGATTATAAAAATGAGTTTAAGAAAGATTTGTGTAAGTGCAATATTCAAACAGGTTTGAATTAAGCTTTTACTTTTTGTTTATAGCAAATTTGATTTAAAGTAAAATAACAAAAATTTATCTGCTGTTTTAATATTTTCAACAAATATATATGTTTTCAGAGTAAATACCTATGTTAATGATATTGAACGAGCTTATTAACTACTGTGGAGTCGTAAACTAAATATTTTAATAAACTACGAAAAAATAAATTAAAAGTTTTTAAACAAAAATCTTGTAACGTATAAGGGTATTGTTTTTTTTTAACTTTAAGTTTTTACCAAAGTTAAATAAACTTCAGATGTTTAGTTTTTTATTGTTATACAATGAACCAATACAACTTGTAAATAAGTTTGAGTAAAATTGATATACATAAAAATACTGTACATTAAAAATGCTATGAGTACATAAAAATGTTTGTAAAGCCAATTTTTATATTATATGGTAATATCAAAAAAAGTTAATGTTGCCAACAAGAAATGTTGTATACTTAACAAGTTTTGAAAATTATCTTAACAGAATATTATAATATTTAAGTTCATTCTCCCAACTGTCTACAAATAGGTCGGATCAAAATCATGAAAGCAAAACGTCAACTCTGTCAATTCAAAAAGAAAAGCAACACCTTCAACCAAAGGTTTATTATTCATTTTTATTTCCAGTTTAAAATTGTTAATCTTTATGCCACCTTCATTATGATTCTAACAAAATTACGGTTTCTCAATAAAAAAGTAAATATTTTATTAAGATTTTTTTCTAGTTAATAACTTTACAATACAGTGACCTTCCGCATGACTTTTATTTTTGTGAATCTTCGCATTTTATCAAAAGTATTTGGTTAAAATTTGTTTTAAAAGTCGAGTTTCTTTGTTAAATAGTTTTTATAACTATTCATACTAACAAAAAATACTTTCCTTAAACCATAAAAACTTATAAATATTTTGCTCGTTTAAATTGTAAATTTATTTAAATTTATCTGACACAACTGATTATAAACTGAAAATAATTACATCATATATTTGATTTAATGCTTAACAAAACGGTACTATTTAGTAGAATAAATATTATTTGTTTGTTAGCTGCCTAGGGCTGATTATAAAAATTATTTGAGAAAGATTGGTGTTAGTTCATTATTTAAAGTTATAACGAATTTTTACCTCTTTTTTTATAATAAACTTTAATTTAAAGTAGGATAAAATCAGTTGATTTATTTAAACAATTATGGAAAAATTAATAAAATTACAATCGCTTTCTTTAATAACAAAAATACCTAATAAACATTTTATTTGTAAGAATAGCAACATTTAATTTAAAAAAAATCTGTTACAAAGATACAGAAAGACTTACGTTTAGAAACAATTTAGAACTCGAAAGCGGGGAAAAGTCTTCTACCGTTGCTATGAACAACCAGATGAACACGTTTGCGTCAAATGCCAACAAAGGATATGATGGTCAGTTTTGCTATTAGTTTTATTGTTTTTTATAAACAATCATTATGATTAATTGACTTAGAATTTATAGATAAATAATTAATTGTACTGTCATTTTAGCTTTTTGCAGTATAACGCGATGTTAGTAACTCACTCTCGTATTAGAACAATATATAATATAATAAATAAGATGTTTTTCTTCCAAAATACCATATTATTTTAAAGTATTGTACGAAGTAGTTGGTAAAGTTAGTAAATTATATCTTTCAAAGCTTGAACACCTGCACCAAATTTTTTATTGTTTTCAGTATTTTGTTACATAAAGTATAATGTTTATCATTGTTTGATTTTGAAACTTTGGTATAAAAATTATTTTCCTTTTGAAACATTTTACTTTCACTTCAGTGTCGCGCAGTTTGTTGCAATTTCAATTAAAGTTCTGCTATTCGTTTAATCATGCATGTGAGTTCTTCTTGTACTATTGGTAGCTTATACAAATCTTCCTTTAATTAAATAATTATGTTCGATTCTGCAAACTGTATTCAGATAAGTAGGCTAATCAAAATAACATTAATCAAAGTGTTTGTATCTAAAATCAGCTGTTTAAGAAGAAAAGTCAATTGTTTCTTATTTATTAGTTGTATTCACAAGTTAACGTTATCAACTACAAATATCTTATACGCTTACATTGTATGTGTTGTCTACAGTTTAATTATAATTAAATTACTACTAACATGTTTGATAGGAGAGTCAGTTTTGTGTTAGTGCATCGGTAAAATGTTTCTCTGTTTCTTTTTTAATAACTCTGAATTGTAAAAGATACTTTTGTGAGTTTGTTTTGTTTAGTTGGAATAAATTTTATGTTTTGTTATACTAAAAGTATTTATTTTAATTGATTAATAATTGTAATGGATAAACTTATTATTTTTTTAACTTTAAGTTTTTACCAAAGTTAAATAAACTTGAGATGTTTAATTTTACATTGTTATACAACAAACCAATATATTTTGTAAAAAAGCTTGAGTGAAATTGATTACATAAAAATACTGTACATAAAAATGCTATGAGTACATAAAAGTGTTTGGAAAGCCAGTTTTTATATCAAATGGTAATATCAAAAAAAATTAGTGTTGCCAACAAGAAAGCTACTTATGTTGTATACTTCACAAGTTTTGAAAATTATCTTAACAGAATATTGTAATATTTTAGCTCATTCTCCCAACTGTCTACAAAAGGGTCGGATCAAAATCATGAAAGTAAAACGTCAACTCTGTCAATTCTAAAAGGAAAGGAACACCTTCAACCAAAGGTTTATTATTCAATTTTTGTTTCCAATTAAAAATTGTCAATCTTTATGCCATCTTCATTGTTGTTCTGACAAAATAGCGGTTTCTCAATAAAAAAGTAAATATTTCTTTTAGATTTTTTCTAGTTAATAACTTTACAATACAGTGACCTTCCGCATGGCTTTTATTTTTGTAAATCTTCGAATTTTATCAAAAGTATTTGGTTTAAATTTGTTTTAAAATTCGAGTTTCTTTGTTAAATAGTTTATTTAACTATTCATACTAACAATAAATTACTATCCTTAAACCATAATTACTGATTATAAAATACTTCATATATTTAATTTAATGCTTGCAACATAACATATTTTAATATACTGAAGTCACAAACTCAAAAATAAGTTTTGAACACTTCTATTAAAAATCAAACATCTTATAGTTGCATCTTTTATGAAACCAAACTTCGGCATTTATATACCCTAAAGAGACATTTAAATTTCATTGGTGAAAAGATAAAAATGATACTTTTTTAACTTAGTATCTGATACAGTATGATTGTTTATTATAATTATTAGCTATATTATTTAAGGTAAAGAACGGTTGTAGACTATTAGATTGAAAAAGAATGTGTGTAAAATTTATGAAAAACAAACTTTTATTTATAACTGTTTATGTTGATAAATGTAAAAGAACTAAACTTATTAAATTTTTTTGACGTATTTATTATTAATAAACAGTGCTTACTTAATGTATGACATACTTTACATAGTAAGTAAGAAGAATTGATAGCCTTTCTTGAAAATTGGCTATATTTACTTAAAAAATGTTGCTTGCATACCACTTTTGTATGTATATTATGGGAATTTTTCAATAAATACGGTTTTCTAATGTTGGCGAAGTGGTGTCTTTTTTGGCAATAACTAATAAGTGAGCGAAAAAGTAAGTGAGTAATTAGCCAGCAAAATAGTACTATGTAATAGAATAGCTACTATTTCTTCGTTAACCGGGCTGATTATAAAAATGAGTTTGAGAGAGATTGGTGTAAGTGAAATATTCAAACCTTTTTGTAATAATCTTTCACTTTTTTGTTTATAGTAATATTGATGTAAAATAGGATAACAAAAATTTATCTGCTGTTTTAATATTTTTTAAACAAATATAAATGTTTTTAGTAAATACCTATGGTAATGGTATTGTACGAGCTTATTAAATACTGTGGAGTCGTAAACTAAATATTTTAATAAACTACGAAACATAAATTTAAAGTTTTTAAACAAAAATGTTGTAAAGTATAAATTATTTCTTTTTAAACTTTAGTTTTTACCAAAGTTAAATAAACTTCAGATGTTTAATTTTATATTGTTATACAATAAACCAATATATCTCGTAAATAAGCTTGGGTGAAATTGATATACATAAAATTAGTTTTTTGGCAATAACTAGTAAGTGAGTTATAACTAGTAAAATGGTACTATTTAATAGTATAATTACTATTTCTTTATTAACCAGGCTGATTATAAAAATGAGTTTGAGAGAGATTGGTGTAAGTTCATTATTTAAAGTTATAATGAAATTTTACTTCTTTGTTAAAAGTAAACTTAATGTAAAGTAGTATAAATCAGTTGACTTATTTAAACAATTATGGAAAAATTAATAAAATTACAATCGCTTTCTTTAATAACAAAAAATACCTAATAAACATTTTATTTGTAAGAATAGCAACATTTAATTAAAATAAAATCTGTTACAAAGATACACAAAGACTTACGTTTAGAAACAATTTAGAACTCGAAAGCGGGGAAAAGTCTTCTACCGTTGCTATGAACAACCAGATGAACACGTTTGCGTCAAATGCCAACAAAGGATATGATGGTCAGTTTTGCTTTTTATTGTTTTTTATAAACAATCATTATGGTTAATAACTTAGAATTTATAGATAAATAATTAATTGTACTGTCATTTTAGCTATTTGCAGTAAAACGCGATCTTAGTAACTCACTCTCGTATTAGAACAATATATTATATAATAAATGAGACGTTTTTCTTCAAAATACCATATTATTTTAAAGTATTGTACGAAGTAGTTGGTAAAGTTAGTAAATTATATCTTTCAAAACTTGAACACCTGCACCTAATTTTTTATTGTTTTCAGTATTTTGTTACATAAAATATAATGTTTATCATTGTTTGATTTTGAAACTTTGGTATAAAAATTATTTTCTTTCTAAAACATTTCACTTTACTTCAGTGTCGCGCAGTTTGTTGCAATTTCCATTAAAGTTCTGCTATTCGTTTAATCATGCATGTGAGTTCTTAGTTATTTTACTTAGGTACTTTTGAGAGTACTTTTGGTAGCTTATAGAAATCTTCCTTTAATTAAATAATTGTTTTCGATTCTGCAAACTGTATTCAGATAAGTAGGCTAATCAAAATAACATTAATCAAAGTGTTTGTATCTAAAATCAGCTGTTTAAGAAGAAAAGTCAATTGTTTCTTATTTATTAGTTGTATTCACAAGTTAACGTTATCAACTACAAATATCTTATACGCTTATATTGTATGTGTTGTCTACAGTTTAATTATAATTAAATTACTAACATGTTTGATAGGAGAGTCAGTTTTGTGTCAGTGCATCGGTAAAATATTTCTCTGTTTCTTTTTTAATAACTCTGAATTTTAAAAAATACTTTTGTGCGTTTGTTTTGTTTAGTTGGAATAAATTTTTTGATTTGTTATACTAAAAGTATTTATTTTAATTTATCGTATTTTAACTTTTCAAGTTTCAATTAAAACATATTTAACTGTTAAACCAATTGACAATTTTTCACCTATAAATCAGCTTATATGTTTAGTAGTAAACTTTGTGTTTGCATCACAAGCTTGTACTAAAAAGTATCAATTATGTTTTATTCATCATATTTTAGAAAATACTCAATTTAAGTTTGTGTTGTGTTTTTATATTTAGTAGTTTTTGAACAAAGTTTTGACACATATTTGACTATTTTTTTTGAGGACCAAACTTGTACTAATAACGGGTAGTAGTATAATTTAAAAGTACTCATTTATACCATAAGTTTGATTAATTCAAAGCAAGGTTTCCAAAACTCCATTCATAATCACGACCTTGGCAGGTATTTGAAAATAATCGGCTACCAATTTAAAATATCACCAATTCACTAAATAATTATTCTTTTAATTTTTCCGCCTTGCTATTATTGCCCAAAAAGGGCTTTACCATTCACTTTGGAAAAATGTGATTTAAAGTAATCTGTATTTGTAGTTTCTACTTAATATTATACATAAAACGTATTGTTTTTGAAAATTATTTGAAACAAAGATTTAAACAAATAGACACACATTTATACTGGTTTTCAAAAAAAAATATTTAACAGCTTTTTTTAGTACTTCTTAGTTTCTTTGTTTAAGTTCAAATTTAGTTTTCTCTTATCCTTAAGTATATGAAAATGATATAAATAGCTCAAGTATTTTAGCCTGTTGATTAATTTATATATATATATATATATATATATATATCTGGATAACATTTGTAATGTTTTTTATTAATATTATCTTAGAATTTAAATATTAAATATGTGGTACAAATAAATTTGTTTCAGAAATGGACGAAGAGTCACTTTTGCACAAATTGACATTTTTAATCGAAAATTTCAAATGTTATAATGAGTTAGCAAACTGTTTGTTTTATAGAAAACAACGAGTTAAAGATAAAGTTTTAAATTGTAAAAGCTCTTAGTTAAACCAGTTAAAGTAGGTGCAAAAGAGAAGCTTTGCGCATTTGTGAGACGTTTCGAGTATAAATGGGTAGGTGTAAGAAAAGCACAGCCTTACTTTAGCACATAGTGAAACCTAGTATAGAGTAATATTTTAGCACGGTGTCTATATTGCAGAAAGTGGCACTAAAACACGGAGTGTAACCTTGCATGTATCTTCATTTAGTATGATCAATAAATTTAAATTAAAAGTTAAACAATAATTAGTATTATACAGAACAAGATGTTAAAATTGACCTTAATAAGTTCAGCATCTTGTTGATGACGCACTTTAAGCGTTTTAAACAGTGAGTTAGTGGGAAGAATACTCATCGAAGTTTTTTGATTTAAAATTATCATCATATAAAAAGTAATTCGGAGAAGCTTATACAAGTTAATTACCGTATATACTTAGAGAAATCACTTGCAGGTAGCGATAAGTTACAAAAAGTACTTTGTAGGCTCTAATTTTAAAGAAAAACTATACTTAATGATAAAAATAAGTAATAAAAAGCAAGAAGTTAGTAAATTAAACGAAAATTGAACTATGAAATACTTATTTTGTGTTCTTAAATTTTATATTTTCTTAAATCATTGAAAAAAGCACTTACAACTTATTTACAAATTTAGCTAGGCTGAAAAGGTTAGAATTAATATTTTGTTTATGTAAAACACTAATGCATACTTTTTTGAAAAACAAACATAAACAAAGCTGCAATTGATCTATACTAGAGCTGTATGAAAATCCGCTCAATGTGCTAAAGTGTCACTTTGTGCTGAAGTGACGCCTTGTTCTTAATAAAAAACTTGAATATATTTCACTTATAAAAGTTAGTTTGAATGCTATAGTACTTAAAGTAAATAATACACACAAAACCTTGTAAACAGGAATTGTTGTTATGTTAACAAGCATTTTAAGCTATTTTGTTTCATTTGAATTGTTGCCTTCAGAACCTTATAAATTTTATTGATACAATATAAGTAAAAAAAAATATCTTAGTGCTATTTTTTGATACTAACGGCAACAAATAGGTGGTGAAGAAATTCAAGCTGTAACTTACAATTGGTTTTTGGAATCATCGGTTGAGCGAATTCAGTGGTGGACGAATTCAGAGTGGCACCCTAGTTTCGGAGACAGACCTATATGTAACAATACTGTTGATATGGATCAAACGCATTGTTCTGACCAATCTTTTTAACAACTGTAAGTTGACGATTTTTTCGTACTAGTAAAGTTGTTGAGCTAAGTTTAAATAAACTTAGCATGTAAATAAAGAAAGAAAAAATAAACAATTATTGTTTAGTAATTTAGTACATGCAAACACTAACAAAACGACTTTTTTGTTATTCTTTTAACTATGGTCATTGGCGGCAGAGAGTTTTTTGTTTTACATTTGAGAATTTATTATCATAGAAAAATTGATAGATTAATATTTGAGAATTCATTTTTAGCATTATTTTGAAGCGTTTGCAATATTTACTATTGCAATTTTTAGCTGTGCTATGTTAGTTATTGTGTAATTTTTCTCTTGTAAATAATTTAAGTTTTTAATAAGAATTTTTTTTTGTTTCAAACTAAGACGTTAACTGAACTATCGACTGAACTGTTAACCGAACTATTAACTGAACTATAAATAGAAAAATTTAATTGAAAACGTTATTTATACAAATTCGCGGCAATGAATAGTAGTTATGGATTCGATTTCTCTTTTATGTGTTTAGTAAGAAAAAACGAGAGCTAAAGGTATAAGCTAACGAGAGCTAACGGTTTTTGACCATTAGATTGAAGAAAATTATGTGTATAACATTTATCCAAGTTGAACTTTTATTTGTTACCGTTTATGTTGATAGGTGTAAAAGAACTAAACTTATTGAACTTCTTTGACCTATTTATTATTAATAAACAGTGCTTACTTAATGTTTCCCGTACTTAATGATGTAAGTAAGAAGAATTGATAGCCTTTCTTTAAAATTGGCTAGATTTACTGGAAAAAAAGTTGCTTGCATACCACTTTTGTATGTATATTATGGGAATTTTTAATAAATACAGTTTCCTAATATTGGCGAAATAGTGTCATTTTTGGCAATAACTAATAAGTGAGCGAAAAAGTAAGTGGGTAAAATGATACTATTTAATAGAATAACTAGTATTTCTTTGTTAACCGGGCTGATTATAAAAATGATATGAGTACATAAAAATACTGTACATAAAAATGATATGAGTACATAAATATGCTTGTAAAGCCAGTTTTGATACTATATTTTAGTATCAAAAAAAAGTTTATGTTGCATACAAGAAAGCTACTTATATTGTATATTTAACAAGTTTTGAAAATTATCTAAACAGAATATTGTAATATTTTAGCTCATTCTCCCAACTGTCTACAAAAGGGTCGGATCAAAATCATGAAAGCAAAACGTCAACTGTGTCAATTCTAAAAGAAAAGCAACACATTCAACCAAAGGTTTATTTTTTATTTTTGTTTCCATTTAAAAATTGTCAATCTTTATGCCATCTTCATTGTGGTTCTGACAAAATAGCGGTTTCTCAATAAAAAAGTAAATATTTCTTTTAGATTTTTTTCTAGTTAATAACTTTACAATACAGTGACCTTCCGCATGACTTTTATTTTTGTAAATCTTCGAAATTTATCAAAAGTATTTGGTTAAAATTTGTTTTAAAATTCGAGTTTCTTTGTTAAATAGTTTTTATAACTCTTTATACTTACAATTAATTACTATCCTTAAACCATAATTAATGATTATAAACTGTAAATAATTACTTCATATACAGTATACTATCGCTTAAGTACGCACTTTTTTTGGTACACACCTCGCCTTAAGTACGCACTTACCTAGAAAGACAAAAAAATCTAAATTTTCCTAAACTTAGAATTTTTCTAAAGACTTGTTCTATAGAGTCATTTTCTGACGCTTTCCATCCATTTTTCTAAACTTTTATAAAATTTCTAAATTGTTTGTATTCAAATACTTTCAGAACACCTGCAAAAGAAAGGCTAATTTCAATGTGACATAATACAAAACTACTTAACCCCAAAAACTTGTTACGATTTTTATAAAGTCAAAATAAACATTTAAAAAGAAGCAACAACAAAAAAAACTAAAGTTTGAAAAAAATTAATGAGCATCTTATCATTGTGCACTTATACTATAAATGTTTCTACTGATATAAACTTTCATATAAAAACAGTCGTGAAACGTTTTTCTTTCAAATAAAAAAATCGACCACTTTTTAGCTAATGGAAAATTATAATATATGTATTAACTAAACTAAACTTAGCTTGACTAGCATTATGTAGAAACTTTTTATAGAATAAATAAATATTTTACATTTTGCAGATTAGAATTATGTATCTAATGTTATTTAAAATAAAAAGACTTGTTTATTTGGCTTAATTATTTGGTGGCTAGTCGTAAGAAAGAAAACAAACAACTAAGTTTCATATTAAACTATGTCGTCAAAAAGTACGCACTACCCGTGCTAAGTACGCACTTTTTGGTCGGGTTCAATTTGCGTACTTAAGCGGTAGTCTACTGTATTTAATTTAATGCTTGCAACATAACATATTTTAATATACGGAAGTCACAAACTCAAAAATAAGTTTTGAATATTCTATTAAAAATCAAACATCTTATAGTTGCATCTTTCATGAAACCAAACTTCGGTATTTATATATCCTAAAGAGACATTTAGATTTCATTGGTGAAAAGATAAAAATGATACTTTTTAAAATTTCTAATACAGTATGTTTGTTTATTATAATTATTAGCTATATTATTTAGAGGTAAAGAACGGTTGTAGACTATTAGATTGAAAAAGAATGTGTATTAAATTTATGAAAAATAAACTTTATTTCTAACTGTTTATGTTGATAAATGTAAAAGAACTAAACTTATTGAACTTTTTTGACGTATTTATTATTAATAAACAGTGCTTACTTAATGTATCACATACTTTATATAGTAAGTAAGAAGAATTGATAGCCTTTCTTGAAAATGGGCTAGATTTACTGAAAAAAAAATTGTTTGCATACCACTTTTGTATGTATATTATGGGAATTTTTCAAATAATACGGTTTTCTAATGTTGGCGGAGTGGTGTCTTTTTTGGCAATAACTAATAAGTGAACGAAAAAATAAATGGGTAACCAGCAAAAAGGTACTATTTAATAAAATAATTACTATTTCTTCGTTATCCAGGCTGATTATAAAAATGAGTTTGAGAAAGATTGGTGTAAGTTCATTATTTAAAGTTAAAATTTATTTTTACCTCTTTTTTTATAGTAAACTTTAATTTAAAGTAGGATGAAATCAGTTGACTTATTTAAACAATTATGGAAAAATTAAAAAGATTACAATCGCTTTCTTTAATAACAAAAAATACCTAATTTAGAACTCGAAAGCGGGGAAAAGTCTTCTACCGTTGCTATGAACAACCAGATGAACACGTTTGCGTCAAATGCCAACAAAGGATATGATGGTCAGTTTTGCTATTAGTTTCATTGTTTTTTATAAACAATTATTATGATTAATTGACTTAGAATTTATAAATAAATAATTAGTTGTACTGTCATTTTAGCTATTTGCAGTATAACGCAATGTTAGTAACTCACTCTCGTATTAGAACAATATTGTATATAATAAATGAGACGTTTTTCTTCCAAAACACCATATTATTTTAAAGTATTGTACGAAGTAGTTGGTAAAGTTAGTAAATTATATCTTTCAAAGCTTGAACACCTGCACCAATTTTTTTATTGTTTTTAGTATTTTGTTACACAAAATATAATGTTTATCATTGTTTGATTTTGAAACTTTGGTATAAAAATTATTTTCTTTATAAAACATTTCACTTTCACTTTAGTGTCGCGCAGTTTGTTGCAATTTCCGTTAAAGTTCTGCTATTCGTTTAATCATGCATGCGAGTTCTTCTTGTACTTTTGGTAGCTTATAGAAATCTTCCTTTAATTAAATAATTATGTTCGATTCTGCAAACTGTATTCAGATAAGTAGGCTAATCAAAATAACATTAATCAAAGTATTTGTATCTAAAATCAGCTGTTTAAGAAGAAAAGTCAATTGTTTCTTATTTATTAGTTGTATTCACAAGTTAACGTTATCAACTACAAATATCTTATACGCTTATATTGTATGTGTTGTCTACAGTTTAATTATAATTAAATTACTACTAACATGTTTGATAGGAGAGTCAGTTTTGTGTCAGTGCATCGGTAAAATATTTCTCTGTTTCTTTTTTAATAACTCTGAATTGTAAAAAATACTTTTGTGCGTTTGTTTTGTTTAGTTGGAATAAATGTTTTGTTTTGTTATACTAAAAGTATTTATTTTAATTTATCGTATTTTAACTTTTTAAGTGTCAATTAAAACATATTTAACTGTTAAACCAATTGACAATTTTTCACCTATAAGTCAGCTTATATGTTTAGTAGTAAACTTCGTGTTTGCATCAAAAGCTTGTACTAAAAAGTATCAATTAAGTTTTATTCATCATATTTTAGAAAATGCTCAATTTAAGTTTGTGTTGTGTTTTTATATTTAGTAGTTTTTGAACAAAGTTTTGACACATATTTGACTATTTTTTTTGAGGACCAAACTTGTACTAATAACGGGTAGTAGTATAATTTAAAAGTACTCATTTATACCATAAGTTTGATTAATTCAAAGCAGGGTTTCTAAAACTCCATTCATAATCACGACCTTGGCAGGTATTTGAAAATAATCGGCTACCAATTTAAAATATCACCAATTCACTAAATAATTATTCTTTTAATTTTTTCGCCTTGCTATTATTGCCCAAAAAGGGCTTTACCATTCACTTTGGAAAAATGTGATTTAAAGTAATCTGTATTTGTAGTTTCTACTTAATATTATACATAAAACGTATTGTTTTTGAAAATTATTTGAAACAAAGATTTAAACAAATAGATACACATTTATACTGGTTTTCAAAAAAATATATATAACAGCTTTTTTTAGTACTTCTTAGTTTCTTTGTTTAAATTTAGATTTAGTTTTCTCTAGTTTATCCTTAAGTATATAAAAATGATATATAATGTATATAAATAGCTCAAGTATTTTAGCTTGTGGATTAATTTATATATATATATATTTCGATAAAATTTGTAATGTTTTTTATTAATAATATCTTAGAATTTAAATATTAAATATGTGTCAGAAATGGACGAAGAGTCACTTTTGCACAATTGACCATTTTTAATCGAAAATTTCAAATGTTATAATGAGTTAGCAAACTGTTTGTTTTATGGAAAACAACGAGTTAAAGATAAAGTTTTAAATTGTAAAAGCTCTTAGTTAAACCAGTTAAAGTAGGTGCAAAAGAGATGCTTTGCGCATTTGTGAGACGTTTCGAGTATAAATGGGTAGGTGTAAGAAAAGCACAGCCTTACTTTAGCACATAGTGACACTTTAGTATAGAGTAATATTTTAGCACGGTGTCTATATTGCAGAAAGTGGCACTAAAACACGGAGTGTAACCTTGCATGCATCTTCATTTAGTATGATCAATAAATTTAAATTAAAAGTTAAACAATAATTATTATTATACAGAACAAGATGTTTAAAATTGACCTTAATAAGTTCAGCACCTTGTTGATAACGCACTTTAAGCATTTTAACAGTGAGTTAGTGGGAAGAATACTCATCGAAGTTATTTTGATTTAAAATTATCATCATATAAAAAGTAATTCGGAGAAGCTTTTACAAGTTAATTACCGTTTATACTTAGAGAAATCACTTGCAGGTAGCGATAAGTTAGAAAAAGTACTTTGTAGGCTCTAATTTTAAAGAAAAACTATACTTAATGATAAAAATAAGTAATAAAAAGCAAGAAGTTAGTAAATTAAACGAAAATTGAACTATGAAATACTTATTTTGTGTTCTTAAATTTTATATTTTCTTAAATCATTGAAAAAATTACTTACAACTTATTTACAAATTTAGCTAGGCTGAAAAGGTTAGTTTTAATATTTTGTTTATGTAAAACACTAATGCATACTTTTTTGAAAAACAAACATAAACAAAGCTGCAATTGATCTATACTAGAGCTGTTTGAAAATCCGCTCAATGTGCTAAAGTCTCGCTTTGTGCTGAAGTGATGCCTTGTTCTTAATAAAAAACTTGAATATATTTCACTTATAAAAGTTAGTTTGAATGCTATAGTACTTAAAGTAAATAATACACACAAAACCTTGTAAACAGGAATTGTTGTTATGTTAAAAAACATTTCAAGCTATTTTGTTTCATTTGAATTGTTGCCTTCAGAACCTTATAAATTTTATTGATTCAATTTAAGTAAAAAAAAATATCTTAGTGCCATTTTTTGATACTAACGGTAACAAATAGGTGGTGAAGAAATTCAAGCTGTAACTTACAATTGGTTTTTGGAATCATCGGTTGAGCGAATTCAGTGGTGGACGAATTCAGAGTGGCACCCTAGTTTCGGAGACAGACCTATATGTAACAATACTGTTGATATGGATCAAACGCATTGTTCTGACCAATCTTTTTAACAACTGTAAGTTGACGATTTTTTCGTACTAGTAAAGTTGTTAAGCTAAGTTTAAATAAACTTAGCATGTAAATAAAGAAAGAAACAATAAACAATTATTTTTTAGTAATTTAGTACATGCAAACACTAACAAAACGACTTTTTTGTTATTCTTTTAACTATGGTTATTGGCGGCAGAGAGTTTATTGTTTTACATTTGGGAATTTATTATCATAGAAAAATTGATAGATTAATACTTGAGAATTTATTTTTAGCATTATTTTCAAGCGTTGTTATATGTACTATTGCAATTTTTAGCTGTGCTATGTCAGTTATTGTGTAATTTTGCTCTTGTAGTTAATTTAAGTTTTTAATAAGTATTTTTTTTTGTTTCAAACCAAGTACGTTAACTGAACTATTGACTGAACTGTTAACAGAACTATTAACTGAACTATAAATAGAAAAATTTAATTGAAAACGTTATTTATAAAAATTCGCGGCAATGAATAATAATTATGGATTCGATTTCTCTTTTATGCGTTTAGTAAAAAAAAAACGAGAGCTAAAAGTATACGTTTTTAAAAAGCTAAGATCGTTTAATATTATTTTTATTATGTTTTCATTCCTTTCAAAGTTGTAAAAAAACCAAGAATCGTGAAAAAACCTGGAGTTTGACAATTAAGTTAAAATAACCTTGAGTTGAGAAGTTTTGAAAAAAAATACTCAAAAGTAGCTGGAGCTTTTAACTATTTTTAGAAATAAAGTTATGAAATTTTAACTAGATACTAGAAATATATCATAAAGATAAAGCGTTTTTTGTTACAACCAACTATAATATTTAAAATAGATTTACAGTATTTATTTAACGTTTTTATAGTATTAAATACAGTTTTTTAACTTAAGTTAAATTTATACTAAATATGGGTGAAAAACTTAATTTTGTTTTTAAATCTATGACAACTCTCTTAGTTAAATAAGACTTATTAAAACTTGTTTAGTATTCATCACACGGTTAAAACTGTTTTAACATTTATTTATTGTATCTACACTTAGTGTAGTTAATAGAAGTAGTAAAGTGTGTTTTATTGATAGTGTTAAAACTGTATAAAAAGGAGCTTCGACTTCATTTTTTCAACAACTGCTGTTCGTTTACATATACGTTCTGTTTCTATTAATTAAAATGAAAATTTCTTATTTAAAATGTTAACTTTAAAAACGAAAACATTTAACTTAGCAAAAAAAAAAAGGCAACAAAATATCTATCCAACGATCTGTTCATTTGTGTCCCTGAAAAGTAAAAATTGATTTGCTGTTAATAAACCTATTTAAATGTACTGTTAGATAACTTTTAAACTCGCATTTGTACTAATTAAATTAGATTTTTTTTTATATACAAATAACTGTTACAAGATTTTTCTTAAGAACTTGTTCTGCAATTTTTGCAACTTTTGTTTGGCCCGCGAAGACGTTTTTTATTAAGTCCGGCCCGCGAACGAATTTTTATCACAATCCAGGTCTGCAAGCCTTATAAGGTGTGTGTTTAAAAAAAAGTATTTAAGGTTTCATTAAATAATTAATTTGTCAAGTAGATGCACCGTTATGAGTTGAACATTCTACTATAGTTAAAACAACAATGCATGCGGTTGAAAAATAGTTTTACCGTTAGTATAAGCATGAATGTAGGCTGATTTTATAAATTTTACAGTATCATAGTCATAAAAACCTATTTTCATTGAAATGCTGTCAAATTTTGCAAACTGGTTTTAAATAAATATTTATTTTGAAGTTATAACCTACTTTAATGAGAAAAATTAACTCATTAATTGCAGTAGAGTTTAAAATTATTAACTTTACTTTTTCTTATTTTTACTGATTGTGTTATCTACTAATTATACAAACAGAGTTGAACTATTTTATTGCTCAAAAACATTATTTAATAATAACTTTGTCAATGAGAAAATTACATCTGTTTCGCTAATTTTAATTTGTAAATAATTACGTATCTGCCTAGAGTTAACATAATTATAAAATCTTTTATATTTAAAAACACTAAAAGTATTTACTTTTATTGATCAAAACCTTTGGGAGTGCAAAATTAGTTATAAACCCAACTGAGAGTCTTGTACTTAGCTGAAACGTTAGTTAATAAAATTTATGGTTACATATAAAACTTTTATCACGTGTTCGTTTGCACTTTTCTTTGATATTTAACACTATTCACTTGTGCTCCATCGTTAGTTGTTTCTTAAGAAATAAGATATACTTACTATGTACGGTTTATGTTTGTTTTTTATTCACAATTTTATGGAGTATTTACCAACTTTCCTTGCTAAAATTTTGCAGAGTATAAACTATAAATGTATTGGTTTTCGTTTTTTTTTCTAAAGACTACCTTGTGATCGTGTTATTCTTAGTAAGACATAAAGTAAAAATAAAATGATTTTAAAAGACCTGAGATGAAAAAAGAAGTATGTTGCATATGCTGAACATAAAGTTCGGTTTTTAATTACTTTTAAGAAACAAGTTCAATACTTGAAGTATTTTCATTTTCTTTGCTTCAACCTTAACAAGTTATTACTTTTGTCTGAACTTGCTATGCAGCTTACGAATAAAAGTTTTTTTTATAGGTACAATGTTACACAGAAAATATAAAAATATTTTTATGTTACTTAAAAACTTTACTGTGTTGTACAACTGCTTTCGCATTTATTAGTTTTAACTCTGATGTAGTATAAATAGTTACAAATTAAACAGAATTACTTTTTTTTTAAAGTAAAGAAAATTTTTCAACTAATCTGAATCATATTAGAATCTGCCGACCCTTAGTATAAACGTTAGTTAGTATAAAAAGTAAGATTAATTTTGAGATATTTACAAATTATATATAATATTATAGAACTGTTTAAACTCTGTTTTCAGACAGAATCTATGTAAATAGTTATGTATAATTAAAATAAGTTAAAAATGACTGAATCCCTACATAGTATTGAATGTTGAGAAGTAGTTGAACAAAGGTAAACATTTTTTTAGCATTCTTAAATTATTTTAAATGAACAATCATAAAAGTTTATCATACATTGTATTTTGTATTTTACCAAAAAGATCCAAATCGAATTTAAATGAAGTTTTTTATTAATAACTTATTTATCTTCTTTTTTTAATGTTTAAAATTTAGTATTAAGTCATATTATGTATTTAAAACGCTTATTTTAAAATGACCATTTTAAAATAAACATATGTAAATGAAAAGACAAAAGTCTGCTACTAAATTGTTGATCTTCTTTAAACATGATACGCAATTAAAATATTTCAATATTTAAAAAAAAAATTACGTTAAGTATTGTCAGTTAAAAAAAAATTAAACTAATTTATCAACTAAAACATATATGATAAGAACAAGTGTTGAATTTTGTTAAACTTTTTTAACAACTTTCGATTTATTTCCCTTGTCAAAAATATCATCGTTTTAGTTTTAACTGTATCTTATACGATTAAAAACTATTATAATTACAACAATTATCAATTAGATAAATTATTTATAAAATTAAAAACTAAATAAACGATTATGTTTTTTTAAAACCCCAGATAACCTTAATAAAAGTTTTTTTTGAGCATTAATAAATCAAGGTAATTCTATACTTAGAAAAAAAGCTTTGAATTCTCAAACTTATCACTTTAAAATATAAAAGTATAATACTTGGTGAATTGAAAGCGACTATTAACCAGTTTTTGGTTAGGGGATTTTTTATTGGTTTAGTAGAAAAAAACTGGTAACAAAAAAGGTACTCAAATAGTAAGTGGAATAAAAGAAATACAACCGAAAACATTAACTTGGCTACCTCAAGAGAGTTACGAAGTATTCGACAAGGGTCAAAATAAATTTTTGGGAAAAAATAGACCCTTGTCGAACTATTCGACAAGGGTCAAAAAAAAATAATGAAAAAAAAAATTGGAAAAAAAAAGGGCCGAAAGGACGAAAAATTGCGCCGCGGCGCAATTTTTCGTCCTTTCGGCCCTTTTTTTTTCCAATTTTTTTTTTCATTATTCTCCAATTCTCAATCTCTTTCCCCAATTTTTTTTTCAATCAATTTCTTTTTTTTTTTTCAAAAAAATCTTCCCCCGCTTTTTCGCAACTTTTTTTTTGAAGCTTCTACTCCCCTCACAAACGCCTTTAAATGACTCCAACTCTGACCTTCAAAGCGGTTTGCAACATGCACCCGCTTCTTCACCTGCTTATACGAGTGCTTCACCTCCCGACCGCGCACATTCTAGAGTCGCCCCGTTTTTTTTCTTCACCTCTAAAATCGCACGTTAGTTCATGTTTGCACCGTTCGCAGCTTTTCATGTCAGAGCTTTTACCTTGCCAAGTGCAGCTGTTTCTATTCACCTACTACGGCCGTCTTTACCTTCTGCACTTGCCACTTGACCTGCTAAGGTCTCTTGTTCGTTCTAGACTGCCTGCTTCAGCCTCTTACCCGTACACTGCTTTTCAAGTCAGAGCTTTTACCTTGCCAAGTGCAGTTGTTTCTATCAACCTACTACGGCCGTCTTTACCTTCTGCACTTGCCACTTGACCTGCTAAGGTCTCTTGTTCTTTCTAGACTGCCTGCTTCAGTCTCTTACCCGTTCACTGCTTACCGCTGTCTCAAGAGTACTTAAATTGCCAGTTCTGCTTTCACGCGTTATGTTTTCCCTGCAACAGCCACTCTCGTCAGCTGCTGCAGCCTTTTGCTATCATATACTCGTCGCGACGACTTCACAAACTTCAAGCATAAAAGCCTATACACTTTATAACAGTAGCCTTTCAACCCGCCTTAGCCTCAACACGATACAACGTCCTTTCTAATAATGTAAAGTAAAGCATACGCGTATGATGCTAAGCTGCAGTTGTTCAACTGGCTACCTCAAGAGAGTCAGTTGAACTGGCTACCTCAAGAGAGTCAATTTTTTTTCAAAACGTTACAGAAATAGCCTATCTACTATAGCAATTGAATTGTACTGTGAAATGTTAATACTATTTTCTAGCCTATGAATGACTGATGTGTATCACTTAACAAATATTTATTTTTATTATGTTAAAGTTTGTTTCTACACATTTTATTAACAATCATCACTGTTTGTTTTAAATCCTGTTGTAAAAGTTGAAGTTGTAAATTTTCAACAGACACATTAACAATCACTACGAGATCAACTTTATGGAGGAGCTTACTTTGAAGGGAGTCAGCCATTTCTACGCTTACGTTGAGGAGAAAATGAAAGTGCATTGCCTCAACACACTGTTTGCTAAATTGCAGATCAACCAAGCCATCATCTTCTGTATCCTAGCCAGTAGTGTTGTTAAAATTTTTTGTTGTTCCTTTTTTAAAACTCTAAAATCCCTTTATGAAACTATATATCAACATAAATCGAACAGATTTTTGAAGAAAACGAATTCGTCTACATTTACAAATCTTGGTTTAATTTTTTTGCTGCATGCCAAAAGTACTTCGATAATCCAAACACAGAAAATTTCTCTTCTCTCTCCAAAAGAGCTTATAGAATTGCAACAATGTACAACATTTTAAGAATAATGTTTGAAGGTTGCCGTTCAATCGACTCGCGGGGTGTTGTGGCAAAACTTGAATCAATTTTTCAAATAAAACTTGAAACAGATTTCACCAGAAAACTTCGTAAAATAGTTTGTTTCATTCAACACGTTTAATATTGGCTACTATTAGCTTATTTTGCTTCGTATAACAATAATATTGTGATTACTAACTAATGTCACACAGACTTTTACTGTTTGGTTAGTATTTACAATCATTTTAAAATAAAGTGAACTTTGTGAAGTTTTTCTGTACTTAACAATTAAAACCCATAAATATTAATTTATTTTTAGACTTTAAAAATATTTTTTAGATAACTTTACAACTAAGCAGTATAGCAAAATTAGTTTAAGATTTTTTTGTTTAGAGTTCATCAGTTCGTTTCTAGAACCCATAGAAAATGTGCGATACTATGTTTTGTTTTTAAGTGCATAGGAGAGGTAAACACTTTTTTGAAAATTTGATCTTATTTTATATAGTTTTTAATTACAGATTTAAAAAATTCAAAGTATTTTTGAGATATAGCCAGTCAAAGTTGAGGCAACAATAGATTTCTATGGGAGGCGCAAACTAAAACGGTAAATAACTAGAAATCACTAAAAATATATCTTCTCCTACGTTTTTTGAATTAACTATCTCAAATTTTTAATTCTAAAATTTTGTCGGAAATAAAAAGATTAAAAATTTATAACAAAAAAACATGAAATTTTGTTTTGTTTATTTTTTATAAAATAATTTATTTTTTAATTTATTTAAATTTTGTTCCTATATAATTTTCTAAATACATCAAGGAACACTTCCTGAAGTTTTGAGGTAGTTATCTCAAAAAACGTAGGAGAAGAAAGTTTTTACTGATTTTTAGTTATTTGCCGTTATAGTTTGCTCCTCCCATAAGAAACCTGTTGTTGCCTCCGACTTTGACCAGCTATATCTCAAATATATAATATTTTGAATTTTTAAAGCTGTAAAAACCATCTACTATCTTAGTAGTAACTAAATAAAATAAGATCAAATTGTGAAAAAAGTGTTTACTCCCCTATGCGCTAAATAAACTTTATGTTCTTTGGATTTTGGTTATTTTTGTTTCTTTTTCAGTTTTGGTGAATAATTAGTATATTGTTGTTTTTTCAAAAAATATTTTGTTTTAAGAAAATGTAGCTTCGCTGAGTATCTATAACTTTTGTCAAACACTTTAAAATAAAAAGATCTGAATTTTGTCTTTAATTGAAAATTTGAATTTGTTCAATATTTTAGAAACATGGTAATGTCTTTTTCAATTGCCTCCTGTTTTGGAAAGGGATGAAAAAGGGATATATTAACTGCATGTTTACATTGTATCACCAAAACGTGAAATATACTCAAAATGAGCTTTTAAATATCGCCATGTTCAGATATGGGGAACTCAGTGAGAAAGCGCTGAACACCATTGCTCAGATAAGAGTAAGTTTATCTTAGTTTTATGGTTATCTCGCATTTTTTAATCAAAGTTATAAATTTTAATTACTAGTATTTTGTATAATAAAAGTTACTATCTATTTTTTTATTGATTGAATTCAACAAAAGTTTGTATAAGTATAAATCGAAACGTTTAAATTTGTATTTGAGAGTAAGTTACATAAAACTACTAAATTTCAGAACTAGTGGTACTGCTACTAATATTACTTTTAAGTCTTTTATAGTGCAGATTTTTTTTAAATTTTGGAGGTAGAGACTCAATTTAAGATAAAGTTTATAATCTTAGTGAAATAAAATAGTTATCTATAACTTCCTTGTTTACAAATCATTGGTCTTTCATTTTCAGTAAAATGACTACATTATTTTAATATACTCAATACATTTAACTTGCCGCTTTTTATAGTGCTAATTCAAACATAGTTATAGTACATATTTGTCAACTAATTAATTATTTAGGCCAAAATGATCTGTAATTATGAACCAGTGGTTAGCAATTTGCGAGATTTCCACAAAAATACTTTCCCCTTTAAAGAGCTATTAAAAGATCCTGAAAAATTTGCTGACAATTGGTATAAAAACTTTATGGAGAGCAAGAAACTACCGCGAATTGAAGATATAAAGGAAAAAGCTCCTAATGACCGGTGTTTGTTGGAAAAGATGACGGTAGTATTTAACTTTGACATTAAATAATTTTTAAGATGAACGTTTAAACTAAAATCATAATGCTTAAAAAGCTTAAAACAAGTCTTTTAATTGTTTGTAACTAATTAACAGTTTTATTAGCTATTTATATACAGAGTTATCTTTAGAACAAATGCAACATTGTAACTTCCACTAAAATTCTAAACAACTGTCTAAACTAGACAAAACCAAAGTTATTGATTACAGAATGTGAAAAAAAACTAATTGTTTAATACCCATAGGGGAAAGTGGGTCAAGCCATTTTTATACATATAAAGTTACTAAATAATTTGGAATTCTTAAATTCCCTGATTTTTGAACATAAATCACTACAAGTCCTAGAATTTTAACAATTTTTACGTGTTAAGTACTAAAGTTTCAATTGGACACAAAAAAACTATCCTGTTGATCAGGATTTCCAAAACTTTTTTCAAATGGCCCCCTTTAAAGATATTAAAAAAGCTATGGCCTCCTACAACAAATTTACTCAAAAACTACCCTTAAAAACACCGAAGACCTTTTTTCTTTGCCTTTCATTTAAAATTATAGAATATCTAGTGTTAGTTTCAAAACTACCCTTAAAAACACTTTAGGCCTTATTTTTTTGCTCTTCATCAGCAACTCCAGAATATCTAGTGTAAGTTTTAAAACTACCATTAAAATACCTGAGACCTTTTTTTTTTGCTCTTCATCTGCAACTAAATAATATATAGTGTAAGTTTCAAATTATTACCCAACTGTGGCTCCTTTACTGCTCATGGCCCCCCTTCTTCCCCTTTGCTGCTCGCGGCTCCTTGAGTATCAGTCATGGCCTATTTTGGGAAACCCTGGTGTAGACGCTCTCGGCCTCTAGCCTTACAAAGTTAGTTTTAAGCACGCTAAGCGTGCCCAACCGTCCGAGAAGACGTCAGGTACTAGTAGGCATACTCGCATAAGTCATCCTGAGCTTGAGTAACCAACACAATGTGTTATCAGACAATACTGTGAGAGCAGAGGATGATATAACATAAAAAAATGTAAACGCACGTTTCTAATATAAACACTGATATTTAGTAAAATGAGCTACAGTTCAATTATCCACAAATGCTAGAAACTGATTTCTGTTGCTCACGACACAGAATTAGTCTTTTAAAAGGTCTTTTATATTGAAACTACGGCCAAAATACCACATGTGATGAAACTGTGGCCTAAACTTGACGAGGTTTCATAAAAAACCTCAATTGTGAACAAATGCATTTTTGCTTCACATGACGCATCACAAACGCCGTCTTGAACATAAATAAACCCAAACAAATGTCAATACTAAGGTTAAGTTTTGCTTATTAAAAGCCAACAAAGCTTACCATTACAAGCAAAAACGATCGATAGTTAAGCATTCTAATAAATGTTTGCTTTAAAAATTAAGAAAAAAAAAAGTAAATCTACACAGGGTAAGGGCAGTTACGATGAGCGGGAGTCAGATTTTCTCAACAAGCTCGCAGAAGACAGAATCCAGCGTCTTGACCAAAACACAAAAGGTCCATTAAAATTTGAAACAATTGAAAAGGCTCTTGAAAAGCACAATTACATAGCTGATGATGATGTTGATCCCCTCAACAATTTGTACAAACGACAAAAAATTGTTGAATTTCAACGACAGATTCATAATGGGATTGAATCACCAATCTGGCCTGCAATCAATGTGAGTGTTGTTACATATTAATATTTTTATTTACTTAGCTTACTAGAATTACGACCATAGGGGGTTAAAACACTTTTTTTTACAAAAAATATCTTCGGCTTTTATATGAAAGCTTCAAGTACAAACTACAAGCCAGTTTTTACAGAATTCAAATATATCATTTAACTTTTGAGATTTTTTGTTTTTTTGTAAAAAGTTTCTGATACAAACGTATGGACCGCAAATTTTTCGGGGTCAATTTTCTTGAAAACTTAAAAAATCACTAAAAATCTATCTCCTACATTTTTCAAGCAATCTTCTTCAAATTTTCAGGAAATGATCCTTATATTAAGGAAAAAATCGTAATAAAAATAAATTTAAATAGTTAAAAAAAATAAAAATTTTATCACAAAAAAAAAAAAAGTTTTAACATAAAATTATTTAAAGTCCAAAGTAACGTTTTTTTGTTATTGTATAAAAATTAGACTGTGAAAGTTTGAATGAGATTGCTTAAAATGTAGGAAGAGATAGATTTTAAATTAAATAGTCTGTATTTGCTGTTTTAGTTTTCCCATCCCATAGGGAACCTATTATGCGGCCCAACTTTGACTGGTCATATCTCAAAAATAATTTGAAATTTTAAACGATAAAAAGCATCTTGAAGCTTATAAAAAACTCTATAAAATAAGATCAACTTGTAAAAAACATAGCTCTCACCATATGGCCTTAACTAACTTTTATTTTTAATGATTTTTTTATACTAAATAGCTAATTGTTTTTTAAATAAGTTTAGGATTCGTATAAAAAACCTTAATACTGTTTTAAACTTGATAAAAACAAACTTTAATGCCGAATTTTAGAAAATAAGGAAACAAATTGTGACTCTTAAGATCACGGTTTTTCAGACTTTTTCTTAACCGCCCACTTGACATAAAATTACAAAATAATAGCATGCCTTTAATATCTATCGCCTTTTACTAGCTGATTACCCATTTATCTTTTTCCCGCATTACTAGTTTTTCCCCCTTATAGCCAAAATCACCCCAAAGTTTTAGAACCCGTTTTCGCCCACTTTAAGAAACCCTACTTAAAAAGATAGGATACGCTCAGTTTCAACCCGCGCAGATAATTAGAAGGAAAATAATTAAACAAATAAGAATAATTAGAACGAAAAAATACCAACTAAGGGTAAGGGTTAGGGTTAACAGTAATAGTAAAAAAAAAATTAAAAAAAAGTTTCAAATGGGATTTGATAGGGTTCGAATTGATTCGGGTGGGAAATAATTCGGGTGGGAATTGTGAGTATACCTAAAAAGATATAACATTTGAAATCATATTATTATGATATAAATTTACAATAAATATCATAGTTTAATATCTTTCTTTAATTTTTGTTTTATAAAGCTTAATATCTTTTTAAGCTTGTAGCCTAATTTTTGTTAATTTATGATAATAGTTACAACAATCCGTTTTGTCTGATTATATTTAAAGTTATATAAGCTAGTATTTTTCTTACGCTTATAATTTTTTGCTAAAATTGACTAAATTTTTAAAAACAAATATAATAGTAAAAATAACTTACAGTTCAAAGATAAAACTACTTAGATATCTGTATCTACTCCCTAGAATTCATCATAAAAAACAAAACATTTTCTAAACAATTATATTTAACTTAAATTATAACTAAGATTAAAAATCTCAATAACTAGTTTTAAGTTAAAATCAAAATAGTTATCATAAATACAAAACTAATGATTATTTACTACTTCTTTTTTCACTAAAAGCTTCGCATAAGGTGGCCAGACCAGCTTGTCTGAAACTCTTTAAAACCATGGAATTAAAAGTTTAGGTTAAAAATGTAAAAAAAAACCTGAAATATGTTATTTTTTAATCCTAGGAAATTCTGTAATGTTAAAGTTTAAAAAAAAACTTTTTGAAATTATTGCATGGCTCGTATAAGAACTTCACAATCGAAAGATTTAACAATAAACCTAGCATTTAATGATTTAAAGTTATAATAAAAACTAAAAATCAGCTTTATAATTTACATATAAAAATCCCAAAAGACATCTAAAAAAATTTATTTACTAACTTAATCTATAATAAATATTTTCTTCTAACAAAAGTAGTAGAATAATAATGTTAAAATTATAAGAAATCTTGGATTTTTTTACTTTTTTTGTAAGTTTAACAATGTAAAATAGTTGTAAATGTAAAGTTAAATATTTCCAAAACCTAAAGAATGACCTCTTTGTAAACAAACATTTATTAATAAAAAACAAAAATGTTATAATTTTTCAAAATTTATCGCTTTTTTGTTTAAGGGCATAGGGTGGTCCACCTTGATTTTTACAAGTTGATCTTATTATATAGAATTTTATCTGAGCTATCAGACATTTTTAATCGCTTGAAAAAATTCAAAGTAATTTTTGAGATATGAGTGATCAAAGTCGGTGACCTTAATAGGTTCTTAATGGAAGGCGCAAACTAAAAACGCGAAAAAAGACCATTTCAATAAAAATCTATTTCCTCCTTCATTTTTTAAGCAATCTTCTTCGAATTTTTGAAAAGATTAAATGCAGGAATTTCTTTTTGAAAAATACAATTTTTATTGAAAAAAACCACCTATTTTTTTCTTTTTTTTGATCTAAAAGTTTAATTTTTAAATATTTTTAAATTCCAACACTTAACGTCTTTTAAACTTTAAAAGGAACGTTTCCTGAAAGTTTGAGGTCTCTAGCTCAAAAAATGAAGGAGAAAATAGATTTTTAGTGATTCTTTAAATTTCCGGAAAAATTGACTCCAAAAAATTTGCAGTCCATATGTTTATATAAGAAAATTTTTATACAAATAATAATATCTCAAAAGTTAGATAAGATTTTTTAATTCTACAAAAACTGGCTTGTAGTTTGTACTTGAACCTTTAATATAAGGTCCAATGTTATTTTTAGTACAAAAAAAATGTCGGATCCCCATATACCCTTAAACTTAATATTTTACAGAAGCTATATTAAAAACTATTTAACCTGGTATTGCTGTGAACCTATGTGCAGTAAGGGATTTAAAAAAATCTTAGTAAGAGTAAATCTTCTTTTTTAAATTTATTTTTTCAAGCCCTTATACTTTTTTTCTTGTTTTATGAGTTTATATTTGTCTTTATTTTTTTTTGTAATTTTTTATTATAATTTATTACAATTAACTTAAAAAGTGATCATCAAAAATTTTGTAGAGTATTTATCTAATAAAATTATATGTTAAATTCAAACAAAAATTTAAACATTACTACACTGTGTGTAATATGAATAAATTTAAATACTTCTTGTGTTATATCAGTCATACGGCTGTAATAACATATTATAACAAGGATTGAAAAAACTTATACAGTGCAATGGAGTAGTTCACATTTAAAACTTTATTTTAGTTTGTTTTAGTAGTTTTAGACTATTAAAAACACTTTTTTTTATCATAAGTTTATTTATTACTAAAAACAAACAGAAAATATTATACTTCTTAAAAGCTGAAACAAAATTCAGAAACCTTAAATTATTTTCCAATAATAGTTAGAGAAGCTATCAGGTTTGCCAAAAAAAATGGAATCCTTCAAAACCTTGAACTTACAATTTAGATTTAAAAAAATTAGAAAAACCTGAAATTTCGAACTAAAATCACAAAAAAAACCTTGGAAACCCTGAGCTATGCAAGAAGTTGCTAAAAATAGGCCAATTCAAAAAGAAAAATAAGTCTGACTTTAAAAAATACTTAAAATTAACATTAAACTGTAAGTATGTATCAAGGCAATTTATTTTTTATTAGTTCTATTTCTAAAACCAGACTTATGGCAAGGACTTTGATTAACTTAGTTCAAAAAGTAAATACATACTGCAATAGAATAATACGCATATAAAAAGTAATACAGTATTTTTCGGTAATCCTAATCTAAAAAACACCTTTAGTCTTTTTTTGTTAAAAAGATATTGGGAAATTTGTACATTGAAAAAGTCGGAACAAAATATGAAAATCGCAAAAAGAATCCAAAATAAGGTTGGCTACCCCGTTAACCAAGAAAATAAATTAATTTTGAATGTTGCTAAGTGTTTTTCTCCTAGCAAAGATAATGCTACGAATATTAATAATTATAAAAACATTTTTTTTCATAGAACAAAAGAGAATTTTCTTATCTATATTTTTATGAGAGAAGTTAGTTATAATAACAAATATCCATTTTTTAGATATCAAAAATCCAAAATGATTCCTGAAACAGCCTGTACCATATTCTTCTAGATCAGGATTTCCCAAACTTTTCTCAAATGGTCCCTTTAAATAAATTTGGAAAGCTATGTCCCCTTCAACAACATTACTCAAAAAACTACCATTGAATAACCTAAAGGCTAACACCTTTTTTTGTATTTTTAAAACTGCTGTTCTAGATAAAAGTATTTTTTATGCTAAGCCCTGATCTAGATAAAAGTATTTTTAATGATATATATATTATATATAATTTTTTGTCTTTAATTGTGTTACAACAGAATTGTTTTAGATTTTTCACATTAAAATATTTAAAGAAAAATTAAAAACATTCTAAAAACTATTGTTGTCTTTGGTTTGTTGTAGTGAATATTTTAAATTTATTTTTTTAATAATAGTGTACTGAAATCACTAGTTAAAAACCAATTTTTACAGATCAAGTCTAGCAATGACTCTCCAATATACCTGAAGCTTATTGAAAATCTGGACATTTTCACTACTCCGACTGAAGCGGCTGAAAACCCGGATAAATCAATCAAATCAATACTCTCACTTGGAGAAAACAGCTCGAGCATTGAGAAATTTAAAGACTCGTTCGTTAAAGAACACCAAGTTTCGGCAGATGGATTAATTGAACCAGGTGTGCTTCATACATTTCACAAACAGGCGCTCGTAAAGTTGTGTAAGACAGCTTCCGATGTTAGTAGAAAAGCTGTCAATTTGTTCAATACGTTGGTGCAACCTAACTTTGATCGGAACAAACTGGAGCAATACTTCAACTCTCTTCAAAAGTTCATCACAAAGAAGATAAGTCCGACAGATTTGGTTGATAAAAAGATGCGACAATTAAACTTTGAACAGTACTTGAAAGAAAAGGATGAATCTAAAAAGAACAATTATTTGCAAAAAAGTAACGTAGCTCCTGGCAAAGCAAAAAGTAATGAAGTTAAAGATGTTAACAACGCAACTGATAAGGAAAGTAAACCAGTCCAAAAGGCTTCTGACTCAACCAAAAACGTAAGTAACCGATCAAGTGATAGAAACTCCACAAAAAGAAAAAGTAACACAGATGACAATGAACCTGAGAAAAAAGTTAAAAAAGAAAAACCTATGAGTAGCCAGCCTGATAAGAAATCTGAAAAAGTCTCCAATACGATCAATAAGTCAGAGGAAGAAAAAAATGAAGCGATGGATGTTGCAGAAAAAATTAAAGTTGAAGAAAATGACAGAATGTTGAACGAACAAACTGATACATTTTTGAGAGACAAGTTAAAACATTGCTTAGGCGGTAAAGCAGATGGTTCTAATAAAAATGATGATCAACTCAATAAAAAGTATGAAGAAGAGTTTAATAAAAGGTTTACTGATGGAAGTAATGCAGAAATCGGGAAAAGAATTGAGAAAATCAACAACAGAATGGAGCAGGCAGCAAAGGATTGGAAAAATGAAATGGTAAAACTGGAGCCGAAATTGAAAGAAATAGAAGATTTCAAAAACAAAATTTCCACGCAAAAGTCAAATCTTCAAATAAAACTGTTCAACAAAATTATGAAGGAGCTTTGCAGAATTTATTGGAATGATCTTAGAGACAATGTAACAGCCGGTACAAAACTTGAATACAAGTTTACGACTTTGTCTGAAAATCTGAGTAACATTTTGGACGATTTTGTTTGTAAGCCTACACCCTTTATGCAAGATGTTAAAAAGTAAAGTATTGTTGAAAAAATCGTAGTATTAGTTTTAACTATCTTACTTTTTTTTTGAGAAGAATAAGTCGCGTTTTGTCTAACAATTTACTTTAAAGTTTGAAATAACCTATTCGTTTTAGCTAATTTATTTTTTTAAAGAGTATTAGTTCTTACAAACAGCTAGTATATAGTTCTGTTTTGAATTTTTTATCACAAAATTAATGCTTAGGTAACTTTTTTTTTTTAAATAACTGTTATCCTGCCAAAATGATGTCAATTTTTAATAGTCAGTTTTTATTTTCTAAAGTTTATGTTTAAAAGTTAAAAGCTACCAAAAATTGTTTACTCGTTTGTTCAAAAGTTTTCAACTGTTTATTCTAAAAGTGATATGATTATAAACTTTCTGTTTTGTATGAATTAGTTATTTGTAAAATTTGTTTTCTTCATTTTCAAAAGCTTTGCACAACCAAATTTACCTATTAGTTAATAAATAAATAAATAAATGGAAATTTAGCTTTTACCAAGAGTCGTTTTTAATTAATAAAAACTAGTTTATAATATTAAATAAATAATAAAATATTGAATTAGTTTTTGGATAAATTAAAAATCAGGTTGTCTTTTAGAAAAATATTTATGGTTACTTTTTTTATTCACTTGCTGGTTAGTGGTTTAGAAACTTTGCTCAGTTTTATTTAAATTTAAAAAGCTAATAAAGAAAAAGCAGATTTAAGTTTGTTAAAACTCTAATTTCAGCGGGCTAGTGCAGCCTGTTTCAATCAAACTAACCCTTGTGATATTTGATTGAATAAAACAGAATTAGCTTTTTGTGTCTTCAATCTCAAATTAAATTTGAAAATTTTAATTGGTGTAAAATATTTTTAACATCTCAAGCTAGTTTTGGTTTTATTAACTCAAGCTAGATTCATATTTTTTTTTAGATAAACTTGAGGCTTATTTCTGTTTGTATCACTTTTAATCAACTTTTTACTAAGCATTTATTACGTCAATTTTATCAATTAATTCGAGTCTGACCATTTAGGTTTTTTTATTTTTATAATTATTTAAGCTACGTCTTTTTAGTTATGGGTTGTCTTTCTTAAACTTTTTTCTTTATAAGCTCAAGTTGGTAAGGTGTTAATCATTGAATTTGGATTAATTTAATTAGTTAGTTTTCCATATAAATAAAAAATATTGTTAAATGTATTTGGGTGTAGGTCTAAGAAATTTATTACTTTTGCATCATGGTAACTTATATTGGTTAGTGATGTCATATTGCTTGAATAAAGACTATATTTAAAAGTTTCATTTTAAACGACTTGATCTGCGTGCTCACTTGACACTGCGTGATCCCATTGGTGATTTTTGAGAAAGAGTTAAACTGTTAAGTTCAAGGAAGAGACCTTAATAATAAAAGAGTGGTTCAAATTTATTCTTAGTTTGGTTTATAATTTGCAACTATGTAAACAGCAATTTAAACTGGTTATTAAAGATAGACGCTATAAAAACAAAATAAAAAAAACGTTATATAAAATGAAAAATCATTGCGTTCAATCTTTAATTCTCTGTTTATGAGTAATGTTAGGCCTGGCTTGTTGTTCAAGGGAAAAATGTATAAGTGATATCAACGATTTCATAAAGAGAGCAAATAGATGCATACATTATAAAAAACATGATGAAAGTGTAAGTAGCTTAAAATTTGAAAAAAAAAAGTATGTATCTATACTAGTTGAGTTTTTTAGTTATAATTTAACAGTTAGTTTGTTACTAGCTTACTTAAATGATTATTTTAAAAGTAAAAAAAATGTCATAACGAAATAAAACTTTTTACTACCTAGATTTTATAACAAAAGGGTTGATCATGCCAATTCGATCATCAGACCACAAGTTTCGGTAGACTGAGACCGGTTTCGTCCTTATTAGGACTCATCAGTCAGTCACAACCGAAAAACTTGTAGTCGTCAATCTACAAACGGTTTATGATGCTTTCGCATGAAGCAACCATTTGCTGGCAATGATTAGTGACGTCAGCATTGTCTTTGCCGTGCAACGTTTAAAACATTGTCCACTAGGCAAGACATCTGGTACGCTCGTTTTAGTACAATCAACAAAATCGGCGAAAGTCTGCAGTGACGTCACTAATCATTGTCAGCAAATGGTTGCTTCATGCGAAAGCATCATAAACCGTTTGTAGATTGACGACTACAAGTTTTTCGGTTGTGACTGACTGATGAGTCCTAATAAGGACGAAACCGGTCTCAGTCTACCGAAACTTGTGGTCTGATGATCGAATTGGCATGATCAACCCTTTTGTTAAATTTGAGCTTGTCTCACGGCAAACGAAAGTCCGGACTTGTTCTGCAGACTTTCGCCGATTTTGTTGATTAGATTTTATAACAAGAGTAGTCATAAATCGCAATCCAACCAAGTGAATTAAGGACTGAGCTACTATTATGTTATAAAAGCTAAGTCGTTTTGAAAAATTCCAATAAGAATTTAATAATAATTATCAAGGTCATAAGTGAGTGATCACTACTACTATATATCTACTTTCGTTAAAGGAGAATACCAATACTTTTATTTACACAAGTTGAATTTTTAGGTTTCAATAGCAATGCTCAAGCTTAAATTGCAACACTTTTATATGACAAACCTATGGGTTATTTTTTAAGATTACTTATTTGAAGTAACTCAGCACGTTTACAAACAGCACGTTCTTATTTTTAGCTTGCCCATGTTAAAGTTAAGTTTAGATGCATTTATTTTTAAAGAAATAAACTTTAGGCGGAGGTACAAAGTTGTTACACTCACACTGTTTAGCATACATGACTGTTACAATTGGATTATATTTTCGAGTGATAATTTTGTGTTTCGTTTAAATCCTTAACTTGGTTTGTTTATAAAACAAAAGTTTAATTAAATGCGGCAAGACAAACAAATAAAAAATATCTGTAATGTATATTTTACAAACTCTGCATAAGTGTTTATTAACATAACATTTGATCATAATGTCAGATCATGAAGACTATAATCTCACAATAAGCTGACAATGTATGAGAAGTTGGGCTGTGAATGATTTAGCTGTGTCAATTTTTTTCAACTTTACCCAAAAGCTATCGCTTCAGTACTTCGTACTTTAGCCCGCCTGGTTAGATCTCAACAGCGGTTTCACGCGACTATGCCTGCCAGATGAGTCCTAATCAGGACGAAATTGGTCGCAGGTTGTCTAGGATGCTGTTGTTGTTGATCTAAAGGTAACGTTCATTAATTAACATTTAGATTTGTAACAAATTAAATTATTTTATATTCCAGTTGATTTGTTTAACTAAATTGTAAAACTTAAAATGTCACTTTTAAATAAATTATTCATGTAAACGCTAATAGTACTAAATTAACTCAACGAACCAACATTGGTTTTTAGTTGGGTGGAAATCCATGAAAAATTAAATTGTCAGTTTCAATGAGCTATAAAAATAGATCTTAAAAAACAAGTTAAACTGTCACGCTACAACGGTATGTGTAAAAAAAAATATCTGACCTAAATATCTTAAACTAAATAACTTTTACCTTTCGATTTTTTATCTACTTCATTTAACTAAAAATAATTTAATATTTTAAAATGTCGTTAAATTATTAATACAAAAAAGTCTAAAGATCAAAAAATGCATCTTTTTTACTTAAATAAACTAAAAAATTCAGTTTATACTTTTTAGAGTTTAATTAAGAAAACATTTGCTAAGACAGAATTATATTCGATGACATTGTTTTTTGATTTGAAGCTAATTACAGTTGCTTAGCTAGTGTTTATTTTTATCTGATGTTTACATTCTCAAAATCGGTTTATAAGTTTAACGTTCAACATGTTAAACATATTTAAGAAAAAAGAAGCAAAATATTTTTTTAACACCAAAAACGTTTCTACTCAAAAATAGTCTAGATCCTTCCTTTGTATAAATGCAGTGTTTTTTAATGTAGGTGTTTATTATTAATACTTAATTGTCCAAATTTAATTAGTTTTACTAAACTTAATTGTTTATACAACTACTTACGAAACTTTTAATTTTATTTAGTAAACTACAACGTAGCTAGAATATACAAAACAACATTACTACATAATTTAAAACAGATTTAAAATTGAGCTTTTTTAATTATAATACATAGTAAAAACAGTTATTAATTTTCAAAAGTACTTAACAATTTGAGCTAATTTGATTCTTTAGTTTGAATATCTTATATATTATGTAAAACAATAATAGACAAAACATCGAAAAGAGTTAGAACAAAAAAAAAATTAAGCAAAATTATAAAAATGAAAAACTACTCAAAATTAGTTATTCATTGTCAACTTTATAAATCAAATACGGTAACTGATTAATATTGTAAAACTCACTTAAATTACTGAAACTACACTACAAGTATATACAGATTGATTTCTTATATGTTTAATAATAGCAAATGAAGAATGTTTAATAGGTTTGAGGACCATAAAAAAAGTAATTAAGGTAAATGAAATTTATTTATATTCTTGAAAGTATACATAAAATTGCTATTCAAACCAAAAATAATATGTTTTTAAAGGTCAAAAATAAATAAAATAACTTTTATAAACAGTTGAAATACTTTTTTTTATATCTCAAGTTTGGATTTTTTATTTTAAAGGTTTAAAAATAGATCGAAATAATCAAAATCGTTCAAGTTTACCTTTTAAGACCTTTAATTTATATTATAGTCATAAGTTTATACTATGAGAGTACACCTTAAAACAATTCCAACTAACTAATTTACAACTTGTAGTTGCGGACGACGCATAAAAAAAACTTGTTTTAAGATATTTTTAGTAAGACATACAACTACTTCTGTAAAAAAAAATGTTTTCTTCTTTTATTAATTAATAAAAATGTTTAAATCATTTAAATTTGTTATATATTTATGATCTAGTTAGAATTCCAATATGCACAAAAGGACTTTTTTGCACGAATGGTCACATTTGCATGAAGACGCTTTTGCACGAAGGGACAATTTTGAACGAAGACACTTTTGCATAGGGTTGAATATTTATTTAAAGTTATTTTAATTTTAAATTAATTTCAATTCTTTATTTATATTTTTCTATAAATTTTGTTTTATTTTATTTCTAACTCTTATTTTTATTACCACTGTTACCCCTAAGATTAAATACATGAAATCGGCTTCGCTAGCATTTTCAAATTTAAACTTGTCTTTTGGGGTTTCGGCTTGAATTGCTTTCGTTGTCTGAGAGATTTATGCGGGAGTCAGGCCAATATAAATTTGTTTAAAGCAGTTGTTCTTTTAAGTTATTTTTAATCATATATAGTAAGTAGTAGTAAATAGGATTTATAAAGTAAATCAACTCAGGAACATAGGACAAAGCCATTTTGAATAAAATCATATGTTGCGTATTAATAATAAATCTGGAAATGATTTTGTCAGTTTAACTAGCATAGAATGCAAGATACACTCTGTTACTATTTATCTTTATTTTTATTAATGTATACACATTGTTCAACTTAATTTTGAGCAACATTTAATTTAAATCTTTTAACAGAAATCAAAAAGAAAAGTTTTAGTAAATTAATAAGTAATTTTTTAGTGATAAATTAAATTTCAAGCATCAAAAAGTACTTTCCTATAATGACTTTGGAAACCGGTTTAAACAACCTGTCAATGAAAAATTCTACTTTTTTAAAATACAATTAGTTTTTTATACGAAACAGCAAACATATTATACTCTATTGAACGACAATAAAAGACGCTAAGTTTATTTGGTTCTAGGACCTGGTGCGCGAAAAAACTTTTCGGTTATCAAGTCGCACACCAAGGATAGCTTTTAAGGTATTTTACAGAAACACTGCTTGGTTAAACCTTGGGAAAGTGACTAAACTAATTAATTAACTATGTCAAAAAATTATTTGTTTTGTTCGCATAAATAACTTTTTTACGAAGAGTATTAAACAACAAAACCTTCATATACAAATTCTTTTTGTTCATATTTAACAAAACAACAAGTAGACAGTAAGGAGAATACACATTTGGTGCGATCCAGTACTTTTTGTTATTTGAGTTAAATATTATTGTATTTAGTCTCAAAAACAAAGATTTTAGTTTTTTTTTTAAATAACCCTTACGCTAACAAGCGGTCGTGTCCCTAGCATAAAGCTTATCTGTAAATGGTCTGCAGTCTTTTGTCATTACGCACTATATCTACTAAAAAAAGTTTAATTTTACTTCTACTCTAGCTGAATTTTGGAAACAAAGGGGTCTAAAAACTTTCGCTTGACAGCTTTCACTTTTAGCAAGCGAGTTAAAATTTGACGACCCTTGAGTAACAACATTTAGCTGATCTTGTTAAATTGTCTTAGGGCCACTTGTAATGCAAAAAAAGTATAAAACTAACAATAAGGTCGTTTACAGTATTAAAATTGTATTATTTTAAAATTACTTTTTTTTTCAAATTAATTTCAAGTTGTTTTAGTAGTAAATTATAATACCAATCTTAGTTTAAAAAGTCTAAACAAGTAAAGGATGGACATTATTTTTTGTTTTGTTTTAAGTTTACTAGCATATATTTTTCAATTTCTTAAAATGTACGAACAAACAAATAATGTGATATATCAATAAACTTTATTTTTATACTTTAAAACACGCTTTGTTTGAAATGACGTTTTGAAAATTTTACTTACAATACTATCTTATTTTACTCAGAGCAACTTTAAACTTATCAGAATAACTTTACTTTCAGTTTTAAGATAAAGTAATAAAAACAGAAAGTTAAAGCTTGTGAAAAGATTCAAGAATTTTCGAATTCAGTTACTTTCTGTTCGGCCTTGAACTTGAGAATACAACTTTTCGTTTACTACTGTGATTTTGTGAGCTACCATGTCTACCGTTTTTCAATCTATCATTTGTTATTTCAACTTTTAGTGAAGCCCTACGACTTAAAACTTCAACTTTGCGTCTACTGATATGGTTTTGTATCTTTAACTTCTGTGTCTATCGCTTATCCTTCTATCATCTGATTTATGATGTACTTTGTGATTCTTTATGTTATTTGATGAAAATCTGCGCTCCTTTTTATACTTTGAGCAACGCGTATCCTTACAACTGTCTTTTAGCTCGCTTGTTGAACGTTTTCTTTTCACAGATCTACCAATATGTACAATAATGGAATTTAATTTATTAAATGATGAGTTTAATTTATGTTTCAATGTAACCTCCAATGTTTGAAATAATTAGGCTTTATTTAATAAATAAAAAACTTAAACACTATTACAACATAATCCTTTTAAACAGTAGAACAATTGTTTTTTTAATTAGATAATAATTTAATTTCAATATAATCTACAAACTTGTACAATGAAACTTGATCGTCTGGCTGATATGGAGACAACCTGTCCAATCTAGCTCTGTTGGTGAATATCATACTTGTAAATTCTTATTTTTATTTTTTCTAATTCTTTAATCTTGCTTTTTTAAACTAAAAAGTTGTTAAAAATGACTGCATTTCACGTAAAAGTGTTGTTATAATTCAGGGCCGTATGTTTTATACTTTATCTTTTTTAAGCTAAGAAAGTTTTCAGGTTAAAAACAATCAAGACAATCATTTTTTTGGTCAGGTAAATAAATTGCGTGTTTAAAATTATTGTGTTTCAAAAGTTACACCCTTGAAAATAGCATCATTACACTCATACTATTAATATATCCTAATAGATAACTAAAGCGTTATGTTTATAAATCATTTGTTCCATAAATAAGATTACTAAGAGATACGAAAAATTAACTACTAATACTACATACATTTTTTTTTTTTTTTTACATTTAATTACTAAATACTTAAATTATGCAGCAAACTTCCTAGCTATAGGGTTACGAAACGTTTTGGAAGATTTTCTCCAAGATTCAAAATTTCCTCCAAGTTTTTAAAAGTAATAATTTTGGGTATATTATTTAGCTTAAAAAACAAAAGTATTAGCTTCTAGACCAGGGGTCGGCAGGCAGTTGGTGGTCGCGGGCCAAATTTCAAGTTTCCAAAGTCTTCGCGGGCCGCAGTTTTAGTTTTAGTGGCATTTGAATAATATTTTGGTTTTAGTTTTATTCACAATTAAAGAAAGGTTTACTTTTTTTCACCTTATTATTTTAAATGACTTTTAGCTATACATGGAATGCCTATTCAAATTAATAAATATTATAATAGAACTTACATTGACTAATATACTTTAGTGTTAATAAACTATGTACTTTTATAAGCACTTAATAAGTTAAACTTAATACTTTTGTATTTTTACTGACAACCTAACTATCTATAAAAACCTAACTTTAAAGACAATTTATGGTTACTTTTATACATTTGTTATATTATCAACCCTTTTTTCATATTTCTAAGAATATTTACTTCAAAAAAAGTTTTTGCGTCATAAATAATTTACACTCATTAAAAAATTCATTAATTAGTTAACTTAATAAAATTAATACCTGTTTGTATTCCAGAAAGCTAAAACAAACTCTTTAACATAATTTATTCTCGATAAATTTTAATAAAATATCTTATTAGTAATTAGTATTTTACATGGTTGCCACTTAAAAAGCAAAAATGTCTGAGTTGTATCAAACCAGCCTAAGTTTATTAAAAGTTTAAAAAGCTAAAAAATAGTTGTTAATCAAGCTTAAGTACCTAGTTAAAATATCATCATTATCAAAAAGTACACAAAATGTAAGGAAACAAGAAAAAATTACAATTAGTAAACTACACTACAGTCATAAAAACTATTCTGAGAATAGAAAGATTTCTTTAAAGTGTTTGAAATAAAAGTTTCACACACACCTGAGTTTTATAAGTCAGCTGGAATGGAAAATTAAGATTCTTTAACAAATTTAACAAAAGTATAAGACTCTATTGAGTCATTAGCGAAGTAGAAAAACTTATTTTTTATTAAGCATTTTAGCAATTCTTTATCTGAAATAAGAATATTGCATTTAAAAATAGTAATTGTAAAATATGAGACGAGCTACAAGAATAAAAAAAAACGTTAGTTAGGAGTTATTGCGAGAAACGATAAGAAAAAAAACACCAAAGTCAGTTCTCCAACAAAGCACAACAAAGATCTTCAGTAAATACAGAAAGATCAGAAAAATTGTAAAGGCAAGGTATAAAGTAGCAAAACTTATTACTTAAAATGAGATGCTTTTTATAATTGAAAATTTTTCTAAAGAATTTATGTTGGCGGTAATGAAAAGCTTTTGTTTATTTCTTCAATGACAACTAGAAGTCATGTTTAGGAAATGCGTTAAGGTTATAGCCGCATAAATCAAATTAGTACTTTAATCAATCTGTTAACATGAGACTACTTATAAAAAAAAACTATTGCTCATCTGAGAATTTTTATTAGAGATGTTTTTACTAACTTTGACATTTTAGTAAAGTTTCTTGGTTTAGTTTCAAAGCGATGCACAACAAATGGTGAAATTTTACAAGTAAAGGTGCAATGCACCAAAACAAAGTTTTTGTAACTACAATTTCTTCTTTTATTTTTAGTATAAAGTTTAATTAAAGTTGAAAAAAATGTCTTAACAAATATATCAATATTAGAAAATACTGTTAAGCTACTTTTATATATTTTATAATAGAAAAATATTTATATGGTAAGTTTTTTGTGTCAAATCGAAATTTTATTTCTTTACATGTAAAAACTGTTTGAAATTCCAGGTTTTTCAAAAATTCTTAAATTAAAGTTTTTTTTTCAGAATTATTAAGCATAAATTTTCAAATTCAAAACTTTTCCTAGATTCAAGTTTTTTAGCTGATTGTTTACACTTAAATGTACACAACAATATAGATATATTTTAAATTTTATTAGCTGCAAGACTTAAAATTTAACATTCATTATAGCTCAAACTAACACTGTTGATTGAGCAAAACATACATCATAAGTTTAATCTGCACTTTTTCAAGCAAAGAAACCAGCCTGAGTCAACAAAAACATTTCTGATATTTTTGTATACAAAAAGCAATTATAGCCAAAAACTTAAAAAGTGACTTAGTTGGCCTGAGATTTAAAGTCTTCAAATAGTGATAGTCTGAGTGTTTGGCAATTTTTAGTTGTTTATTTGCTTGAACTTGAACTATTTTGATTAACAATGTACAAACTTAATAAACTTACCATCCCTAAATCTAGTTTATGTTAAATAGGTAGCTTCAAAAAACAGCAGTTGTGTGTATTGATATGCAAGGCATAAAAATTAACTAAGTTTGACAAAAAAAAATGTTTGAAAAATTAAAATGTATACCTAACAAAAATATATATTGTTTTAAATGTGTGTGTACAATTTAGATATTACATGTACAAAAACAATGTTAGAAAATTACGCATAAACTAAACTTTAACTAACTAAAGTATTAAACAAAAAGTGGTTTAAAATATGAGCATCTTTTTAAGTTGGTGTGCATAGAAATTAATTTAAAGTGCAAAGAAAACTTTTAAAGAATTAAAATGTGTCAAAACTAAAATGAAATAAACCTTATTTCTTATTACTATGTTATGCTAAATGTTTTTACCCTAAAATGTAACACTTACAAACAAAAAATCTATAAAGTAAATTTTAAAGGAAATTTAGGTATAAAAAATATTGAAAAATAATATTCAAGCTATAAAGAAATGACACTTTAGTTAATTACTGTGCATTACTTTTGTACAAAATGGAAAACATTTGCATTTAGTTTGTTTAATAAATAGGTATTATATATCTAACTCTTTACACTCTTTTTTCAGATAATTACTTGCTGTTGTAAAAAAGAAGTTATTATGAAACTGAGAAAAATATCCTTTTAGAATGCTAATCTGTCTATTCACATTTTTAAACTAAAGCAGTAATTTCTTCTAATTATTTTTAAATATTATAAAGAGACTTAAAACCAAACTAATCAAATTAAATCAAATTACCGAAAAAATTTAACTTGAAATATATTTTTGCTCAGCGGGCCACATTTACATACTTGCGGGCCACAAAATTTTCTTTCGCGGGCCGCATTCCATTCAAAAAATTAACATGCTCGCGGGCCGCAGATTTACCCTTTGCGCAATTGGCCCGCGGGCCGCAGTTTGCCGACCCCTGTTCTAGACGAACAATTCTATATATAAGATATATTGTTTTCAATACAAATCAGCACCTAAACAAAAGTTATACTTTTGTTTAGGTGCTGATTTATATACTTGTTACTTATACTTGTTACTTTTTTCCGTTTTAATATTTCGTATTTCGCTTTTAAAAATACAAATATTTTACGTATTTGCGCTCATTTTAATCAATTTCTGTTGTATTATAGTTTAAAACTAATTCAACTAGACCCTAAAATATATCAAATGGTCGTTACGTATGCAAAATATAACAGCTAAATTTAAGTATACATCCTTTCGAACTTTTTGTTTGCAATATTTAGTTTCTAGTATAAGATTATTTTACTTAGTTGCTTAATATATTATGCAATTTGTTAGTTTTTTCAACTTATTTTAGACTATTAGTTTTTTAAATGTACAGAATTAAAATTGTATGTTTAAAAATTAAAAAGATTTAAATTATTTACGAAAACACTTTTGCTTACTTAATTTCATTGGCTCTTGTTCTGTTTTTGCCGCCAGAACTCTATACTTTCCAATAGAATTATATTCTCAAACACAACTGTTGACAAAATGCAATGAAAATAATGAAAATCTACATCAACAAAAGGTATTTTAAATTTTTAAATATTTCAATTGTCAAGTTCATTAGATATGACTTTGTTAAAATTATTATATGTTTGCCACACCCTCAGACTAATTAAAAGTTTAAGAAACACACAGGTTTGATTTAAGAAATTTCTTCTTTTTCCAATTTTGATTTTTTTGTAAACTTGAGACAAATTTTTTTTAAAAACAATCTTTTAACAAAAAATCTTTTTTTTTTGTAATTTTAAGTTCTATTGCCATAAATCTTTAATGTATTATAGCTTGGTTAACAGTTTTTATGTATTTCTAAAAGATATATTTTTAGCCTAAAATTATAATAAAAAAAGACATCAAATGTATTATAATTTCAGCTTGATATTGGTGCTCACCTAAAGTTAACCATATCCACAGTTTTTTTTCAGATTTGACCCCTTACTACATCATTTTTCTACTTTATCATAACCTTAGTCTTAATTAATTCTAAATAGAAATCCAAGCTCAAAGTTTTATTTTAGATACTCTATAGGTTTTGATCATATTTTATTTAAAAATACTTAACCTAATTAGTTTACCACTTACTATAGACAGGGTTGCCATATAACCTTGAATTCTAGAAAAACCTGGAATTTGACAGTTTAGGGCAGGGCTTCCAAACTTTTTTTCAAATGGCCCACTTTAAAGAAATTAAAAAACTATGGCCCCCTTGTTACATGTTTTACTCGAAGACTACTGTTAAAACCACCTAAGACTTTTTTTGCTGTTCATCAACTCAAGAGTAGCTAAAATAAGTTTCAAATGTTGATCTTATGAACCTCTATGACTCCTTTACTGCTCAGCCCCCCCTCTTTGGCCCAGTTGCTCATGGCCCCCTTAGACCCCTTGGCCCCCATGAGGGCCACTTGGCCTACTTTAGGAACCCTGGTTTAGGCTAAAAATATCTTCAAAAACTATAAAAACTGATTAAAGAATTTTTGAACAATAGGTACCAAAAAATCTAGCATTTTAAACATTTTTTTATGTGTAGTAATTAAATTTTGAAATGAAAAAAAAATCAAATAGATACTTTTTTGTTCTTATTTCAAAACATATCAATAGTAGGTTTACAGGGCTAATATATTTTCAACACTTTTTTACTGTTTAAGGCAGATTTTTACCTCCAACTTGACTTTTTAATCAAGTTGGATGCAAAATACTGTACTTTAATCCCTGAAAGAACTTTCTCAAAAAAATTGGCAATTCTATATAATGTAAAAGCTTAACATTGAATGAAAAATTTATCTGGAAACTTGTTAAATCTTTGGTATCATATATTATGGACAAATCATAATATACTATGACCATTTTTTATATATAAAATATAATTTCAAATTGGGAAATAGATTTTTACATACAATAAAAAATACCTACTACTTGTCAAATTTTTATATTTTTAAAGCATATTTTTGTAGCACAACAGTATCTTTAACAATAGTATTGAATACATGTGTATTATCTCAAAAAGTAGTGAAAAAGTTTTCTAAAATAAGATAAAAAAATTAATGTCAGCATTGATATTTATGAAGCTATACAAATAAGTATTATATAAGTTATTAAGTCTACTTATTATTTAAAGTGATAGTGTTCTTATTTATCAAATAAGAATAAAAGGGAGTAATTGAAAATGCTTTTTCATAGAATTGTACTGTTTATTTTTATATGTTGCTTACTAGTTACTACCAATTTTTGAAGTTTTTAAAATCAAACTTAAGGTATAACAAAAATAAATTATAATATTTAAGTAGTTGCTTAGTGAAGGTGCAAAGTAAGACAAATAATAATCAAATGTAATGAAAAAAAAAAATTACACTATAGTTACTAAAATTCATGGTGCATATTTTTAATAACTAATGCCATAGGGGGGGGGGGGGTAAGCCATGATTTTTACAAGTTGATCTCATTTTATAAAGTTTTTTCTAAGCTTCAAGATTTTTTTATCGTTTTAAAAAATGCAAAATATTTTTTGAGATATGAGCAGTCAAAGTTGGGCCGCATAATAGGTTCCCTATGGGAAGGGAATACTAAAACAGTGAAAAAAGAGTATTTTAATTAAAATCTAAATTCTCCTACGTTTTTCAACCAATCTTCTTCAAACTTACATAGTCTGATCTTTATACAATAAGAAAAATATTACTTTGGACTTTAAGATTTCTTATGTTAAAATAATCTCCTTTTACTTTTCAGGAAATTTTCATTATATTAAATGACAAAAACATTACTGAAAATTCATAAGTATTGTTTTTTTCTTTTAATATAAGGAACATTTCCAGAAAATTTGAAGAAAATTGCTTGAAAGATGAAGAAGGAGATAGATTTTTAGTGAAATTTAAAATTTCCGAGAAAATTAACCCGAAAAATTTGGGGTCCATACGTTTGAATAGAAAACTTAAAAAAAAATAAAATATCTCAAAAGTTATTTTTGAATTATATAGAATAGAATTTGAATAAGATTTATTTAAGCACTGACGAGGTTTCTGACCGAAACTTATTTTGTAAAATAAAGTCACAAAAGAATAAATTCATTATTTCTGTTCTAATAGTTGAGATCTCTTTATTTATTTTCTTAAAATCAAAACATATACTATTATATGTTAATATCAAACAAAAGTTTATACAGACAACATTAGAAAGCTACTTATGTTGTATACTTAACAAGTTTTGAAAATTATATTAACAGAATATTGTAATATTTTAGCTCATTCTCCCAACTGTCTACAAATAGGTCGGATCAAAATCATGAAAGCAAAACGTCAACTCTGTCAATTCAAAAAGAAAAGCAACACCTTCAATTAAAGGTTATTATTTATTTTTATTTTCAGTTAAAAATTGTCTGTTTAAAACTCATACATTTAGAAGTATCAATCTTTTATGCCATCTTTGTTATGATTCTGACAAAAAATACGGTCTCTTAATTGAAAAAATTAATAATATTAATAAATAAAATAGTTAAATGCTTTTAGATTTTCTTCCATTTAATTACTTTACAATACCGCATAAATTTTATTTTTGTAGATCTTTGCATTTTATCAAAAGTATAAGTTTCAAATTTTGTTTTAAAATTTGAGTTTCTTTGTTAAGTAGTTTTTATATTGATTCACACTAACAATAAATTACTTTCCTTAGATCATAAAAACTTATAAATATTTTCTCGTTTAAATTGTTAATTTATTTTAATTTATCTGACACCACTGATTATAAACTGTAAATAATTACCTCATATATTTAATTTAATACTCACAACATAACATATTTAAATATACTGAAGTCACAAACACAAAAATAAGTTTTGAATACTTCGTTTAAAAATCAAACATCTTATAGTTGCATCTTTCATGAAACAAAACCAAACTTCGGCATCTATATATCCCAAAGAGACATTTAGATTTCGTTTAGTGAACAGGTAAAAATGATACTTTTCTAACTTAGTATCTGATACAGTATGTTTGTTTCTTATAATCATTAGCTGGATTATTTTTAGGCAATGTACGGTTTGTGACCATTAGATAGAAGAAAATTATGTGTATAACATTTATCCAAGTTAAACTTTTATTCGTTACCGTTTATGTTGATAGGTGTAAAAGAACTAAACTTATTAAACTTCTTTGACGTATTTATTATTAATAAACAGTGCTTACTTAATGTACCCATACTCTATATAGTAAGTAAGAAGAATTGATAGCCTTTCTTAAAAATGGGCTAGATTTACTGGAAAAAAAGTTGCTTGCATACCACTTTTGTATTATGTGTATTATGGGAATTTTTAATGAATACAGTTTCCTTATATTGGCGAAATGGTGTCATTTTTGGCAATAACTAATAAGTGAACAAAAAAGTAAGTGTGTAAAATGATACTATTTAATAGAATAACTACTGTTTCTTCATTAACCGGGCTGATTATAAAAATGAGTTTAAGAAAGATTTGTGTAAGTGCAATATTCAAACAGATTTGTAATAAGCTTTCACTTTTTTGTTTATAGCAAATTTGATTTAAAGTAAGATAACAAAAATTTATCTGCTGTTTTAATATTTTCAACAAATATATATGTTTTCAGAGTAAATACCTATGGTAATGATATTGAACGAGCTTATTAAATACTGTGGAGTCGTAAACTAAATATTTTAACAAACTACGAAAAAATAAATTACAAGTTTTTAAACAAAAATCTTGTAACGTATAAGGGTATTGTTTTTTTAACTTTAAGCTTTTACCAAAGTTAAATAAACTTCAGATGTTTAATTTTATATTGTTACACAATAAACCAATATATCTTGTAATTAAGCTTGAGTAGAGTTGATTACATAAAAATACTGTACATTAAAATGCTATGAGTACATAAAAATACTGTACATAAAAATGCTATGAGTACATAAAAATGCTTGTACAGCAAGTTTTTATATTATATGTTATTATCAAAAGAGTTAATGTTGCCAACAAGAAAGCTACTTATGTTGTATACTTAACAAGTTTTGAAAATGATCTAAACAGAATATTATAATATTAAAGCTCATTTTCCCAACTGTCTACAAAAGGGTCGGATCAAAATCATGAAAGCAAAACGTCAACTCTGTCAATTCTAAAAGAAAGGCAACACCTTCAACCAAAGGTTTATTATTTATTTTTATTTCCAGTTTAAAATTGTCTGTTTAAAACTCATACTTTAAAGTATCAATATTTTATGCCATCTTCATTGTGGTTCTGACAAAATAGCGGTTTCTCAATTAAAAAGTTTATATTTCTTTTAGATTTTTTTCCACTTTATTACTTTACAATACAGTGACCTTCCGCATGACTTTTATTTTTGTAAATCTTCGAGTTTTATCAAAAGTATTTGTCTAAATTTGTTTTAAAATTCGAGTTTCTTTGTTAAATAGTTTTTATAACTATTCATACTAACAATAAATTACTATCCTTAAACCATAATTACTGATTATAAAATACTTCATATATTTAATTTAATGCTTGCAACATAACATATTTTAATATACTGAAGTCACAAACTCAAAAATAAGTTTTGAATACTTCTATTAAAAATCAAACATCTTATAGTTGCATATTTTATGAAAGCAAACTTCGGCATTTATATATCCTAAAGAGACATTTAGATTTCGTTTAGTGAACAGATAAAAATGATACTTTTCTAACTTAGTATCTGATACAGTATGTTTGTTTATTATAATTATTAGCTATATTATTTTGAGGTAAAGAACGGTTGTAGACTATTAGATTGAAAAAGAATGTGTATTAAATTTATGAAAAATAACTTTTTATTTATAACTGTTTATGTTGATAGGTGTAATAGAACTAAACTTATTAAACTTCTTTGACGTATTTATTATTAATAAACAATGCTTACTTAATGTATCACATACTTTATATAGTAAGTAAGAAGAATTGATAGCCTTTCTTAAAAATGGGCTAGATTTACTGGAAGAAAAGTTGTTTGCATACCACTTTTGTATGTATATTATGGGAATTTTTCAAATAATACGGTTTTCTAATGTTGGCGAAGTGGTGTCTTTTTTGGCAAAAACTAATAAGTGAACGAAAAAGTAAATGGGTAACCAGCAAAATGGTACTATTTGATAGAATAATTACTTTTTCTTTGTTAACCGGGCTGATTATAAAAATGAATTTGAGAAAGATTGGTGTAATTGCAATATTCAAACCTTTTTGTAATAATCTTTCACTTTTTTGTTTATAGTAATATTGATATAAAATAGGATAACAAAAATTTATCTGCTTTTTTAATATTTTTTAAACTAATATATATGTTTTTAGTAAATACCTATGGTAATGATATTGTACGAGCTTATTAAATACTGTGGAGTCGTTAACTAAATATTTTGATAAACTACGAAACATTAATTTAAAGTTTTTAAACGAAAATCTTGTAACGTATAAAGGTATTGTTTTTTTTTTAACTTTAAGTTTTTACCAAAGTTAAATAAACTTGAGATGTTTAACTTTCTATTGTTATACAATAAACCAATATATCTTGTAAATAAGCTTGAGTAAAACTGATATACAAAAAAATATTGTACATAAAAATGATATGAGTACATAAAAATACTGTACATAAAAATGCTATGAGTACATAAATATGCTTGTAAAGCCAGTTTTGATACTATATTTTAGTATCAAAAAAAAGTTTATGTTGCATACAAGAAAGCTACTTATATTGTATATTTAACAAGTTTTGAAAAATATATAAACATAATATTATAATATTTAAGCTAATTCTCCCAACTGTCTACAAAAGGGTCGGATCAAAATCATGAAAGCAAAACGTCAACTCTGTCAATTCTAAAAGAAAAGCAACACCTTCAACCAAAGGTTTATTATTTATTTTTATTTCCAGTTTAAAATTGTCTGTTTAAAACTCATACTTTAAAGTATTAATATTTTATGCCATCTTCATTGTTGTTCTGACAAAATAGCGGTTTCTCAATAAAAAAGTTAATAATTCTTTTACATTTTTTTCCAGTTTATTACTTTACAATACAGTGACCTTCCGCATGACTTTTATTTTTGTAAATCTTCGAATTTTATCAAAAGTATTTGGTTAAAATTTGTTTTAAAATTCGAGTTTCTTTGTTAAGTAGTTTATATAACTATTCATACTAACAATAAATTACTATCCTTAAACCATAATTAATGATTATGAACTGTAAATAATTACCTCATATATTTAATTTAATGCTTGCAACATAACATATTTTAATATACTGAAGTCACAAACTGAATAATAAGTTTTGAATATTCTTTTAAAAATCAAACATCTTATAGTTGCATCTTTCATGAAACCAAACTTCGGCATTTATATATCCTAAAGAGACATTTAGATTTCATTGGTGAACAGATAAAAATGATACTTTTTAAAATATCTAATACAGTATGTTTGTTTATTATAATTATTAGCTATATTATTTTGAGGTAAAGAACGGTTGTAGACTATTAGATTGAAAAAGAATGTGTATAAAATTTATGAAAAACAAACTTTTAATTATAACTGTTTGTGTTGATAAATGTAAAAGAACTAAACTTATTGAACTTTTTTTGACGTATTTATTATTGATAAACAGTGCTTACTTAATGCATCACATACTTTATATAGTAAGTAAGAAGAATTGATAGCCTTTCTTGAAAATTGGCTATATTTACTGAAAAAAAAAGTTGTTTGCATACCACTTTTGTATATTTATTATGGGAATTTTTCAATAAATACGGTTTTCTAATGTTGGCGAAGTGGTGTCTTTTTTGGCAATAACTATTAAGTGAGCGAAAAAGTAAGTGGGTAAAATGATACTATTTAATAAAATAATTACTATTTCTTTGTTAACCGGGCTGATTATAAAAATGAGTTTAATAAAGATTGGTGTAAGTGCAATATTCAAACAGATTTGTAATAAGGTTTTACTTTTTTGTTTATAGCAAATTTGATATATAATAGGATGACAAAAATTTATCTGCTGTTTTAATTTTTTTTAAACAAATATATATGTTTTAAGTAAATACCTATGATAATGGTATTGTACGAGCTTATTAAATACTGTGGAGTCGTAAACTAAATATTTTAATAGACTAAAAAACATTAATTTAAAGTTTTTATACAAAAATCTTGTAACGTATAAAGAGGTATTATTTTTTTTACTTTAAGCTTTTACCAAAGTTAAATAAACTTGAGATGTTTAACTTTCTATTGTTATACAATAAACCAGGGGTCGGCAAACTGCGGCCCGCGGGCCAAATGTGGCCCGCGAAGGGTAAATCTGCGGCCCGCGAGCACTTTACTTTTTTGAATGGAATGCGGCCCGCAAAAGAAAATTTTGCGGCCCGCGAGCATGTAAATGTGGCCCGCTGAGCAAAACTATATTTTAAATTAAATTTGTTTGATTAATTTAGTTTTAAGTCCCTGTATAACATATTAAAACAACTAAAATATTTTACTTATTTAGTTTAAAAATTTGAAAAAGACAGGTTAGCATTCCACTAGTTTTTTTCTCAATTTCATAATAACTTTCTTCTTACAACAGCAAATTATTTTCTATAAAAAGAGTATAAAAAGTGCTTTAAATTAGTAAGATAATTATATGATACCTATATTGTAAATAAACTAAATGTAAATGTTTTCCGTTTTGTACAAAAGTAATGCACAGTAATTAACTAAAATGTCATTTCTTTACAGTTTAGTTTTTTTTACACGTTTTTTATACCTAAGTTCTTATTACAGATGTTTTGTTACTAAATGTTATATTTTAGTGTGCACAAATACATTTAAAACAACATAATAACATAAAATAAGGTAAATTTGATTTTGGTTTTGACACCTTTAATCTTGTAGAAGGTTTCTTTGAATTAATTCCTATGCAAACCAGTGTACAAAGATGCTCACATTTTAAACCACATTATTTAATACTTAACGAGATAAACTTTAGTTTATGCATAGTTTTCTAACATTATTGTTTCTACATGTAATTATCTAAGTGTGTACTGACACATTTAAAACAATATATATGACATAAATTAAAAAGGTTTTTGTTAGGTATACTTTTTGATTTTTCAAACAATGTTTTTTGGCAAAATAAATTAGTTTTTATGCGTTGCATACTAATAAAAACAGTTGCTGTTTTTTGAAACTACCTATTTAATTCAAACTAGATTGAGAAATAGTAATTTATTAAGTTATTTTTTATCAAAATAGTTAAAATTCGATCAAATAAACAAATAAAAATTGCCACACACTCAGACTATGACTATTTGAAGACTTCAAATCTCAGTCCAATTTAGTCATTTTTCAGTTTTTGGCTTGAATTGCTTTTTTTATGCTAAAATATCAGACTAGTTTTGATCACTCGGACTGACTTTTTTCTTTAAAGTGTGGTAAATTAAATTTATGATGTATGTTTTGTTCAATGCACAGTGTTTGTTTGAATTAAAATATATTTTAAATTTTAATTCTTGCAGCTGATATAATTTGAATTATTATTTATATTAATTGTATACATATAACTGTGAACAACTAGTGTTGCCAAAAAATCCTTGAAAAGCTTGCAATCTAACAATTTATACTTAAAAAATCTGAAAAAGCCTTCATTTTTTATTTGAGAATTATCGAAAAAACCTAGAATTTTAAACAATTTTTACATGTAAAGTAAAAAAATCTCGATTTGACACAAAAAATCTACAATATAATTATATTTTATTAAAAAATTTAAAGCAGATTAACAGTATCTTTTAAAATTTTCTATATTATTTAAGACTGGTATTTTACCTTTAATTTAATTTTATATTAAAGAGAGAAGCAAAAAGTTGTACTTTTAAAGACTTTATATTTGTGCTTTGCACCTTTGCTTTTAAATGGTTCTACCTACTTTTGTGCTTTGTTTTGGAACTAAAGCTAGAAATTTTAGCTATTTTAACTTTTAATAAACTTTTAATATAACTGAGACATTTTTGCTTTTGAAGTGGCAACCGTTTAAACGACTAATTAAATACTAATAAAGTATTTTATTAAAGTATTCGAGCATTAATTATGTTAAAAAATTTATTTAGCTTATCTACAGTAGAAATAAGTATTAATTTTATTTAATTAACTAACTACTAAGTTTTCAAAAGAGTACAAACTATTAAAACGCAAAATCTATTTTTAGAATTTACATTTTTTAAAATATGAAAAGATGGTTCATAACATAAAAAATGTATAAAAGTGACCCATAAATGTTTTTTCAAGCTCGGTTTTTATAGAGAATTAGGTTGTAAGTAAAAAAAAAATAACTTATTAAGTTTAACTCATTAAGTGTTTTAGAAATTACATACTCTATCAAGACTTAAGTATATTAACAATGTAAGTTCTATTCCAATAGATATTTATATATCAAATAGGCATTCTTTTTATAGCTAAAAGTCATTTAAAGTAATAAAGTGAATAAAAGTAAAACTATCTCTGGTGTGACCAAAACTAAAGCCTAAAGATTATTCAAATATTACTAAAACTAAAACTGTGGCCCGCGAAAATTCTGAAAACTTGAAATTTGGCCCGCGAGCACCAACTGCCTGCCGACCCCTGCAATAAACCAATATATCTTGTAAATAAGCTTGAGTAAAATTGATTTACAAAAAAATGCTATGAGTACTTAAAAATGTTTGTAAAGCCAGTTTTTATATTATATGGTAATATCAAAAAAAGTTAATGTTGCCAACAACAAAGCTACTTATGTTGTATACTTAACAAGTTTTGAAAATTATCTAAACAGAATATTATAATATTTTAGCTCATTTTCCCAACTGTCTACAAAAGGGTCGGATCAAAATCATGAAAGCAAAACGTCAACTCTGTCAATTCTAAAAGAAAAGCAACACATCTAACCAAAGGTTTATTTTTTTATTTAAAGGAAATGAAAAGTCTTCTACCGTTGCTATGAACAACCAGATGAACACGTTTTCGTCAAATGCCAACAAAGGATATGATGGTCAGTTTTGCTATTAGTTTTATTGTTTTTTATAAACAATCATTATGATTAATAGACTTAGAATTTATAGATAAATAATTAATTGAACTGTCATTTTAGCTATTTGCAGTAAAACGCAATGTTAGTAACTCATTCTCTTATTAGAACAATATTTTATATAAAAAATAAGACGTTTTTCTTCAAAAATACCATATTTTTTTAAAGTATTGTACGAAGTAGTTGGTAAAGTTAGTAAATGATATCTTTCAAAGCTTGAACACCTGCACCAAATTTTTTATTGTTTTTAGTATTTTGTTACATAAAATATACTTTTTATCATTGTTTGATTTTGAAACTTCGGTATAAAAATTATTTTCTTTCTAAAACATTTCACTTTCACTTCAGTGTCGCCAAGTTTGTTGCAATTTCCATTAAAGTTCTGCTATTCGTTTAATCATGCATATGAGTTCTTCTTCTACTTTGGTAGCTTATAGAAATCTTCCTTTAATTAAATAATTATGTTCGATTCTGCAAACTGTATTCAGATAAGTAGGCTAATCAAAATAACATTAATCAAAATGTTTGTATCTAAAATCAGCTGTTTAAGAAGAAAAGTCAATTGTTTCTGATTTATTAGTTGTATTCACAAGTTAACGTTATCGACTACAAATATCTTATAAGCTTATATTGCAAATGTTGTCTACAGTTTAATTATAACTAATTTATTACTAACATGTTTGATAGGAGACTCAGTTTTGTGTCAGTGCATCAGTAAAATCTTTCTCTGTTTCTTTTTTAATAACTCTGAATTTTAAAAAATACTTTTCTGCGTTTTATTTATTTAGTTGGAATAAATTTTTTGTTTTGTTATACTAAAAGTATTTATTTTAATTGATTAATAATTGTAAAGGATAAAAATATAATTTTTTTAACTTTAAGTTTTTACCAAAGTTAAATAAACTTCAGATGTTTAATTTTTTATTGTTATACAGTAAACCAATACAACTTGTAAATAAGCTTGAGTAAAATTGATATACATAAAAATGCTATGAGTACATATCAATGCTATGGGTACATAAAATTCTATGAGTACTTAAAAATGCTTGTAAAGCCAGTTATAATATTATATATTATTATCAAAAAAAGTTAATGTTGCCAACAAGAAAGCTACTTATATTGTATACTTAATACGTTTTGAAAACTATCTTAACAGAATATTATAATATTTTAGCTCATTCTCCCAACTGTCTACAAAAGGGTCGGATCAACATCATGAAAGCAAAACGTCAACTCTGTCAATTCTAAAAGAAAAGCAACACCTTCAACCAAAGGTTTATTATTCATTTTAATTTCCAGTTTAAAATTGTTAATCTTTATGCCACCTTCATTATGATTCTGACAAAAAATACGGTTTCTCAATAAAAAAGTAAATATTTTATTTAGATTTTTTTCTAGTTAATAACTTTACAATACAGTGACCTTCCGCATGACTTTTATTTTTGTGAATCTTCGCATTTTATCAAAAGTATTTGGTTAAAATTTGTTTTAAAAGTCGAGTTTCTTTGTTAAATAGTTTTTATAACTATTCATACTAACAAAAAAATACTTTCCTTAAATTATAAAAACTTATAAATATTTTGCTCGTTTAAATTGTAAATTTATTTAAATTTATCTGACACAACTGATTATAAACTGAAAATAATTACATCATATATTTGATTTAATGCTTAACAAAACGGTACTATTTAGTAGAATAAATATTATTTGTTTGTTAGCTGCCTAGGGCTGATTATAAAAATTATTTTGAGAAAGATTGGTGTAAGTTCATTATTTAAAGTTATAACGAATTTTTACCTCTTTTTTTATAATAAACTTTAATTTAAAGTAGGATAAAATCAGTTGATTTATTTAAACAATTATGGAAAAATTAATAAAATTACAATCGCTTTCTTTAATAACAAAAATACCTAATAAACATTTTATTTGTAAGAATAGCAACATTTAATTTAAATAAAATCTGTTACAAAGATACACAAAGACTTACGTTTAGAAACCATTTAGAACTCGAAAGCGGGGAAAAGTCTTCTACCGTTGCTATGAACAACCAGATGAACACGTTTTCGTCAAATGCCAACAAAGGATATGATGGTCAGTTTTGCTATTAGTTTTATTGTTTTTTATAAACAATCATTATGATTAATTGACTAAGAATTTATAGATAAATAATTAGTTGTACTGTCATTTTAGCTATTTGCAGTAAAACGCGATCTTAGTAACTCACTCTCGTATTAGAACAATATTTTATATAATAAATAAGACGTTTTTCTTCAAAATACCATATTTTTTTAAAGTATTGTACGAAGTAGTTGGTAAAGTTAGTAAATTATATCTTTCAAAGCTTGAACACCTGCACTAAATTTTTTATTGTTTTCAGTATTTTGTTACATAAAATATAATGTTTATCATTGTTTGATTTTGAAATTTTGGTATAAAAATTATTTTCCTTTTGAAACATTTCACTTTCACTTCAGTGTCGCGCAGTTTGTTGCAATTTCCATTAAAATTCTGCTATTCGTTTAATCATGCATGTGAGTTCTTCTTGTACTTTTGGTAGCTTATAGAAATCTTCCTTTAATTAAATAATTATTTTCGATTCTGCAAACTGTATTCAGATAAGTAGGCTAATCAAAATAACATTAATCAAAGTGTTTGTATCTAAAATCAGCTGTTTAAGAAGAAAAGTCAATTGTTTCTTTTTTATTAATTGTATTCACAAGTTAACATTATCAACTACAAATATCTTATAAGCTTATATTGCATATGTTGTCTACAGTTTGATTATAATTACTACTAACATGTTTGATAGGAGAGTCAGTTTTGTGTCAGTGCATCGGTAAAATATTTCTCTGTTTCTTTTTTAATAACTCTGAATTGTAAAAAAATACTTTTGTGAGTTTGTTTTGTTTAGTTGGAATAAATTTTTTGTTTTGTTATACTAAAAGTATTTATTTTATTTTATCGTATTTTAACTTTTGATGTGTCAATTAAAACATATTTAAATGTTAAACCTATTAACAATTTTTAACCTATAAATTAGCTTATATGTTTAGTAGTAAACTTTGTGTTTGCATCAAAAGCTTGTACTAAAAAGTATCAATTAAGTTTTATTCATCATATTTTAGAAAATACTCAATTTAAGTTTGTGTTGTGTTTTTATATTTAGTAGTTTTTGAACAAAGTTTTGACACATATTTGACTAATTTTTTTGAGGACCAAACTTGTACTAATAACGAGTAGTAGTATAATTTAAAAGTACTCATTTATACCATAGGTTTGATTAATTCAAAGCAAGGTTTCCAAAACTCCTTTCATAATCACGACCTTGGCAGGTATTTGAAAATAATCGGCTACCAATTTAAAATATCACCAATTCACTAAATAATTATTCTTTTAATTTTTCCGCCTTGCTATTATTGCCCAAAAAGGGCTTTACCATTCACTTTGGAAAAATGTGAATTAAAGTAATCTGTATTTGTAGTTTCTACTTAATATTATACATAAAACGTATTGTTTTTGAAAATTATTTGAAACAAAGATTTAAACAAATAAATACACATTTATACTGGTTTTCAAAAAAAAATATATAACAGCTTTTTTTAGTACTCCTTAGTTCTTTGTTTAAATATAAATTTAGTTTTCTCTAGCTTATCCTAAAGTATATAAAAATGATATAAATAGCTAAAGTATGTTAGCTTGTTGGTTAGTTTATATATATATATCTGAATAATATTTGTAATGTTTTTTATTAATAATATCTTAGAATTTAAATATTAAATATGTGTCAGAAATGGACGAAGAGTCACTTTTGCACAAATTGGCATTTTTAATCGAACATTTCAAATGTTATAATGAGTTAGCAAACTATTTGTTTTATGGAAAACAACGAGTTAAAGATAAAGTTTTAAATTGTAAAAGCTCTTAGTTAAACCAGTTAAAGTAGGTGCAAAAGAGATGCTTTGCGCATTTGTGAGACGTTTCGAGTATAAATGGGTAGGTGTCAGAAAAGCACAGCCTTACTTTAGCACATAGTGACACTTTAGTATAGAGTAATATTTTAGCACGGTGTCTATATTGCAGAAAGTGGCACTAAAACACGGTGTGAAACCTTGCATGTATCTTCATTTAGTATGATCAATAAATTTAAATTAAAAGTTAAACAATAATTAGTATTATACAGAACAATATGTTTAAAATTGACCTTAATAAATTCAGCATCTTGTTGATAACGCACTTTAAGCGTTTTAAACAGTGAGTTAGTGGGAAGAATACTCACCGAAGTTTTTTTGATTTAAAATCATCATCATATAAGAAGTAATTCGGAGAAGCTTATACAAGTAAATTACCGTTTATACTTAAAGAAATCACTTGCAGGTAGCGATAAGTTAGAAAAAGTACTTTGTAGGCTCTAATTTTAAAGAAAAACTATACTTAATGATAAAAATAAGTACTAAAAAGCAAGAAGTTGGTAAATTAAACGGAAATTGAACTATGAAATACTTATTTTGTGTTCTTAAATTTTATATTTTCTTAAATCATTGAAAAAAACTACTTACAACTTATTTACAAATTTAGCTAGGCTGAAAAGGTTAGAATTAATAATTTGTTTATGTAAAACACTAACGCATACTTTGTTGAAAAACTAACATAAACAAAGCTGCAATTGATCTATACTAGAGCTGTATGAAAATCCGCTCAATGTGCTAAAGTGTCACTTTGTGCTGAAGTGACGCCTTGTTCTTAATAAAAAACTTGAATATATTTCACTTATAAAAGTTAGTTTGAATGCTATAGTACTTAAAGTAAATAATACACACAAAACCTTGTAAACAGGAATTGTTGTTATGTTAAAAAACATTTCAAGCTATTTTGTTTCATTTGAATTGTTGCCTTCAGAACCTTATAAATTTTATTGATTCAATTTAAGTAAAAAAAAATATCTTAGTGCCATTTTTTGATACTAACGAAAACAAATAGGTGGTGAAGAAATTCAAGCTGTAACTTACAATTGGTTTTTGGAATCATCGGTTGAGCGAATTCAGTGGTGGACGAATTCAGAGTGGCACCCTAGTTTCGGAGACAGACCTATATGTAACAATACTGTTGATATGGATCAAACGCATTGTTCTGACCAATCTTTTTAACAACTGTAAGTTGACGATTTTTTCGTACTAGTAAAGTTGTTAAGCTAAGTTTAAATAAACTTAGCATGTAAATAAAGAAAGAAACAATAAACAATTATTTTTTAGTAATTTAGTACATGCAAACACTAACAAAACGACTTTTTGTTATTCTTTTAACTATGGTTATTGGCGGCAGAGAGTTTGTTGTTTTACATTTGGGAATTTATTATCATAGAAAAATTGATAGATTAATACTTGAGAATTTATTTTTAGCATTATTTTCAAGCGTTGTTATATGTACTATTGCAATTTTTAGCTGTGCTATGTCAGTTATTGTGTAATTTTGCTCTTGTAGTTAATTTAAGTTTTTAATAAGTATTTTTTTTTGTTTCAAACCAAGTACGTTAACTGAACTATTGACTGAACTGTTAACAGAACTATTAACTGAACTATAAATAGAAAAATTTAATTGAAAACGTTATTTATAAAAATTCGCGGCAATGAATAATAATTATGGATTCGATTTCTCTTTTATGCGTTTAGTAAAAAAAAAACGAGAGCTAAAAGTATACGTTTTTAAAAAGCTAAGATCGTTTAATATTATTTTTATTATGTTTTCATTCCTTTCAAAGTTGTAAAAAAACCAAGAATCGTGAAAAAACCTGGAGTTTGACAATTAAGTTAAAATAACCTTGAGTTGAGAAGTTTTGAAAAAAAATACTCAAAAGTAGCTGGAGCTTTTAACTATTTTTAGAAATAAAGTTATGAAATTTTAACTAGATACTAGAAATATATCATAAAGATAAAGCGTTTTTTGTTACAACCAACTATAATACTTAAAATAGATTTACAGTATTTGTTTAACGTTTTTATAGTATTAAATACAGTTTTTTAACTTAAGTTAAATTTATACTAAATATGGGTGAAAAACCTTAATTTTGTTTTTAAATCTATGACAACTCTCTTAGTTAAATAAGACTTATTAAAACTTGTTTAGTATTCATCACACGGTTAAAACTGTTTTAACATTTATTTATTGTATCTACACTTAGTGTAGTTAATAGAAGTAGTAAAGTGTGTTTTATTGATAGTGTTAAAACTGTATAAAAAGGAGCTTCGACTTCATTTTTTCAACAACTGCTGTTCGTTTACATATACGTTCTGTTTCTATTAATTAAAATGAAAATTTCTTATTTAAAATGTTAACTTTAAAAACGAAAACATTTAACTTAGCAAAAAAAAAAAAAGGCAACAAAATATCTATCCAACGATCTATTCATTTGTGTCCCTGAAAAGTAAAAATTGATTTGCTGTTAATAAACCTATTTAAATGTACTGTTAGATAACTTTTAAACTCGCATTTGTACTAATTAAATTAGATTTTTTTTTATATACAAATAACTGTTACAAGATTTTTCTTAAGAACTTGTTCTGCAATTTTTGCAACTTTTGTTTGGCCCGCGAAGACGTTTTTTATTAAGTCCGGCCCGCGAACGAATTTTTATCACAATCCAGGTCTGCAAGCCTTATAAGGTGTGTGTTTAAAAAAAAGTATTTAAGGTTTCATTAAATAATTAATTTGTCAAGTAGATGCACCGTTATGAGTTGAACATTCTACTATAGCTAAAACAACAATGCATGCGGTTGAAAAATAGTTTTACCGTTAGTATAAGCATGAATGAAGGCTGTTTTTATAAATTTTACAGTATCATAGTCATAAAAACCTTTTTTCATTGAAATGCTGTCAAATTTTGCAAACTGGTTTTAAATAAATATTTATTTTGAAATTATAACCTACTTTAATAAGAAAATTTAACTCATTAATTGCAGTAGAGTTTAAAATTATTAACTTTACTTTTTCTTATTTTTACTGATTGTGTTATCTACTAATTATTCAAACAGAGTTAAACTATTTTATTGCTCAAAAACATTATTTAATAATAACTTTGTCAATGAGAAAATTACATCTGTTTCGCTAATTTTAATTTGTAAATAATTACGTATCTGCCTAGAGTTAACATAATTATAAAATCTTTTATATTTAAAAACACTAAAAGTATTTACTTTTATTGATCAAAACCTTTGGAAGTGCAAAATTATTTATAAACCCAACTGAGAGTCTTGTACTTAGCTGAAACGTTAGTTAATAAAATTTATGGTTACATATAAAACTTTTATCACGTGCTCGTTTGCACTTTTCTTTGATATTTAACACTATTCACTTGTGCTCCATCGTTAGTTGTTTCTTAACAAATAAGATATACTTACTATGTACGGTTTATGTTTATTTTTTATTCACAACTTTATGGAGTATTTACCAACTTTTCTTGCTAAAATTTTGCAGAGTATAAACTATAAATGTATTGGTTTTCGTTTTTTTCTAAAGACTACCTTGTGATCGTGTTATTCTAAGTAAGACTTAAATAAAAATAAAATGATTTTATAAGACCTGAGAAAAAAGAAGTATGTTGCATATGCTGAACATAAAGTTCGGTTTTTAATTACTTTTAAGAAACAAGTTCAATACTTTAAGTATTTTCATTTTCTTTGCTTCAACCTTAACAAGTTATTGTTAAGTTATTGTCTAAACTTGCTATGCAGCTTACGAATAAAAGTTTATTTTATGTTACTTAAAAACTTTACTGTGTTGTACAACTGCTTTCGCATTTATTAGTTTCAACTCTGATGTAGTATAAATAGTTACAAATTAAACAGAATTACTTTTTTTTTTAAAGTAAAGAAAATTTTTCAACTAATCTGAATCATATTAGAATCTGCCGACCCTTAGTATAAACGTTAGTTAGTATAAAAAGTAAGATTAATTTTGAGATATTTACAAATTATATATAATATTATAGAACTGTTTAAACTCTGTTTTCAGACAGAATCTATGTAAATGGTTATGTATAATTAAAATAAGTTAAAAATGACTGAATCCCTACATAGTATTGAATGTTGAGAAGTAGTTGAACAAAGGTAAACATTTTTTTAGCATTCTTAAACTATTTTTAAATGAACAATCATAAAAGTTTATCATACATTGTATTTTGTATTTTACCAAAAAGATCCGAATCGAATTTAAATGAAGTTTTTTATTAATAACTTATTTATCTTCTTTTTTTAATGTTTAAAATTTAGTATTAAGTCATATTTTGTATTTAAAACGCTTATTTTAAAATGACCATTTTAAAATAAACATATGCAGGGTTGCCACTCGGTCAGGAAAAGTCAGGAAATCAGGAAAAGTCAGGAAAAATTTGAAAAAATTACAAAAGTCAGGAAAAGTCAGAAAAAAATTGGGGGTTTTGAAAAAAAGTCAGGAAAAGTCAGGAAATTTGATAAAATAAAAATAAAATATCAGATTTTGTCAGTTTAAATTTACAAAGTTCCTTGTTTTCCAAAGCCTTCAAAAGGTAAAAGTTAATTAAAAGTCCTTTAAAGTCAGAAAAAAATTCCAAAATTTTCCTAGAAATTTACAAAAATATTTAATTTTATTTCCAATGCCTTCAGCTGGTATAAATTAGTAAAATATCTTTAATTAAACTGCAAAATGTTCCTTATATGTCGTTTGTTTATACATTTATGGTAGATCTAGATTTATCTAGATACATATATTCTAGGATTTGCCAAAAAATTGTTTCTTTTTTCAGACAAGCTGTGTTTCTAAGGTAATAATACAAGTATTTTGCTGATAGAGCTGTTTATTACAAACATCAATCATACACATATGGTTGAAGTGATGTACTGGAAGTTTGATGATAGAATTCAGCAAAAAACTATTGTTTTTAAACTATATTAAAGTTAGATTGGAAGCTTTATATAATTTAAAGTGTTAGATTATGTATTTTAGAATAAGTTTAATTTAAGAGTTTGATTTAGAAAAGTCAGGAAAGTTTTGGTAAAAAGTCAGGAAAATTTTCTCAGCTTGATGAGTGGCAACCATGCATATGTAAATGAAAAGACAAAAGTCTGCTACTAAATTGTTGATCTTCTTTAAACATGATATGCAATTAAAATATTTCAATATTTAAAAAAAAATTACGTTAAGTATTGTCAGTTAAAAAAAAATTAAACTAATTTATCAACTAAAACAAATATGATAAGAACAAGTGTTGAATTTTGTTAAACTTTTTTAACAACTTTCGATTTATTTCCCTTGTCAAAAATATCATCGTTTTAGTTTTAACTGTATCTTATACGATTAAAAACTATTATAATTACAACAATTATCAATTAGATAAATTATTTATAAAATTAAAAACTAAATAAACGATTATCTTTTTTTAAAACCCCAGATAACCTTAATAAAAGTTTTTTTTTGAGCATTAATAAATCAAGGTAATTCTATACTTAGAAAAAAAGCTTTGAATTATCAAACTTATCACTTTATAATATAAAAGTATAATACTTGGTGAATTGAAAGCGACTATTAACCAGTTTTTGGTTAGGGGATTTTTTATTGGTTTAGTAGAAAAAAACTGGTAACAAAAAAGATACTCAAATAGTAAGTGGAATAAAAGAAATACAACCGAAAACATTAACTTGGCTACCTCAAGAGAGTTACGAACTATTCGACAAGGGTCAAAATAAATTTTTGGGACAAAATAGACCCTTGTCGAACAATTCGACAAGGGTCAAAAAAAAATAATGAAAAAAAAAATTGGAAAAAAAAAGGGCCGAAAGGACGAAAAATTGCGCCGCGGCGCAATTTTTCGTCCTTTCGGCCCTTTTTTTTTCCAATTTTTTTTTTCATTATTCTCCAATTCTCAATCTCTTTCCCCAATTTTTTTTTCAATCGATTTCTTTTTTTTTTTCAAAAAAATCTTCCCCCGCTTTTTCGCAACTTTTTTTTTGAAGCTTCTACTCCCCTCACAAACGCCTTCAAATGACTCCAACTCTGACCTTCAGAGCGGCTTGCAACACCCGCTTCTTCACCTGCTTATACGAGTGCTTCACCTCCCGACCGCGCACATTCTAGAGTCGCCCCGTTTTTTTCTTCACCTCTAAAATCGCACGTTAGTTCATGTTTGCACCGTTCGCAGCTTTTCAAGTCAGAGCTTTTACCTTGCCAAGTGCAGCTGTTTCTATTCACCTACTACGGCCGTCTTTACCTTCTGCACTTGCCACTTGACCTGCTAAGGTCTCTTGTTCGTTCTAGACTGCCTGCTTCAGCCTCTTACCCGTTCACTGCTTTTCAAGTCAGAGCTTTTACCTTGCCAAGTGCAGTTGTTTCTATCAACCTACTACGGCCGTCTTTACCTTCTGCACTTGCCACTTGACCTGCTAAGGTCTCTTGTTCTTTCTAGACTGCCTGCTTCAGTCTCTTACCCGTTCACTGCTTACCGCTGTCTCAAGAGTACTTAAATTGCCAGTTCTGCTTTCACGCGTTATGTTTTCCCTGCAACAGCCACTCTCGTCAGCTGCTGCAGCCTTTTGCTATCATATACTCGTCGCGACGACTTCACAAGTTTTAAGCCTAAAATCCCTATACACTGTTTAACAGTAGCCCTTCAACCCGCCTTCTCGCTCAACGCGATACAACCATTCTTACCTATGTAAAGTTAAGCATACGCGTATGATGCTAAGATTCTGTTGTTCAACTGGCTACCTCAAGAGAGTCAGTTGAACTGGCTACCTCAAGAGAGTCAGTTTTTTTCAAAACGTTACAGAAACAGCCTATCTACTATAGCAATTGAAATGTACTGTGAAATGTTAATACTATTTTCTAGCCTATGAATGACTGATGTGTATCACTTAACAAATATTTATTTTTGCTATGTTAAAGTTCGTTTTTACACATTTTATTAACAATCATCACTGTTTGTTTTGAATCCTGTTGTAAAAGTTGAAGTTGTAAATTTTCAACAGACACATGAACAATCCCTACGAGATCAACTTTATGGAGGAGCTTACTTTGAAGGGAGTCAGCCAGTTCTACGCTTACGTTGAGGAGAAAATGAAATTGCATTGCCTCAACACACTGTTCGCTAAATTGCAGATCAACCAAGTCATCATCTTCTGTAATAGGTTTGTTTTTATATATAGTGAAAATAAATATTTTAGCTGAATGTGAATACATTTCATCAATTATATAACAAGGTTGTTCTTTTTATTGTATATAACAAATTTAATGTATATAAACTTGTTCAATTAATGACCATAATTTTAACTTTGTTTCAAATAGAATTAACTTAAACATAAATTTAAGTGAAAACAATTGCATAAAGATGAACGATTGCATTATTATATCACTGACATTTCACTTCAAATAATTATATGTTCATTACAAAGTTTTGTGTATGAATATATACAAAACAATCACGTTTGCTCAATAAAAATTATTTTAAAAAGAATCATGTCTCATATTTTTGATTAGTATCTGAGATTTAAATACTATATTTTTCTTCACATTGTTGATAAGTGAAGAGTATAAAACTTAAGACCTGGGCGGTTGCAATTTGTATATTTTTATTTCAGCGAATGTTGCTGCCCTGTACGACCTCAATTGAAACTGCTGACGTATCATCATAGGGAAAACCCCGAACTTGGATCATCATCCGGGCATTCTGGAGGAAGTGTGGGTTGTGGTGACCATAAGGTGACCTTATGTCATTTTTTAATCAAAGTTATAAATTTTAATTACTAGTATTTTGTATATTAAAAGTTACTATCTATTTTTTTATTGATTGAATTCAACAAAAGTTTGTATAAGTATAAATCGAAAGGTTTAAATTTGTATTTGAGAGTAAGTTACATAAAACTACTAAATTTCAGAACTAGTGGTACAGCTACTAATATTACTTTTAAGTCTTTTATAGTGCAGATTTTTTTTAAATTTTGGAGGTAGAGACTCAATTTAAGATAAAGTTTATAATCTTAGTGAAATAAAATAGTTATTTATAACTTCCTTGTTTACAAATTATTGGTCATTCATTTTCAGTAAAATAACTACATTATTTTAATATACTCAATACATTTAACTTGCCGCTTTTTATAGTGCTAATTCAAACATAGTTATAGTACATATTTGGCAACTAATTAATTATTTAGGCCAAAATGATCTGTAATTATGAACCAGTGGTTAGCAATTTGCGAGATTTCCACAAAAATACTTTCCCCTTTAAAGAGCTATTAAAAGATCCTGAAAAATTTGCTGACAATTGGTATAAAAACTTTATGGAGAGCAAGATACTACCGCGAATTGAAGATATAAAGGAAAAAGCTCCTAATGACCGGTGTTTGTTGGAAAAGATGACGGTTAGTATTTAACTTTGACATTAAATAATTTTTAAGATGAACGTTTAAACTAAAATCATAATGCTTAAAAAGCTTAAAACAAGTCTTTTAATTGTTTGTAACTAATTAACAGTTTTATTAGCTATTTATATACAGAGTTATCTTTAGAACAAATGCAACATTGTAACTTCCACTAAAATTCTAAACAACTGTCTAAACTAGACAAAACCAAAGTTATTGATTACAGAATGTGAAAAAAAACTAATTGTTTAATACCCATAGGGGAAAGTGGGTCAAGCCATTTTTATACATATAAAGTTACTAAATAATTTGGAATTCTTAAATTCCCTGATTTTTGAACATAAATCACTACAAGTCCTAGAATTTTAACAATTTTTACGTGTTAAGTACTTAAGTTTCAATTGGACACAAAAAAACTATCCTATTGATCAGGATTTCCAAAACTTTTTTCAAATGGCCCCCTTTAAAGATATTAAAAAAGCTATGGCCTCCTACAACAAATTTACTCAAAAACTACCCTTAAAAACACCGAAGACCTTTTTTCTTTGCCTTTCATTTAAAATTATAGAATATCTAGTGTTAGTTTCAAAACTACCCTTAAAAACACTTTAGGCCTTATTTTTTTGCTCTTCATCAGCAACTCCAGAATATCTAGTGTAAGTTTTAAAACTACCATTAAAATACCTGAGACCTTTTTTTTTGCTCTTCATCTGCAACTAAATAATATATAGTGTAAGTTTCAAATTATTACCCAACTGTGGCTCCTTCACTGCTCATGGCCCCCCTTCTTCCCCTTTGCTGCTCGCGGCTCCTTGAGTATCAGTCATGGCCTATTTTGGGAAACCCTGGTGTAGACGCTCTCGGCCTCTAGCCTTACAAAGTTAGTTTTAAGCACGCTAAGCGTGCCCAACTGTCCGAGAAGACGTCAGGTACTAGTAGGCATACTCGCATAAGTCATCCCGAGCTTGAGTAACCAACACAATGTGTTATCAGACAATACTGTGAGAGCAGAGGATGATATAACATAAAAAAATGTAAACGCACGTTTCTAATATAAACACTGATATTTAGTAAAATGAGCTACAGTTCAATTATCCACAAATGCTAGAAACTGAGGTCTGTTGCTCACGACACAGAATTAGTCTTTTAAAAGGTCTTTTATATTGAAACTACGGCCAAAATACCACATGTGATGAAACTGTGGCCTAAACTTGACGAGGTTTCATAAAAAACCTCAATTGTGAACAAATGCATTTTTGCTTCACATGACGCATCACAAACGCCGTCTTGAACATAAATAAACCCAAACAAATGTCAATACTAAGGTTAAGTTTTGCTTATTAAAAGCCAACAAAGCTTACCATTACAAGCAAAAACGATCGATAGTTAAGCATCCTAATAAATGTTTGCTTTAAAAATTAAAAAAAAAAAAAGTAAATCTACACAGGGTAAGGGCAGTTACGATGAGCGGGAGTCAGATTTTCTCAACAAGCTCGCAGAAGACAGAATCCAGCGTCTTGACCAAAACACAAAAGGTCCATTAAAATTTGAAACAATTGAAAAGGCTCTTAAAAAGCACAATTACATAGCTGATGATGATGTTGATCCCCTCAACAATTTGTACAAACGACAAAAAATTGTTGAATTTCAACGACAGATTCATAATGGGATTGAATCACCAATCTGGCCTGCAATCAATGTGAGTGTTGTTACATATTAATATTTTTATTTACTTAGCTTACTAGAATTACGACCATAGGGGGTTAAAACACTTTTTTTTACAAAAAATATCTTCGGCTTTTATATGAAAGCTTCAAGTACAAACTACAAGCCAGTTTTTACAGAATTCAAATATATCATTTAACTTTTGAGATTTTTTGTTTTTTTGTAAAAAGTTTCTGATACAAACGTATGGACCGCAAATTTTTCGGGGTCAATTTTCTCGAAAACTTAAAAAATCACTAAAAATCTATCTCCTCCTACATTTTTCAAGCAATCTTCTTCAAATTTTCAGGAAATGATCCTTATATTAAGGAAAAAAACGTAATAAAAATAAATTTAAATAGTTAAAAAAAATAAAAATTTTATCACAAAAAAAAAAATCTAAAAAAAAAAAAAAGTTTTAACATAAAATGATTTAAAGTCCAAAGTAACGTTTTTTTGTTATTGTATAAAAATTAGACTGTGAAAGTTTGAATGAGATTGCTTAAAATGTAGGAAGAGATAGATTTTAAATTAAATAGTCTGTATTTGCTGTTTTAGTTTTCCCATCCCATAGGGAACCTATTATGCGGCCCAACTTTGACTGGTCATATCTCAAAAATAATTTGAAATTTTAAACGATAAAAAGCATCTTGAAGCTTATAAAAAACTCTATAAAATAAGATCAACTTGTAAAAAACATAGCTCTCACCATATGGCCTTAACTAACTTTTATTTTTAATGATTTTTTTATACTAAATAGCTAATTGTTTTTTAAATAAGTTTAGGATTCGTATAAAAAACCTTAATACTGTTTTAAACTTGATAAAAACAAACTTTAATGCCGAATTTTAGAAAATAAGGAAACAAATTGTGACTCTTAAGATCACGGTTTTTCAGACTTTTTCTTAACCGCCCACTTGACATAAAATTACAAAATAATAGCATGCCTTTAATATCTATCGCCTTTTACTAGCTGATTACCCATTTATCTTTTTCCCGCATTACTAGTTTTTCCCCCTTATAGCCAAAATCACCCCAAAGTTTTAGAACCCGTTTTCGCCCACTTTAAGAAACCCTACTTAAAAAGATAGGATACGCTCAGTTTCAACCCGCGCAGATAATTAGAAGGAAAATATATAAACAAATAAGAATAAATAGAAGAGGAAAAAATACCAACTAAGGGTAAGGGTTAGGGATAACAGTAATAGTAAAAAAAAAATTAAAAAAAAGTTTCAAATGGGATTTGATAGGGTTCGAATTGATTCGGGTGGGAAATAATTCGGGTGGGAATTGTGAGTATACCTAAAAAGATATAACATTTGAAATCATATTATTATGATATAAATTTACAATAAATATCATAGTTTAATATCTTTCTTTAATTTTTGTTTTATAAAGCTTAATATCTTTTAAAGCTTGTAGCCTAATTTTTGTTAATTTATGATAATAGTTACAACAATCCGTTTTGTCTGATTATATTTAAAGTTATATAAGCTAGTATTTTTCTTACGCTTATAATTTTTTGCTAAAATTGACTAAATTTTTAAAAACAAATATAATAGTAAAAATAACTTACAGTTCAAAGATAAAACTACTTAGATATCTGTATCTACTCCCTAGAATTCATCATAAAAAACAAAACATTTTCTAAACAATTATATATAACTTAAATTATAACCAAAATTAAAAATCTCGATAACCAGTTTTAAGTTAAAATCAAAATAGTTATCATAAATACAAAACTAATGATTATTTACTACTTCTTTTTTCACTAAAAGCTTCGCATAAGGTGGCCAGACCAGCTTGTCTGAAACTCTTTAAAACCATGGAATTAAAAGTTTAGGTTAAAAATGTAAAAAAAAACCTGAAATATGTTATTTTTTAATCCTAGGAAATTCTGTAATGTTAAAGTTTAAAAAAAACTTTTTGAAATTATTGCATGGCTCGTATAAGAACTTCACAATCGAAAGATTTAACAATAAACCTAGCATTTAATGATTTAAACTTATAATAAAAACTAAAAATCAGCTTTATAATTTACATATAAAAATCCCAAAAGACATCTAAAAAAATTTATTTACTAACTTAATCTATAATAAATATTTTCTTCTAACAAAAGTAGTAGAATAATAATGTTAAAATTATAAGAAATCTTGGATTTTTTTACTTTTTTTGTAAGTTTAACAATGTAAAATAGTTGTAAATGTAAAGTTAAATATTTCCAAAACCTAAAGAATGACCTCTTTGTAAACAAACATTTATTAATAAAAAACAAAAATGTTATAATTTTTCAAAATTTATCGCTTTTTAGTTTAAGGGCATAGGGTGGTCCACCTTGATTTTTACAAGTTAATCTTATTATATAGAATTTTATCTGAGCTATCAGACATTTTTAATCGCTTGAAAAAATTCAAAGTAATTTTTGAGATATAAGTGATCAAAGTCGGTGACCTTAATAGGTTCTTAATGGAAGGCGCAAACTAAAACGCGAAAAAAGACCATTTCAATAAAAATCTATTTCCTCCTTCATTTTTTAAGCAATCTTCTTCGAATTTTTGAAAAGATTGAATGCAGGAATTTTTTTTTGAAAAATACAATTTTTATTGAAAAAAACCACCTATTTTTTTCTTTTTTTTGATCTAAAAGTTTAATTTTTAAATATTTTAAAATTCCAACACTTAACGTCTTTTAAACTTTAAAAGGAACGTTTCCTGAAAGTTTGAGGTCTCTAGCTCAAAAAATGAAGGAGAAAATAGATTTTTAGTGATTCTTTAAATTTCCGGAAAAATTGACTCCAAAAAATTTGCAGTCCATATGTTTATATAAGAAACTTTTTATACAAATAATAATATCTCAAAAGTTAGATAAGATTTTTTAATTCTACAAAAACTGGCTTGTAGTTTGTACTTGAACCTTTAATATAAGGTCCAATGTTATTTTTAGTACAAAAAAATGTCGGATCCCCATATGCCCTTAAACTTAATATTTTACAGAAGCTATATTAAAAGCTATTTAGCCTGGTATTGCTGTGAACCTATGTGCAGTAAAGGATTTAAAAAATCTTAGTAAGAGTAAATCTTCTTTTTTAAATTTATTTTTTCAAGCCCTTATACTTTTTTTCTTGTTTTATGAGTTTATATTTGTCTTTATTTTTTTTTTGTAATTTTTTATTATAATTTATTACAATTAACTTAAAAAGTGATCATCAAAAATTTAAAAATTTTGTAGAGTATTTATCTAATAAAATTATATGTTAAATTCAAACAAAAATTTAAACATTACTAAACTGTGTGTAATATGAATAAATTTAAATACTTCTTGTGTTATATCAGTCATACGGCTGTAATAACATATTATAACAAGGATTGAAAAAACTTATACAGTGCAATGGAGTAGTTCACATTTAAAACTTTATTTTAGTTTGTTTTAGTAGTTTTAGACTACTAAAAACACTTTTTTTTATCATAAGTTTATTTATTACTAAAAACAAACAGAAGATATTATACTTCTTAAAAGCTGAAACAAAATTCAGAAACCTTAAATTATTTTCCAATAATAGTTAGAGAAGCTATCAGGGTTGCCAAAAAAAATGGAATCCTTTAAAACCTTGAACTTACAATTTAGATTTAATAAAATTAGAAAAACCTGAAATTTCGAACTAAAATCACAAAAAAATCCTTGGAAACCCTGAGCTATGCAAGAAGTTGCTAAAAATAGGCCAATTCAAAAAGAAAAATAAGTCTGACTTTAAAAAATACTTAAAATTAACATTAAACTGTAAGTATGTATCAAGGCAATTTATGTTTTATTAGTTCTATTTCTAAAAGCAGACTTATGGCAAGGACTTTGATTAACTTAGTTCAAAAAGTAAATACATACTGCAATAGAATAATACGCATATAAAAAGTAATACAGTATTTTTCGGTAATCCTAATCTAAAAAACACCTTTAGTCTTTTTTTATTAAAAAGATATTGGGAAATTTGTACATTGAAAAAGTCGGAACAAAATATGAAAATCGCAAAAAAAATCCAAAATAAGGTTGGCTACCCCGTTAACCAAGAAAATAAATAAATTTTGAATGTTGCTAAGTGTTTTTCTCCTAGCAAAGATAATGCTACGAATATTAATACTTATAAAAACATTTTTTTTCATAGAACAAAAGAGAAATTTCTTATCTATAATTTTATGAGAGAAGTTAGTTATAATAACAAATATGCATTTTTTAGATATCAAAAAACCAAAATGATTCCTGAAACAGCCTGTACCATATTCTTCTAGATCAGGATTTCCCAAACTTTTCTCAAATGGTCCCTTTAAATAAATTTGGAAAGCTATGTCCCCTTCAACAAGATTACTCAAAAAACTACCATTGAATAACCTAAGGGCTAACACCTTTTTTTGTATTTTTAAAACTGCTGTTCTAGATAAAAGTATTTTTTATGCTAAGCCCTGTTCTAGATAAAAGTATTTTTAATGATATATATATTATATATAATTTTTTGTCTTTAATTGTGTTACAACAGAATTGTTTTAGATTTTTCACATTAAAATAATTTAAGAAAAATTAAAAACATTCTAAAAACTATTGTTGTCTTTGGTTTGTTGTAGTGAATATTTTAAATTTATTTTTTTAATAATAGTGTACTGAAATCACTAGTTAAAAACCAATTTTTACAGATCAAGTCTAGCAATGACTCTCTAATATACCTGAAGCTTATTGAAAATCTGGACATTTTCACTACTCCGACTGAAGCGGCTGAAAACCCGGATAAATCAATCAAATCAATACTCTCACTTGGAGAAAACAGCTCGAGCATTGAGAAATTTAAAGACTCGTTCGTTAAAGAACACCAAGTTTCGGCAGATGGATTAATTGAACCAGGTGTGCTTCATACATTTCACAAACAGGCGCTCGTAAAGTTGTGTAAGACAGCTTCCGATGTTAGTAGAAAAGCTGTCAATTTGTTCAATACGTTGGTGCAACCTAACTTTGATCGGAACAAACTGGAGCAATACTTCAACTCTCTTCAAAAGTTCATCACAAAGAAGATAAGTCCGACAGATTTGGTTGATAAAAAGATGCGACAATTAAACTTTGAACAGTACTTGAAAGAAAAGGATGAATCTAAAAAGAACAATTATTTGCAAAAAAGTAACGTAGCTCCTGGCAAAGCAAAAAGTAATGAAGTTAAAGATGTTAACAACGCAACTGATAAGGAAAGTAAACCAGTCCAAAAGGCTTCTGACTCAACCAAAAACGTAAGTAACCGATCAAGTGATAGAAACTCCACAAAAAGAAAAAGTAACACAGATGACAATGAACCTGAGAAAAAAGTTAAAAAAGAAAAACCTATGAGTAGCCAGCCTGATAAGAAATCTGAAAAAGTCTCCAATACGATCAATAAGTCAGAGGAAGAAAAAAATGAAGCGATGGATGTTGCAGAAAAAAATAAAGTTGAAGAAAATGACAGAATGTTGAACGAACAAACTGATACATTTTTGAGAGACGAGTTAAAACATTGCTTAGGCGGTAAAGCAGATGGTTCTAACTCAATAAAAAGTATGAAGAAGAGTTTAATAAAAGGTTTACTGATGGAAGTAATGCAGAAATCGGGAAAAGAATTGAGAAAATCAACAACAGAATGGAGCAGGCAGCAAAGGATTGGAAAAATGAAATGGTAAAACTGGAGCCGAAATTGAAAGAAATAGAAGATTTCAAAAACAAAATTTCCACGCAAAAGTCAAATCTTCAAATAAAACTGTTCAAGAAAATTATGAAGGAGCTTTGCAGAATTTATTGGAATGATCTTAGAGACAATGTAAAAGCCGGTACAAAACTTGAATACAAGTTTACGACTTTGTCTGAAAATCTGAGTAACATTTTGGACGATTTTGTTTGTAAGCCTACACCCTTTATGCAAGATGTTAAAAAGTAAAGTATTGTTGAAAAAAATCGTAGTATTAGTTTTAACTATCTTACTTTTTTTTTGAGAAGAATAAGTCGCGTTTTGTCTAACAATTTACTTTAAAGTTTGAAATAACCTATTCGTTTTAGCTAATTTATTTTTTTAAAGAGTATTAGTTCTTACAAACAGCTAGTATATAGTTCTGTTTTGAATTTTTTATCACAAAATTAATGCTTAGGTAACTTTTTTTTTTAAATAACTGTTATCCTGCCAAAATGATGTCAATTTTTAATAGTCAGTTTTTATTTTCTAAAGTTTATGTTTAAAAGTTAAAAGCTACCAAAAATTGTTTACTCGTTTGTTCAAAAGTTTTCAACTGTTTATTCTAAAAGTGATATGATTATAAGCTTTCTGTTTTGTATGAATTAGTTATTTGTAAAATTTGTTTTCTTCATTTTCAAAAGCTTTGCACAACCAAATTTACCTATTAGTTAATAAATAAATAAATAAATGGAAATTTAGCTTTTACCAAGAGTCGTTTTTAATTAATAAAAACTAGTTTATAATATTAAATAAATAATAAAATATTGAATTAGTTTTTGGATAAATTAAAAATCAGGTTGTCTTTTAGAAAAATATTTATGGTTACTTTTTTTATTCACTTGCTGGTTAGTGGTTTAGAAACTTTGCTCAGTTTTATTTAAATTTAAAAAGCTAATAAAGAAAAAGCAGATTTAAATTTGTTAAAACTCTATTTTCAGCGGGCTAGTGCAGCCTGTTTCAATCAAACTAACCCTTGTGATATTTGATTGAATAAAACAGAATTAGCTTTTTGTGTCTTCAATCTCAAATTAAATTTGAAAATTTTAATTGGTGTAAAATATTTTTAACATCTCAAGCTAGTTTTGGTTTTATTAACTCAAGCTAGATTCATATTTTTTTTTAGATAAACTTGAGGCTTATTTCTGTTTGTATCACTTTTAATCAACTTTTTACTAAGCATTTATTACGTCAATTTTATCAATTAATTCGAGTCTGACCATTTAGGTTTTTTTATTTTTATAATTATTTAAGCTACGTCTTTTTAGTTATGGGTTGTCTTTCTTAAACTTTTTTCTTTATAAGCTCAAGTTGGTAAGGTGTTAATCATTGAATTTGGATTAATTTAATTAGTTAGTTTTCCATATAAATAAAAAATATTGTTAAATGTATTTGGGTGTAGGTCTAAGAAATTTATTACTATTGCATCATGGTAACTTATATTGGTTAGTGATGTCATAGTGCTTGAATAAAGACTATATTTAAAAGTTTCATTTTAAACGACTTGATCTGCGTGCTTACTTGACACTGCGTGATCCCATTGGTGATTTTTGAGAAAGAGTTAAACTGTTAAGTTCAAGGAAGAGACCTTAATAATAAAAGAGTGGTTCAAATTTATTCTTAGTTTGGTTTATAATTTGCAACTATGTAAACAGCAATTTAAACTGGTTATTAAAGATAGACGCTATAAAAACAAAATAAAAAAAACGTTATATAAAATGAAAAATCATTGCGTTCAATCTTTAATTCTCTGTTTATGAGTAATGTTAGGCCTGGCTTGTTGTTCAAGGGAAAAATGTATAAGTGATATCAACGATTTCATAAAGAGAGCAAATAGATGCATACATTATAAAAAACATGATGAAAGTGTAAGTAGCTTAAAATTTGAAAAAAAAAGTATGTATCTATACTAGTTGAGTTTTTTAGTTATAATTTAACAGTTAGTTTGTTACTAGCTTACTTAAATGATTATTTTAAAAGTAAAAAAATGTCATAACGAAATAAAACTTTTTACTACCTAGATTTTATAACAAAAGGGTTGATCATGCCAATTCGATCATCAGACCACAAGTTTCGGTAGACTGAGACCGGTTTCGTCCTTATTTGGACTCATCAGTCAGTCACAACCGAAAAACTTGTAGTCGTCAATCTACAAACGGTTTATGATGCTTTCGCATGAAGCAACCATTTGCTGGCAATGATTAGTGACGTCAGCATTGTCTTTGCCGTGCAACGTTTAAAACATTGTCCACTAGGCAAGACATCTGGTACGCTCGTTTTAGTACAATCAACAAAATCGGCGAAAGTCTGCAGTGACGTCACTAATCATTGCCAGCAAATGGTTGCTTCATGCGAAAGCATCATAAACCGTTTGTAGATTGACGACTAAAGTTTTTCGGTTGTGACTGACTGATGAGTCCTAATAAGGACGAAACCGGTCTCAGTCTACCGAAACTTGTGGTCTGATGATCGAATTGGCATGATCAACCCTTTTGTTAAATTTGAGCTTGTCTCACGGCAAACGAAAGTCCGGACTTGTTCTGCAGACTTTCGCCGATTTTGTTGATTAGATTTTATAACAAGAGTAGTCATAAATCGCAATCCAACCAAGTGAATTAAGGACTGAGCTACTATTATGTTATAAAAGCTAAGTCGTTTTGAAAAATTCCAATAAGAATTTAATAATAATTATCAAGGTCATAAGTGAGTGATCACTACTACTATATATCTACTTTCGTTAAAGGAGAATACCAATACTTTTATTTACATAAGTTGAATTTTTAGGTTTCAATAGCAATGCTCAAGCTTAAATTGCAACACTTTTATATGACAAACCTATGGGTTATTTTTTAAGACTACTTATTTGAAGTAACTCAGAACGTTTACAAACTTGATTCTTATTTTTAGCTTGCCCATATTAAAGTTAAGTTTAGATTCATTTATTTTTAAATGTATAAATGATAGGCGGAGGTACAAAGTTGTTACACTCACACTGTTTAGCATACATGACTGCTACAATTGGATTATATTTTCGAGCGATAATTTTGTGTTTCGTTTAAATCCTTAACTTTGTTTGTTTATAAAGCAAAAAGTTTAATTAAATGCGGTAAGACAAACAAATACAAAATATATATAATGTATATTTTACAAACTCTGCATAAGTGTTTATTAAGATAAAGTTTGACCATAATGTGAGATCATGAAGACTATAATCTCTCAATAGCTGACAATGTCTGAGACGTTTGGCTGTCAATGATTTAGCTGTGTCAATTTTTTTCAACTTTACCCAAAAGCGATCGCTTCAGTACTTCGTACTTTAGCCCGCCTGGTTAGATCTCAACAGCGGTTTCACGCGACTATGCCTGCCAGATAAGTCCTAATCAGGACGAAATTGGTCGCAAGTTGTCTCAGATGCTGTTGTTGTTGATCTAACGGTAAAGTTCATTAATTAACGATTAGATATGTAACAGTTTAAATTATGTTACTTCCCAGTTAATTTGTTTAACTAAATTGTAAAACTTAAAATGTCACTTTTAAATAAATTAATCATGTAAACTCTAATAGTACTTAATTAACTCTATAAACCAACATTGGTTTTTAGTTGGGTGGAAAGCCATGAAAAACTAAATTTTCTGCTTTAATGAGCTATAAAAATAGATCTTAAAATCTTAAAAAACAAGTTAAACTGTCACGCTACAACGGTATGTAAAAAATGTTTTTATCTAACCTAAATATCTTAAACTAAATAACTTTTACCTTTCGATTTTTTATGTACTTCATTTAAATAAAAATAGTTTAATATTTTAAAATGTCGTTAAATTATTAATAAAAAACAGTCTAAAGATCAAAAAATGCACCATTTTTACTTGAATAAACTAAAAAATTCAGTTTATACTTTTTAGAGTTTAATTAAGAAAACATTTGCTAAAACAGAATTATATTCGATGACATTGTTTTTTGATTTGAAGCTAATTACAGTTGCTTAGATAGTGTTTATTTTTATCTGATGTTAACATTCTCAAATCGGTTTATAAGTTTAACGTTCAACATGTTAAACATATTTAAGAAAAAAGAAGCAAAATATTTTTTTAGCACCAAAAACGTTTCTACTCAAAAAAAGTCTAGATCCTTCCTTTGTATAAATGCAGCGTTTTTTGATGTAGGTGTTTATTATTAATACTTAATTGTTCAAATTAAATTAATTTTATAAAACACAATTATTTATTTACTCTTACGAAGCTTTTATTTTCATTTAATAAACTACAACGTAGCTAGATTATACAAAACAACATTACTACATATTTTGAAACAGATTTAAAATTGAGCTTTTTTAATTATAATACATAGTAAAAACACTTAAAAATTTTCAAAAGTACTTAATAATTTGAACTAATTTGACTCTTTAGTTTGAATATCTTATATATTATGTAAAACAATAAACAAAAAAAAAAAAAAACAAAACATCGAAAAGAGTTGGAACAAAAAAAAATTAAAGCAAAATAATTAAAATGAAAAACTACTCAAAATTAGTTGGTCATTGTCAACTTTATAAATCAGTAACCGTAACTAACTAATATTATAAAACTAACTTAAATTACATACTGAAACTACACTACAAGTATATACAGATTGATTTCGTATATGTTTAATAATAGCAAATGAAGAATATTTAATAGGTTTGAGGACCATAAAAAGAGTAATTAAGGTACATAAAATTCATTTATATTCCTAAAAGTATACATCAAATTGCTATTCAAACCAAAAATAGTATGTTTTTGAAAGGTCAAAAACAAATGAAAAAACTTTTATAAATGTAGTAATACTTTTTTTATATCTTAAGTTTGGATTTTTATTTTAAAGGTTTAAAAATAGATCGAAATCAAAATCGTTCAAGTTTACCTTTTAAGACCTTTGATTTATATTATAGTCATAAGTTCATAATATGAGAGTACACCTTAAACAAATTCCAACTAACTAATTTACAACTTGTAGTTGCGGACGACGCATAAAAAAAAACTTGTTTTAAAATATTTTTAGTAAGACATACAACAACTTCTGTAATTTTTTTTTTTGTTTTACTTATTATTAAAAACGTTTAAATCATTTAAATTTGTTATATATTTATGATCTAGTTAGAATTCCAATATGCACAAAAGGACTTTTTTGCACGAAGGGTCACATTTGCATGAAGACGCTTTTGCACGAAGGGACAATTTTGAACGTAGACACTTTTGCAGAGGGTTGAATATTTATTTAAAGTTATTTTAATTTTAAATTAATTTCAATTCTTTATTTATATTTTTCTATAATTTTTATTTTAGTTTATTTCTAACTCTTATTTTTATTACCACTGTTACCCCTAAGATTAACTACATGAAATCGGTTTTGCTAGCATTTGCAAATTTAAACTTGTCTTTTGGGGTTTCGGCTTGAACTGCCTTCGTTGTCTGAGAGATTTGTGCGGGAGTCAGGCCAATATAAATTTGTTTAAAACAGTTGTGATTTTTAGTTATTTCTAATCAATTATAGTAAATAGCAGGGACGTAGCTAGCTCTAAAAAGTTACGAATCTACAAAAATTAAAACATCTGAAATGACGGCAGATAACGTCCAGCGGGAACACAGCAACTTAGACTACCTCTAATGTTATTGAATTTAATCTGAAACTATGCAGTTATGTTAATACATAAAAAATGGAATATTGAAGTACGATTGATAACTGTATACAAGGCAATTTATCTTGCTCCACACCCACTATTACTCTTTATGTGTTGCTACTTGTGTAAACCCAGAAAATATTTATTAAAAATAAGTATAAGAAAATCACAATTTAACTCATTACATAATAAATAACATTTATATTGTATTCAAAATCATACATTTAACGTAGTCAATAGTAACAACAAGTTATGCAAATTTTTGTGACATAAAATTGTATTATTTTGATTTTTGAAGCTACAGCTTCCATTAGCATCAATTTTGCAATGCATTTTTTTTGGCAAATTAAAGCTATAACGCGCTAAATGTTACAATTTGGATGTATTTAATTCGTTTAATCTTTACGACACTAAAAGTGCTAGAGATTACATACATGTCTAAATTATCTCTTAGGAGTGCATAACTAAGTTTAAATGAATACTTAAAGCTAAGAAAGCAGAGTCTTTTTAAGCTGAAATAAAAGCTATTTTTTCGCATATAAGTATACGTTTCTGTAAATTTGCAGAAACGTACCAAGCCACGTGCCTGGTAAGTAGTAGTAAATAGGATTTATAAAGTAAATCAACTCAGGAACATAGGACAAAGCCATTTTGAATAAAATCATATGTTGCGTATCAATAATAAAACTGGAAATGATTTTGTCAGTTTAACTAGCATAGAGTGCAAGATACATTCTGTTACTATTTATCTTTATTTTTATCAATGTATATAAATTTTACAACTTAACTTTGAGCAACATTTAATTTAAATCTTTAAATAGAAATAAAAAAGTTGAATTTTAATAAATTAATAAGTAGTTTTTTAAATGATAAATTAACTTTGAAGCGTTAAAAAGTACTTCCCTATAATTACTTTGGAAACCGGTTTAAACAACCTGTCAATGAAAAATTCTACTTTTCTAATGTACAAACAGTTTTTTATACGAAACAGCAAAACATATTATACTTTATTGAACGACAATAAAAGACGCTAAATTTATTTGGTTCTAGGACCTGGTGCGCAAAAAAAATTTTCGGTTATCAAGTCGCACACCAAGGATAAATTTTAAGGTATTTTATAGAAACACTGCTAGGTTAAACCTTGGGAAAGTGACTAAACTAATTAATTAACTATGTCAAAAAACTATTTGTTTTGTTCGCATAAATAACTTTTTTACGAAGAGTATTAAACAACAAAACCTTCATCTACAAATTCTTTTTGTCCATATTTAATAAAACAACAAGTAGACAGTAAGAAGAAAACACCTTTAGTGCGATCCAGTATTTTTTCATATCTGAGATAAATGTTATTGTATTTAGTCTCAAAAACAAAGATTTTTAGTTTTTTTTTTAAATAACCCTTACGCTAACAAGCGGTCGTGTCCCTAGCCTACAGCTTATCTGTAAATGGTCTGCAGTCTTTTGTCATTACGCGCTATATCTACTGAAAAAAGTTTAATGTTGCTTCTACTCTAACTTAATTTTGGAAACAAAGCGGTCCAAAAACTTTCGCTTGACAGCTTTCACTTTTAGCATGCGAGTTAAAACTTGACGACCCTTGACTTAAGTAACAACATTTAGCTGATCTTGTTAAATTGTCTTAGGGCCGTTTGTAATGCAAAAAAAAAGTATAAAACTAACGAGGTCGTTTACAGTATTAAAATTGTATTATTTTAAAATTGCTTTTTTTTTAAATTTAATTTTAAGTTGATTGAGTGTTATTTTAACACCAATCGTAGTTTAAAAACTCTTAACAAGTTAAGGATGGACACTAATTTAGTTTATTAGCATATTTTTTTTAATTTTTTAAAAAGTACGAACAAACAAATAATGTGATAGATCAATAAATTTTATTTGTTTACAATAAAGTAATAAAAACACATAAAGTTAAAGCTTACCAATAGATAACATTTGAGGAGTTTTGATTTCAGTTACTTTCTGTTCGGCCTCGAACTTGAGAAAACTACATTTCGTTTCCTACTGTGTCTACCGTTTTTCAATCTATCATTTGTTATTTCAACTTTTAGTGCAGCCCTATGCCTTAAAACTTCAACTTTGCGTCTACTGATGTGGTTTTGTATCTTTGAACTTCTGTGTCTATCGCTTATCCATCTATCATCTGATTTATGGTGTACTTTGTGATCTTTTACGTTATTTGATCAAAGTCTGCGCTCCTTTTTATACTTTGAGCGACGCGTATCCTTACCACTGTCTTTTAGCTCGCTTCTTGAACGTTTTCTTTTCACAGATCTTAGGTCATCAGAGTTACGTTTTTCACACCTTCTTCTACGTGTTTTGCTCTTCTCAAGGTAAGCTTTATCTCTTGAAACGCGGCTGTTTTCATCGCCACGTCTTTTATGGTGTCTGCTTGTGCTCGCATTTTTGTTATTTCTAAGCTCTCTTAGTTGTGTCAGTTTTCTTCTTTTGTGATGATGATTCGTGGATGGTGATCTAAACATTTCATCAACTTGTCTTTTATGGTGTATGTTTGTCCTTGGGACTTTTTATTGCTCTTTTTGCGGTAACACCTTAACCCTTTTGTGCTTATCATCTGTGGACGGTGAATTACGGATGGTTGAGTTTCTACTTATACCCGATGCAGCTTGCAAGTACGTAGGTGAAGTATCAATAGCAGAATTTTGATACAAACTGTAGTTATTCATCAAGTTCGGTGGATAACTGTTATTTAAATATGATTGCTGCTGCAAGTAGGCGTTCTCCCAATCAGCTGTTTTTTGCACGGTTGAGTGACTAAATGTTGGCGGCTGAGCAGCAAAAATGGATTTCTGGTTGAAGTTGTTCATCAAGTAATTGTATGGAGGAATGTTGTTTTGAGCCGATTGAAATGAAGTAGTGCTTGGCAAATTTAAATTAACTACTGGTTGCACGGTAGGATAACTTATGACGTTGGAATTTATAGAAGGATTTGGAAGTTTAACTTTGTTTTCAAATCTCTTGTTAGCAGTAAATTTTGGCAGAATTTTTCCCGGAACATTTTTCATTTGACTGCAATTGTCATTTACCTGTATTTTTTTTAATATTTAAGCTACATTTGAAAAATAAAAACTTATTCAAAATATTTATCAACTGTCAAAAGGTTTTCTGTATAGCAATTTAATTTTATTTTAATTACACATCACTCTTTATACACTGAAATTCTGCAGTTTTAGTTTATAGTTGTATACAGTTAATAGATTATCATTGATATTTAATTGCAAAAGCTATTAAATAACACTTTAGAAAAATAATACTTACATTCGAATTTACGTTCAAACTTTTTTCAACTTTTTGTTTGACGGAGATTTGTATAACTAGATTTTCTTGATCAACTTTTACAGGAGGTGTGTTGTTTGACCGGATTGGGTTTTTCTTTCTTGATGCAAGTTCGTATGTACGAACTGCCTGAAAATTATTTTACTATTGATGTATAAAAGAGGCAAAAACATTTTTTGTTTGTTTTTAAATCTACATAATCTAATAAACTAGAGTACGTAAAGAAATGTCAATTCAACAATTAGAGGACAAAAACAAACCTTCAAGATATTAGTGACTTAAATTCAGATGAATTAATCTTATAATTAAAATAAAACATATTTAATTCTTTTATAACAGTTCGATATGTACATTTTTAATTTATAGTTGTGTTTAATAAACATTTTTTAAAATCAAAAATTTAAAAACGTAACTACTTATAATGATTCTATTTGAAAATTGTAGGAAAAGAAAGTACCAAATTTTTAAATTAAACATACCTGTCTTATGCTCAGCGTAAAGATCATCAGGGGAGTTGTTTTTGCCGCATTAAGGACAAGTTTTAGTTTCTAAAAGTTCGTTTCGAATGCATTCATCACAGAATACGTGACCACATTTCGTCAAAACTGCTTTTTTGAGAATTTTATCGCAGGTTGGGCAAATTAAATGCTCCGGAATATTTTCATATTCTTTTTCGCATTCACTTTCTTCCTTAACAGGTGTTTTAGACTTTTTGCTTTCTTCATATCCAATCCTTTATTTATAGTTTTAGTTAATACTAGGAACTTTTTAGATTTTAATTGAATATATTACATTTATTTTAACTATAAAATATTCATTTTTATCTGAAGACTGTAGTTTTATATATTAAAAATTATTTTTTTGCTACATAATTCTAAAATATTTAAATTTAAAGCCTTTATTTATTATTGATAATAGTTATGTTGAAAAATTTATTAAGTAATATTAAAGGTTATTGTACAACATATTTAAATTTAAATTCAAATGTAAAGACATTCTTATAGATTTTAAATGTTATAGAAATTAATAAAATCAGTAATAAATAGTAACTTGTCTGTTTTCAAAACAACGTAATTTCCGTTTCGTTCAATCATAACACCAGGATCATCTTTATTAGCTTTAACTTTCAGACTTCTTGGAATTCCAGTGGCAAATTTTGGCATTGGTGGAGCCTTTAAAGTGTTTTTAAATCATAAAAAAAGTTTTAAACACTTAAACAATAAATTGTTTACAATAAATAAAACACTTTTTTTTAAATACCTTTGGTTTTGAACATTCGTTGGCTCTGTGACCTTCTTTGTGGCAATTTTTAGACCAAAAAGTTTTTTGAGACTTTTTCTTATTTTCACTGATAAGCTTCATTTTGTGTAAAGTTTTTTGATCAAAAACATGTGAACATTGTTTTTGCATTTCTTCGATTTTTTTCTTTTCGTTGTTTTCTGGCATGTTTTTCAATGCCTGTAAAGTTTGGTTAAAGTTAAAATTGTTTTATATGAAGAGTAAAAAAGACAAACTTTAAAAACTTTCAGTTTATACAATTTAGAACAAAAGGAGCAATTTAAATAGATTTTTAAAATTATTAGAGATATATTATTCTTTTGTTGATAATTGGCTTAAAATTGCAATTTTAGATAGTTTTCAATTCCATTTAGCTAAATTTCAAGGTATAAATATTATAACCTATTTTTAAAAAACCTCTTTATTCAGTTATTTTTTTTGACTCTTTATATTAACTAAATTTAATTCGTTTTAAATTAGTACTAGTTTTACCTAATTACACACTGATAAGCTTAAAATACCAACAAACTTGTATTCAATAGTGTTGGACATTTTATTTATTTTAATTACAGCTGAAAAATTAAAACTTTTAAAACACTTTATTAAGCTATATTTTTTTAAAGTTTGAAAGAAAAAGTTTGTTATAAAAGTTAATTGATAGTAGTTTTACATTTCACGAAAAAAGTTTACTTTTAATCTAGTATGAAAAAATGTTTGTATTAATCATTGAATTGTTACCGAGAAGTCTACAATATTTTACATAAAAATAAAGCACTAAAATGGCACTTAAATTTTAGTAATTGACCCAACATGGCTACTTTGCTCATTTTGTAAAACCTTGATTTTTAGTGACAGGTGAAAACCTTTGTTTATTTTTTTATCTTCCATTAATACTTTTATAGTCATAAGTTTATTAAAACTTCTTTAAAAACTTCACAATGTTTGTGTATTTTAAACTAATAATTTTTGTTTAAATAATGTAGTAGTATAAAGTTAGTTAACATGTTGTAAAATATTTTTATTTTTAAAAAGGCTAATTCAAAAATTTAAATTTCAAGACGTTTATTTTAATTGCTGATGTTAAAACCAACACATTTATATTTTTATAAGTAAACAATTTGTAAGTTGTAATTAAAAAGGAGCTTTACAATTTAAAACACTTTTATTGTAGTCCAATAAAAAACAAATAGTTTTTTATTTAACTAGAGAAATTATAAAATACCAAAATTTATAGCCTTAAAAATGTAATGATATCTTAAAAAATATTTAAAATAAGTAATGGCATTAAATTATTATCTCAATTACTTAGCTGCGTAAAATAAAAGTTCTTTATACAATATGATGTATTAAGAAAACTTTTCCTATGATGGTGTACTTTGCAAAATTTAAACCTTTTTAATTACTTATTAAATTTAGAGCTAAGAAGGACGAAGAATTGACTATCATCTTTTTAAGAACTTTTTTGTAACAAACATTACTTGAAATTTTTGATTGTTAGTGTATATACTTTTTAAACTTTCAATATAGTCAAAATTTATTTTTTTTAAATTCTAACAAACATTGACTTAAGCTTGAACTTAAAAAGACACGAAGACAAAATTGCACGAGTCCACAAATTTGCACGGCGCCAAATTTTCACGATAACACAAAATGGCACGAGTTACAGTTTTGCACGAATGTAAAAAAAACAGAAAAAAAAATAAACAGAAAAGAAAATGGTAAATTATTAAAAAGAAAAAAAGTTACTGACCGAGGGTAAGGGTTAGTGTTAACAGTTATAGTAAAAATAAAAAATGACTAATAAAATTACAATAAAAAATAAAAGAATAATTAAAAATAAATGCTATCGACCGAGGTTAAGGGTAACAGTGTTAGTAAAAAAAAAAATAAAAATAAAAAGATAAAAAGTAATAAAATAAGAACAAAGAAATAAAAAATTACCAACCGAGGGTAAGGGTTAGGGGTAACAGTGATGGAAAAAGAAAATTAAACAAAAATAAGTTGATAAAAATAATAAAATAAAAATAAATAAACTTAACCAATGCAAAATTGCCTGTTCGTGTAAAAGTGTCGTTGTGCAAAAGTATCTTTGAGCAATTTTGTACTCCTGCAATTTTATCCCCTCGTGCAAAAGTATGTTCGTGCAATTTCGTGCAGTCGTGCAATTTAGACAGCTATCCTAAAAAGAGAGTTTTTGTAAATAGTTAATATTTTAGTAAAGTTTATAAGTAAAATTTATACTTTAGCTTAGCATTTATTAATTTATTAAAAAGTTTTTGGTTTTATTTAAAATGCAAACTAGATTATAATAATTCAAAAAGCTTAACTATGTCTAGATCACTAAGTTAACCTATACTGAATGTATGTTGAATATTTAACTCGAATGAACTATTTAATCATGTAATGAACTACTAATTTTTGGTAGTACAATTTAAATTGGAAAGTTATACACATTTTTGTAATATATAACTTCTAGTGTCTTGAAAGCCATAAAACTTAGATCAATGATTGTCAAGCTAGTAAAAATTTGTGCACCCTAAGTTGAAAAAAATATATACGATGTCCCTTGGATTTTATTAAGTGCACCAGTAGTGTTTAAAATTTTGTAAACATTTTTATTTGTTTTTATTAGGCCTTAACAGAAATCTCTATGCTTTTATAAGTACTAATATAGGAAGGTTTTTGAGCGTATTTATATACCATTTGCAACTTAATATCAATAGATTATTCATTTTGTTTTTTATATTTTATTACACAAAGCTGTTCAAAACTATACAAGTTTCTTTGTCAATTGATAAATTTTAAATCAAATTTGAAAAAAAAAATTGTTAAGTGAATAGCTTAAAAAATAACTTTAAATTATGACGTATGAATAAATATAAATACAAAATTTAGAGATTTAGTAATTAAAACTAAAGGTATGTCTATTAATAGTTTGTTAATAATTTTGTTTTACCATTTAATGCTACTTGCGTATTTAAGTTAGTATTCCTCTTGAGTCAAGGAACATGAATTTACAAAGTCTAAAGATATATAGAGGTGAGTTGGCATTAAAAAACATATTTTAAATAAAAAATATACAATAAACCTAGTTTGTGCAACATTAAAATAAATTAAAACTTTAATTATTTGAATTTTTTAGAATTCTAAAATGCGTAACTAAACGAGAGTGCGTAACGTCACGAGTGTGTAAAGATGCGAGAGGTTACTGTATTTATTAAAAGTTAAGCTTTGATTTAACTACTAGTTAAGGACTTATTCTAAAACTAATAATTTATGTTGCTTTTTACTTAAAGTTCTGAATTACTTATGCATAAACTAACTGTATTTACTTAATTTATGTAATAAATCAGGAAAAACGTACAGTAAACCAGTATCATAGTTTACAAGGTAAAAAAAAGGCAAGAAATAAAAGGTGTACGTTTAAACTGAAACAGTAACTTATCTGTCAACAGGACCTTTAGAAAATCTTTTATTAACAAACACGTCAAAGAAACGGTTTAGTCTTGAACAAAAGTCAGGGAAGATGCAAAACGAGGATAAAAAGGAAATTTTGAATTATACGCTTCGTAAATGCTACCCGGGATCAGAAACTGTCTCGAAATACTTAAAAAAAGCAATTGGCAGTTAGGTGAGAGACATTTGCAAGTCTTAAGTAAGTACTAAAAACGAGACAGGAATCAAAAAATATAAAGTTTAAAACCAAGTTGCAAGCACATATGAAGAAATTGCAAAACAAAATTTTTGATATAAGGTAAATGTGAAAGAACAGTTTTTGCAAGAATATTTAAATAAGATATTTTTGGTAATGATATAATGCAGCTTTACTTAGTCTTTTTCGTTCACAATTTACGCTTTTATGGAAAAAAAATTACGCGGATTGTTACCACATCTATGTAAATAACAAATTTTCATAAAAAAAGAAAGTTTTTACTATAAAAATATGTAAAAATTAAAGAAAAAACAATTAAATACTTATTTATGTTTTTAAAATGACAATTAATAAACATTAGTTTGAAAACGTGTAATCAATAAAATTTATCCCCTAGAAACAAGGGAATTTACCCAGGTCAACAATCGCTGAACTTAAGTGTGCAGAGACAATCGAAAAGCTTACGACTTTTACAGACGAACTTAAAAGTATTATTTATATCTTAATTATATATAAGTTTATTTTTTATGTTATTGGTTCCAGGTGTAAAAAGTGATTAAATATTTTGTTTAACAAACGTTTAAAATACGAACGCAAAGTTTTGAAAAATTACAAGTATAAATAAAAAAAAAACTTTTAAACTTTTATTCGACTAAATTTTATTATTTTATTTAACTTAATTGTGTTTTATAGCTGATTTTGATAGTCAAAGTTAAGTGTTATGTTAGAACTTGAAAAACTATTAGTATATTATGACCACAAAACTTTAAAAGAAATAATTAAAGTATTTAATTTTGATAGAGTGTTTTAAATTCCGTAAATTAAGTTTATTATTTTGTTAAAAGAAAAAAAAAGTCTAGTGATTTACTTTTTTATTTCTAATTACGCACAGAAAATAGTTTTTGTATTTACGTTGATTAAAAAGATAAACGATATAACCCTTAAGAAATAAATTTTATATGTATTTATTTTAATCTTAAGCTTCTCAGCTCTTTTTATTTAATTTTTAAAGTTACCTGGACTGTATTCAAAATAAATTATAATTTTATTCAAAGTTATATTAAAGTTGTAACTAAAAGTTTATTTAAAATAAGTATTTGGAAAAAAATAAACAAGAAACTGCCAACGTCAACAGAAAAAAAGTTTTTTAACTTAACATTTCTAGTCACACTTTGTTGAGACATGATAACATTTTTTTTGTACTAAAATTTTCATTAACAGTGTTGTACTCTACAAACTCACTTTTATTCTCAGTGAATGATACTCCAACTAAAATTATTTTATCACCAACACAACAAGCACCTACTTTTCCATTTCCAATACTTGTAAATTGAGGCGCATAAGTGATCAAAGTGAATTTACCACTTCTTCTGTCAAAAAATTCCCAGCTATATTTATGATATCCACCAACTGCAAACATTTTGTTGCTCAAAGTAACCAATGAATGACAAAATCTTGCCTCAATCATATCAGGCAAACAAGTCCATTTATTATCATGATGATCATACGCTTCTACTGATCTTAAAGTGCTTACAATTTCATTTTTACCACCTGACACCACAACTTTACATTCAAAAAGTGCACAAGCTGAACAGCTTCTTTTTTTATTCAATTTTTCAATATATTTCCAAATTCTTTTTGAAAAGTTATACCGCAAACAAGAATTTATTCTGATTCCGTTTTCCCAACCGCCAAACACATAAAGCTCTTTCAAAAAACTGCAGACACTAAATTGATAACGATCGTCTGGAAATGACTCCAGAAAGTTTGAAAAGCTACAATAATCTCCGATATTAAGTCTTTTAGACACTAAATAGTCAAATATGTAAGCTTGAGAAGCTGCAAAATTTTTTGAACAGTCCAGAAAATTACTTATGTTTTCTTTAGCTTTTAATGACTGAAACGTCTTCAATTTTAAAAAAGTCAAACCCTCAAGTCCACAATAAAAAGGTGAATGAAGACTTTGAAAAACAGTACTATAACTATCATCGTGATTACAACGTCTCTTTTGATACAAAGCAGGGTACTTAGAACGAAACATTTTAGTAGCCGCTGAAAAAATATACAAACTTAAATTACTTTTGAGACATATCTTATTGAAATTCTATATTTATTATTTGAACATTATTTAAAAACAATCTTAAATATTTTTTTATGCTTTGTAACATTACTCCTTGTAACATTACCAAATATGACTAAACATTTTATTAAACATAAAATTTTTAGAAAAATGAACTATAATGAAATTAACTTCTTATTAAGTAATTGTCTATGCTTACTTTTGAAACGCATTGAAAATATTAGTTGGTATCAGAAAATTTATAGAAATATGACTTAAGATATGTTACATTTAGGATTTTTTATATAATTTAAATAACACTGCATGAATATGTTTTTAAGTTTTTTAAAACTCTTTCAATAAATATTAGTTAAACAGTTATTAGTCTTTTCGCATTTTTATCATTTATATTTCAAAAAAGTATGGTTTTTCTATAGTAAATTTTTCTAATTAACTTATTAATTGTTTATACAAATTCTTAAATTTGGAGTTTGCAGGATGTGGATACCCTATAACTTTACTATAAGCTTAACAACTTTTAAATAAATTAACATATAAAATTATCTCAAGAATTTTTTAAATGTCTTTATTTGCTTAGCTTATTATACCAAAAAAATTGTTCGTTTGTTACTGATTTACTTTATACTTATATTTCTATTCTCAAAATAATTTATTTATAAATTACTTGTGTTTGTATCTGGGTTTTGTTGGTAATAAATTATAAGTTTGGGAAAAAAAAATAATGAGGTTTAATATTTTTTAATAAAAAAATAAATAAATTTAAGTGATATAGTATTTTTTTGATAACTAAATTTTAATTTTAATTTTGTTAAATCAGTGGTTAAGCTAAAAATATGTGAGGTAAAACATACATGAAGATTTAAAGTTTTATTTATAAGGTATTTGTTATCCATTAGCTTTTTAATTGAAAAAAATCTGATACTTGATTTGACCGTCAACTATTAAATAAGTTAAATGAAAATTAACTAAATGGTGACTTGAAATTCTATACAACTAGGTAACTAGTTAATTCTAAGGTAAAATAAAGTTTTAGCTTTGTTGTATCAGTGGCTAAGCTAAACTTATTAACACATAAAAACTTAAAATTTAAGTTTGAATTTTTTATCCTTTAATTTCTTAATAGAAACATATTTATATATTTATTTTGACCGTCACATGTTTAATAAAATCAAAATAACAGCTAACAAACATTGATTTAAGAGTTTGTATATACTAAAATTAAACAACCTTATTTTTTATCATTATAAAGTAGTGTACTTATTATTATGTAAATATATAAATTCTTTTTTAGCTCCGTCTTTAAGCTTATTTGACTTAAGAAAATGAAAAATGGCCTCTTAATGAAACCTACGGCTGTTTTGTTGACTTAAATTAATTAGTACTGCTTGATTTATGGCAAATTTTCGTTAAATTTTTTTCTGCGTTATAAAAACAATATGGCAGACCGCGGTGTGTGTTTAAAAATAAATCTAAATATTAATATAACTCAGCGGTTCTAAACCTTTCTTTCATTTTTGCTTCTTTTTAAAAGTTTATTACCAAATTTACCCTTTTTCAAAGGTAAACATCATGATAACCAACAATATGAAAATAGTGTTTAATTCCAAAGAAAAAACTAAATTTTTTAGATTTTAAGTCTATAGTATAAAAAAACGTATAATTTAAGGAGTTTATTAAATAAAAATAAATACACTTAAATACTAACTTTTAAATTAAAAATACAGCTAAAAAATTTTGATACACATAATTAGTAACGAAGAAAAAATTACTCCCTAAAACTAGTAAACTTACTCTTAGAGGTAAATTTAACTCAAGTTACGAATCGCTTGTCAAGCTAGATATAGTAGCTTATTACCCCTAAATAAGTTTTATTGGTGATCATTTTATTAGCTTTTGTCCAGTTATTTTTAGATTAAGTGACATTCATTATTTATGTTAATCAGTTATAATTAAGAAATATGTATATCACAGTTAAACAGTAACTATCTGGATAAGTAAAAGTTAACTTACGTGATTTTTTTTAATTCTTACAACACCAGAATATACTTCTAAATTAATAATGAATAAAATCTAAACTCAAACTGAAATATAGTTTAAAGCTCTTTAAAATATTAGTTTAGTAAATTTAATAGTAAGTTTTAACTACAATAAAGTTTTTGCCTTGAAAAAATTCTTAAATAAGTTTAGTTCTATTGAAAATAAAATTAGATTAGTGAATTTAGTAACATTACATATTTTGTTTATCCACAATTAAAATCATAACTGTAATTTGATATTATTGTAGTGCACCAAATTGACAACTTGTAATTGCACTTTATACCAACTACAAAAATATTACTTACAATATAAGCTTTTATAAATATTTAAAGTCCGTAGATTGTTAATTAAAATAGTTTACACTAATTCTTTTTTTAATGGAAGAGAAAGCAATGGAAAATTACCATAATGCTCAATAAAAATTAGGTTTTTTACTTTGTTAATGGCTGAATAAATATTTATACTTAAAAAAAAGACTAATTTAGTAACAATGACACTTTAAAGCTAATTTATGGGAATTAAACTTTTCTAATTTCACTGTATAAATTTATACAACTTTTAATAAACTTCTTTACTACTTTATTTTGTGAACTTTAATCTCAAGTGTTTTTAAATTTTCTATTTTTAGTAAATTGAATAAAACTTCAAACCAATAATATTTTTTGAAACTGTATTTTATGAATTTTAATTGTTTTTTAGTCCAGCTACATATTAAGTACTTTTTTTATAACAGTCTTATTTTAGTTATTTAAGCTTGGTTAACAGCAAGTATTTCACTTTCAGTTTCACTTTTTCATTTTAAATAAGCTTAGTCTGGTTTGGTGTACCTCAGACATTTTTCATGTATAAATTATATTAACTGTTGGTAAAGTATTTTATTAGAGTATTAAACAATTGTTTATGTTAAAAAAATAACTTTAGCGTTTTAAAATACAAACAGGTATAAATTTATTTTAGTTAACTTGTAAAAAATTAGTGAATTTTTTAAAGAAAGCAGGCTATTTAGTTAGCAGAGATTATTTTCACTGACTAATAATAGAAAAAGTATATAGACAATGGTTGTTTATATGAATAATGTATAAAAATTAGCCATAAATGTTTTTTAAGCTTGGTTTTTATCGACATTTGGATGATAACTGAAATGATGAAGTTATTAAAATAAAGTTATTAAGCGTTTTTAAAGTTGACATTTTTTTAAGACTTAAGTATCTAATTAAGTTTTAGTTTTCGTCCAATAATTATGTACAATTTTGTAGGACCTCTATGTGTAGCTTAAAATCTTTTAAATTGATAGATTTAATAAAAGTAAAACTAATAAAAGCTGTTTTTTTGACTAAAGCTAAAATCAACATATTATACAAATGTAACTAAAACAGTGGGCCGCAAAGATTTTCAAACTTAAACATTTGGCCCGTAAGCACCATCTGCCTGCCGAACCAATCTTTAATCAATCTTTTTTTATTTATAAATTTATTAAACACGTAATTTTGATTATCAAATTAAATAGCTAACTGCTAAAAAGACAAAATTTTTGATTGTTATTTTTAATTATTATTGTATATTATTAAAAAATTAAATTAAAAAGCTTTATAAATGTTTGTTCCTACTACTATATAAGTTTTTTTTCCTAGGCTATTGTTTACAGATGTAAAAAATTACTATTTAAGTATGTGTGATCTTTGAAGAAAAGTTTTTAAATATTACAAATAAGAAAATTGATTAACAATGTATTCTTAAATATTTTATCCAACTAATATTTTAATATTATATTTAACTTATTTATATATTAAATTTACACTTTAGCTGACTAAAAGTTTAAAGCTACTTTGACGTGATGTTTTATAACCTGAAGTAAAAGGAAAATAATAATGTAAATCAGTACTTTTAGTTAAATATCAACGGAAAATTAACAAAAAACTAACTTTATTTTTAGTTCTTTAAAATCTTTTTTACCACAAAATTCATTTAAATTAATCCTCAAAACAAACTTTGGTACAATTGCCAAGGATAATATAAAATATACTTTTAAAACAATAGCTATCAAAATAATGTTAAATGAATAAATAAATTTTAGTGTAATTAAACATATTATCCATATAACAATCGTAGAAATGTGATAGGCTTATAACAATTTTCTAACATTTTAATCTGCCTCAAATCACACGAGCGGTTTTTGCGTTTATTGAACACTGTTGAAGCTAATTTTAGCAGTTAATAGAGCTGGACTACAGTCACGTGTTAAAGAAATGTTTAAAGCTCAGATTTGGATATTAGTCCGAAGTTTAAGCCTATAAAGCTGCTGATAATTAAGTTTGCTAAACTTAAAAGACAGAGAAAAACAAGCACTGAAAAAGTATTACTGAAAAAATCTGCAAGTTTTACCGTAACGATATTTGTGAAAAAATACTAGTTTTACACGATAAAAATGGCTACGTTTAAAAGTATTACAGAAATTCTTGTACGTATATTTCATGCAAACTAAACTACTTTAGAACATTAATATTAGGAGGCTTTAATGAACAAAACGAAAATTGTTAGATCTTTGAATTGCAAAAATAGAAACAAAAAAGAAGTATAAGTTCTAACTTTAAAATGCAAATAGCGGTTATGTGCGAAAGAAGTATGTACAAAAAAATTAAGCCTTTTCTTTTCATAGTTATGATAATTACAACAACTTAATAACGTCTGTTGATAAATATTCAGCATCAGCTTAAAATCGAGTCCAGGTATCAGACATGTTTGACAACAGCAGTTTATTTTATCAATAAGATATTTTCTACGAATCGATCAACTGGCGACAGAAGTTCAACCACAATCTGTCTGCAGCTCGATACGAAAACCTTGAGTAGAATTTTTTTGAACGAGTGTTCGTGTTTGAGGTTAATGTGGAAGTTTCCCGTGAAAAAGTATAATATTCTGTTTAGTCGAACGACTTCGATGGTGACCAATGTAAAACATAAGAGGATTTAAATACAATCTCAGCTTGAGTGTTTTTAAAAACCAACTGTACATTTTCGATAGTTTTAATTTTTTTAAGTTGTTCAATTAAATCTTTGCTGCATTTCAGTTCAAAACTAAGCCAAGTTTTCAGCGATTTCTTAACACTAAATATATTTCAAAAACTACATAAATATACCCCAAATACTTGTTTTTAATTATTCTCTTACCTATTTGAAGTAGATTAAAAATAGAGTATTTATTGTTTAAGAATTTAAAACTTTTGTTGTATGTGTATAAAGGTTATTTTAAAAATCGGCAAACTAACGATATACCGGCTCGCAGGTTAAAGTCTGGATTTTTTTTATAAAAATTCAGCCGAATCATAACAATGCACGGGTGAAATGAAATTCTTAAAACTTAATTACAATTCGATATTTTGAAGTTTTTAGTTTATTACTTATAGTTCATGTAAGGTAATTAATCTAGTCGATAGAACATATTAACCGGAATTTTTTTTGCTTGCTAACTAGTTTAGAAAATAAATTTTAGCTGGCCGGGTCATATGTTAAAAATTATACTTTAAAAGATTTTTATACCTCTATACGTAGAACTGTGTTGAGACAACCATAAAAAATTACAATAATACTTCAATTAAAAATTCGGCTGATTTAAAACAGTTCGTGTACTAATTAATTTACTTAACTTAATTTATTTCATTTGTTTAACTAAAACTTCTTAAACCTTATATATGTTTCAATATAAGCTTAATTTATCTGTATGTTGGTTAAAAGTAAAGAACTATATAGGTGTATTATAATAACAAAAAGGTTTTAAAATGATCATAATCATATTTGTTTATTAAAAAAGCTAGTTGATAACCTTAATCATTAAAATAAACGAGACTCAAAGAAAACGTATATACAAAACGTGTCGTTTAAATAATAGTACCAAAAATTTGGTTTCTAAATTTTCTAAAAATTTCAAACTTAAGTTTTACATCTAGAAAAACTTCTAAAAACACTCATATTTATTTTATTTTTTCTTTAAGCGTTTGCTGTTGCTTCCACTACTTGTGCTTGACTGGTTTCTCGTCCGTTTAATAATGCGACGTTTTGGTAAAACTATTAAAGGATCTTTCCTTTTAGCAAGTTGATAGAACATGTAAAAATATTCATTTACTTCTTTAGCTGTTTTGTTTGGTAGATACGTCTTTAATAAAGATGTTTTACAAATTCTATCAACTTTCTTTGATAAGTTTTTTAGATAAAGTTTGTATAATTGATCAAATTCGTAATGTCCCAAATTAAAACTTTCAACTTCATCCTTACTCCATCTTGCCTTAACTTCTTCCCTGTCTGTATGTATTGTTTTGCCTTCATCTATTTGCAATCGTTCGACTATTTCTGTAACTGTTTTGTTTGGTAGATTTTTCTTTAAAAAACAAATTTTACCTTTCCTGTCTGAGAATAAAACTTTATTTTGATCATTTTCAAGAGATAGTAGACCAAAATTGTTTTTTCCCAAATTAAGACTTTCAACTTCATCCTTACACCATCTCACCTTAACTTCTTTTATGTCGTTAGGGTTTTCTTTGTGTTCATCGATTTGCAAACGTTTTTCAAACACTTTTTCCTTATAATGATTTTCGGGCCTTACATCTAAAAGGTCAGGGATTTCTGCAACATTTTTATGGATAGGTTTTGGAACTTCAAGTTTGTTGGTATTACAAATGTTTAAGACAGCACTAGCAGTACTACGATTCTCAAACTCTAGTTCATTTAGTATTTCTTCTAACGAGTCCGTAGCAGTAGTTTGATCCGAACCTTTAAAAGTGTATTTATTTTTTAATTTAGTAAAATTGTCTTTTTCGTTTTGTAAATTTACCTAAAAATCTCAATAGATTAGATTTTACTAACAACTGGTAAAAAGTAAGTTTATTTAAAAAACATTTGAATAACATTTAAAAGACAAAAATAAGATCTCAAACTCACTAGGTTTCGGTGACAAGTTGCTTGTTGTTAAATCATTATAATGCTCTTCAAGCTTTTTATTCAAAAAATTAGGGATTTTTGCACTGTTACGAAGTAAATGAATTGAAGGTAAGTTGCTGTTAATTTGATTGTTGTCGCTTTTAATACCTTCTATTTTTCTACGCCCAGTTCGTCTACAGGCTTTTCTTATCAACAATGTCGTTCGATTGATTCTCGTCGAACCTTTAAAAATGCATTAGTTTATTGTAAGCAATAAATAAAATATTTGATTTTGTATCAAGTTTTGTATCGTTTTCTTTAATTTTTAATCTAATAAATTTTTCTAGTAAGTGATAAAAATAAAAATTAAAGTAAAAATAATTGTAATAAAATTAAAAAATAAAACTCACTAAATGACGATGTAGAGCTGTTTTTCATTTCACTTTGTTCAAGATTCATTTTTTATTAAATTACTAAAGCTTATTTTATTATCTAGTAAAAATAAACAGTTTGAAAATGGAGTAACCCTAATATAATGTATGTCAAATATATTTTACAAATTCTTAACAAGTATATATTGACATAATGTTTATTAATACCAATTCGATTATCAGACCACAGCCTTCAGTAGACTGAGACCAGTTTTGTCCTTTTTATAATTCATTAGTAAGTCGTATTGGTATGATCTAACCTTAAATCAATTTGAGCTTGTCTCACTGCGTACAAAATTCAAGGTTTAGATTCTGTACACTTTTGACTATGTTTATGATAAAAGAAATTAATATACAATTTTGTGAGAATTTATAGCTTTTTCAAAAATATTTATTTTAAAAATAAGATATACCTAATGCTAAATTTAACTTAAGATAAAGGATTAGAACTCGAAACTTTTTTTAAACTTAAAGCGTCTCTTTTTGTAGCATTGTTAAGCTTATTTTGTGCCATATTTGTAATTAAACTGTTACAAAAAAAAATTGTTTATAAAAAAACAAATAAATAGCATTTGTAAATCTAAATGGTGCTTTTAGAACAACCTACATTAAAATACTTAACTACTACATTAAAAATTTCTATACACATCCTGTTGTAGGTTTTTATTTTTGCAACAAGTTTCATTTTTTAGACTACATATATTTACCTTATATCATCTAACTTTCTTGTCAAGCGTTAGACCCGGGCATAAAAATATGAAACATTTAAACTGAGATATATATTAAGAGCGAAAAGATAAACCAAGCAAATATTGTTAATTTTAAAGGGTTACCGTTGTTTTTGTGTCAAAGACTTGTCCTGAGACATCTTGAGAGTATTTTCAAATTTTAAAAGTAGATTTAAGTCAATGAAATTTAAGTTTTTTAACAAAATTAGTTATAAAATTTCAAATTACTAAGACTAGATCAACTAAATTTGATTTTAATATCAATTAAAACTTGCCTAAAATTTTCAAAAATATTAAATTTATTTTGATGTTTTTGTTATTAAAATAAACAAACTTGAGTTATCCTGAGTATATTGTTTATTTCAAACTAGCTTTAGTTATTAAGAAGGTTTAAAATATTTCAAACTCACCTGAGCTATCCTCGATATTTGAGTGTGTGGTACAATATAGTTTTATTTAAAAATAATCTTTATACATTTTTAGGTTATAAATAGTTTGTATAAACCTTACTTGTTAAATCACTTAAAATTTGAAATATTTAATTTAACTTTTGCGAGTGAACAAACTTCCTAAATCTTTATTAACTCATTTACTAGTAACAATTACTTATAAAAAGCAAAAGTCACTACTTTTTAAATAGAAGTTTTGTTTCAATCGTTAGCTATGGAAACTAATAAAAAAAAAAATTTTGTATATGTAAAATTAAAACAAGTAAATTCAAAAAAATTCAGAAATGCTTCAATGAAAATATCCAAGCTTCTAAGAATGGCTTCATCATAAGACTGAAGACAAACTGCAACACTATTGCTAGTGATAAAATACTAGTTAAAAAAAAACAAACAATTTAATAAGTAAAAATAAAAGTTTACATAAAACTCCTTGACAAGATTAAAAGAAGTATAAACTGTTACTTTTGTCATTAAAAATAAAGCTTAATGTTTATAACTGGATTTTAAAAACTAATTTGTATAATACCTTTTTTTTTGCAAAATATTATAATTAAATTAAATATTTTTATAGCAGTCCCCTCTTTTTTATTAATTTCTCATTTCTTTGTTGCCAAGTTTCTATTCACTTACTCTTAACAATTTCGTCCACAATGAGAAAAATTGTTTAATTTTTTCCCCAGGTAAAGCTTCAAAAGAATAAAATTAATGTATAACTTAGCAAAAATAAAATTCTGAGACTGCGAAAAGTAATGTATGCACTGGCCTAATTATAAAACAAGCAAGGTGTTCAATGCATAAAACTAAATGGAAAACGTCCTTATGTTAACTTATCCAGTTATTATATACTGAAAATCTAGACATTCACTATTCAACAGATAATTTTAAAAGTTTTAGCCCAGGGAAAATAAAAAGTGATAGTAATGCTTATTCAGGGGTTAGTAAACTGCAAACTAGAACTTGAAGTTTTGCTGCTCTCAAATAAGTTTGTTTTCACTAAAATTTTAAAAGCCTATTATTGTAAAAGGCAGCAAACTCATGTTTTAAACCAGGATTTACTTTTTTTTTCACTAAATCCCTGTTAAATAATAAAAAAGCTATGGCCTTTTCAACAAGATTTCCAAGAAAATTAAAAAAAAAGTACTGACATAAACACATTATCACATTTAAGTCTTTATCAATACACTACATGAAAAAAAGTTCCTTATACAATAGCATGTATTCAGAAACAGAATATTATGATGAAGTATTTCGCATACATTAAACTTTTTTAAGTACTAACTATAATTAAGAAAAAAGAACGAATAATTATCTATAACCTATTTAAAATCTTTTTTTATAATAAACATTGGTTGAAACTTTGTTTACTAGTGTATATACGCTTTTTTAATTATTATTGTAGTCGAAACTATTTTATTTTAATTCTAAGTAACATTGACTTAAACTTGGACTTCAAATGACTATTTTTCTAAATAATTAATGCTTTTACACTCTTTAGAAATACATTTTAAAACGTTTGTACACACTAACTTTTAAAGAAAATGTATACTATATAAAAACCATTATAGAAAATTAAACTATGCTTTTTACTATATTAACACATACTAAACGTATACTTAGTATTTAATTTTGATAATACATCTATAACGTAAGAAATTGAAAATTTTAGGTAATACTATTCGAATTGAAAAGTTTTAATATTTTTTGTAATGTATATTTTCTAGTAACTTAAAGCCATATAATTTAGACAATACTGTTGTAAACCCTCTTATTTTTGAGTATGTTTTATGTCTGAAAATATTATTCTGTGTTTACCATTAAAATGTAATAAGTCTAACAAACGTTCATAATAAAAATAGTTAAAAAAAATCTTAAAACTGTGTAGAAACTCACGACCCTTTGAATTGAGATAAGTAGTTCATCCCTTGACTGTGCAAAACACAAACTGAAGATTTCATTTTTAGTTTTTTATCTTATGTTAAAATAATAAAGTTATTAACAAGTATGTACTTATTAAATAGAATAGATTAGTAGTTATAATCAAATTATATATCTTACTTTTTTTATAATTAGATTAATGACCGTAATTTGATATTACTGTAGGCCACTAACATGACAATTTTTAAGTGCATGTCAACAATACAAAAGTATTAAAAATAAATAGGCTTAAATAATACTTTAATTTGATTAACACTAGTATTATCAAGAAATAAAGCATTGAGAAGTTTTCCACCAAAACCTACCGCTCTAAAGAGCTTAGTGTTTAATCTGATAAGTGAAATTAATTAAGTCAAGTTTTAGTAAAAAACAAGTAACTTTAAACATGGGTAAACAGAATACTAAAATGTAATACTTATAGTTTTCAAAATTTCAATTCAAAAAGTTAGTACATTATAGTTTTAATAGTCAGTTGTTACTGTTTTATTCGCTAAATCAGGGGTCGGTAAACTGCGGCTCGTGGGCCAAATTCAGCCCTCAAAGTCAAAATTTTCGGCCCGTGAGCTACTTTACAGCTAAAAATGTACATTTTTGAAAGATTACAACATTTATATTTTCTATTAAAAACTTACAGTTAGGCTCTTAACTCAATAAATACTCTTTACTAGTGCTCTATTGTTGCTTAATTTGACATATTTTGGTCTAAAATAATATTTATCTACTGATTACTGAAACTTCATTTAAACAAATGCGGCCCTCGAAGATTTTTTTCTAAATAATTAGGCCTGCTAGTTAATCTCCCCAAGAAAATAAGCCCGCGAGCTACAACAGGCTGCCGACCCCTGGGCTAATTAAATATTATTAGAAAATTTATCCATTTAAGCTTATTTCTTACACGTAAGAAATAAGTTTTTCCTTTATTAAAACTAAGTGTTATCTTCTTTGATCTAATAAATATTTATAATTTGGTTTGAATTTTGATTTATACTTTATTCTGTTAAATACTATCTCAAAGATTTTTGGGCTTTTTTTTTTGTAACCATACAAATGACCATGTTGTTATTAGTTTATATATAGACTGTTTCAAGTATGATTTATTTGTTTTGTTTGAATTAAAATATTTTAGCAGGTGGCTAGTAAACAGTTTGTATTATCAACTTTAAAAAAAATATGTGTGTTAGCTTAAGTGTTAAACAAAATATTTCAAATTCAAAAAATTTCTTTACTTAAGATTTATTGTATAACTTATATAAATGTTCTCAACTATGAACAGATATGCAGTTTAGGATAAAAAACTATTTACTAACCTTTTGCTTAAAGTTTTCAGAAAAAGTTCTGTTAATGATTTGTTTTCGTTATTACATGTATCTTAACTTCATTCACATCTTGATTGATACTCTTCATTATCTAATAAAAATAAAAACACACATAGGTAAATAAATTCTAGACTTCTTTGTTATTGATTAATATTACTTACAAGACAGTTTTGTTTGTGCATTTATTTAGTACAATGCGACTTTGTCAATTTGTAATATGTTTTAGCTACCTTCAAACATATTTCAAATTTAAAAATCTTTTTAATATTTGGGTTAATTATAAAATTATTTTAATAAAGGTCAAACTTTAAACTACTCAACTTGGTTTATTCATTAAAAACCACAGCTATAAACGCAATAAAAAACTTAGGTCTTCATGAAATAGTAAATGTGTTTAAGAAACCTTTAAACCTAAAAAAAATTATTTTTTTTTACTTTTATAGCTCTATAAAGACTGATCAGGTTAATTTTCAAAATCATTTTTTTAAGTACTATTGTGACAAGTTATTTATATAACAAATGTATTGAGAAAAATAATCGTACGATGAAATATTTAATATACTTGAAAACTTTTGATATCATATTTTTTTAAGAAGGACGAAGAAATATCTATAATCCCTCTAAGAACTTTTATATTATACATACTTGTAGTGAATTGAATAAAATTTGTAATACGTAAATTGAATTTTTCTAACTCTTACAAAATCAGTAAAAACATCTCATAGTAAATTACGTCTAATGTTTTAGTTTTATTAAAAATTAAAAATTGATTTTAAAAGAATTTAAATCTAAAAGAAATTCTTACACTAAACATAAATTTTATTTAACCTAAAAATAAACAAAATATAAGTTTGTTTTAACCTAAATGAAGTTTAATTTAGTTTGATTATATAAAATGTTATATAACTGATTCATTTACACAATTTCGCTAAAAAATTATTTGATAAAAATAAAGCCTAACTTTAAAAACACGAAAATTAAAATAGTTATTAAACTAAATATTCATTTTGCTGTTTTGGAAATAAAATAAAAACTAAACATTAAGTTACTCAAATATTAAACTTTTATTAACAGTTTTTCTCCTTATGTATAAAACAAAATATATATTTTTAATTATAAAAAAACTAAAATTAAAGAAGACCTTTGTATTATAATGTTGGAATGATACAACTAACTTCTTTTTTAAATACTTGCTCTAAAATTTGTTCAAAACAAAAAATTATTAGCTAAACTTTTTTTCAATTCTGTGTATGGTTGTTTATATACAAAAATTAATATATTTTGTTATTTTTATTTTAATTACTATATCTAGTTTTTTTGGTTTAATATATTACTTAATATATAGTTTTTGAGATAAAAATGGTCTTATACGTTTAGTTTTTATTCAGTTTAAATTTTAGAAATAAATTCAGTTAATTAATTTTAGTATTAGATTTATTTAATTTGAACAACTAGATAAGATAAAAGATTTAGTTAAAAAAAGTTTAAAATAAATTATATATATAAAATAACAAACCTTACAACGGAGATAGTTTATTTTCACTCAGAAGTGCAAAATATCAACCTGAGCATTAAATTTGTCAATTCAAAATTTAACTTTATATTTCTAATAAACTAAAACTTAACTTTTACAGTTATATAGTAATCAATAGTTGCCATTAAATTACCAAAACTAGAATTAAAAATCGCTTCTTTATGAAAACAAAATAATTAGAAAGCTTCAAATCGCTATACACTAAATAAATTTTTATAACAGGTTTTACTAAGTAAATTTAATTACGTTTAATTCTAGTTGTTTAATACAATATTTTGATTTTATTAAATATATGACAAAAACTTAAACAAAATAAAATTGTAACACATGAACATTTTAGATCTACAACAAAATAAATACAATGCAAGTATTAAAAAAAATAAGGCGATTTTAATAAATGCAGTTAGTATAAGTAAAAACGCTTACTATAAATATAATTGACTTTTTAGTTATTTCTATTGTCTTATAACTATCAGTATAAACTTTTTTTTACCAGTACAAAGAATTATCTATAACTTTTTTAAAAATTTTTTTATAATAAACATTCATTTAAACTTTTGTTTACTAGTGTATCTACGCTTATTTAACTATCATTGAAGTCGAATATAATTTTTTAGTTCTAACAAATATTGACTTAAACTTGGACTTCAAATGACAATTTATGTAAATAATTAATGCTTCTACTTTTTTTAGAAAAACATTTTAAAACTTACACACTAGCTTTTAAAGAAAATTCATACTATATAATAACTATTTAATTATGCTTTTTACTATATTAAAACATACTAAATGTATACTAAATATTTTTTTTTAATGATACATTTTATAATTTACGCAAAAGAAAGTTTTAGGTAATACTATTCAAATTGAAAAGTTTTAATCTTTTAGTATTGAAAATTTTCTAGTGACTTAAAGCCATATAAATTAGACAATACTGTTGTAAACCCTCTTATTTTTGAGTATGTTTTTATATTTGAAAATATTATTCTGTGTTTACCATTGAAATGTAATAGGTCTAACAAACTTTCATTATAAAAATAGTTAAAAAAAAGTTCTTAAAAATGCGTAGAAATTCACGACCCTTTGAATAGAGATAAGTTGTTCATCCCCCGACTGTGCAAAACACCAACTGAAAATGTCATTTTTAGTTCTTTGTTTTGTATTAAAATAATAATGTGATTAACAAATATATAGTATTAAATAGAATCGATAAGTAGTTATAATCAAATTATATATCTTATTTTATTCATAATTAGATTAATGACCGTAATTTAATACTACTTTAGGTCACTAACATGACAATTTTTAAGTGCATGTCAATCAAATACAAAAGTATTGAAAACAAAGTAGGCTTAAATAATACTTTAATTCGATTAACACTACTATTATCAAGGATTAAAACAATGAGAAGTTGACCACCAAAACCTACCGTGCAAAAGAGCTTAGTGTTTAAACTGTTTAAGTGAAATCAATTAAGTCAAGTTTTAGTAAAAAACAAGTAACTTTAAATGTCGGTATACATAATATTAAAATCAAATACTTATAGTTTTGAAAATTTCAATTTAAAAACATAGTACATTATAGTTTTATTAGTCAATTGTTACTGTTTTATTCACTAAAAACAGGGGTCGGTAAACTGCGGCTCGCGGGCCAAATTCAGCCCTCAAAGTCAAAATTCTCGGCCCGCGAGCTACTTTACAGCGAAAAATGTACATTTTTAGAAGATTAAAAAATTTATATTTTCTATTAAAAACTTACAGTTAGGCTCTTAACTCAATAAATACTCTTTACTAGTGCTCTATTGTTGCTTAATTTGACATATTTTGGTCTAAAGTAATATTTATCTACGGATTACTAAAACTTCATTTAAACAAATGCGGCCCTAAAATATATTTTTTTTAAACTATTAGGCCTGCTAGTGATTTTACCCAAGAAAATAGGGCCCACGAGCTACAACAGGCTACCGACCAATGGGCTAATTAAATATTATTAGAAAATCTATCCCTTAAGCTTATTTCATAAACGTAAGAATTAAGTTTTTCCTTTGTTGAAACTCAGTGTTATCTTCTTTGATCTAATAAATATTTATAATTTGGTTTGAATTTTGATTTATATTTTTTTCTGTTAAATAGCAACTCAAAAATGTTTAGATTTTTTTTTTCGTAACCCTACAAATGACCATGTTGTTATTAGTTTATATATAGACTGTTTCAAGTAATATTCATTTGTTTTGTAATTAAAATACTTTAGCAGATGGCTAGTAAAACAGTTTGTATTATTAGCTTTAAAATAAATACAAGTGTTAGCCTGAGTGTTAAACAAATTATTATAAATTCAATAAATTTCTTCACTAAACAATTTTTGTATAACTTATAAAAATGTACTCAACTATGAACAGATAAACAGTTTAGGATAAAAACTATTAACTAACTTTTAGATTAAAGTTTAAGAAGAATTTTCTATCAATGATTTGTTTTCTATATTACTTGAATCTGAACTTCCTTCACATCTTGATTGAGATTCTTCATTATCTGATAAAAAAAACACATTTAGGTAAATAAATTCTAGACTTCTTTGTTATTGATTAATTTAATTGCAAGACTGTTTTATATGTGAATTTATTGATTACAATGCGACTTTGTCAAATTATAATATGTTTTAGCTACTTTCAAACATGTTTCAAATTTAAAACTCTTTTTAATATTTGAGTAAAATATAAATAATATTCTTATAAAGGTCAGACTTTCAAGTAAGATTTACTGTAGAAGGCTGTGGAATGACTACTTAATGTTGTTTATTTATTAAAAACTACAGCTATATACGCTATCATAAACTTAGGTCTTCATAAAAAAGTAAATTTCGTTCATAAACCTTTAAATCTAAAAAAATTTTGTAACTTTTTTTTACTTTTATAGCTCTATAAAGACTGATCAGGTTAATTTTCAAAATCATTTTTTTTAAGTACTACTGTGACAAGTTATTTATATAACAGAATGTATTGAGAAAACTAATCGTACGATGACATATTTATTATACTTGAAACTTTTTGATATCATATTTTCTTTAAGAAGGACGAAGAAATATCTATAAACCCTCTAAGAACTTTTATATTATACACACTTGTAGTGAATTGAATAAATTTTGTAATACGTAAATTGAAATTTTAAAACTCTAACAAAATCAGCGAAAAAATACATACGTCTAATGTTTTAGTTTTACTAAAGAAAAACTTTATTTAAAGAAAATTTAAATCTAAAAAAAATTCTTACACTAAACAAAATATGTATTTAAGGTAAAAATAAACAAAATATAAGTTTTTTTTTAACTTAAATGAAGATTAAGTTAGTTTGATTATATAAAATGTTATATAACTGATTCATTTACACAATTTCGCTAAAAATATTTTTTAATAAAAATAAAGCCTTACTTTAAAAACAGGAAATTAAAATATTTGTGAAACTAAATATTCATTTTGCTGTTTTGGAAATAAAATAAAAACTCAACATTAAGTTACTTAAATATTAAACTGTTATTAACAGTTTTTCTTCTTATGTATAAAACAAAATATATATTTTTAATTATAAAATAAACTAAAATTAAACAAGACATTTGTATTATAATGTTGTAATGATACAACTAACTTCTTTTTTAAATAATTGCTCTTAAATTTATTGAAAACATAAAATTATTAGCTAAACACTTTTCAATTCTGTGTATTGTTGTTTATATAAAAAATAATATATTTTGTTATTTTCAATTTAATTACTATATCTATTTTTTTGGTTTAATATATTACTTAATAAATAATTTGTGAGATAAAAACTGTTCTATATATTTAGTTTTAATTCAGTTTAAATATTAGAAGGAAAATCACTTAATTAATCTTAATATTAGATTTATTTAATTTGAACAACTAGATAAAATATAACATTTAGTTAAAAAAAGTTTAAATTAAATTTTATATACAAAATAACAAAACTTACAACGGAGATAATCCATTTTCTCTCAGAAGTGCAAAACATCAACCTGACCGTTAAATTTGTCAATTCAAAATTTAACTTTATATGACAGAAAAAACCGAAAGTTGACTCTTACAATTATAAAGTATTCTATAATTACCAAAACTATAATTAAACATTGCTTTCTTTATAAAAAAGTAGTTAGAAAGCTTCAAATTGCTTTACACTAAATAAATTTTTATAACAGGTTTTACTTAGTATAAAAATTTCGTTTAGTTGTAGTTGTTTAATATAATATTTTGATTTTATTAAATATTTATGACAAAAACTTAAAGAATATAAAATAATAACACATGAACGTTTTAGATCTACAACATAATAAATACTTAAAAAAAAAGACGCTATTAATAAATGCAGTTAATATAAGTAAAAACGCTTACTATAAATACAATTGACCTATTAAATATTTCAATTGTCTTAAAACTTTCAGTATAAACTTTTTTGAGACATTACTAATTTTCGTTTACTTTAAAGAATTTAATAAATGCTTAGTTAGCTAAAAGGTTTTTGAATACTCCTGAATCAAGAATAATGTATATATGTCGAGTAAATTTATCTCTTTTAATAAAAGCTTATAATCTTGTAACCCGATATATACATAAACTATTTAGTTTTATAAAGAAGGCTTACAGTTTATTGTTCTAATTAACTAATTAGATTTAAGTTAAAGCACGGAGAAATACCTATAGTCCCTCTTTCAACTTTTTTATGACATACATCTGTATTGTATTGCATAAATGTCGTGATAGCTAATTTTAGTTTTTTAAACTCTAACAAGAACAGCAAAATATAATTTATAACACATTAAATTTAACGTTTAGGATTAATAAGAAAATTTAATTTTCTTTCTATAAAACCTTTAAAAAATTTAATTCTAAATATAAAGAAAGAAATATATTTTTCGTAAGAATAAGCAAAATTTAAGGTTGTTCTAACTTAAGTAAAATTTTTATTACAATTAAAGCATAAAATGTTAAAAATTGGTCCATTTGCACGATTTCACTAAAAAAAGTGATTTAACTTAAAAATAGCCATTTTAAAATTATTTCAATAATTAATAAACTAAATTTTCACTTAGCTGTTTTCGGGAATCGAGAAAAAAAAACGTAAAATTAAGCAAGTTATATTGTAAAATGTTATTAATAGTTTTTATTGTTCCGGTAGATCACTTTAGGCTGCTTAAAAATAGTTAAGATCTTTTGGAGTTTATGTAATGAGCATGAAAATAAAGCAGGAATAATTTTAAATTTATTCTAGATATTACTAAAAGTTTTGAAATTTACACTAAATAATACGAAAATGATTTTAAAATTTGAGAGTTGTGTACGATTTATTAGGCTTATAGATCTTATGGATCCAGTAGCTAAATAGTAATAAACATTATCAACTTTAATTTTTCTGGACCAATTATCCTAGAATTATATACGTGCGTCATAGATATTAACTTTTATACAACCTTGATTATTTTAAGAGTTTTTTATGAAAAGTCACATCAACAACAAATTTTTGTTTAAAATACTAAGTTTAACATTTATTTAAGACATAAAATTTTTAGTTTAAATTTTTTTAATTCTGTGTACGTTTGGATATGCCTTATGTTTATACAAACAAATTATTATACTGTTATTTTTAGTATACTTACTATATAACTTTTTTTTTATAATATATTACTTAGTTTGCTATTTTAGAGGTAAAGAAGTTCATATATGTTTAAAGTTTAATTCAGAATAACTAATAAAAAGAATTTAAACTTTAATAATAGCTTTATTAAACTAGACAACTAGATAAAATACAAATTTACATAAAAAAATGTTTAAAATAATTTTCATGCACAAAATAACAAACCTTTGAAGGAAGATAGTTCATCTTCACTTAGAAGTGCAAAATATCAACTTAACCATCTTATATTGTCACTTATAACTTTTTTTTTATGTTTCTGAAAACCTAGGTTATGAAACTTAACTCTTAAAAATATAAAGCATATTCAATAATACTTATTTTATTACCAAAAATGTAATTAAAATTGCATTTTCATATAAAAAATTTAATATATAGCTTAAAATCTCTGTACAATAAATCATTTCAATACTAGGTTTTATTTAGAAACATATTGTTTTGTTTTTTTATGTAGTTTATTGTTCTAATTAACTAATTAGATTTAAGTTAAAGCACGGAGAAATACCTATAGTCCTCCTTTAAACTTTTTTATGACATATATTTGTATTGTATTAAAAAACTTTCGTGATAGCCAATTTTAGTTTTTTAAACTCTAACATGAACAGCAAAGTATAATTTATAATACATTAAGTTTAACGTTTAGGATTAATAAGAAGATTTAACTTTCTTTCTATAAAACCTATAAAAAATTTAATTCTAAATATAAAACAAGAAACATATTTTTCGTAAGAATAAACAAAATTTAAGGTTGTTCTAACTGAAATATTTTTTTTTACAATTAAAATATAAAAAGCTAAAAATAAGTCCATTTGCACGACTTCACTAGAAAATGATAAAACTTAAAGCTTACCAATTGAAAACAATTTTAAATAGTAAATGAACTAAATTTTCACTTAGCTGTTTTCGGGAATCAAGAAAATAAAAACCTTAAACTAAGCAAGTTATATAATAAAATGTTATGAACAGTTTTTTTTTTGTTCCAGTAGATCACTTAAATTGTTAAGATATTTTTTTTAATCGCTTAAAAAATGTTAAGATCTTTTGGAGTTTATTTAATGGGAATGAAAAAAAAGCAAGAATGATTTTATACTTACTCTAGATATTACTGAAAGTTTTGGAATCTACACTAGATAACACGAAAATAATTCTAAAATTTGATAGTTGTGTACGATTCATTAGGCTTGTAAATCTTTTGTATCCGCTAGCTAAAAAGTAATAAACTTTATCTTTTTTTTTCTTGACCAATTATCCTAAACTTATATACATGCGTTATAGCTATTAACTTTTACACAATTTTGATTATTTTAAGAGTTTTTTCTGAAAATTCACATCAAAACAAATTTTTGCTTAAAATAGTAAGTTTAAAATTTATTTAAGACATAACATTTTTAGTTTGAATTTTTATAAATTCTGTGTATGATTGCATATACCTAATGTTTATACAAATTAATTACTATTCTGTTATTTTTAGTATATTTACTATATATATTTTTTTGTATCATATATTACTTAATTTGTTATTTTAGAGGTAAAGAAGTTTATATATGTGTAAGGTTTAATTTAGAATACTTTTAGGAAGAATTTAAACTTGAATAATAACTTAATTAAACTAGACAACTAGATAAAATATAAATTTACATTAAACATGTTTAAAATAATTTTTTTGCACAAAATAACAAACCTTAGAACGAAAATAGTTCATCTTCACTCAGAAGTGCATAACATCAACCTGACCATTTTATATTGTCACTTAAATTTTTTTTTTTGTTTCTGAAAAAACCTAGATTATGAAAGTTAACTCTTACAAATATAAAGTAATCAACATTATTTATTTTAATACCTAAAATGTAAGTAAAATTGCATTTTCATAAAAAAAATTCAATATATAGATTAAAATATCTGTGTACTAAATCATTTCAATACTAGGTTTTAATTAGAAATATATTTATTTTTTTTTGTTTTAGTTTTTTAATACAATACTTTTATTTATAATGTATTAAAATAATCGAGACAAAATAGAATAGTAACACATTAATATTTTGATGAACCACATAAAATAACAAAATGAATTTATAAGAAAAACAACAAAAAATAATTTATGACACAGTTTATTTAAATCATTTAGTACAAATAGAAACGCTTACTAAAAATCTAATTTACTTCTACACACTATAGTTGTCTTGAAACTTTAAGAATAAATTATAGAAACACTAATAATATTTGCTTACTAAAAAAAAAGTTAAAAGTTGCTTACTAATTTAAAACTGCTTTAAAAGAAAAGTATATGTCAATGACGTGTAAACACTTTCTTCTTAAATGGAAACTTATAATCTTTTAATACGATATGTATGCAAACCAACTAATTATATTAAACAAGCTTACGTTTAAGTTAACGTGATATTTCTTTTTTTTTCTTTCGAAAACAGCATATGTTTTTTAATTAATAATGAACAAAAATTAAACTCAAACTAAATCGTAGTTTAAGTATTTTAAAAAGTTTAATTTAGTGTTTTTAAAAGTTATTTATTAAAGAACTTTAATTTTCTTAATTAATGTATTAATCAAATGTAGTTGTAATTAGATTAGACTGGTGGTTTTAATCTTATTATAAGTTTTTTGTCCAATTACAATTAAAATAGTAACCATAATTAGATGCTAACGTGACAATTTTTAAATGCATTTCAAAGCAACTACGAAAATAATGCTTACAATATAGGCTTAAACAAATATTTAGTTCGACAAACACAAGTAAGCAAAGTATACAACAATAAGAAGTTAACCGCCGAATTCTACCGCGCTAAAGGGCTTATTGTTAAAACTGATTAAGTGAAATTGAATAAGTCAAGTTTTATCAATTATACAAACAACTTCAAATAGCGATAAACATAAAAACAAAAACTTATAATCTTTTATACTTAAAGTAAGAACGATAGTACATGATAGTTTTATTGCGGCAATAGATAGTTTTTTATTGGCAAGTTAACTGCTGTCATTAAATATATTCATTTGAGTTTATTTTCTACACCTAAATAAATAAGGTTTTCGTATATGAAGACTAAAATGTTTCTTTCTTTTATCTGATGGGTATTTATAATTAAAAAAAGAAGAGTTGATATGTTCTAGTTCAACATGGATTATATTTAGTTTAGACTTTTTTGCTATAGAAAAGAACGTGATATAGTTTTTTTTTTCTAATACAGCAAAAAAGAGCTTAGCTTTAAAAATTACAAGAAGCCAGTAGACAAGAAGCCCTACGACAAAAAAATCTGCGACAAAAAGCCCTAAGGCAAAAAGCCCGAGGACATGAATCCTGAAGAAAAGAAGCCGGAAGACAAGAAGGCCAAAAAGAACCATTATAGACATTTCAATGACTTTATAGTTTTTACCTAGGTTTTATTTAATTTTTTATCTTATTTTTTGTATAGTGAGTAATTTTCAGATGAAATAACTATTACAGTTTCTGTTTCTTATATTTTTTGATCCGCGCTTTAAAGATTCGTGTAAAAGTTTAAAGTTAAATAATATTTTAGCAACATAAACAGCTTTAAACCAGGTCTAGCCACTAATTTGAAAAGCTTAACTATAATAAAGTTATTAAAACAACGTTTTGTCTTATAATTTTAAAGCGTGTTAATTAATATGAGATTTTTTTGTAAAAAAGAACACTCTCTAAGCTTTTTCAATTCAATTTTCCCAATTTTCATAACAATGTTATTCATTAGAAGGAGTTAATTTCTTTACAATTTATATATAAGATCTGAGAAATTTTCTTGCTTTAAATATAAGATAGACGACATTTTGAAATATTTTGGCATTCGGCAGTAATTGGTGAAGGCGATGAGCTTTAGCATTTTTATTACAAACACTTTAGATTTAACATACTTATCTGACATAAGCTTAAAGATACTTATGAAAGTTATTTGGTCATTTGTGTTCGGTTGTATTTTTTCTAGTTTTTAAGTATTTTGAAGTGATTATTTATTTTCCTTTGTTGTTTATGTTGCAAATAGAAATAAGTCTTTTGATTTGTATATCAGTCCTAAATATCTTATACACCTTTTCTACTTTTTATTACATATAAGCGAACAATTTAATTGAAATAAAGCTTTATCGGACAAACTTCAAGGCATTTTAAAACCAGGATTAAAACAAATTTACCTGCTTGCTCGTTGAAATTTATAAAAAAGTTACAACAGAAACCAAAACGCAGGTAAAACATCTTCAATTTGTTAAAAATTAAATAAATGGTAGAGATTGTGCTAGGAAATATGAAAAATCTAGGTTTAAAATAATCGGTCATTGTTATCGTGTTATTTAGCGCGTTCATTTACAAGCAACTCCAATTTATCAGACTTATACTTAAGCTTTTTAGGTCGTGCTTACATACATCTTTAATTGCTAGTATGCTTCAGTTTTCTCATCATTTAAATTGTTTAAAATTGATACGGAAACTAAACTAGTGTGACTTGTTTTGTTGGCTATTGTCCGAATAGAATTAATTTAGGTTTGAATTTATTTAAAAATATTTTATAGGATTGATACTAACTTAATATGAGTTGGAGTTATCAAATCAGTAATGAAATGAAAATGATTAGTATAGCGGGCTAGCAAGCAGCCATTGACCATTTAAACCCAAGTGTTAAACCAAGAATTTTATTTTATTTGATTAGATCAAGATTTGTTCTTTTAGAAACTTGATATCGTTCTACTCTGCTTTCAAATATGTTTAAAATTACGTCAGGTTAAATTCATTACAATTTTGAAACTTAAAAACAACCCGAGAAATTCTAAAACTGATGTCAAAATTAATGCTTTCAGCAATTTATAAAAAATACCTAAAATCTTATAGACAATTTCTTTAAAGTTTTTTTTTTCCTTTGTTTAGATAAATAATTCTCATTCAATAAACTGCTTTACTTTTCAAAAATTCATTAGTGTTTTTAGGGCAATAGAGGATTTTTTAACAGTTATAAATTACAAAACCTCCATCGCAGAGATATATTTTTTTATCTTTTGAATATATAATAAGGAGTCCAGATGGAACTGACAACAATATCTGTTTGTAGAAATATAACTGTTTAAAAGTTTTTTTACAAGCGATACTTTTTATAACAAAAAAAAATTAATGTTACTTTTTAATTAAATTATGGTGTCTAATGGGTTTAATTATAAAAACTGATAAACCATTTACTATTATAATCGTTTAATTTCACCATGTATTTTCATCAGAGGTCAGTTTTAGATTTTTGTAGTTAGTTTGAAATGATTCTACTTAGTTTCTATATAGATTCATACGCATTGCACTAGTCATTTTAGATCTTGGTTTAGATTTTATTTTACTTTTTTACTAAGTTTAAGGCTTTGCAATACTTATTTAAAGCTTATTAAAATAGTTTTTGTATTAGCAGTAATTTTTTGATTCAGTTGCTAAATCTTCAATTATTGTACCTGATTAAAAACTAATTTATATTTTGTACATATATCACTAAAAATTAAAAAAAAAAACAAATTAGCAATATGGATAGTTTAAGTAACATGGAAATTTACAAATATTTCTTTTTGAAGTTCCAACAAGGTTGTATATAGACAAATAAATCTACGGCTTGCGGGCCAGTTCAGAGCCTGAAAATTTACGGCCTGCTTATGTTTACAATATCCGTAAAAGTTAAATCCGGCAAGAAAAAAACGAAACTTCGCTCGTAAAAATAACTATTAAATTTACAATAAGTATTTTTGAACTTGAACTGAACAGAAAAAATAAAAACAATTTGTAACTTTTACGGAAGATTTGAAACTAGATTTATTAGAAAAAATATATATATATATGATTTGTTAGCAGTTAAAATATATAGAATAGTTAAATAACTAACGTGAATTAAAATAAATTCAATTATTATGGCCCTAAAAAAACTAAATTATTCTACATCTGGCCCGTTGGCTAATTTTTTTTGCTTTCTCTATTAAATTTAGTGATTCTGTTAAAAGTATACTCTGTAAGTATTGTACGTAACAACATTAATATCTTAGAAATTTTTAATTTAAATCTTATTTATTTCCTTTTTTTAAAATGTCTTTGGTTGAAAATTAAAATTAGTCTGTTAGGCAACGTATGAGCTCGCAAACAAAAGTCTTATTTAATTTTTAAGATTTAAATTTTCTTGTTTAAAAAACTTTGTATTTAAATACTACAGAGTTTTTTTTAGTTTCCGTAAATTTAGTAAAAGTGTATTGCGATCAGGATAAGTTTAAGGCAGTAGACGGCATACAAGAATAATCGTTTTTAAGATATATTTACTGCAATGATACTTTAGCCAATAAAAACGATGAATTTTATTTTAATGTAATTGTTTTAAGGTATCATTATGTTTTTAATATTTAAATGTTTGATAAGAACTACAGTACAACTGTCAATATGCACAGTGCACACTGTAGCGTATATCTTGCACAAAAATAAACTGTAAGTGAATATTTGTAATGTTAAAAAGAATATTGGCTTACTATTTTATGTATGATATATAAAGTAATGTAATTTAATAAAGTTATGAATACTTTTTAAGTGTTACTAATTACAGCTAATTACTATCCTACCTCTTTAGATATAAAGTGCTTTATATTGTCGTTTTATTATTGTACCTGAGTTTCTTTAAGCAGTGAAACATCGGTAGTACTACATAAATGTTTATTCTGAACGCATTATCATTTTATAACCCTTCACTATTGTTTTAGCACTTTACTTTTATCTAGCTAAAGACTTTTATAGTCTATTATATTATAAATTCATGTTAAAATCAGTACGTGTTTGTAAGTTAAACTAGCATACAAAACACCTCTAACCAGATGTGTTTTGACTATTGACATCACTAAAAACCGGGTAACTCGTGGGCACAAAATTGTACGAGCAGAAAATTTTGCACGGAGACATTTTTGCACAGGTTATAGTTTTTAGAATTTTATATATTTTCATTTTACCACACTGTTACCTCTGACCCTTATCGTCGCTCGGTAAATTTTTTTATTAACAAAAATATTTTTTTTTTACCAATCACTCTTACCCCTAACCCTTACCCTCGGTCAACAACTTTTTTTTTGTTTTATTACAATTTTTCTTTTGTATTTTTAATTTTTTTTATTCTGATTTTGTATATATTTTTCTTTTTTTTACTCTTGTGCAAAACTGTAACTCGTGCAAAATTGACCCTTTGTGCAAAATCGTCTTCCTGCAAATTTGTTACATATATTCCAAGTGTGTTTTGATTATTGACATCGCTAAAAACCACACCAAAATATTAAAAAGCAGAACATATTAAATATTAGTATTTAAGCTTTAACCAAAATTTTAAACAACTTCGCATAAGAAATAAACTATCGAATTACATTTAGTATTCCAAAACCTATTTCTTTTGTATTTATAGTGTATTGTTAAAAGCTATTTTATTTGTAAATTCGTTGCTTTAAAAAAGGTGTTGCAATCAATAACGCTGCTTTTAATACATATTTTGCACTAAGTTTTATACAAATACAACCATGGTAATCTAAATGTAAAAATTAAGTGTTGCAGATACAGCTGCTCAATTAATAGCAGTCAAGATGTAAGTTACTCTTTAAAAAAATATAGTTTGACGAAAATGAAAATTATTTACATTATACTTGAAATTAATTATATAAAATGTATGAACAATTTTTTGAAGGAAAACAGTCAGCTGTGTTCGTTTTAAACCTAAGATATTTTTTTTTGTAATTGTTTCATACTTGTGTTTTATGTTTGATTGTTAAGAAAGCGTTTAGCTGTCTCTAGTTTAAAAATGATGTATAAATGATTTTTTTAGTAAATCATTATCTGCAAATTTTAAATAAACCTTTCTATACAAGACACTGCTAAGTTTAATTCGAAACTAAAAAAAAATCAACACTGGCTTAATTTAAAAAGATTTTTATTTAATTTTAATACAAAAACATACATAATTTTCTTTCAATAAAGAAAAATAGAACCTAATTTGTAATATTACAAAAATAGAAATAAAATAGCTTCAAAAAGATCTAGCTAGAAGTATTTGCATTATAGAATTAAAAAATGTTTGAGATAGATAAACTTAAATGTTTACATAAAAATTGAAGCAATCCAACAAACAAAGTTCATTATAATTTAATAAACAGGGTTTTTATTAGATGAAGCTAGTTTGTAAAAAACATTAAGTTTACACATATCTGGTTTAATTAAGTATAATAGTTGTCCTTGACAAGACGTTAAAAGTCCGTAGTTTGTGAATATTCATTCACCTTATCTTAGATACAAATATTTTGAGCGTATTTTTTGTCGTTCAACAAACTTCAAATATATAAAACACTTGAAAAACATGTAAGCTACAAAAACAGATTGTTGGATCTCCTTTTTATAAACTAGCTTGTTTAGAAAAATAATAATTGATTTTTCTGTTTTATTTAAGTTATCAAATTCACTAATATGTCCTAATTTTACAAATTTTGTTGATTCACTTAAAATTTCATTTAATTTACCCAAGTATTCTGTTTTTTACTAACAGAACAAAACCCGGATTATAACGGATATAACCGTTACAGGATATAACGAATTTGTCTTTTTTGTTGATGGTATTAATTGTGTTTACTATTTCTTTTTTATTGGAGAAATTGACTTTTGTTTTAGTATATAAACTTTCTTTGTGGGAACAGCAAATTTTAGTCCTTATGATACTGCATTTAGTTTTTAGTGTGACAAACTTGTCCACTTATAATTTAAATGAAAAAGAACTAAATGCATTATAATACGGACTAAACTTTGCTGTTCCTACTTAAAAAATTAATAAAGAATTGACTTATTTAGGGTTTAAAAGCTTTCTTAATCAGTTAAGTTGCAGTCAAACTACTAGTAGCAATGATTTCAATACTTAAAAGGCTAAATAGGTAGCATTTGCTCACAACTACACTTAAACATTGCCGAACAAAGTAACTTCATCAATACAAAAGAAATAGTTAACAATATTAATACCATCAAAAAGAACGATACAAAACGTTATAACCAAGCCTGATAAAGGCTAGGATATTATTCTCTTAGTAAGCACAGAACACTTGGGTAAAATGAATCAAGTTTTAAGTTGTTCGACAAAACTTGTAAATTAGGACATACCAGTGAATTTGATAACTTATAAAATATAGAAAAATCAACTATTGATTTTCTAAAGAAGCTAATCTATAAAAAGGAGATCAAACAATCTGATTTCATGGCTGTTAAGTCAATTGGTTCGATTAGGCCGAGGATGTACGATCTGCCAAAGCTGCATAAAGAATATATATTTTTTAGACTTATTCAGTCGATGATAAAGTCTTAACAGCATAACTTAACCAGATTAGTGAATTATTTATTAGAGACAATTTCAACTTACTACTTACAGTTTGTTGTAAAAGACTTCTTTTTAGAATATTGAAAGGATCAGAAATACCAAATCAACTAATACCGGTTTAACATCATTTAAGGTAAAGCAACTATTTACTAACGTGCTATCAAAAAAATCATGTAAGGTTAGTGTTGATAAAATATATGAAACAAAAAAGCAACTTTAGAGAAGAATAATTCTATAAAGCTGATGAAAATATCAACGAATGGTGCACAGTTTAACTTCAATAATGTAATTTACAGTCAGATAGACGGCTTGGCAATGGCGTCACTGTTGGGTCCAATTTTGCTAACAATTTTATCGGATATTTAGAATCCAAAATTGCTGAAGATCTGTCGTTACAGGTTGTCTACATTAGATACGTTGACGATTGTTCAGTTATATCCGAAACTGAAAGTGAAAACGTATATATATTTCAAAACTAAATTCTTTATACGAATAGATTTTTTTCGCTAGAGAAATAGAAGGGAACAACCAACTGCAATTTATATATATGTTTATAACAAAAAATAAAACAAGTTTCTTAACGAATGTATATAGGAAAACAACTTTCAATGGACAGTATTTACACTACCAATCTTTTCGTAGTAAGAAACGAGAAGTAAACGTAATAAAAACGCCTTACAATAAAGCCTAGAAGGTTTGTTCTAAAGAACTACTTCATTAAGAGGTGAAGACTATAAAAGATATTAAAAAAAAAGATAATCACCAGATTGGATAAAGAGGGTTATAAAATCACATCACAATAACCTTAATGAACCTAAAATTAACGTACTAGAGAAGTTCCAAGCAGTTTTTTAGCTACCATATATTGGAGAAACATCACGTGTATTTGAGAACAAAGTAAAAATGTAAAAATTTAATAAAAACATCTTACAATCAAGTTAGTCCAAGATTTATATTATCTCAAAACCTTTATTAAAAGCTGAAGAATCCGATACGAGACTAAGACAAAAGTTGTATAGTAGACAAATTTAAATGCTTCTGCGAAAGAAGCTATATCGGTCAAACTTTGAGGCATTTAAAGACCAGGATAAAAGAATATTTACCTGCCTGTGTGTTAAAACTAATTGAAAAAGAACCTGAAATTAAGACAACAGCAACCAAAAATGCAGCTAAAGTTTCAGTTGCAGAACAACTAACAAAAAATAGAAATTGTGCTATGAAATATGACATATCCAAGTTTAAAATAATTCATCATTACAATAGTGTATTTGATCTCGTTAAGCCGGAGGCTATCTCTATATTTTTAGAGAAGCCAGAAATGTGCAAATAAAAAGAACTTGATTAAAAAATGTCTTTATTTAGTTAAATTATCCATTTTTTTTCCGTTAGTAGTATTTTTGTTCAATTAATTATTACTTTACATTGATTATTTATTGCGCTAATTACTTTGTTAGTTTTAACTTTTTGTTTTTTTCCGGAACAACTATTGATAGTTTTTGTTTGTTATAGGGTTTGTTTATCATAATGTAGTATGATAAAAAACTTCATATAATTTTTTTTTAATTATGTAGTAAAACTTTGACAAATAAAATTAAACGTTTGTTTTTTGCTCTTCAATTTCAAGTTTAATTTTTGTATTTTACTTTAGATTAATTATGTTATTTTCATTTCAATGAAGTTTTTAAAGTGACATACTAGTTATAGTTTTATTTTTGAATTTTAATCATCTTAATAATCAGATATATAATAAATTGAATTATATTAGTTTTCAGTTGAAATGTTTAACTAAATTGTAAAACTTGAATTGTCACTTTTAAATAAAATTAATGTTTAAACCCTAATTGTACTAAACTACTTAATGAACAAACTTTGGTTTTTAGTTGGACGAAAAGTCATGAAAAATTAAATTATCAGCATAAGTAAACTAAAAAATAAAGCTTATAACGTTTAAAATATTTAAAAACAAGTTAAACAGTCACGCTAAAACGGCACGTGAAAATAATGGTTTTAAAAAATTATTCATGATTT